>NC_072396.2:104370750-104984000 GCF_028885625.2 Pongo pygmaeus
CTAAAAAATGGAACAGATATTTACATACAGCATGTCTCCAGAATACAATGGCTACTTGAATTAAAAGAACTAAAATTTGGCCGGGCGCGGTGGCTCACGCCTGTAATTCCAACACTTTGGAGGCCGAGGTGGGCAGATCACAAGGTCAGGAGTTCAAGACCAGCCTGGCCAACATAGCGAAACTCCGTCTCTACTAAGAATACAAAAAAAAATTAGCCAGGCGTGGTGGCAGGCGCCTGTAGTCCCAGCTACTTGGGAGGCTGAGGGAGGAGAATCTCTTGAACCCAGGAGGCGGAGGTTGCAGCAAGCTGAGATCGCGCCACTGCACTCCAGCCTGGGCGACACAGGGAGACGCTGTCTAAAACAAACAAACAAAAAAAGAACTAAAATTTCTGGCTAGTGATGGTAATAATAAGAGTTCTGCAAATTTAAAACGGTTCACGTTTGCATATGAATGATGGTTCAGCATCAACATTTGACTTGCTTTGGTTTATCAACAGTGTGCAACCTGACTCTTACAAGCTGGAAGCATTTTTTTTCAATAAGCTGATTTTTAAATTAAATTAAAGTCAAAACAATTCTTTTGGTTCACCTCCCAGATTAGAGCAACTGACAGCCTCATTAATGATTAAAAACAGCAGGTGGTGATGCCTTGGAACACTTTGACCAGCCTACATATCTCGAAACATACATCATTCCTCTTTTTCCTCTTTTCCATGTATTAAAAGGGAAATATTCTATTGTTCACACAGGTTGGAAACTCCATAGAGACTGAAAGAGGAGGAAAGAAAGCAAGTTGTCAAACATCTATTATTATGCAAGTTAAGGATGGAAAAGGAGAGAATATATGAGCTTAGAGATGAAAAAGCGACCACAGAAATTGGAAAATATATCTCTGGCATTGGACTTGGATTTACAAACTCATGACTTGGAAGCTGCCTTGCTGCAATCAACTAAGGGTACCAAGTTTCTCCAAATTATTAAGAGTACTGTATGTTTACAGATTTCTACTTAAAAAGGAAGCAACATTATAAGTTATATTTTTATTCAAAGCAGATTACAGTTGCAGTCCTGCATTACTTAGAGTCTAGGGACTAGACCATAATTTAGAAAGACCCTAAGGCTTAGCTCACTGGGGGCAGAGGGAGATAAACTTGCTTTTAGAATTCTAAAACTCTAGAGTTCTTTAGCCAGATAGAAAATTTTCCTGTTAAACTAAGGCAGTAAACTAAAGAGCCTTATTTGCCATTAAAATGAATATTATTAAGGTTAAAAAGAACTAAACTAATGATAAAACAGGGTTGTCTATTATTTCAAATTTAATAGCTTACATTTTTGTTGTCTAAACTGTCATGAAGGATAATGAAGTACAACTATTGTTTCTGATGACCAGAGACCCTCAAAAGAAAAAAGTATTTGTCATGAGGCCGCCTCAATGTGACAAAACTTTGAGTAACTTCAGTCACAAAGAGTTCATTTTCTGATCAATTCTTTTGGCCCCTTCCAGATTCATTGCCTTTTGAATTACCTATTTTACACACCATCCTACACATACTTCCAACCACACATTAGATCTCTGAATGGCACATTTTTAAGTGAAGTCCAGTGTTTACCACAAAACCTAAAATCCTACAGCACCCTTCTGACATTGACACCTGCACACGCACACTTACAGTCCCAAAGGATTTGTTCCAAAACAACTCTGGAGACTGATATTTCATTAATAATCTCTTTAGTGCAAACTATGAGGAACTGCTTTATATTCTCTCTACATGGCAGAATGATTGGTTTACGGGGTTCCACTTTGTCCAGTTGCAAAAGAGTCTGTTTTGTCTATCCACTGTGAGCTTTACAAGTCCATCTAAGACCTAAGCCTAGATTATGTGAGATCTTTGAAAATATCACCAGAAGAAGAACCTGTGTGTGATCCCCTAAAAAGCAACTTTTCTGATGTTTCTAAAAAGGGCAGCTCAAACCTTTTCTAATTTGGTGCTTGATGATTGATATGGTTTAGCTCTGTGACCCCACCCAAATATCATCTCGAACTGTAATCCCCATGTGTTGAGGGAGGGACCTGTAATCCCCACCTGTTAAGGGAGGGAGGTGATTGGATCATGGGGGTGGTTTCACCTATGCTGTTCTGATGATGGTGAGTGAGTTCTCACAGGAGCTGATGGTTTTAAAGTATAGCACTTTCTCATTCCCGCATTCTCTCTCTCTCCTGTCACTTTGTGAAGAAGGTACCTGCTTCCCCTTCTGCCATGACTGTAAGTTTCCTGAGGCCTCCCCAGTCATGCAGAACTGTGAGTCAATTAAACCTCTTTCCTTTATAAATTACCCAGTCTCGGGCATTTCTTTATAGCAGTGTGAGAATGGAGTAACACAATGATTCTTCTAGGCTGGAGTTTTACTGGGGATAAGCCTTATATAAAGAAAGAGAAATTAAAAAGGTTTTCTTGTCAAAAAGCCACGTTTCCAAAGTGGATGTATCAATTAAGCTTTCCTTGATGCAAAGTATACAGGGCACTGAGCCATCTGATAAAAACAAGAGACCAAAAATACCTTGGGCAAGTCCTGACCCTGGATGACAAAAAGCATCTATCATAAAAGAGGAAAGCCATCTCACGACTATTTTGTCCACACAATAAATAAATGATACATAATTTTGGTATTGTTGAAATTGCTTTTAAAACTATGGGGTCAGGGGCGGGGAGGCCGAGGCGGGTGGATCACCTGAGGTCAGGAGTTCGAGACCAGCCTGGCCAACGTGGTGAAACCCCATCTCTACTAAAAGTACAAAAATTAGCTGGGCTTGGTGGCACAGGCCTGTAATCCCAGCTACTCGGGAGGCTGAGGCAGGAGAATAGCTTGAACCCGGGAGGCGGAGGTTGCAGTGAGCCAAGATTGTGCCATTGTACTCCAGCCTGGAGCAAAACCCCGTCTCAAAAAAAAAAAAAAAAAATGCCTGGTATCAATCCTTTAAACTGGCTATGAATGGACTTAATTCCCCATATTTATTTCATAACAAAAGGATTAAGAGGAAAATAAACAGAAAAAAATACTCTACAAATATTTAAAATCCATGTTTAGATTTATCATTTCCCATCCTGATAGAGTTTATGGCTCTTAACCATCTTATGACAGGACAGAAATAATGTTAGGCTGGGAGCGGTGGCTCATGCCTGTAATCTTAGCACTTTGGGAGGCCAAAGCAGGAGGACTGCTTGAGCCTAGGGGCTCAAGACCAGCCTGGGAAACATAGCAAAATCCCGTCTCTACCAAAATAAATTAGCCAAGCATGCACCTATGGTCCCAGCTACTCAGAAGGTTAAGATGGGAGGGTTGCCTGAGCCCAGGAGGTCGAGGCTGCAGTGAGCTGTGATCGCACCACTGCAGTCCAGCCTGGGTGACAGAGTGAGACCCATCTCAAAAAAAGAAAAGAAAGAAAAGAAAAGAAGGGAGGGAGGAGAAGGGAAGGGAAGGGGGAGAGAGAGAGAGAGAGAGAGAGAGTGAGAAAGGAAAGAAAGAAAGAAAGAAAGAAAGAAAGAAAGAAAGAGAAAGAAAAGAAAGAAAGAAAGAAAAAGAAAGAAAGAAAGAAAGAAAGAAAGAAAGAAAGAAAGAAAGAAAGAAAGAAAGAAAGAAAGAAAGAAAGAAAAAGAAAGAAAGAAAGAGAAAGAAAGAAAGAAAAAGAAAGAAACGAAGGAAGGAAGGAAGGAGAAAGTCCCACAAAACAACTTGATTTGTCTCTCATCTATTAACTTATTGGCAGTGTCCCTACTTTTCATGGCCTATAGAAGTTGATTTTTCATGAAGCAACTGGAAAACATTCACCTTGCAAATCACCCAAATAGAGCATAATTTTATCTAGCATACTATGTTGGGGCCTGGCTTCCACCATTCCTCCAAAGAGATCACATTACACCAAAGTGTCCTTTTAAATGCATTTTGGTTTCCAGCTCAAAAAATCTTAATTACTTTCTTCACCGATCCTATGTAGTCTATTCCATACTGGACCATTTTTGCTATTGGGCCATAAACTACTGGAGAATGAAATTCTTAATTGTTCATTGTGCTGCCTTTACATATCCTGCATCCTCTAATGCTTTCAAAATGCTTAGAAATATGGAAATTCTTAGTGTCAACTAATCAAGAAAAGCTTTGGCATTTATTTTTTGATGCATAATGAATTCCTTACCACAGGTAGTTTTTTTCTGTTGTTTTTGTTTTCATTTTTTTTGTTTGTTTGTTTGTTTGTTTTTGTTTTGTTTTTTTAGACAGAGTCTCACTGTGTCGCCCAGGCTGGAGTGCAGTAGTACAATCTCGGCTCTCTGCAACCTCTGCCTCATGGGTTCAAGCGATTCTTGTGCTTCAGCCTCCTGAGTAGCTGGACTTACAGGCATGTGCCACCATGCCCAGCTAATTTTTGTATTTTTAGCAGAGACAGGGTTTCACCATGTTGGCAAGGCTGGTCTTGAACTCCTGGCCTCAAATGATCCACCTGCTCCAGCATCCCAAAGTGCTGGGATTACAGGCATGAGCCACCATGCCCAGCCCACCACAAGTAATTATTAGTAATAATAAATATCAAAATAACCTTGAATATCAGACAACTAAAAGTTCCAAGTAGATTGGGAAAACACACGTGCACACACACACTATATATAGAGAGAGAAAGAAAGAAAGCATAAATATATATATGGAAAGAAACAATGCATTGTATATTTCAAGATAGCTAAAAAAGAGGATCTTAAAAGCTATTACCGCAAAGAAATGATAAATGTTTGAGGTTAGATACACTGTTTTGCAATTCATGTGGTTATGTCTTCCCCAGTTTTGCTCATATAGAGACTTTTAAAAATGTCTTCATCCTCTTGCAAATATACCTAGTGAAATGTTTAATTACTTGAACCCAGGAATGTGGGACTAGTGTACATTTCC
Source organism: Pongo pygmaeus (assembly GCF_028885625.2). NCBI lineage: Eukaryota > Metazoa > Chordata > Mammalia > Primates > Hominidae > Pongo > Pongo pygmaeus. The sequence continues at coordinate 104,375,689 of NC_072396.2, forward strand.
AGAGCATGATTCCTATAAACCCCAATCTCATATCAGGATTACATATTTAAGTAAGAATAATGGGATATCCACATCATCAGAAATGGTTATGCAAAGAAGCAAGGAGGAGCCAGACCCTGGCCCCCACTACTCAGCTCAGAGATAACCCAGATAGGAAGAAATTCAAGCCCCATGATACCCCTAATCATGCAACAAACCCATGAGCCTCTGGCACCTCTGACCACTCTACTTGTCAATCACTCTTTTTAGAGACTCTCTGCAGGAACTGCATAACATATATATAACCAATGTGTGTGTGTGTGTGTGTGTATAGTGTGTGTGTGCATGTGTTTTCCCGATATATATACATATAGATATACACATATATATACACATATACATATGTATGTGTATGTATATATATGTTGGGAAACACAATATGCTATAACACAATATGTTAAATAGATATGCTATAACACAATAGCGTATCTATTTAAAATTAGACAAATGGTTGATATTATTCTTAATGTCCTGCATGAAGAAACCAATGGTGAACTGTCCTAAAACAATTATTCGACCAAAGCGCCCATGCCAAAAGAATATTAGCAAAGAAATTCTAACAACAGGGAGGTTTCCATTAGTGAAGAACAACTTTTTATTCTAGTGATTATTTTTCCAATAAAATGTAAATGTTGCCTTGGAAAAAATCCAATTATGTGGTACAGCAGATAATTGGTTTTGAACTAAAAAAAAGAAAAAGCTCCACCTGTCGCCTCTCTTCCTACCTGCCCCAAAACTGCTGAGACTGAGAGAAAGGATAAGGTTTCTGGGCATCAGAAAAAAGGGGTACTAGGCATTGAGTGCTACTGACTGCCTCTAAACCAGCAAGGTAGTTGGACATGTCAGAGATTAAACTTAGCATCCTACAATGACATTGACCAAAGAGGAGTAGGAAATTCAACCTCACAACAGGTGGATTTAAAAAAAAAAATGTTTACCAATGTGATACTGTCCAAATTAGAACATCAAAGGAGGAATATTTCATGATATTCCCATTGAAAATAAGATCTTGATTGTAACAGTGTTTTCATATTGCTTCTCTTGCTTTACTGGCACAATATTCACAAGGTTTTTAATGGCCCCAAAATCAATTCTTATAATTTTTTAAAATAGAATTATTCATTTCATCATTGAGCTGGCCTTGGTCACCTCAGTAAACCCCAGATTAACAAAAGTAAAAAGACAACAACTTTTACAGTCAATAACAGCAGTAGTTGACACATTCAATTCCCACAGCCAGGCACATAGTGGGCACTCAAAAATATTACTGAGTAATGAGTGATAAATATCTGTTCATGGTTTATTCCTGCCTAGTATACCAGAGGCAGGATGAAAGCAGCTGGAAGTCACATATATAGAAACACTGTATACACATTCCTGGGTTCAAGTAATTAAATTTCACTAGGTACATTTGCAAGAGGATGAAGACATTTTTTAAAGTCTCTATATGAGCAAAACTGGGAAAGAAATAACCACATGAATTGCAAAACAGTGTATCTAGCCTTAAAGATGCTAATTCAGGTCCAGGGGGATCTAATCAACTGCTTTGTTCAAGTAAAGATAAAACTTTTTGACAGCAAATGCTATTCTGATAAAATGGAATTTTCAATTACTCTATGAACATCTGGCCCATGCTACCATATCTGGAGCCCAGCAGCACACTGCTTTGCAATGACACAAAATAGTCTCCATTGAGAACTCTCTATTTTGCCAAGAGACTAATTGAAATGAGTGTTTCAAAATTTAGTGAGGTGAGAGGTGAGTCAGGGGATAGATAAGAAGATAAAAGAAGGGATGTTCACTCATGGAATCATAATTTCTTTAAATGGCTAGAGGAAACAAAATTACACATTGTTGGTAGAGTGTTGAAAGTGTAAACATATTAATGTACCTGTGGTTGACACTAGAATAAGCATAGTATGCAGCCTACAGAACATTTTCATGGCAAATCTGTAACAGCAATTGCATTAGGCACAGATAAAGTTCTTCAAATCCATGTTATACACAGCAAACATGTTAAATGCTATTCAGGTGATGAAACTAGTAAATAAACAAGTCTACTAAAACAGAAGAATCTATACTTCCAGAAATAAAGCAATCATTATATTACATTTGGATGCATTTGGATATGAAAAGCAGCTAAATCTTACAAAAAAATTCTGTAAGTTGCTTCCATTTGGTATCAGTTAGCATGGAGGGAAACTAATTCAGTGTTGTAGTGAACTCCAAATTGGGTGCATATTAGAGCAATTAGAGTCATCTTTTCATCTGATGAATTCATAATCAATAATTAAAATCATAAGGAAAGAGGGACTGAGTGTAATTTGAAACAAAGTAGCTGAGCTTGGGACTAGTGTACACTTCTAGGGCATGATCCCTATAAACCCCAATCTCATATCAGGATTACATACTTAAGTAAGAATAATGGGATATCCACATCATCAAAAATTGTTATGCAAAGAAGCAAGGAGGAGCCAGACCCCAGCCCCCACTACTCAGCTCAAAGATAACCCAGACAGGAAGAAATTCAAACCCCATGATACCCCTAATCATGCAACAAACCCATGAGCCTCTGGCACCTCTCACCACTCTACTTGTCAATCACTCTTTTTAGAGAGTCTCTGCAGGAACCGCATAAAGGCAAAATTCTTATCCCCACCAGAGGGTGGTAATTTTACCAGGTAACTCAGACTCCCTCAAGCCAAATAATTCCCTCAGGGACAGAAGGTATCAGTTAAAAAATTTGAGTGTTGACTCCCAAGCTCAGCACCAAATTGCCTCAAGAACCAAATCAAGTGGTAAAACCTGCCAATGACAACACTCACTTGGTCTCAAGCCACTCAGAGCTATTAAGAGACAGCATTCCAAAATTGCCATTCTACAATACACCAGTAGAAAGCACAGAATACAGAATTCTCTATCATCTTCTTTTCTGGGGAGCCATAACAAGAGCTGAATACTAAGGACAAACTGAAACGTATTAATTCATGGGCACTGGATAACAAACGAATTTGTAATTCAGTCAGCTGGCAACCAGGAAATTCAGCTTAGCCAGTTCATCAACCAACTGACCTGGTCTTAGGCATGTCAAGAGAAATACCAAGATTGACAGTAATCCAGAAAGCAGAGATTCCTGTCATTCTCTCTCATTTCCACCCTCACTGAGCTCACGAATGTGTCTGGTTGGACAATCAAACACAATCCTTCTGGTGTCTATACATAGTAGGGTGACTATAGCTTATAACAATGCATTGTATATTTCAAGATAGCTAAAAAAGAGGATCTTAAAAGCTATTACCGCAAAGAAATGATAAATGTTTGAGGTTGCTGGATATACTAACCACCCCAATTTAATTATTATATAACATATACATGTATATGTATATGTACATGTATACATATACATGTATATGTATATGTACAGCATCACACTGTACCCCACAAACATGTAAAATTATGATGTGTCAATTATAAACAAAATAAAAAATAAATTTAGACATTTTTAAAAATTGAAAAAGAAACACATAATCCAAACTTCCTAGTGACTAAATACCTGACTTTTGCCCTTTGAGTTCAAAAGTCTTCTAGGCCAGGCGCGGTGGCTCACGCCTGTAATCCCAGCACTTTGGGAGGCCAAGGCAGGTGGATCACTTTAGGTCAGGAGTTCGAGACCAGCCTGCCCAACATGGTGAAACCCCGTCTCTATTAAAAATACAAAAATTAGCCAGGAGTGGTAGTGCGCATCTGTAGTCCCAGCTACTTGGGAAGCTGAGGCAGGAGAATCACTTGAACCCAGGAGGCAGAAGTTGCAGTGAGCAGAGATCGCACCAGTGTACTCCAGCCTGGGTGACAGAGTGAGACTCTATCTCCAAAAAAAAAAAAAAAAAAAAAAAAGAAGTCTTCTAGATATTCTCCTTCCTTTACTGAATATAATATTCTCCTTCCTTCATTAAATATAGTGATTCTGGGTTCCCACCTCTAGGAATGTTCTCAGAGAAGGGTTACTGAAAATTAAGGAATTTGGGCCCTTACTCAGAGTCACAAAGCACCCTTGTCATTCACACCGATCATTCTTCTGCTACAATAAAATCTTAAGGACAAATCCCATAGAAACTTTTGGCAGTGTGGAAAAGCACAGGGCCCAGATGTCTCTTAAAAAGAGGAGCAAATATAGTTTATACCTTTACCCCAAACAAAGGCAACACAATATCAGCTCCTTGAACAACTCATTCCTGCTCAAAGGAAAAATTAACAGATGCACAAAATTATCTTTATTTTGAAAATTCTGAGATTCCCCTTCAATCATGTGTCCACATATGTGCAAGGAAAGATGCAATACTAATATCCAAATTAGAAAAGTCACAGAGAGAGCTACAGACATGAAATACAAGCTGAGCCAAACTCCCCAAAACAAAGGTGTAAGGTACGCTCTTGTTGGATACATTTGGCCCAACTTTGGAGTGGTTCTGGCAGAACTAAAAGAAATACCAGGACCAGAGTTAACCTGACAAATTCACTACATTCTTCACTCTGCTCCAGTGACACCTACACAAACCTCAAGAATAGTTGCTCTGGAACTCCAAGAATTTCAGAACACTTGGGTTTAAGATTCCTATCACAGTGTCAGTGAACCAAGGGGATTGGGGACTAGTTTTTTTCTCCTCAAGGAATTCTTGAGATTTTCAGTACAGGTCTCAGTCCAATGCAGATTCTATTTTCCCTTCTCACCTTTCTAAATTGGTAATCCTTTGAAGCAACAATACCATGTTACCCTGGGACAATCTAACTAAAATGGCTATAAGATCAGGCATGCATGGTGGATCACCCAGTGACTGCCTTTCAACCACTGTACCTTAAGATAAAATGTGATATACTTATTATGCAAATGCAGACTTGAGATAGTAAAATGCTATGAAATGTTAATTGTTGGAATTGTTGCTCTTTTTTGAGGTTGCAGTCATCAGTCCAAGTAAATTGGTGATGGAATCTGTGTGGCAAGCCTGAAGTTGATATGGGACACACAAGTATTATTACAGAAAGCTTCAGAAGTAGTGGGATATCACAAGGGAGAGACTGAGGTGTAAACAAGGCCCAAATTCTTTTTGTACCTAAACTTTAGGCAATCACACAAGTTGAAAAGAACTCACTCAAGGGTTGGCTCAAGGTTTAACCACTGCCGGAATAATAGAAAAAAATGAAGATACACACATGCAAATCAAATAGTAAGAAACAAAATGTGAAAGTGTTGCCAAAATGGCCCAGCAAAAAGTGTGTATGTGTGTGTATGCATGTGTGTGTGTGTAAAATCATCATCTTATATGTAGGAGAATCTTGGAGTATTGCCACACATTTCCTTTAGAATATTCTCATTATTGATTATGCCAAGGACACAGATGTAAAGTGAGGTACACAAGGCAAATTGGGTTATGTGATCACTCTACCTATATGGAGACTGGTGGTCTCTACCTTCAACCCAAATGACTAAGCTGAAATAAAATTTAGGTATGTATTCACAAAAAAGAATACTCTTCTTATTATCCAATCTACACAGTACACACACAGACACACACACACACACATATATATGTAATACATCCAATTTGTAAGAAACACTCTCTCAGAAAGAACTAGCTGCAGTTCCCTGTTTTCCTAGAGAAATGTGACAAAAAAATAAAACAGATGTTGTTCTAGCCAGGCATAAAGTGAGAATCAATTATGACTATTTCCTTTCCTGGAGTCATTTCATTTTAGAGAGCATCTAACTAAAACCCTTTCTTGATATAAATGAAAAAGCATTTCTTTGAAACACACAACTAGTAAATGATATATATCAGTTTGCATCCTGTGACATACTGCTAATCCTCTGAGTATTAAATTGTCTCCGTTTCAGTTATATAACTGTTTAATTTTTTTCATCTTTAGTCATAGTAAGGTTTCCCAGAAAGTGTGTTATCTCTGCAGATGTCACCACTCACCAATTAGGGAAGACAGCAGTGCACAATTCATGGTGACCTCTCTATATAATAGACTTTGACACTTGGGTCTGCTGGGGAGGGGATGGATTAAGACAATTTAATAGAATCTACAGTGACTAATTTTTTTCCATGAAAAACATTTTGTTTTGTGGATAGTGCATTTTTTCCTTTGGATTTATTTCCAAAAACCAAAACAAAAGCATTTAATGATGTTTACAGTGAAATGAAACAGCTGAAGACCAGCACATAATCACCATATTTTGTTTTCTCATTTTTAAGTCTTTCAGCAGTAGGGCTTCCAGCTGAGTTTGAGTCTAGCTTTTCTCAAGACATAGCCAAGCATTCTGAAGCTTCACTGAGCCTAACCACCAAGTTGAATTCATATTTCTTAATTGAAAAAGACAGGCTGTTTGCATAGCATGTTTGCATCAGTAAAATATTGAAAATGACATTTGTGCCCAAGTCCATCTAAACATTCTGCCTTAGCTGAACTCTGCTAATGTTTTTATACCCTGGCTTCTGCCTAGCAAAGTTTTAAATAGTGCCTCTCGATAAAGCATGTGTGGCTGAGTTCTGAGTTCACAGAAATAGACTCTTCTTCATACGTGAGGATGCCACTCCTGACATGTGCTTTGAGGTGCCTTTCACATTAACAGAATATTTTACATTGACTCAGCCACGTTCTCTTACCCTGGTCTCCCCTATGACTAATGGCATGGTTTTGTGTGGAAGCTAGAGGGAGGGATTCGGCATAGCAGCCCCATAGACAAAATGGGAAGTCTGGTACTTTCTATCCTCAGTAAATAGTACACAATCTGTAGTCAGAGAACAGAGTCTCACTCTGGGTAAACCTAACCAGTCTGATAGGGAAATAAAACCCACCCCTTTGGTCTCATTAGTGCTGTGTTCTATGCAATTGAATTGATCAGCTGAATTCATGTACTAAAGCAAAAAGAGGCATTTATTCCTGGAGAGAAGGCATCTGTTCATCTCCTATGAGCTCAGTGCAGTTTTATTGAAGAAAACGTACGCAATATGTACATGTAGTCAGCTTCTAAAGTGCCTGAACATTGTACAGACCTAGGGGATCCACTTAGGGAGGGCAAAGAAGAATCTGGCTAGGTGTCAGGACATCTCAAAAACCTGTAGATGCTGCTGAGGTGTGAGCTCTGTAGACACCTTGATAATACACTCATTAAGCAAAGTAGTATAGTGTGCCTACAAACATTTTGGGTTCTTTGGAGTCGATTGTTGCAACTTACATCCAACCAGTCCTTACCATGATCAGGCATCTGAGATCCCATGGAGGTCACACTGGTGTTCAGCACATCGTTGACAGCAGTATCACAATACAGGCTCCGCTGGACATCATGCTCACTGTCAGTTTGGTCACTCTCCTCATGTCCACTATCCTTCAGGCTGTTGCCCTCTAAGTCCTTGAAGGTGGAGCTGCTGGGTTGAAGAAAGAATGATAATTTACAACCGTGACAGATCTGATTTTAAAAATCTTTCTGAGCCAGGATGATGTCGGCTCTGTAATGAGGCAAACAGTGGCTAGACTGCCCAATAGGGTAGGAATAAGAGGAAGAGAAATTTGTGTTTAAAGATAATAAAACTTAATATGCACAGATGTTCCCACTATTGGATGCTGATACAGCTAATATTTTCGTTCACTTATCTTCAACGCATCACTACAGTCAAGGTGGAAAAAGCTACAATTCTAAAACTGCCTCTAAAGAATGTCATCATTTCAGAAGGCTTTTTTCTCTTCTTATAAAATCAAAGTAAAATAATAATAGCCAGTGTTTACTGAGCAATTACTATTCAAGAGGCACTGTTTTAAGTGTTTGACATTAATTAACTGTTGAAATCATCACAACTCTATAAGAGAAAGGTGCTACTAATATTCTCATTTGCAGGTGAAAAAAAACAGAGGTACATGGAAGCGAGATAACTCGCCCAAGGTCACACAGCTGGTAAAAAATATAGCAGATCTAAGACTGAAAACAGGTAGTCTAGCTCCAGAGCCTGCCTAGAAATTTAACCACTATGTATATTGACTCTTAAAAGATGTCTACTAACCAACTGTAAAAAGCAAAGGTAGCAGAAATTGAAGTAGTGCAACTAAAATAGGAAGGATTATCAGGATCAGAGAACCCAGGTCAGTTTTATCTGAGAATAATAGATAAACATATTCAAAGAAAAAGAGGAGAGTCAGTAGCTGAGTGTGGAAGGTGTGATGTTTAATTTTGTGAGTCAACTTGACTGCACCGTGGAATGCCCAGATAGCTGGTTAAACATTATTTCTGGGTGTATCTATGAAGGTGTTTCCAGAAGAAATTAGCATTTGAATTGGCAGACTCAGTAAAACAGATAACTCTCCCCAATGTGGGTGGGCACCATCCAATCCATTGAAGGACTGAATAAAACAAAAATTAAGAAAGAAGTTGAGTTTGCTCTCTGCCTTACTGCTTGAGCTGGGACATTAATCATCTCCCACCTTCAGTGCTCCTGGTTCTCAAGACTTCAGACCCAGACTTGAATCTACACTATTGGCTCTCTGGTTCTCAGGCCTTCAAACTGTACTTCCATCTTCCCTGGTTCTCCACCTTGCAGATGGCAGATTATGAGATTCCTCAGCCCCCATAATCACATAAGCCCATACCTTACAATAAAACTCTTTCTACATATTTATAGATTTAGATATGCCTATTGGTTCTGTTTCTCTGCAGAACCCTAACTAATATAGAAGGCAAGACAAAAGTGAGAACCAGAGAGTGAGCACTAACACAACTCTGAGTATAGTTATACTAAGAACATGAAAACTTTCAGCTCAAGTGTTCATGGGTAAAATGATTCTTGCATTTGTTAAATCAATCTACCATACAATGCACTAAGCATGCAATCCAAGAACTTCACACCATTTCTCATGAAATAGAGAATAATGCATAAGGTACAGCTATAGGGCACCCACCTACTATTTCTAATACTTTGTATGTCCTGAATCCCCAGCTGTGCTACACCATGAACCATAAATTATGCATCTGAAATACCTAGTAGATGGTGAATCCATTCCCTAGTCGGTGAGGAAGCAGCAAAGGCACACTCAAGAAAACGTGTTGTTGCCTCAACAAGGAAGAATGGTATGTTTGTGAATTAACACAAACCCTAATAGACCTACTATGCCTCTGAGAAAAGAGCCCTGTGGAAATGACACTGCAAACTCACTTGATCTGCTCAACCTTGGACATTCACAGGCCTGGCTCTCTGAGACTGATAAGAAGATTCAGCACATATAATGAAGAGCTATGCCATGGACACAATGGATACATTGTCACCCTCCACACTTAGTCAAGAATCACAGCAGATTTTTAACATATGACCAACCTAGATGTAGAATGCTTGCTGACCTGAATATAAAAAGGAAAGATCAGGAGGGCAGTAACTGGAAAGCCATAATTATAAGAAAATGAAGAGCAGGAGAGAGTGAAGCATTGACCTGTTAGCTAATTATTTTCAGAAAGAATAACTGAGCATCAACTGCACTAAAATTAAAATTACTCAATAGGCCAGCTCACTCAGCTCCTTCAATTTATGTCACACAGCTAACTCAGCCTTATGGACCCACCAGGATGCCATTCTTTAAAAAACAAACAAACAAACAAATTATCTTACAGTTCTTTTATGGTCATGATGGCCAATTGGAAACACATGATTTACAGTGTTTCACCATTTCTAGCTTTATGGCACATATTACGGAGTTTTCTGTAAATACTATTATAATCCCACAGTTTAAATAGATGTAAAGTTTGTTTTTTAGAAATTATTCTCTGTTTCGTGAGGTGGGTGCCTGCCTGCAAGCACCCAGGTACCTCTGGAGAAAGGAAATGACCTGCCTGGATGACATTCAGGTCCATTTTTATAACAAATATTTAACTTTCCAACCTGCATATTTTCTGGTATCTGAAAATTTCCTTAATCCACAACACAAAATTGTCACTTTAATCCAGAGAATTCAACTCTGAATTCAGCAGCTGTTGAAACTTGCTTGAAACATATGATGGTGAGGGATCTAGTATGGGGGCAACGTAATTAACCAGCCCTTGGAGCAGGGCTTCACAACCTTGGCAATACTGACATTTGGGGCTACATAATCCTTTGTTGTGGCCGTCCTGTGCATTATAAGGTGTTTAGCAACATCCCTGCCCTTTATCTACTGGATGCCAGTAGTGACCCCCACTTAAAGGAAAAAACCAAAAGTGTCTCCAAAGAGACATTGCCAAATCACCCCACAGTTGAGAACAACTGCTCTAGGTTCTTTATTTCTATAGCAGACTGTAGTAAAGAGCACTGAACTTGGAATCATTAGGACAAGTAATAATCTATAATCTGCCACTTCATCTGTGTGACCCTGGGCCTGATAACTAATGTCTTTGAATCTCAGTTTCTTTATCTGTAAAATGTGTTTGCTAAAACCCCCTTCACAAGGCCGTTTAGAAGACTCAAAGAGACTCTGTACATGAAGTACTAGATACACATAGATGCTCCATAAATGGTTATTGTTTAATACCATCATTATTCTGTGTAGTAATGTTTCCACTGAGTTACAATTAAATATTATGTCCATAGTTTTTATAGGATTGGTATAGAAAATTTATATTTAAAGAATACTTCTATATCTTCTGTAAACAATAGTCACACACTATTATGTTAATTTCTTCTAACATTAAAGAACAGAAAATAATAGTTCTCCTGTCAAATGGCCATCCTTCCTTTAATGAATAATTAAAACTATATCACTTGATGTACTTACCGCTTTGTCTTGACTTCTTAAAAACTTCAACATAAATGTAATGTTTAATTGCACTCAGTTACCTCCCTGGATGCCAGGGAGGTCTACCTTACTTCTCCTAATTGGTTTTGGATCTGCCTTTTAAAAATTTGATCATCTTTTTCATAGGCATCTGAGTGTTACAAACAACCTCAGAGATTTTGCTTTTGAAATAGAAATGGTGGAAATAATAAAACAGTGAAGGATTAGCTACTAGGATGTAAGGGACTGGTAGTGTGAGCACAAGAAGTTGTGTAGTCTCAGAATAAAAAGCAAGGTATAACAACTCCCCCAAACCTTGGAATAGTTAACTCATTTAAAGATTAGTTTGCCCATCTGACAAACTAAGCACCACTTACACTGATCTTAAAAGAGCATTTAGTGGTTTAATGAATGGATTTGTGTAAGGCAGTTTAAGACGCAGTGAGCAAGATGCCACAAATTGTAAAATAGCCTGGTAAATGGCTACTCACCCAAAACAAATAACAATTTATGCCAGGCATAAAAAATGCTGATTTCACTTGTTTTATTACCTGCATGCCTCTTGGGAGATGAAGGACTTGTAAAACAACTTTTGTGGGACAATAAATTAGGGGTTCCTGTTTCCAATGATATTGTAAATGTCCATGTTTCTATTACTGCTCTGGTGGCCAACAGAAAGACAGATATGTTTGAAAACACCTAGAACAGGGTTCTGCACAGAAGAATTACTCAGCAGATGCATGACGAATGAACATCACACAAATTCTGACCCATATTTACCATCTGAAATATTAGAACTCTTTTCCAAAAGACATAAGACTCAGAATGGAAACAGGTTATATCTTACTAGTAGGTGATACCACATACCCAGGGAATGAATGATATCTGAGGCTAAGAATGAGCAAGGAGTGAGAATGAAGATTATTATAACTGTATTTAAGTAATACAAGGAAAATCCTAGAGTGGTTTCTGGACCACCTGTATCACAATCACCTTGGGAACCTGTTACAACTGGAGGTTCTCTAGGGATGGAGCTAGCATACCTGCATTTAACAAGCCTTCCAAGTGTTTCCAATGCACATTAAAATCCAGAAATCACTGGCTTAAAGAGAAATCTAGTGCTAGTCTTTAATAGAAAAATGCTAAGGTTTTCTTCCATTTCTCTCATGCATTCATTCAATAAACATGTACCAAGCATTTATTATATACAAGGCACCATACGAGGTGCTGGAAAAACCCCAGGACAATTTGGGTGGAAAAAGAAAGCATTGTGCATGATTTAGGGAGCCAAAGCTCCTAATCCTTTCCACACTGAGTCAGTGCTTTGTTCATTTCCTATTTCATTTTCTTTGGGCCACAGCCTTATGCCCTGCTTGATATTGTTCCCAAAGCACTGTAGGAGTGGATATCAGACAGTAGCCCACAAAACAGGCATGAGGAAAGAGTGCTGCAGCAGCGGCAAAGTACCACTGCTGGCTTTCCTTGCTCTGAGAAGACGGCAAGAAACAGAGCAGGAAAGAAGTCCATTCAGAAGAAACTCTGCACTGCCATGATTTGTTAATTTGGGGCCCTCACATAAGCCTCCTTGGGTACACCTGCAGGTTGCAAGTGACATTCTGGAAAAAAAAAAACTACAGAAATATAATGCTAGATTCCTTGGTGCATACAATTATGGGGAGCCTGCCATATCACTCCCTTTTCCCACGGTTGAGATCCTTCTCAACCTTGATTTGTGCCTATGAGAACCCCCTTGCCCTCTGGCTTTCTGTTGGGTTTAGCCAAAGGAAGACACCAGCAGGAGATCAGAGCAGAGGAGGACAGTGATATCAGGATATTGATTGTCTCTGCTCCCTTCCTCCAGGGTCACTTCATGATGACTGGATCCCTTGGCCAACCAGAAGTCACTGTTACTCTCAAGTCAATGTTCCCTACATGCTCTCTTCCCTGGTCCTGTCTGAAGTATTTTTAGCTCCTCCAGTGCCATAATACTGCAGTATCCCTTGAGGTTCACTAACCGTGCCCAAGCCTTTGTAAATGGTCCTCTTTGTAAATAAACTTTCCTCAAGCCATTCCAATGTAGGCGTGCCAACTATTTCATGTAGGAACCCTGACTGATGAAGGAAAGAACCAGAGGTGGACAGTGGTAGCTGCTGTTCAACTACTCAAGGCAGATAGACGTAAAAGAGGAAAAGATGCCTGTATGTAAACAGTCTGGCTAAGATTGCTAACAACTGCTAGAGAATGCCGAAAAGAAGGGTCCAAAAAACATCCTTGGATAAGTAGAAAGTGAATAGAAGAAGAGAACATGGATAGAAAAACAAGTTCATAGCCAGGCACGGTGGCTCACACCTGTAATCTCAGCACTTTGGGAGGCCGAGGTGGGTGGATCATTTGAGGTCAGGAGTTCGAGACCAGCCTGGCTAACATGGCGAAACCCCATCTCTACTAAAAATAAAAAAAAAAATAGCCAGGCACGGTGGCGCATGCCTGTAATCCCAGCTACTCAGGAGGCTGAGGCAGGAAAATCACTTGAACCCGGGAGGTGGAGGTTGCAGTGAGCCGAGATCATGCCACTGCACTCCAGCCTAGGCGACAGAGCAAGACTCTGTCTCAAAAAAAAAAAAAAGAAAGAAAGAAAGAAAGAAAAAGAAGTTCTCAAAGTTAACCTGAAATTGTACTGGCATTCAGAGAAACAAGGACTTGATAGTAAAATTAAAACTGATCATCAGATTCAGAATTTCCTGGCCAAGAGCGTTTACCATGCATGTAAATGGATCTTCAAGAAACCACATACAGCAAAACCCCTTTCAAACATTGTTGTGAGCTATTTGAACAGGCTTTGCATGACTTTATCACCTGGTATTAGCCACTACTCTCAACATTTTCCACACATTTTACATTTAACACAGTTGGTCCCCAAACAGCATAGCACACAAGATTCCCTGTATCTTTCTAGGTATTATGCTCCGTCTAAACTCAATTGACCACACAAATTCAAGGCCTTCAGAGTTTCCCAAAGCTCTCACGGCTCTGTAAACAGAACCCTGGCAAAAATGCATGTGTCCCTGAGTTTTCAGATGTTTCCTCTTCATCAAGGTGGTCCCTGGTTTTATAAAAAAAAAAAAAAAAAAAAAAAAAAAAAGCTATCTTTGATTTCATGCAAAATCAGGAGACTTTTTCACCAAGAGCCCATTAAGTCTAGGTTGTGCCTTTTGTGTGTATGTGTCTATAAACAAAAAACATATAAAGTAATTAACCAAAATCAGAGGTTCCCAGTAAATCTCAACGCTGCTGTGGAAATACATGTATCCCCAAAGATAAATGTTTAAACATAAGTTTTTATCTATCAGTCTACCTTGTAAATTGGATAGTCAGGACTGACGTAAGATGCAAGGGTCCCTGGGAGTCTTAGCTTTCTTCCAGGCTGTGACAATCAGACTCATATTATCAGGTTTTTTATTTTATTTATTTATTTTTCTTTTTGGTAGAGATGGTGGGGGGTGGGAGTGGGGGGTTGCACTATTTTGTCCAGGCTGGTCTCCAACTCCTGGCCTCAAGCAATTCTTCACCATCAGCTTCTCAAAGCATCGGGATTACAGGCATGAGCCACTGTGCCCAGCATCATGTTATCTGTTTAACCTGGCTATAGAATTCCCAGGTACCCTGAGTTAGCCCAAGGGACCTGTGAGGGTAAGGCAAGTCACTGTTTTTATCAAAGTTTTAAAATGGAGCTTTGAAAATAACAATCCAGAAGCAGAAACAAAGCAGGTTTCTGCTACAAAGGCACTCTAATCAGTGCACATAAGAGGGTTATTTTTTTCCTTCTAAAACAAATTAGTCAGATAACTTTGAATTCCTCACCTTTTGCTTTTATTCTGTGACCCAGGAAAATATTCTAAATGGATTCTTCCCAACCCCTCAAAAAAAATTCTCAACTGTGCTTTCACTGATAATACAAGGGCTACCCATTTTCAGACAACTAATGATCATCACTTAAGGTCACAAGCAATTCCAGACCAATACAGATAAACTTAGCATGTTTTAGGGGTTACTGAAGCCTCATGAAATAAATTAGACATGAATGCAAGTTACTTGAAGCTTGTTTATTCCTTGAATTCTACTCTTCTGGTGATGTAAACTTATGGGATTAGAGCCAGTAAAATAATACAATTTGCAAGTCTTCTCTGCTACAGCTCTAACATACCCTGCTGGCCCCTCTGTTTCTGTTTCATTTCTATTATTTTTACAAATATACTCAGAGTTCAATTTTAGCTGCAGAATAACCACTGGACCATTTAAGTGATATTTACATGAAACAGCAATACAGGCATCATTTGAAAGGTCAGGACTGGTCTTTCTGTGCAAGAAGTTCTCTTCTTTGCTCAGTTTCCACCTTTTAGACAGCTTCCCAAACCCCTTGTCCTTCTCCCATTGGGTGCAGCCCACTGCACCAGACGGGATCTTTCTTGGCAGTATTCAGCTCTTTACTCACATCCATTATGGTTCCTTGGATACCACATTATGATCAACCAATCACATAAATCTCAACTTTGAATGTTTCCTCTGAAACACTTCTAAATATTTTAAGAAGAATCAGGCAAATTTCTTTTTCTCTCTCATCTAGAAAGGAAAGGATTAGCTTCTCTGTCATTAAAATATCCTTAAAATGATTTCAAAGTTGTTGAAATAGCATCAATCTCAAAACTCATGGGAAGTTCTACATGAAAAACATTTTTAAGGCTTTCCTTTATTTAAAGTGAAGAGCAACAAGAATTTTGGTATCAACATGATTGTGAAAGTTTTCTATTGTATATTTCTAATATCACATTAGAAATATTAGAAATAATATTAAAAATTAGAAATGATATTAGAGATATTAGAAATAGTGAATATTGTAATATCAGATTTCTGTCACTAGATAAAACTATATTTTAATATAATTCCAATTTTACTTTTAATTTTGAGTGTTTATAGGTACATTTTCATACCAAGAAATGTAAAATGTCAACAGCGATTACCTTTGGTCGATGAAATTACCAGTGATGTTTATTTACTTTTTTATGCTTTTCTCAATTTTCCAAACTTTCTACAATAAGTAGGTTAGACATTCATTTGAAAATCCCCCAAAAAAATACGGTTTAAAAATTTTAATCTGTTTTGCTTTTTAATGTTAAATCAAGCTTAGTTGTAGCAATAAGCAAGCAAACTAACATACCTCTTGATTAAATGGGCTCGGCTATTCACGTAGTTGGAGTCAAAAGAATAGTTTTCAGTCTGCAATGAGAAGAAAAAATTTAAAAGGTTACATAGATGATTCATAAGTAGATTTCAAACTGTCCTACTTAGAAGGAATTTTTCTTCTGGGTCAAGAAGCAGTGAGTGAATTGGAACCCAAGGCCACAGTGCAGCAGCAGCCTCTGCCTCCTTCAGGCCCTAGGGACTCCGTGGAGGCAGCAGCTCCCTGCTGCAGACCAGGGCGGCCTTGGCACAAACATTCCCTAGAATATGACTGGCTACTGACCATGCAACCACTTACTGAGAAGAGACAACGTGACCTACAATCCTTACAGAAACTAATTGCTTCCCATTCCCCAGTAGAGACAATTCTATGCCCATCAAATTGACTGGAAGTTCAAAGGTATTTTTATTAGTAGTAGATAATTAACATGTTAAAATATTTATTCCAAAGATATGGAAATGCAGGCAAGGTAATCCCCCACTGTGGATTTAAACTCTGCACTTCCCTTTGTTTCAAGACATTTGCTCAGCACTGGTTATGCAGGAAGGCCTTTGTTTTATCACAGATATAAAGGCAAACAAATATTATGCCTAAAACACGGTGAAGGGCAGTCCACAGGGGGTGCCAAAGTCTTTCATGTGAAACATGAAGTTTGTAAGCAAATCCCTGTCTCAGCTCCTATCATTAGAGCACCACTGTTTAATCTGGTTACAGCAGACTGCTGGAGCAATGGCTTTATAAAAGCAAATGCAGAATACCTGCCAGATGAAAGAGATGGAAAAACAGCTTATGATCACCCAGAGGTTGGGAGAACTAGAGGGGAAAAGCCTTAGCAGGGTGAAATCCAGAGAAAAGTCGACACTAAAGTAACTGAATGTCCTAGTAAAGTGGATCTCACCCCCAGCACTAAAGTACCACTCTTCTTGAACCACTGTATGATCTAGAAGCTACCCAAACACATCTCCCCCACCCTCTTGCCATCCCACTAGAAATCTCCACTGTTCCCACCATTCCTTAGGAGCCTTCTGAAATTACTTCAACTGGTAGTGTTTGGAAAAGGAAACACAATTTCTGTCTAGCAAACAAAAGAGCAGATTCCTCTCAGACCTCTACCTGTCAGATAATAACTGTGCTAGGCTCCTAGATGCAGCCCTTGCTTCCAAGGAGCTCACAGTTTGATGGAGAAGAAAACAGAACAGGCAATAGCAGATCCAGCTACCACATGGGCACCAAACAGCCAGCAGTCAGAGTACAGACCCCAAGTGCCTACAATAGGTAGGAAGCGGGATGGTGAATGTGTGAGAGAGAGGAGGAGACAGTACTTAAAAGGAAACTAAACCCCAACATTGCCCTGCACTTACTCAGGTATGTTCATGTGCCCACCCATGCCCCTCATTTGAAGATGGACTGTGTAATAGCTACTCACACTGCTTTTATCTAGAAGTTTATCTCCCCTTTTTAATGTAAACTCAAGCAATTTTTAATGCTATTGGAAGCATGGGTTGGGAGATTAAAAATCAAAAGGGTCAGTTCATTTCTGGTTTCTTCATAGAGAGTGAATGCTGAAATTGTCACAAACAGGAATAGGAGGCAAACTTGGAAGCTGTGTTGGGAATACAATCCAAGTATTTGCTGGAAGAAGTTTATCCAACAGTCAGTCAACCAACAAACACTCTTTGAGTTAATTCGTTGCACCAATGTAACAGGTAAAAATGATGTGGTTAAATGTGTTCATCTATGATATTCAGTACAATATATAATTTAACAAGTGGGAAGTTCACTACCCCACAAAAATTATGCTACCCTGTTGATGTGGTTTGGACCTGTGTCCCCACCCAAATCTCATGTTGAATTATAATCCCCAATGTTGGAGGTAGGGCCTGGTGGGAAGTGATTTGATCATGGTGGCGGTTTCTCATGAATGGTTTAGCACCATCCCTCTTGGTACTGTCCTCTCGATAGTGAATGAGTTCTTATCACATCTGGTTATTTAAAAGTGTGTAGTCCTTCCTCCCCATCTCTCTCTCTCTTGCTGCTCTGGCCATGTGATGTGCCTACTCCCCCTTAACCTTCCACCATGATTGTAAGTTTCCTTAGGCCTCGCCAGAAGCTAAGCAGATGTCAGCATCATGCCTCCTGTACAGTCTGCAGGACCATGGGCCAATTAAACCACTTTTCTTTATGAAATTACCCAGTCTCAGGTATTTCTTTAGGGCAACATAACAATAGACTAATACATCTGTTAAAACCAGAATTGATTAAGCACTCAGCAGTTCAAATATTCATTTCACTCTGCGATCTTGGGCAAATTACTTAATCCTTGCATGCCTCAGTTTCCCTCTCTGTAAAATAGGGATAATAGAACATGAATCCAAAGGAGAATTTCAGCTGCATTTATCAGACCCATGACAGGAATGGTGGGAATCCTGATCCCCTGCTTTATACAGAACCTGCAACTAACTCCAAGTAGGATCAGGAATTTGACCTCATTCAGGCAATAAAATAGTGGCACATGCATGTTCCATCTCATCTTTCAAACTAAATCATTTTTTCAAGAAGATTAGTAAAGAGACAAAAATACAAAAAGGAAATCTAGAGGATACTGGCTTTGCAAGAAAAGGATATGCAGCAACCCAAGCTACTGTATTTAAAGAATCTGTCTTTACTGTCTTTAAAGAAGACGGTTCTCAAGTAGAAAATTTTCCATATCTTTGCAAATGAAGGCACGGAACCTGTGTGCACTCTGCATCAAATATGAAGCTCCATGGAGACCTGACCTCCAGGCATGGTGCCAGAGCCACATGTTCAGACAAAGAAGCAATACCATGCACATTGTATCACTAATGAAAATACTACTTCTTGGACCTAAGCCATAATACATCTCATCATGAGGATTCCCACTCCCAGGCACTGAGTTGAGAAGAGACAAGTCTCGAGGACTTGTTTGTAATTACCTTAACAATTCTTCCCCCAAATACAGGCCAGTTAACCCCAGGCAGATGTGCCAGGCATGATCTGCTACTGTAAAGAGGAGAATATCATAGAAGCTTACAACCTTCCTATCTTTTGTCCTCCTTTTTTAACTCCAAAGGAATAAACCACCCATTCTTGTGGGTCCTGACCTTCAAATGAAAATATATCATTCCCCCAAATCAGCACGAACCATCATGGGCAGATGTCTCATGCTGCATCCTAATGCAATTAGTAGCGCTAGTCAATGTGGCACGTTCCTAGAACCGATTTTCCCAGAATGGATGGGGCTATGCTGATTCACCCATTGTCTTGTGCCTTTGTAATCCGTCTCAGGTCTCTTTGTGAGGCAGTTGGGTTACAGTTATGGGAAAAATCTATGCAGCAGAATTATTCTAATTGGATAGAATACACTATTCTGGCCTCATTAGTACTACATTCCAAACAACTGAGTTAACTGGCCATAGATGGGCTATTATATTATGGGTCTATGTATACTGACATCAAGTGTTCTAGCTCATACTGATTCGAGGTGTATGCCCAAACCCAACTCCTGTGCACTGAGAGAGTATATCTTTTCACACCTCTGGTGGAGCAAAGGATGAGACTCAGATCACCAGATCATCCTGAAGAAGGAAATATTTTCTTTTTCTTTTTTTTAATTTTTATTTTTTTTATTATACTAAGTTTTAGGGTACATGTGCACAATGTGCAGGTTAGTTACATATGTATACATGTGCCATGCTGGTGCGCTGCACCCATTAACTCGCCATTTAGCATTAGGTATATCTCCTAATGCTATCCCTTCCCCCTCCCCCTACCCCACAACAGTCCCCAGAGTGTGATGTTCCCCTTCCTGTGTCCATGTGTTCTCATTGTTCAATTCCCATCTATGAGTGAGAGCATGCGGTATTTGGTTTTCTGTCCTTGCGATAGTTTACTGAGAATGATGATTTCCAATTTCATCCATGTCCCTGCAAAGGACATGAACTCATCATTTTTTATGGCTGCATAGTACTCCATGGTGTATATGTGCCACATTTTCTTAATCCAGTCTATCATTGTTGGACATTTGGGTTGGTTCCAAGTCTTTGCTATTGTGAATAGAGCCGCAATAAACATACGTGTGCATGTGTCTTTATAGCAGCTAAGAAATATTTTCTTAATGAATAGTTTTTATGTCTTAAGCCAGTGGTTCTCAGCCCTAACTAACTACACATGAGAATCATCTCAGAATCTTCTTCTTGTAAAACATAAAAAATAAAAATACTGTCACCAAGGACCCACTCCAAGAGATTCTGAGGTAATTAGCCTGGAATTGGACCCAGGCACTGGGTGATTTTTTTAAAAAGCTTTCCAGGAAATTTTAGTGTACCTCCAGGGTGGCAAATAACTGTCTTGAGCAAAGGACTGGCCACAGGCTCTGACCTAATGTGCTGCATTTTCTAAAGCAAGCCCAGCTGTTTAGAAGATGTCATTTCTTTTGTCAGATTACCTGCCAAGGTCATCTCAATATAGGATAAAGAACCACAGAAGTAATACATTCTTTAAGATATAATACATGAGCTTTTTTTTTTTTTTTTTTGCATGAATGTATTGGCTCCTAGTTAGCCTTATTTAATCAAAATTTGCTTGACATTATTCCAATACCTTCTCTAAGTATGCTAAATGGCAAACAACATGAAACATTTGAGAGAGGAAATTTTCTCTAAATGTCACATTAATTTCACTAGGAAATGTCCCCATTTCTAATGAGACAGCCAGGTTAACACAAGAACACAGCAAAGAGATAAGAACAACATTTGCTTTGGAAAAACCTAATTGTGACATTAAAAAAATGGGCCTAGAGCAAACTTTTTTATTTCGTCTCAGTGGTAAGTAAGAGTCACTTTCTTATTATTTAGTATATTTATCACAAAATCTTTTTCTAATTTGAATTCTTTATCCTTGGGTATAACACTGAAAGCAGGTGTCTCACTTGACCTAGGTTTAATAAAATTTTGATTTTTAAAAATTCTCAAAGAATAAATAATTCTAGACAGCTCAGTTTTCCAGATAGCTTAGGGTGTTCTCCTTTAAGAACTAAAACTTTGATTTAAAATCCTAACCATCTGCCTTGTTTCTGAAACATATCACAAAGTTGCCCTCCTTAAAATAGGGTATAAAAAACATAATTTAACCACTTATTTGTTACTTAGGAGCATCTTTATAAACGTAAATTATTACCCACGCAGGTTTTGCCTGTATACTCAACGACCCCAAACTGCTGTGGTTTTTTTCTTGTCTTTAATTTTTAACATAGGATCGTCACCGACCTTCTATCAAACACAGTGTTTTTAACTTTTCAGTGCTGTTGGTATATCAAAAGTAGCTTTTCTTCCATTTCAAGTTTGACACTTTTACTCTACTGTGTTCTTGGAAACTATACAATTATATTTGTGTCTAGAAAAAAAGAGTTGTAATGTTCTGCATAGACAGCTGAGATGTTGCGCTCCTAAGGGGGAAATTACATGATCTTTAATATAGGGACTTTTGTGCAATGTTTGGTTTTCGTTGTTTGTTTCTGTGTTTGTCTGTTAGCTGCTTGGGAGCTTTCTTTGCTTACTACTTGCTGTTCTCAGGTCCCTTTTGGATATAGGAGGATTCTAGTAAGACGTTTGGGTGGGGGATATGTTATTACATTTCTACGTTACTAAGTCTGGCATATCAGAAGTCAAATACTTCCACTTTGTCAGGCCCCCAAGGTACCAGAGAATGCCCTACTTTAATTGTCATTTTGCATTACTTTTACAGTTCACTGAATCGTGCCCTAGTCTCTAGAAGAGTGACTGCAGCTCTCTCAGCACCACATTTATCAGCAGAGAGACTTCAACCCTAAGGAAAAAGAAGCCCAATAAATGCAGATATCCAGGACTAGACTCTTTGCCCAGTGGCACAAATCCCAGGTCACTATACCAAGCAAAAAAAAAAAAGGTTGCAGACGTTGGGATTAAAACTGAGGTTACTCAAATCTTTAGATTTTCATTTGAAAATGAACGATACTTTTAAGTTACACTTTTAAAGTCCCATCAAGCTGAAAAGCATTATAACTGTAATTTGCTACCTAATTTTTTAAAGTTTTTAAGTCTTAAGTCATTTTAGCAATCAAAACAGGAAAACTGGAATCCCATATCAGATACACAACAAAGTGATTATAAAATGCTGCTTCTTTTTTCAACTGCTGACTTCCAATAATGATAATTGTGCCTATTGATCCATAATGAAAAGACCCATAACCTTTCCTAAAGCTGGTTGCTGTTTTAGATGTTCAAATGGCCATCTCCTCACAAAGATGGCTTTTGGAAATGAGATAATAAATAGTTTTTGCCTACTTTCTACCCCCAACACATAAAAATGAATATGTAAATTCTGTATAAAAATAAAGCTGACATGCCTCCAGCTAGAATGTATATTCAAAGACTCATCCATCCAGACAGCAGCAACTGAAGCAGGAATTAGTGAAGGTGGAATAAAAGGCACCATCCCCAGCTGCCAACATTACAAAGTTCATATTTGCCCTGAACTAGAAAACATGCTAGGTAAACTCCTACTAACCACTTATTGTCAGTTGTATGCTCCCCACACACCCCAGCCCTAATTCATTCTCTCTCTCTCTCTCTCACACACACACACACACTCACACGCACACACACAAACACACACAGTTTGACTACAGAAAGCAATGTGGTGTAGTGGGGACAGCTGGATCCTCTCCCTAGGATTGTCATTAACTTACAGATGACCTTGGATGAATCACGTTAACCCTCTTGAGGCCTTAATTTATCTTTCTTTAAAATGAGGAGAATAACCAAAAGGACTCCATGTTGCCTTCAAGCTCCACAATTCTAGGCTTCTAAAACAAAGTGATTCTTAATTTATTCATTTATCTATCCAGTAAGCATGAACCAAACCCTGGGAGTTAAAAAAAAAAATAGCCTGCACCTTCAAGGAGCTCACAAACTAATGGATCTTTTACCAGAGATGATCAAAATGTCAGATATTCAGGTAAATACACATACACAGACTGGCACCTATGTACCTGCAGATACAGGCATATACTTGTATGCAGGCTACTGGAGTGCAACTTGGAGAATTACACTGCTACTCTGTAGAACTAAATAACACCCTAATGACTCAATGGCTGTAGGTGACTCACATGGGAGAATCTGGCCCTCATATGTGTCATATGTACATAACCCACATCATAAAAGGCAAGAAACCTCCCTATCCTATCAAATAGGTTATACAATTCATAACGTTCTTAGAAATAGCCCATATATCTGTCCTTTTGGCTCCATTTCCACAGCCTTCATCACCTTGTGCCATTGTTTTCTCACCTGCATTTGTTCTACCTCATTCTGCAAAATGCTGTTTGGATAATCTTCCTCACCCACTATTTTCATCACATCACTTCTCTTTTCAAGACCTTACAGTAGCTCCTTGTTGCAATTAACATTAAATCTAAATGAAGTCCTTAGCTAAGCAGTCATCTAACACAAGCCATCTAATTTCCCTCATTTCTAATATATCTCCATCACTGATCATCCCACATTCCTTAGCATTTTCTCAGCACTTTGTATACAGACTGTACAATGTAATTATGCATTTCCTTAGGTTCTATGATTATTTAACGTGTAGTGTGTCAGTTCCTCTCTCAACGGGACTGGAAGCTCCCTTTTGAGGTCCCTGTGCCATCTGCCACAATGCTAAACATTTAGCATGTGTTCATATAATGCATCAATGAATGATCAGAGAAGAGATGGAAGGGATTAAGAATGAGGCTACTTATCACAATTAAGGCAGGTGACCAAGTTTATTAGGCCAAGGTGGTTCTACTTCTTCAGAAAGCATCCACTCTGCACACTGCCTTCTGTAGTTACAATTTGTTCACTGTTATCATTCCCAACTACTACCTTATAAATACACAATAGCCTATATATAACTGAAAGGGATAAGATGACGCAGTTAGGTGCTTTCTGCCCATCTAACTCCATCAGTCCTGCCACATCTCTGGGAATGGTGGTGACAACATATGATAGTGTTCCCAAACCCAATTTGATAACGTTTCTGTGAGAAGACGAGGGCTCACCAGAATGTAGACCTCTGAGTCACAGATGGACAGTGTGGCAGCTACTTTTCTACAGGTGGTAAACAACTCTAGCATCCCAGTGACTGTCAGGACAAGGCTATCAATGAGAAACACAGGCCATGTGGTTAACATTCAACAAATTAAATTGAAAGAATTCCCCTCCTAGCAGCCTCTCATCATCATTCCTATTGTTGCACCGGCACCATTGATGTGGTCACCCTACCTAGAGGTGGCAAAGATGGCTTAGGGAAAGCACTTTTCTTTGCTCTCATCTTTGGGTCAAAGTTATGCCTTTAGAAGAGCAACCCAGTTGTGAATTTCACTACAGAGGCCTCCTTGAGAAACCTAGCAGCTGTCTGCAGTAAACCATACAATTCAAAGCCTGCTGAAAGACGAGCTTAAACATCATGCCATAAAACAAATACAGGCTTCTGAATAAGGCCCTCGACCCTTTTCTAAGTCCTTTGTGGGGCATAGTGCACTCTGAAACAGTATCTGCTTATAGAAAGCTCTCTGGAACCAGTTAATGCCTATTACATGTACAAATGCAGAATCAACAATATCTCAGTATGAGTAAGAGTACCTCAAGAGCAAATAAAATGAAAAATTCAGTCATGTAAGTCAAACTATTTAATCCCATGTAAACAGAACTTAATGGAGAACCAAATAGCTCTCAACCACATTTGCCAGTGGAACAAATTCTGGAGTCCAATCACTCTACCAAACATGTAACTACAACACATTAAAGCTATTTTGCAGGCACAGAGTGCCTTTCATCCCCAAATATCAAAGCACTTTACAAGCAAGTGCCAACTGTTATTTCCCCTTTAAAGAGCCATGAAAACAAACACACAGCTTAAGTGCTACAACCACATTAAGTACTAACTCAGCTAGAGCATGCTGCAACAAGGACAATAAGAGAAACCCCAGGAGCACCATTCCTGGTATTTTCTGCTACCGGGATAGGAAGCAATCAGAAAACAGTAACATCAGGGAAGTGATTAGCCTGCTTCCTACCTATGTTTCTCTGAGTGATTTCCCTGACTAATTCCAGTGAAAGGGTCAGGGGACTATAGTCCAGCAGTCAGACAAAGGAAAAACTTGGCACACACTAACTGGAAATCATTCTCCAGACCTAGCTGGAGGGCCTAGTCACAGAGCCCAAGGGATCCAGAAATGAGCCACTTTGTTCCCTGAAACCTTGGTGACCATTTTGGTTGCCCTTTAAAGGCACTGGCAACCATTGTTAGAAGGTGACCTAAGATGTAAGATTAACAGTCATGATGGTGGTTTCAATTTTAGAAGCTATGATTTGGTAAAGCTGGTCAAACTGACGATAAGAAACCCATATAAGATCTCCCACAAGAGGGTTGGGCATTGTGGCTCATGCCTGTAACTCCAATGACTTGGAAGACTGAGGTGGGAGGATCGCTTAAGGCCAGGAGTTCAAGACCAGCCTGGGCAACATAGCGAGAGCCCATCTCTAATAAAGAAATAAATATACACATATATACATATACATAATACATATACATACATGTACACACATATGAAAGTGTGTGTGTGTGTGTGTGTGTGTAATCTCCCACAAGCAATGGGATCCAGGAACCCACAGTATGAGCTCTCCTGGATCCAGCCTACCTTTGAGCCCTTCTGGCTCAGAGAAGGACTAGCACCCTCAGAACCTGAGCTGGTCCATTCCTTTCTGCTAAATTCTATTATATCAGTGCCTCAGTTCTCTGCCACTTACCAGCTACAGAGCCCTGACTGCCTGCAGAGTGTGCAGAGTACAATTTCTATTGAGTAAGCTTTGTCAGCTGAAAAGACTTTCAAAATATTTAGAGAGAAAGCAGCGGGTGGCCTTGTGCCTTTGGGCCAAAACAACACCCCCAAATTCTGTTCCAACCCCAATCCCATTATTTATATTATGTGCCACTAAAAACCCAGTTGCCTCTACAAGCTTATTTAAGACTGAAGGAGCAACAGCCTTTGGCATATCATTCTAAATTCATTTCCCTTGTACCAGCTTGTTGCTCAAGCCGGTAAAATGTGATCATGCTGACAAAAAACAATCAAGTGATAGACCATCTTGGAAACAGTGAATGCATTAGCTTCTAATATTGATGTTTTCTAATTAGATACAATACAATAGATCATTTTCTTGTTTGTGATCAATGAAACCTGCCATAGTTCTCTTTTGTCGCAGATATTTTGATTACTGCCTTGGCAAACAGAGGGGTGTCTCAGTACACTGAAATGAGTAGAGTCAACGATATGTACACACAGCATTCACTTATATTTACTGTCACAAAAATATAAACAGATTATTTATTTCTGACCTTTAAGTACTCATTTCAGATTTAATGAGGCACAATAAACATTTCTCAAACTCAGATTCCATGGTTGCTTAACACTGGCAGCCCTCTAATTATGACTGTAGTAAATAAAGGGCATTTGGCTCTGTTGAAATTATTAGGCACAGAAGGAAACCCACAGGAGCCTCCAGTTTCTAGCAACTTAAACAAGCATTGCAGCAAATCAGCGTTGGAGGCAAGATAGAGCTTATACTTTGGCATCACTTCATAAACCATAACTGAGAAGCAATAAGAAGATGACTCAAAAAATAATAATAGAAATGTTTTCTCATTCTCTAAAATACCCCACCTGTCCTTCTCCCAAATCCTCACAGTGCTTCTCATTTTATTTGGGAAGCGGGATGAGGAGGGATGAAGGTGGGTTAGAATTTGATCTGATTTAAAATAGAGATTAACCAAAAGGCTACTATAATCTGACATGAGAGTGCTGGCAACCATGCACAGAAAGCCATAATTACACTTCACAAAGTGGCTAATATTATCAGCATCTTGAAACTGCCAGAGTATTAGAAATCTGTAATGCAGTTATGCAAGGCACCAACAGAACAATTACTAAAGCACCTTGTATTTCTATGAAATCTTTTATCACAAAGACTTCCAGAATGTCTAACTGCCTATTATAAAAAGGGTTCATTTCTCCCCACAGCTGAAACACAATAGTCATTTTGCACCAGTAATGGTAAGCATAAAAGATTGCAAAAGAGAGAAAAACTACTAAACCTTAGAAAAACCATAAAGAAGAATGTTTTTAGATAGGGAGAAAACAGACACCCAAGTTCATAACTGGGGCTGAAGGTAGCTACATTTTCTCAGATCTCATGGCACAAAATTGAAGAATTTTCCTTCCCATTCAGCCAGCAAGACTTTCATGAGGTGCTGAATGACCGTAATGGAGCAGATGCTTCCTGTTAATAAGAATTAGCATTTGAAAATGGACGCAATACAAAAAAAAAAACTTGCCTTTTCTTTTTCTCAAAGCCTTTTAAACAACATTAACTATTTAATCCCTCTGCTGCCTTTATGAACTAAATAAATATTATTAACCCCGTTAATGGCATTACAGAAGAGGTCAAGAGACTTGCCCTCTACTACACAGAAGCATCTAGCATCTGCAACTAGAATTTGAGAGTCTTCCTGCCAGGTCCTGTGCTCACACCACTAGGCCACACCTCATTAGGATTCTGGAAAATGCAGTGAAATCAAAGTAAATAGAACTGGCTGACTAGGTGTACTATTTGGGAGAAAAAAAAATACACTAGCCTGCTTAAACACGACAGGTTCAAAGGCAGTGAACACAACCAGAGCAATTTCCTCCTGCAGGAAGATTAAGAAATGAAATAATGAGGGGAACACCTCACTCTACCTCTACCATCAGACTCCCAGCAGCAAAAATCAGGACGAATTTTAAACTTAACTGTCAAAAAACAAAAGTTAACACTGTCAGAAACAATGCTGTACTGTGTCAGACAGCATACTCCTCAACCAGTGTGGTTGATGTCTCCTTTCCTTTCCCCACATTGTTCTCAGCTTCCTCCCTCCACAGCTCTCTCGGTCAATTTTTCAAATATGTTTAGAGACCTCTTTCTTCTTTCTCTCTTATGTACACACCTTTCTCTCGAAGGAAGCTGGTACACCCTTTCCTCATCCTGGTCGGCTCAATACCTGTGTCTATTTGATAGCAAAGAAACACTTTTGTGGGGGCTAAACCAGTAGAAACAGGTGTGGGCAGTCATTTCTTAACTGTGTGTGTGTGTGTGTGTGTGTGTGTGTGTGTGTGTCTATATGTAGTTATATATGCGTATATTATATATAATTTTTGTGAGGGAAACAATGATGTACCTTTGTGTATAGGTATTTTTAAATGTTGGTTCCTGGTAGATCCAGCTTCATTTAGGGTCAAAAGTTACTCTGGGCCGGGCGCGGTGGCTCACGTCTGTAATCCCAGCACTTTGGGAGGCCGAGGCGGGCAGATCACGAGGTCAGTTGATCGAGACCATCCTGGCTAATACAGTGAAACCCCGTCTCTACTAAAAATACAAAAAAAAATTAGCCGGGCGTGGTGGCGGGCGCTGTGGTCCCAGCTACTCGGGAGTCTGAGGCAGGAGAATGGCGTGAATCCGGGAGGCAGGGCTTGCAGTGAGCCAAGATCGCGCCACTGCACTCCAGCCTGGGAGACAGAGCGAGACTCCAATTCAAAAAAAAAAAAAAAAAAAAAAAAAAAGTTACTCTGGTGATTGTTTCTTGCAGATGGTTATAAGCTTCATAAAAAAGCACATAAGAAAAAAATGTAAAAGAAAAATCCTACAAAGCCTCCAATCACAGAGCCTTCAAGATGAAAACAGAAAAAGTTCTTACTAGCTGTGTGCCCTTGCAGACATCATGGAGCCTCTCTGACTCTTGATTTCCTAATCTATAAAATGGAAATAATATCGGCCAGGTGCGGTGGCTCACGCCTGTAATCCTAGCACTTTGGGAGGCTGAGGCAGATGGATCACCTGACGTCAGGAGTTCGAGACCAGCCTGCCCAATGTGGCAAAACCCTGTCTCTACTAAAAATACAAAAAATTAGCCAGGTGTAGTGGCGCATGCCTGTAATCCCAGCTACGCGGGAGGCTGAGGCAGGAGAATAGCTTGAACCCGGGAGGCACAGGTTGCAGTAAGCCAAGATCACGCCACTGCACTCCAGCCTGGGCAACAAGAGCGAAACTCCATCTCAAAAAAAAAAAAAAAAAATGGAAATAATATCTGTCCCAAATACCTTCTAGGGGATTTTTTTTTTTTTTAGGACCAAATGTGCAAGCACTTTCCAAAGCTGTGAATCACCAGACAAATGGCAAGTCTTCTTATCAGGTCGTAAACTTGATTTCTTCTGAATATTTGTTTCTATGTCCAACTAAACTCCCACTGAATATTGTGAATAGTTTTCTTTCTGAGGTTTCCTACTAGGATATTTCATCTCAGTCTCCCTTTATCTATGCTATCAGAAAAAGAATAATGTGGTGAAGAGTTGTGTTTTCGGCATGGCAAGTTTTATATATATATATATGGGCATATAATATATATTCTGTACATGATAAATATATTATATAAGAAATATATTTTATATTTTAATTTTATATTTTATATTATATATTTATCTTATATTTATTTTATTTATATATATAAAATAAATATATTATGTACCCAACTTCTCTAATTGCTGATTCAATAGGAATACAAGGAGCCCCATCTACCACAGCAGACACTTTAGGTAGAATGTGTGTGTGTGTGTGTGTGTGTGTGTGTGTGTGTGTGAGAGAGAGAGAGAGAGAGAGGGAGAGGGAGAGAGAAAGAGAGCTAAAACTCAGCTTAAAGAGAGTTGAAATGACCTCACACCATCTGAAATTACGTGAAAAGCAAGATTTCAGACATTTTAAAAGCTTTTATAAACTAGTTTTCTTTGACCCATTTTCTTCCTTCATCATGATTGAACCGTCACAGAGTATCCTTTCTTTACAGCAGGGTTGGGGGAGGGGAGTGGGGGAACCTCATGCCATGGTTGAGTAACACACATTAGCATGCATAACTCAGAGCTGTCGGCTGGAAAGGAGCCATTCAAGGGCTAGTGCAGTATTTGGATAGGAAAACAGGGTTAAAGGACAGGGGCAAATTGACCAGAGCTTTCTATGATCCAACTCAGCACCTCCTTGGAGCCTGACTGTGGGCTCACACTACCAGTCCTCAGAGGTGTGCTGTCCAATAGCATAGACATTAGCTACATGTAGCTAGTTAAATTTAAATTCACAAAATTTAAATTAAATTAAAATTTTAATTTTTCAATCATAGTAGCCACATTCCAAGTGCTCAGTAACCACATGTGGCTAGCATGTCCTGGACGGCGCAGACATAGAACATTTCCATCATCACAGAAAGTTCTACTGGACAGCAGTACCTTAGAGAGAAACTGGAGGCTTGTCACCCAGGATTCGCCAGTTCTGAAACGTTACCTAAGGAAATATAAGGAATATATTTACCTCTATCACATCACCTAACACATTGTGTTGCTTAGTTATATCTCACGCCCACTAGGTTGGAGAACTCCTTAAGGGCAAGAACCACACCTTTAGTATTAGTATCTTCAGTGCTTGTCACTGTTCCTGGCACTGGCTAAATGCTCACTCACTGTTGGTTAACTGATTAACAGCTGATAGGAATCTCTCACCTGTCTCTTTCATAGATTGAATCAGAAATGCAAAGTTTGCAAAGCTCTTTTAAGAAAGGCTGCTGTGCTTCCTAGACTTGTCTTTCTTTCAACATTTCCCAAGAACTTAGTAGAAAAAACTGGCTTTAAGTCAAAAACAAACTAACGTTGTTTCCCCATCCCTCTATTCCCATTCCATTGAAATGCCAATGTGTAATATACATAATATTGAACATGATATAATCCACACCTTCAAAGACAATGTTTCACAATCTAGCACAATGAGAAACACCTGTAGAACTGTGTATCTCAATGGCCCAATTTTAAAAATTATTTTCTCAAATAACACCTTGCATTAATATAGCAATTGTTTTTTTACAGAGCCTTGACCTATGCTCCCTTCTAATAACCACAACAGTCTGAAGATGTATATAGGCAAAATACTCCTTTCCCCTTTTAACAGATGGAAAAACTGAGGCCCAAAAGTTTCTGAATCCATGATCATAGCCAATTACTGGCAGAGTCAGAGCAAGAACCTAAGACTCCTTCTTTCCAAACCAGGGGACCTTCCACCCAGTCTAAATTTATAAACAGTAGAAAATGGAAGCCCAACTGGCTCACTTACTGCTTTTGCTTTCAATCTATAGTCCCTTTTGAGATCTATCCTTCATAAATTAAAAAAATATATTTTTATGCAATATTAATTATTTCTTCAGGTCATGGTAGAGCCTACAGTACCTTTATTGCCAAATGTAGTCATTTGCAAAGGTTCTTGAAATCATTACTGCAACCTGACAATGCTATGCTGTCCACTGAAAGCTTTGAAAAACTGAAAAATTCCCCTTTGGGCTCATGAACAATCACAGAATATATACTCATAAAGCATTAAAATTCAATATGACCTTAGAGTTCATCTAATCTATGATCTCTCTTGCACACGCACACACACAAACGTGTGCGTGCACACACACAATATTTTGAAGATAAGGAAGTGGGCCCAGAGAAACTTACAACCACCCCCAAAGCAACGCAGCTGGTTATTGGAAACTCAGGCATGGATTCAGAACTGAGCTCTTCTGACATTCTCTCTACTTGCCCAGCTCCTTCTTGTTAGTTCTCTTAAGAAATCCTGGAAGAATAAAACCTAATACTCAAAGTCTTGTCAACTAAATTTCTCATGGGAGGAAAAAAGTGAAATTTAGTGTAAATTATGTTTGTAGATCACTTCTTCTCAATACCCTATCATTAAGAAAAGTAATTGTTCCTAGGGATACTGTAGAAAGAGGATGTATGATCCACCCAAGGAAACAGACTGCCTTTAGCTGAGTGATCCAGAGAACATTGAATGATAAAGCTCTGTGAAATATGGCCTCATTCTAGCAAACGACTTGCTTTGTTGCCACTTAAATTGCTCATCTATAATTGCTAGAGATAAACTGCAATCAAAATACAGTATCTTCTATTAGTTTTGCCCACTGGGGATTGTTTGATCATAGTGAAATTATCTAAAAGGTAAATTTTCTCATTTTTACTGCCTCAGTGGAAAGAAACTCTCTGGCATTAGACCACCAAGGGGAGCTGGAATGATGACAAGTATTGCTCCCTGGTGAAGGGAGCATTTTTCCTCTCTAAATAGTACTGAGCAACTAACTCTAACCTTCTGCCTTTGCAACTAACACCTAAGTAGAAAAGGGAAAATCTGTTCTGCTCACTTCTTAAAAGCATCCATTTCAGGCTTACTTGCTTTCCCGTGTTGGAGTCATACCTTTGCAGTTCAGATTTCAGTAATTCATATTTGGTGAGCATTCGGATAGAGCTAGGCTGCTGTATCTATTTTTATAAAGGTTTACTGGGCAAATTGTGGTATAAACAAGGTTACAAGGAAAATGTTTAAACTAACGAGAATAAATTGTTTTTAAGCACTTTAGAAGCAATTTACAAACAATAAGTATGTTAATTGCACATCATTCTTATTTATTCATTAAAACAAGTCCAAAGACTTCTACTTGGCAAAACTTCCTGGCACAGACTTTATTAGTCTACTTCTTCTCATTCTATGAACTTGAAAGTAATAAAATTGCATTTCTTTTCTATCAGTAATTCTGACTGCCCTACCCCCAAATAAGTCTCAATCAGACTTGACTATGCCATATAAAGCATGAGTAAAATGAAAAGCCATCAGCCCCGGGTCAAAAGACAAAAAAGTCACTGAAGATCCTGCATTATGTTTAAGACTTCTCTTTGCACAAGGTGCAGGCAACCAGTAATGAAAAGGGGTAGACGGAATCGATGAGAAGGGTAGAAGAAAAAGGCAAAAACAGATTATTCAGAGGCTTCCCCACAATTGAAAAGATTTGCCTCATGCTCCCTAGCTGTCCTTGACTGACTGTTGCAGAACAAATGACAGCTTGTACAGCTCAGGGCTGAAATAATTTAATTCAGTTCAACAAATACTGTTAAGACTATGTGTCAGGCCCCATGGGAGATGCTAGGGATCTGGAGATTAACCCGATTCCACTCCTGCCCTCAAGGAGTTCACATTTCTAGTGCTGGGGATAGTTAAATGGAGAGACAATTATAATGCAGGGTTGTAAGTGCTACCATAGTGGTATCTCAGTCTATTTGTGCTACTATAACAAAATACCTGAGACTAGGAAATTTATAAAGAAACGAAATTTATTTATCACAGTTCTGGAGGCTGGGAAGTCCAAGATCAAGGTATCAATAGATTTGGTGTCTGATGAGAGCTGCTCTCTGCTTCCGAGATGGTACCTTGTTGCTGTATCTTTCTCTGGACGGGAGGAACACTGTGTCCTCACAAGGCAGAAGATGGAAGTACAAAAAGGTGCTGGTTGGTTCCCGGGAGCCATTTTGCAGGGCCAATAATTCCATTCATAAGGGTGGAACCCTCATGACTTAATCACCTCTTAAAGGCTCCACCTTTTAATACTATCACATTGGGTCTTAAGTCCCCAACATATAAATTTACGGGGAACACCAACATTTAGGCCATAGCAAGTGGTATATACAGTGTGCCATGGGAGCACAGAGGAGAGAGCAACAGAGAAGAAAGCCTCCATGGGTAACACATGCCATCAGAAGTGCCCTCAGACTATATGATCTAAAGGGGACAGACCTAGGGAAAATATTTGGTTTGGGGGAAGAGTTTGCTTCTCTCTAGCTGTGATTCTGGATTTTGCAAGCTACGTATAAATGTCAGGGGAGAGAGAAAGACAGAACATAAGCCATGCTTAATAAAATCAAGCAACTTCTCTACAGCCACAAATCCAGCTGGATTTGGGTTGGCTCTTCCGTAAAGTTTGGAAGATGAGTTACATTCCATACAAGTGCTAGAAAAATCAATATCCGAAGGCGTAGCTAATTAAACCACAGAGACTTATTTTTTGAGCCAGTAAAGGTTTTCTCCAGTGGTCAGATGTTCATGAATTTCAAATTCTTTTTGCAGACTTTGCATAAAGATGAATCCTGAGACAAGTCGACCCTAGCTTGGATAGCCTCTGAAAACTGGCTCTACTCCCCTTGTCAAGGATAGGAAAGGCAGACTGAGCTCTTTCCTGAAGCAGCCTGTAGGTGGAGACCTTCACTTTCCTGAGCAGGTCAGTCCCACTCTCTGTCAGCCCTATGAATAGAGAATACACCATAAAACTTCCACACTTGGTGGGGAGCAGAGAGAGCTTTCCTTTCACCATTTATGGACTTTAAGGATGTGGATTTTATGCTTGTTTTCTTCCTCTCCTGATTGCTTGACACTGTGCCTTTTCTCCAAAAGAAGCTGAAAAGTTACTGGGTCACCCTTCTCCCTTCCAGGAGCTGCTGGACCCTGAGTCCCTTCCTGTCTCTCACCAAATAACTGTGTGCCATCCCTAGAGGCCTGACCCCATTCAGTGCCCAAAAGAGGAAGAAGGTCGCAAGAAGAAACAAGAGAAATCTTGGGTCGCTCAGAAACATGGTCTCTACTCTGAGAACGATGTTTCTGTGTCTTCTCTTCCTGGATAAGAGGGCCTGAAGGACTCTGAGGCCAGAGTCTTTCTGTCCACCACAGGCCTTAAGCCAACAATGTACACATTGTGTTGCTGTGCAAACAGGGATTACTTTTATCTCTTCCCCCCAAAGTTTCCTCTGCTGTGCTTTGGAAAAGTAAATCAATAAGGCATGAGAAGATAGAGAATTAATAAATAAAGGTATGAATGACCTCTCCTTAGGTGTTCTAAAAAGAATAAGGTGGTCAACCATATTATAAAATTTGCCTTTTGAAATTTTATTTTCAGAAGTTAATAATTCTTCTGTCATTTGGGCATATTATTATTACTATTATTATTACTACTACAAATGCCTTTTGGAAAAAAGCCTATAGCACCAGTAAATTTAAAAATTTCCTACTATGTGTTCATCTTCTCAATATTCCTAAGAGGAAATCAAGCCACATCCAAGGTTTTTCCAAGATATTAATTCCTTCCTAACCCCAATAAAGCATACCACTACAAAGCTGCTAAGGGTCTCAAGAAGATGGAAGACAGCATAACAGCCATCAGTCCATCTTTTCTAGGAACCCCACCTCTGTCAGTGGTAAGCATCTGTTTTTTAATGATTAGAAGATTAAATACAGAGCACTCTACAAAGGGAAGGGAAATCTCCATGATCACCCAAGGGTCAGTCTTTGGCCTTATACCGAAGAATGAATTGCCCTTGCTGAGTATGTGAAAGCTGTTGTGCTGGTCAGTTAGCTGGTCCTAGACTCGAATACTATAAATATTTGTACTCAATGTAACTAATTAACAAGCCAAACATTAAGAAGAATATTTCATGCTTTTGTGAAAGTTTAGTTTTAGTCTCTTCATTTCAACACATTCGCCCAGTGCAGATCAATGTTAAGGTTGGCTTCATACAACTTTTTGCCTCTCTCATAATTAAGCAGTATGAATATTGTTCCACAAGTGACGTGGTCTCCAGGCCATTTATCAGTCTCTTAACCTCCCCTGAAGCTCATTCTAGTGTGTCAGTGTTTCACGTAAAATAAGGCATCCAGAATTAGACATCATTATCCAGATGTAGTCTGAACAGCAAATAATTCAGAGGGACTAATACCTCCTATAATCAGAAAACTATACCTCCTTAATGAGGCCTAAGATTACATTTGTTTTAGTGGTTCATTCAACTTCAACGTGATTCCCTCATAACATATCTACCCTTCCCAAACACTCCTTCCATTTCGGCATCACCAGCTCCACTCTGGATTGGTATTGGGTTGGAACTTCCAAAACGACCACCAGATAGGCAAGCAGAGCCACTGAAGGAAAAGAGGACCAAAAGGAAAAGTAACAGTCCTCCCAAACAAAAGAAATTCTACTGGAAAAGAAAGGGAACAGAGCAGTTAACAGTGTTACCAATGCACACAGATGTAGAGGGAAATTTGGGGACTACCAGATCTCGTGGTAGGGAAAAGAATATCACAGCTGTGCCTACTGCATTCTTCATTTGTAAACAACTAATTACTTCTGCTCACAAAAGTAACACCACATCATACATAAAGGCAGAAATCAGCACAAATAACCAAACTGTTGTCTACTTGAAGAATAAACTGAAAGGAAAAAAAGAGTTCTCTAAAACTGTATTCTAAAGCTGTCTATTTAGCCTTTATTGAAAGTCAGACTCTCCTAGACGTATTTTTCCCTGACCTAACCTTTTGTTCTTCTATGCCCCTCCCCTGCTAACCTCTCTGCACGATTAAGAATTTGGTAAATATAGTCAATTATTCTAAAGGTGCCAAAACTCTCATTTCAACTTGTTTCCCAGTTAATGTAGCATAGCAGAGAATGAATCGCTATTACAAGGAACTAAAAATAAAAATGTTTCAGAGTCCATAATTGGCTTGTCTTGCTGGACTTTTTACACAGCCAAAGTACCAGTTCCAGACTATTAGCCCTTGGTTTGTAGGAGAATAATATAATATATTTCCTCATTAAAATATTTTGCTGTCTACCATTTAAAAAGTAAAAGATGCATTTTTTCCTATAATCTTTCATTTTTAGGAGGTTTTAAAGCTTTGGAGGCACAATGAAAGGACAAGAAAAAACAAATAGGTACTCTGCTCTAAAAATCAGCCATTACCTTCATTAACATTTTCCCTCCTTCTAAGCCAGTTTTCTAGCAGTTCCACAATACACCAAATCAAAAGGTCATTTGTTTTCCAAAGAATACAACAGCGTGTGTGCATGTGTGTGTGTGTGTGTGTGTGTGTGTATGCATGTGTTTAAACTCAAATGCCAGTAATTGGCTAGGTTGGAGGCTGAAGGTTTCTAATAAAATTATGGCAATCAAACATTTGAAATCACAAATTCACAGATCCCTAGACACAGGGTAAACCAAATGAGACTTGTGGCTTTGTAATCATGTCATCGTGGTCCTTCCTACTAGAATCCAGGGATACCAAATGTTTGGTGGTCCATCTGTGGCCTTTAGCTTAATACAATTAGTAGCTGTGTATTGGCCTCCACATGTAGTATGTGTTAGTACTTTCTACTACTTCCATCACACTTATCACAATTGCAAGTAATTATCTGTGCAATTATTTTTTAAACGTCTATCTCCTGTACTATACTTTGGGCTCCAAAAGGGTAGGGGCAAGTCTGTTTTGTCCTTAAATGTGTATTCTATACCTGGTAGGATATAAAGGTAGGTAGAGTAGGCATTAATGAATGAATGAACCATCTGCTTTGCTGGAGAAGGAAGTTTGCGTGTGAAGTGGTAAGAAATAAAATTAGGCCTCATTGAAGCCCTACCTAACCACCCTATTTAAATTTGCAAATTTTCTCCAAAACTCATTATCTTCCTTTTCTGCCTTATTTTTCTCCATAGCACTTATCTTCTAAAATACCATATATTTCACGTATTTATTTTGTTTATTATCTCTCTTCTCCTGCTAGAATGTTAACTCCATGATGTTAGGAATTTTTTGTCTGTTTAGTTTATTGCTGTTCCTGGAACCCTGAAAACAGCTCCTGGCACAAAGTGTTTATCAAGTGAATGAAGGTCCTTCATGGACGAGACAAATGACTATACACACACACACACACACACACACAAAACTTAAAAATACTAAATATATGATACCATGGCCCATTTAATAATAACATATCAAGAAATGGAGGCCAGGCACAGTGGCTCACACCTGTAATCCCAGCACATTGGGAGGCCGAGGCGGGTGGATCACTTGAGGTCAGGAGTTCAAGACCAGCCCGGCCAGTATGGTGAAATCTCATCTCTACTAAAAACACAAAAATTAGCCAGGAGTGGTGGCACATGCCTATAATCCCAGCTACTTGAGAGGCTGAGATGGGAGAATCCCTTGAACCCAGGAGGTGGAGGCTCAGTGAACCAAGATCACACCACTGCACTCCAACCTGGGTGACAGAGCAAAACTCCACCTCAGAAAAAAAGAAAAAAGAAATGGGTCTATGTGTGT
This sequence comes from Pongo pygmaeus, assembly GCF_028885625.2. Taxonomy (NCBI): domain Eukaryota; kingdom Metazoa; phylum Chordata; class Mammalia; order Primates; family Hominidae; genus Pongo; species Pongo pygmaeus. The sequence goes on from NC_072396.2 coordinate 104,413,891, forward strand.
CAGTTTTCAGCTTCGTAAGATGTCAGAACCTGATCCTGATCTCTGACTTAGTAGGACAGGGACACCTGGAGGACCCTAAACCACTCCATCTTCCATATATCCTGTGCAGCTTCCAAGCACCACCAAGCCACTTCTGCAATAGAAAGCCTTCCTTCCCTAACAGGGCAACTGAAAGTAAAATAGAGGAAGCTACCTTCTGATCATGAGATTCCAGTATGACATGGGAAGAAAGTGCCTTGGCGCTTTTTCTAACGTATTAATCTAACACCCTCTGCTAAAAGCTTTTTACCAGAATTCCTCCCAAACTTGAATTTTATGGGTCAGCCAGAATGCTGGCACTGACCTAGAAATCTCAATTGCTGAACAGGCAGTGAAACAAACAAAATAAATGGGCATTTATATTCAATAGAAATTTGTGGCGTGAGCAAGGCATCTGGAATTCATAAAGTACTAAAAGCCTCTTGCTTTTTTGGGGAAACTCTGTTCTAGCTGGTGTAGAAGAAAGGAGACTCTGGATCAGAGACTTGAGGTTCAAGTCCTGTTTATGTGTGATCTCAGAAAAATACTTAACTTTCATATACTTTAGTTTATTTACCTGTAAAGCTAGGATAATAATGTTTCCAGTCTCAAAGAGTTGTTGGGAGGATTAAATTAGTTAATATATGAAAAGCACTGAGCCCAGAAACTGACATAGATTAGATGTTTAATTAACATCCTCAGTTCTCTTTCTGCCTTGTGTCCCTTCTCTTTTGTTTTTGTTTTTCTTTTGATGCAGTCTTGCTCTGTCGCCAGGCTGGAGTGCAGTGGCATGACCTCAGCTCACTGCAACCTCCGCCTCCGGGGTTCAAGCAATTCTCCTGCCTCAGCCTCCCGAGTAACTGGGACTACAGGCGTGTGCCACCACGCCCAGCTAATTTTTGCATTTTTAGTAGAGACGAGGTTTCACCATGTTGGCCAGGATGGTCTCGATCTCTTGACCTTGTGATCTGCCCTTCTCAGCCTCCCTCGGGATTATAGGCATGAGCCACCTCCCCCAGCCTCCTTCTCCTAGTTTTATGCAGGAAATGGAGAGAAATTGATTTGCTGTTCAAAACCATTACAAAAAGTCTTAAAGTCCTTTTGTGAACAACATTTACTCTGAAAGAAATAATCATCTCATTGAGGAAAATAATCAGTTTCAGTTTTTAACCTCTCCCTTTCTCTCTTCTTTGCACTAGAATAAGAAAAACAACTTAATATGCTGTGATGCACAGAGAAGAAACTTGGACTTTTACCCTTTACTTTTTTAAGGAAGAGAAAGAGAAAGCTCTTCAGAGCTAGCCTATTTTCCTTTCTTCGAAAAAAGGGCAAAACCACCATCAGGCAATGTTAGATGGTCCCTAAGGCATTAAATAAAAAAAGGCCTCCAGCAAAATTAAAACTAGGAAAACCTCAGAGGGGCAGAAATGTGGGTGAGAAAAACTCAGAATTTCCTTGTGAGGGAAAAATAAGAAAAAAAAATGATACAATGAACAGGCTGCAGAGCAAGGCAAGAAAGCTCTAGATGAGCAAAAAACAAAGCAGGGCTCTGCTAAAAGTAGAAGCCAGAGGGATGGTCTCTTGGGAGTTCTCACAGGTGACTAAAAGGAAAGCAGCAGCCTCGGGGAACTGACTATTTAGCTTCTCTTTTTAACTACTTTTTTTCAGTATGGCTTGTGCTTGCTGACACTGAAACATCCAAAAGTAGGAGAAGGTCCCATAAAAATGAGGGTTTCTCTAAGGGAGCACCTTTGGAGGGTAGGTAGCTTTCATTGATTTCATAAGTAGCTTTCTTAGCAGAAGGATTCAAGCATTATTTTAAAGTTTACACCCCTCACCCTTTTGATAATGCTGAGGCAATATCTTGGGAAAAGGGGGACAAATAACAGTTATTAATTACCCTAATTAACCCAATTCATAAGACATATTTGTATGGCTGTCATGACAACTGCTTTGACTAACTTGCCAAGAATAGCTTAGCTGTCCATTCAAATAAATCCCTGATAATTACCAGTCTAGTTTACTGGGCTTCTGTGATAATAATAATTAGTGCTACTGTGCAAAAGGTCGCACTAAACAATTTATGAATGATGCATTTTGCATGGCGATTATGTGAGTCACAGGCAATGTACAGAATGTTTGCCATTATGCTATTAATATTAATGTGAAAGGTGGTGGCTAGATTTCAGGCAGTGACTGGCATTATGGTCTTTATAGCTAAAAATGAGCAACAGGGGGAAAATGGAAACTTTACTATTAAATGAGGCATGTCCAAGGAATCATAAGATACATTGTAACTCATTGTTTCTCTGAAGCCATAATCCATAAATTATGCTTACAAGTCTTGGATTCAAAAGAAGATGAAATATGAAATATTTGGCCGGGCGCAGTGGCTCACGCCTGTAATCCCAGCACTTTGGGAGGCCGAGGCTGGCGGATCACAAGGTCAGGAGATCGAGACCATCCTGGCTAACACAATGAAACCCCGTCTCTACTAAAAATACAAAAAAAATAGCCAGGCGTGGTGGTAGGCGCCTGTAGTCCCAGCTACTCGGGAGGCTGAGGCAGGAGAATGGCGTACACCCAGGAGACGGAGCTTGCAGTGAGCCGAGATCATGCCATTGCACTCCAGCCTGGGTGACAGAGCGAGATTCCATCTCAATAAAAAAGAAAAAATATATGAAATATTTGAGCTATGGAAGTACATGCCCTGGTAGGAATGTTTGTGAAGGTAGGAACATGCTACATTACACATAGCAGGAGCTCTGGAAAGGTTTGGGGACAGCATTAGGGAAGAATAAAGTCTGTGTCTAGATGTTCATATTAAGCCCTATATGATTTTTTTTTACTTTTTTTTTATTATACTTTAAGTTATAGGGTACATGTGCACAACGTGCAGGTTACATATGTATACATGTGCCATGTTGGTGTGCTGCACCCATTAACTTGTCATTTACATTAGATATACCCCCTCCCTCCACCCCACGACAGGCCCCGGTGTGTGATGTTCCCCTTCCTGTGTCCAAGTATTCTCATTGTTCAATTCCCACCTGAGTGAGAACATGCGGTGTTTGGTTTTTTGTCCTTTCGATAGTTTGCTGAGAATGATGGTTTCCAGCTTCATCCATGTCCCTACAAAGGACATTAACTCATCCTTTTTTATGGCTGCATAGTATTCCATGGTATATATGTGCCACATTTTCTTTATCCAGTCTATCACTGATGGACATTTGGGTTGGTTCCAAGTCTTTGCTATTGTGAATAGTGCTGCAATAAACATATGTGTACATGTGTCTTTATAGCAGTATGATTTATAATCTTTGGGTATATACCCTGTAATGGGATGGCTGGGTCAAATGATATTTCTAGCTCTAGATCCTTGAGGAATTGCCACACTGTCTTCCACAATGGTTGAACTAGTACAGTCCCAAGCCCTATATGATTAAAGACAAGCCTCAGAAAAGAAAACCTCCCTGACTACTGGTGATAACCATGGTCAAGAAAGTAGGGCATTTCAATTGAGGATCAACATGCTATTATTCTAATGAAATGGTGCTATGGTCCAAAGGCTTTGAATAATAACACACCTTTGAAAAATGAGTTCTAAATGTTGCTGTCACTTTTCCATACTCATAAAATCTCTTTATGCTACACAATTAGGTTAGAAAATACAGATATCGGCCAGGCGCTGTGGCTCACGCCTGTAATCTCAGCCCTTTGGGAGGCCAAGGTGGGTGGATCACCTGAGGTCGGGAGTCTGAGACCAGCCTGACCAACATGGGGAAACCCCGTGTCTACTAAACGCACAAAATTAGCTGGGCATGGTGGTGCATGCCTGTAATCCCAACTACTTGGGCGGCTGAGGCAGGTGAATCGCTTGAACCCAGGAGGCGGAGGTTGCAGTGAGCCAAGATCACGCCATTGCACTCCAGCCTGGGCAACAAGAGTGAAACTCCATCTCAAAAAAAAAGAAAAGAAAAAAGAAAAGACAGATATCATACTCTGAATTTTAGACACACAATACATATGAGTAGTTAGAAAAGATTGGGTAGACAGCAAAAGCATTGGTCCTGTGACCTCTTCCCACTTTGACTTACTTTTGGTTCCCTTCCTTCCAGGGATTTTTTTTCAATGACACAATATTTTGTTGTTAAAGAAAAAACTTAAACCAAAGTCTGGGTTTTTATTGAATTCCTATAGCAAATAGCTTTTCTTATTAGCTACGTCTTTTTCTAAACTATTTTCTTTTTAAATCACTGTCATTTCAAGCTTCAGACTATGCTAGGAGTGCTGTTCACATCAAATTAGAAATTTGGCATTAATGAAGTGCTCTGGTTGAATTGGCACAAAGGGATAAAAACACATCCCTTTGTTGCCAGTAACTTAGATTTTTTTTTTTTATCTACAGCAAATGCAGAGAAGATTCATTTATGATGAGCAATAACTGGGATTCTACAGTAAAGCATCTGGAACAGTGCCTGGCACATGTTAAGCATTCAAGGAATGAGAAGCTACATGAAGAAGGTATTAGGCAATATTTATACCATTGTGAGACACTAGATTGTGAATTTGCAATGAAGTTGAGAATGCTGAGCAATAAAATCACAACTGGTAATGCCTTCTCCACTTTCTGTTGCTTGTGGGAAACCATGACTCGCTCCACTTTGTATTACTTTTGGTTCCCTCTCTTTCCAGGGGTGAATAAAATTGCACAGTATTTTGGTACCAAAAGAAATACAACAGAGATAGATCCTAGTTTGCAAGTAATGTCAAGGCATGTTAGAGTGCAGTCTACATAGCAATGTTTATTTCTCTATGCCTAATGGATATCTCTTAGAATTATATGATTTCTAATACTGTCTTAGGTCTGTATGAAGGCAGGGCTGTTAAAAGAGTTTGTTAAGAGACCCAAGAGTTTTCTACCAACTCTACCAATAACTGCATTGGAACCTGGTAAAAGGGTTTTTTTTTTTACACACAATTGTGTTTTTAATGTTTTCTTCCCATTATGGAACAGAATGGTGGCAATAATGGCATTATGATGAACATGTTGCCTTCTAAGGTGCTTTAAATATGCCAGATACTAAACTGTTTCTAGGAAAAGAGTAAAACCAATACTTAATCTTCACGCACATAATTCTTCATCTTATGCACTGCCCTGCCCTGGATCCACCCCAGTAGATTGTAAACTCTTTGAGGGCAAGGATTATTCAGCACTCATTTTTGTAAACTCCACAGTATCTAGCCCAGACTGATGCATAGGTGTTCAATACCACACAGATGAGGTAAACTGAATCTGGGCAGATATGGCTAAGGCACTGAAGTGTGAGGTCAGAGCTTTGGAGAGCTGTGTGTCACAGCATGTGCAGGAGAAGTGAATCTGCAAGTGTGTAATTAACAACCCAGTGACTGCTGATGAGAAAGAGAATTTGATACTACACAGCACTGAACACAACTTAACAAGCAGCAACTCATGTAAGGGAACCTAATACTCTACACATTGTGGAGAGGAAAATCCTGAGAGGCAGTGAGGTGTAAGGGAATCTAATCTTCTATGAATGGAAGGCAGCCTAATAGGGTTCGATGTGATTGGAAATCCAATGTACTGGTATAGAAGGAAATCCAATACGAAATAGTGGTGAAGAGGGAATAAGCGTTGGTGATTAACCAGACTGGTCACTGGAAATGTCCTTTGTTCCAAAAACACAAAACCAAGCGGGATAAATATTCAGCCCAGGATTTCAAGTCCATTGAGGAAGGGCAGAAATGACCCTGACTATACAAACACTATTCTTAAGTTGTTCATTTATACCACACAAACTAAGGAGTAGCCTGGGCTCAACTCCCAATCCTGCTCTCATCGTACAGAAGCCATCCAAGAGAAAGCAAGCTGGCAGTACCACTTGCTCCATCAGAAACAGTTACTGTGTTAAATGTCCTTTGTGTTTAGATTATTAGTGTTTTGCTGGCATGGAAAGTAAGAATGTGTCTATTGGGTTCTCCAGCTAACATGCAATCTGCCCACATGGATCCTTGAGATAAGGGGGAACTCCAGAACCCCAAAGGGAAAAGCTGAAAAGTATTTTATTGAGTAACCATTCTACTTTTAAAATAACCTGTTCGTCAATACAGCTCTTTTTCAAGCTCACTAACAGTAAGGAAATTTACATGAAAAATGGCCTTTAGGAGCCATCAGTATTATTTATGAGGAGCTATAACCGTGCCTGATGCTTTCCAATAGGCAGAATATGCTAAACTAAACCTTGCCTGTTCTTCATGTGTAGTTATTATGAGACTAGTTGGTTATAAAACACCCTGCACTTGTACTAACGTGCTAGCCAGTATAACCACCACCAGCCAAGCAATTCTTTCTGTCACTGGAACCGTTTGAACAAACTACAACAAAAGTCAGGTTAAGAAAGACATCAGAAGGAGATTAGCACTAGGGGCAGATAAACGTGAAGTGTGTGGGCTTTTGTCAGAAGACTGTACTAAGCTGCACACTTCTTCACTCCCTGCAGCTGGGCCACGGATGTCTTCTCTGATTATGTCATCGACACAAACAAGTCTCCCCTTTCGTCAGCACTGCCATACCAAGACATCTTTGGAGCAGCTTAAACTACAGCTCTCCTCTGCCTCTCACATACCATTCACACAGCTGTCACAGACAAACATGGATCGCTCTCTGCAGCCAGAGATGTGGGAGGCAGACAGGCCACAGCTGGATTCTCTGACCTTGGGCAGAGTAAAAAGGGCACACAGTTAAGAGGGGACAATCCTCTTTGGACTTCAGTAAGGGGAAAATTCAATGAAGAAGTCAGATTAGGGAAGAAGATGAATCTCCCCCTGGCCACATCATCTTCATTATCAGGACATGTCAGGAAGCAGGGCAGCTGCTATCAGGACAACAGCCCTGGGAAAGCATAGAAGAAGAGGAACCCAGACTATCTGCTTTGCTATTGGCAAAACGAGTCCTTCCCAAATGAGTCACGTAGGGCACCAACAACTCTGAGATATGTCACATACACACACACACACATACACCATTTCCTCCCAGCTCTCAGGAACACAACTTCTTTCCCTTTATCTAGACAGTAGCTTTTGCCCACCTTTATAAAATAGGTAAGGAATGGTTGCCCTTGATGGTACTATTACAAAGAGAAAACGCCAGGATGCATCCCTGCCTTTGAGGAATGTAAAGATGAAGAGATAAAGACAATGAAATTACGGTGGCCAAGTTGAATAAAGGCTGGCTTTTGATGCGTCTATACGCCCTCTGCTGACTGTCAGACAGAACGTCACAGAAAAAAAGTTGGAGCAGAAAGAGGGAAAAAGAAACAGATTGGAAGCAGAAAATAGGGAAGGAAAGACGCCTTTCTTCTCTGGAGACTGCTGTCTGTTTATCCAGAGGGAAGATAAAGAGGAAGAGGCCCTTGACCTCCTATTTATCAAGAGTAGCCAAGAAAGAATATAAAATGATAAATATTGCCTTGACACTACTCTGATTCTATGTTATAAATGTGACTAGATGAGCGTTGCATGCCCTAAAATACTATCTTACTGAGCTGCATCTGCACACCACCCATTGACACTGGTTGGGGGTGGGAGGTGGCATGGACTCAAAAGGGCCATCGAGCAGTATCTGGAGGAATGGATTTGAGCCACAAACCATCCATCTGAAGCTGGCTGCAGGCTGCTTCTTTCTTTACTTTGAAATAGATTCTTTTCATGACTGCTTTTCTGAAATGAATTTGCCTTTTTCAGAATTCATGGTAGACTCTGTGTGTTACCACAACCACCACCTCCTGCCTCAGCCTCTTTCCACTTTTTTAACGAATGGCTGTGTGTTGGATTCAAGACTTTGGCACTCAAATTCAGACCACCTTGGTGGGGGAGGGGTGGGAAATGGTTCCCTGAGATTAGGCCAAGAGTTTAATGTCAACAGCCAGCCGTCAACCATCTTCCTGTCCCCCACCTTTTTGCCTCACAACTCCTGCTCACCCTTCAAGGGTCAGCTCAAATATTACTTCCCTTCCCCCAGCCTAGGTTGAGTTTCCCCATTTTACTCTTTCATTATAATATGCTCTTTTCTTTCATAGCATTATAATTTTATATTGTTGGTGTTTTGTCCCCCCACTCCATGAAGGCAGGGGACTATGTCAGTTTTGCTTACTACTATTTAGCCATTATCTAGAACAACACAAAGAATGGCATAGATACTGAAAAAAAAATAGCATAGAATGAAATAAATTAATATATCCATAGCAAAGCAAACTAAACTATTCAACAAAATGAGTTGCTAGTATTGAAATAACCCTTAAGAAAGCATTTGAAACACTTCCTCCAAAGTCTCTGTTCTCTGATTCTTATTCCTCCCAAACACCCAGCTATATTCAGTTACTTCAAAAAGTGCTGGCAGAAATGTTATGCCACAGCCTGCTTTCTGCTTCAATCACCTTTAATTTTGTTTTCAAATTCCAAATCAAAGCCCGTTTCCCTGCTACAACTTACCACTGCAAGTGCAAACGCTATGTTTATTTAATTTTGCAAACCAAGGAATCAATAAAACATTGTATTGATAATATAATTTCATTGAATCCTGCAAACAGGCCATCAGCTGATACTGAACCAATTAATATTGAATTCTATGTAGTCTCATTTGGTCTAATAGTCACATATGATATTTACAAAGTCCATTATTCAGCAATAAAAAGTCCCAGGATTATTTGATCTATTTCTGACCTTTCTGGTTCTAAGCAATCCTTTTTTGTCCACTTTGAAATATTACCTGTAAAGCATTTTACAAAACTGTACTCTGTGAGCAACATAGAAGGTCCAAGGCCAAAGATAAATATTAGTTGTAAACACCTCATCTTACTAGTAGGTGACTAAACATGTAATATTACCTAGCCTATGAATGTTTAACATTGATAAGAAAAAACTGGAAGGTCTTGGCTTACTTGAATTTCACATACCTGACTTAAAGATGAGTTAGTGCAATCCACCAACAGAGACATTGAAAGTCTTCCCTATACTATATGTCTGTGATAACGAAAGACAGTATAATATGACAAACTGAAACCCTAAGTAAGATCAAGCCTCTTGTGGCCGTTGAAGATAGCTTTTTTTTTCTCTGCTACTCAATGACAGGGAAATTAAATTTCATTTGAGGTTAATGCTTACTTGATATGCTGTAGAGGGAATTTTTCTCCCCTTGGTTCTTTACTTACGCCAAGAGAAAGCACATCCCATGGAACATTTTAGGTAGACTGTAAAGGTTACTGGCACAATGAATATGATACACTTCTCTCTGCTACATCAATTATCAACCATTAAATTGCCATAGGCCTGAACAAGAACGCAAGACCAAAGTAGGGGGATCTGTTTAGTGCAGAGAACCACTCCTAAAATTAATTTACAAGAAACTGTCCACCTGAAATGAATCATTAGATAAGCCTTGTATTTTGCACATTTCACAATGGTTGGGATGATGTAATATGGGCAATTACACACAAGCAACTAGAAAGCTGTCGTCCAAAATAGCTGCAGCACAGCTGAGGTTTACTCTGGGTCTGTGGTTTATAGCAAAGCAACAACCTTCCCTACACACACAGCCACTACAAATTCAAAGGAAAACTGCATTTGGATATCATTTTAATTATACGTGCATGGATTACAACTCTATAAGCTAGAGAAGGAAAATAATCAGCCTGTACTGAAATGAACAGAAAGCAGTTAGTACTCAACTGCTGACTATTGGGAACAATATCCAGTAATTTAAAAAAAAAAAAAAAAAAAAGCAAACTGGTGTCTCAGGGCTGTATACAATCTGATTAAGAAATAGACACAACCACCTACCTATTATTTTCTTGGCAATGCTTCACTTACAGTGAGACTCTGCTTGGCAGAGTTCACACATTTCACATTCAGGTTAAATATTACAATAGATAACCAAGCTTTTGTTCTCCCCCTCCCCAAGCCACCTAGCACTTCCTTAAAACCCCCCACAAGTATAAATTGGTCCACAAGTGGCCAAAGTGAAATTGGAGTCCCTGCGCTAGGCCACTACATTTCATCCCAAAATTGAGAAAAGAGTATAAAATAATCTTGGATAAGAGATACAAGAAGCTGGTTTCCTGGGTAGAAGGAAAACATGTCTGAGACAGAGCATATTCCTGGGAACATGATCTCAAAAGTTCCTCACCATGAACTGGCTATTTAAAATTCATTTGTATGTCACTTGCATGAAAGAAAGAAGAAAAGGCAGTGGCCCTGAAACACAGAGCCCAGCTCTGTGGAAGCAGCAGGTCACAGGAGAAGAAAGGCTTGGGGCAGTATTTATTAAAGTGCAGGTCACAACCCCAAGCCAGTGGTCCATGAAATTGCCATCTCCAGAGCTTCCTGGCTAATGGAGATACCCAGCACAGAGTCATGCAGGAGAAAGGTTGAAAAATGCCAGATTAAGACCTAAATTGATATCCACTGACTCTGGAAAGAAAATACTAAGGGATAACATCAGAAAAGGGCTTCTGGCTCTCTGGCCAGCACATCTAGCTAACTCTGATTCATGTAGGACCTCCTCCCACTTCACATTTGAACTAGAGATGGGTGTCACAGTAAGGAACAATGAGAAACTCCGAAGGAGCCACTAAGGAAAAGAATACTGTGATGTAAAAAGGAAATTGTGTAACTAAAAGCAGAAAAGCACACTGAAGTGGAATTTATTTGCAGTAACAGAATAGAGGCAAATGAAAGTTTTCTTTAATTTCAAAATTCAATTGTGTTGCCCTCTACAGTACATTGCTAGAGGCAGTAAGAATCTGATTGCCTCCCTCCAGATTAAGAGGCACAAATTAGATATTTTCCTAGTCAAAAAGAGATCATAATAGTAATAGCTACTTAACATTTACTGATGGCTTATTATGTGCCAGGTGCTTGAACACTCACATTGAATCCTCACAAGAATCTACGAGGTAGGTCCCATTACTCTTATTTTACAGATAAGAAAGCTGAGGCACAGAGAGGAAGTAATTTCCCTAAAGCCACTTGGCTCCTGACTCTAACTTCTAAAAGCAAAGATGCAATAAATCAAAATAACTATTACATGAACACTCAAGTGACAAACCGTATCTAGGAAAACATGGAGGGCTCCATACGAAATAGAGATGCAAAAGTCAAGAGCTCTCCTATGTACTCTGCCAGCTTTGTCTGATTAGAAAATGTAATGGAATAAAGAGCCCACTCAAAATAACAGTGAAACTATTAAATAGCCAGAAGTAATCTTAACAAAAAATGTAAGGAGAACTATGTAAATATACTGATGACATTAGAATGAAACATGACTAAATGGAAAGATGTCATATTTCTAGATAAAAAGACTAAATATTATACACATGTCAATTCTTCCTAAATTTATCAGTTTGGTACATTTTCAATCAAAATCCCAACATAATCATTTTTGAAACTTAACATGACTCCAAAGTTCATCTGAAACAATAAATAGAAAAATTGAAACTCTTTTTAAAGACAAAGAATAAGGAGAAACTAAACCTCCTATCTATTAAAATCTATTATAAAGTATAAATAATCAAATCAGTGTGGTATTGGTATAGGAGCAGACAAACAGATCAGTGGAAAATAAATGAATAGCCCAGGAAAGGGCCTAGTCTCTATAAAAACTCAACATGTTTTTCAGAAGCACCAGAAAGTTACAGTGAAGAAGAAGAAATAAACAATAAATGGTACAAACTCAACCAATTAACCATCTAGGAAAATGTTTTTTACATCATACTTCCAACTGTATGTCAAAATAAATTCCTAATGAATTAAAAATGTAATGTAAGAGTGAATTCATAAAAATACTGGAAGAAATATTATATATATATAGTTTCTTTGTTGGTAGAAAGTTGAATAGCTTAAAAGCAACAGAAGAAATCGCAGATTTTAATCGCACTGACAAATTGTTTTTTCATATGATTCCAAAACACTGTAAGTCAAAAATAAGCATAAAAAATTAAAAGTCATACAACAAACTGAAGAAAAGTATTTCCAACAAACTAAACCGGGGATTTACCTTAATATATATATATTAGTAATCAAAGAAATATAAATTTCAACTAAAATTAGGTACTCATTTTCCATCTATGAAACTAATAATTCTCCTTCCCACCCCTGTCCCCTATCCTCTCATTGGCCATTCTCCCAACAGGTCTCCATTCTAATTAATTTCCTATTTATTCTTCCATACAGTTTCATGTATATATAAACCAGTAAAATATATATTCTCTTTTTCCCTCCTTTTTTCACAGAAATAATAGTGTGCCCTACACTTTTTTCTGAATCTTCCTTTTATTTAGTTAACAATATATTTAGAGATTTTCCATATCAATATACAAAACACTCCTTTAAAAAAAAACTTTCTACTGACAGACATACACATTGTTTCCATTGTTGCTATTTCATATAATACATCAATGAAGAACCTTTATATACATAATTTTTCATGTGGTCAAGCATATCTATAAGATTAATTCCCTAAAAGTAGAATTGCTGGGTCAAAGTGTACATGCATTTGTAATTTTGAGAGATATTGTCAAATTGCCCTCTATGGGACTGGTACTAATTTATACTCCCAGGCCGGGCCCGGTGGCTCACGCCTGTAATCCCAGCTCTTTGGAAGGCGGAGGTAGGCAGGTTACCCGAGGTCAGGAGTTCATGACCAGCCTGGCCAACAGAGTGAAAACCTATCTCTACTAAAAATACAAAAATTAGCCAGGCGTTGTGGTGAGTGCCTGTAATCCCAGCTACTCGGGAGGCTGAGGCAGGAGAATCGCTTGAACCTGGAAGGTGGAGGTTGCAGTGAACGGAGATGACGCCACTGCACTCAGACCTGGGCGACAGAGTGAGACTCTGTCTCCAAAAAAAAAAAAAAAAAAAAATTATACTCCCACCAATAATGCATGGGACCGCCTGTTTTCCCACAGCTTCACCAGAATGGTGGTGACGTTTAAAACTATAATAATGTTTTGCCAGTACAGTGAAATGGGCTTTCATACACTGTCAGTGGGAGTACACATTGCTACAACTTATCTGGGGGAAATACCACTTTTAAAAATATATAAACCCTCAGATAAAACAATTTCACTTGTAGAGAACTTATTACAGGCAAACAATCAGAGATCACAAGAAAATTTATATATAAGGATAGCCATCATGGTGTTATTTATATAAAACAAAAATTTAAATAGCCTCAAAGTTCAATGCTAGCAATCATTTGAGTAAAACTAAACCCTATCTATAGAACAGAATACAATTCAGCCACTAAAAAATTGCTTATAAATATTCTCTAATGACATAGAAAAAAATGTTAGCTGGGCATGGTGGCTCATGCCTGTAATCCCAGCACTTTGGGAGGCTGAGGCAGGCGGATCACTTGAGGTCAGGTGTTCGAGACCAACCTGGCCAACGTGGCGAAACCCCGTCTCACTAAAAATACAAAAATTAGCCACGTATGGTAGCAGGCACCTGTACTCCCAGATACTTGGAAGGCTGAGGCAGGAGGAACTTTTGAACCTGGGAGGCAGAGTTTGCAGTGAGTCGAGATCGCGCCACTGTACTCCAGCCTGGGTGACAGAGTGAGACTCCGTCTCAAAAAAAAAGAAAAAATCTTATAACATAATGTAAAGATGAGAAAAGAGAAATAGAATGATCTCAACTAAAATTTTAAAACATTAAAACCATGGATGTTTTTCTCATTAATTCAACAAACATTTATTGGGCATTTATTTAGTCATGACATTAATATATGTGTTTTCAAAAATACCAACTCATTGAGATTAGCATTGGTTGCAGGGAGCTTTTTTGTATCTATATCTCCCTACGTGGTTCTATCTCCCTCATTGGCACTGGTAAACAAGAACATTTCAGTCACAACATCCCATCAGTTCTGTTCTTGAGACCTAGCAAACAGCAGCCATAGGAAGTGGAGGGTGGGAGCTAACGGTACCTCAAGGCCTTTTGGTCTGTCTGGGGACCATAAGCAAGTTCAGAGTCAAGCCTTCACACACATCGAATAAAGCATCGTGTGCTTAGTAGGGCTCTCTTCACAGCCAGTCCAAAACCCTCACTGATTGGCAAGCGTAAATAGAATTTGAATTCAATAACCAAAATTCCTTGCTTTCGATCTTCTTATCACCTTCTGGGGTTTTATATTAACTTTCATGCTGATATGAATTTACATAATATTACATAAATTTTTTTCAGCTAGAACACTCTGCTTTATCACATTAACTTTTTCCAAATCCTGGCTTAACTGCAATTAAATATTTTAATTTCATGGAAATTCTTTTCTAATCCAAACAATCTGATCTTTAAGCCATCTGAAGAGAAAATATGAATCTTAAGTTGCTCCATAATCAAGTTTCAAACATTCTCAATACTTCTTTAAATGAAGACTTTTACTTTAAGGAACTGAACTATAAAGAAGGCTGGGGTGGGAGGTCCCTCAGTTTTTAGACCCTTCTTTCATGCCCACTCACATGAAAAAATCAAAAGATATTTCTTTCTATCAAATGCTCCATGCTGTAACATGAAAACCTTATAATTCAAATTTAAACCCATCTAGTTAAATGGTTGCACATATAAGAAATATAGTCCTGCTGAAAGTCATAGTCTCCATTTATCCAAGGGACAGACTACAGAATTAGGCCACAGACATTTTCCTGTAGCAAAGATTTCATTCACAATCAGAGTGATGTTGTACAGGGTTCTCATGCATTAGCTATGGGGTAGAGAGTGAAGCATCTGTGTGAGTTTTTTTCCATGAGAATTTTCTTTACAATATCTAACTAGTTCTAATGTCTGTCTACACAGGGCCACTGAATTAAATATTTTGCCCTTAAATGTGCTGCTTAGGATGTGAGAAGTTTATACAGCCATCAATCAAAGAGATGTTCCAAAGGATGTTGGCTTTTGTATTTATGCTGTCCAAAACTAGGCTACTAGATGAGGAAGCAATCAAATAAATCTGCCTTTCATAAAAGGATTGAGCCCATTCTGCTTTGTTGAAAAAAGAACACAACTAGTGCATTTAGTCAAGGTTGAATTTAAAATTTTTAGCATCTCAATGACCACCAAATCATTGACTCCTTTTTTGTGTTCCACGTGGTTGGGGCTATCATGTTGAAACAGGATGCTTCAGAGCCAAGAAGCAAGAACATGAAATCAAGTATTGGAGAACACTAAAAAAGCACTTCCCTCCAAATTGGCCATTTGGTACTGAAAAGGGCACTGAAAAAAATATGTTTTGCCAAAAGTGGCCCTTAGATAAAGCCTATATCATTTTTATAGTATTAAATATCTGTATAAGTTGCAGTTAAATTTTACTATTTTAAAACCTCATTCTAAAAACAAAATATGTGAACTAGATGTCTAACACTGGTGAGACAAATCAAATCTACTTTTACAAGAGTATACACAAGGACAAAAAGAATGAAAAAGGAAACAAATATTGTTCATAACATTATTTCTCACATTTAAAAGGTAAACTGTAAATAAAATAGTTATTTTAAA
The DNA here is from genome assembly GCF_028885625.2 of Pongo pygmaeus. Lineage (NCBI taxonomy): Eukaryota > Metazoa > Chordata > Mammalia > Primates > Hominidae > Pongo > Pongo pygmaeus. The sequence continues at coordinate 104,429,479 of NC_072396.2, forward strand.
ATGTAAAACTTCATACTTGTTACCTTCTGAGAGAGACCTCCAAGAGAAGAAAATTAAGAAGAAAAAATTGGTATGATCTAATTGGAAAATGAAAATAAGGAACATTTTGGTCTGCCCCTCCTCGGAATAACTGATTAAAAACTGTCTATGCCACCTTTTTGACCCTTAATACCTACTGCATAGTATTACGGTTAATTTAAGTAATTGCTTTTCTGATGTCAAAAATAACACATGTTCAATGTAGAAAATTTGGAAAATTGAAAAAGTATACTATTTAAAAAGTAAAAATTGCCTGACTTCCTACAACCTGAGATAACTGTTAATGCTTTGGTAATTTTCTTTCTAGTCTTATGTGTGTGCATATGTGCACGTGTATGTGTGTGTATGAATATATATATGAACACATACACATACACACACATATATATATACACAATTGGAATTGTTTATATATTATATATATTTATATATTGTATTATACTTAAACAATTGGAATAATTAATATATGCATACATTAAACTGGAATTAATCTATGTGTGTTGTTTTATTTTCTGATTTTTTCAATTAATGTATATTATACCATATTTTCATGTGTAATTAAGTATTCCTCAAAATATTCTACTGGCTTCACAGTATTCTAGCATATGTATATAACACAATATACTTAGCTATTAACATATTGATGATATTTAGGATATTTCTGATGTTTCATCCTCATAAATTATACTGAGATTAACAACCCTGTACATGAATTTTTACGCTGATCTAAAATTATTTCCTTAGGATAAATTCCAGAAGTAGAAATATTAGATATCTTTGGGCTTTTAATGTGTATTGCCAAATTGCCCCCAGGAAAGATTATATCAATTTTTTAAATTATACTCCATGTTGCAGTGTATCATAACCACACCCTTGCCATCACTGTTTTTTTTAATCTTTGCTTATTTGATAAGTACAAAATGACATCTTACATATCAAATCGTTGTCTGTGATTCCCCTGAGGTAACAGATTGGTGAGGAAATAGTTGTGGAGATTTTAACTTTTGTTTTACACATTCCTGTGTTCCTTGACTTTTTAGTAGTAAGTAGGCATCATCTTTGCAATTAAAAATTAATAGCAGTTCATTGCTATTATTTGATTACTATGGTTGAAATATTTTTATATATCTTTTGGCCATTTGAATGGCTTCTTTATTAATTACCCATTTGTGTTCATTTTACATTTTTTATATTGGGGTGTTTGTCTTTTCATTGTTTTGTAAGAGCTCTTTATATATAAGGGTATTGTTTAAAAGTCCTCTTATTCGAGATGTCTTCCCTGACCTTCCTAGAGCAATCCTCATTCTCGACAAAACATGTATGCTTCATACTTCCTTATTTTTCTTCATATCACCATCTGCCCATAAAAATGTAAACTCAATGGAGACAGAGATTTTTGTTCACTGTTGTAACCCTAGCACCTTGAATAGTGACTAACATGTGGTAAGCACTCTATAAATAATTGAAGCATTAATTAATGAATTAATAAGCACAGGTTCTTCACAGAAGCAGAACAGAACGGTGGTTGCCAGGGGTTGTGGGTGGGAGAAATAGGAAGATATTGGCCAAAGCATACAAAGTTTCAGTTATATAAGTTCTGGAGATTTAATGTATAGCATGGTGACTATAATTAACAATACTGTATTGTATTCCTGAAATTTTCTAAGACAGTAGATCCTAAGTGTTCTCAACATTTTAAAAAATGGTAACTATATGAAGTAAAGGCTATGTTAATTAGTTTGATGGTGGCAATCATTTCACAATGTATACATGAGTCAAAACATCAAGTTGTACACCTTAAATATACACAATTCCTACTTGTCAATTACACTCCCAATAAAGCTGAAAAACAAATTAGTAAATATAGGTTCTCTGCGCTATAAATTTAAAATACTTTCCCAGCTTATGGTTTATTCTTTAATTTAGTTTGTGATACTTGTAGATATGTAGACATTCCTAAATCTTATATAGTCAGAGCTGCTGGTATTTTTCTTTGTGCTCATTTTCATTGTTTTTATGCTCTTGAAGTCCTCTTCAGCTTCAAAATTAATTGGATATTTATTTATATTTTCTTCTAATAATTTTATTATTTGAGTTTTCATATTAACTCTTTAATAAATGTGAAATTTATTTTTGTCATATAGTGGGAAATAAAATCATATTTTTTCCAATTGTTAACCAATTACATGGCACCATTTAGTAAATGATCTTTGCTTTTCTCATTGACTTAAAGAAAATGTGCTTAACTTCTATCTTGTCTCCTCAGTGGCAATATAAACTACAAGGTGAGGTACTACTTATGCTTTCTCTATGTCTCTCTGGGCTGAATACAGGCCTGGTCAGTGAAGGATGATCTATAAATATTTGGTGGATGGATGAATGAGTGGATATTTTCAAGCCAAAATATTTTTTTTAAAGAGCCTAACTACTAAACAGTAAGTCCATTCACTAAAGTCTGGAGGCAAATCATCATAGAGGGCAAGGTTTGACCCAGAATAAATGAATACTCTCTAACAGCAGGGCACTATAACCACTACAGAGCTAGTCATCAGTAACAAAATACATTTAATAAACACCTGACACTATCCAAAAGAAATTGCATAGAGTTGATCCTACCATCAAGGAGCTCCTAAAAATTATTGTTTAGGGAGCCTGGGGTAGAACAGAACTTCCAAGGGCATCCCCACCGACTGCCCCTTCCCCTGAAGTTGCAGTGACTCCCTGAAGGAAATAGATTGCTTTGTTACAGAAGGTGCCCCAAATCCTGCTGGATGCAGTCCATCAGCCTCCAACATGCATTGGGTTTAATAATTCTGGAATCAAATCTAGTTTAAAAGAAAATCTACCACATTTTTGGCTCTTAAGTCAAACCCCAAGTGCCAAGTATATATTGATTCTGTAGGGCTCAGTCAGCCTCCTATGGCCTGAAATTAAAAATAACAGCAAGAACAAAAATACATTTTTTATTGAATTCTGGCTCTTTTCTGATAATCTATAACAAAGAGCAAAATGAGCAGAGCCATGGTGGACTGCCTCTCATGCCAACAAATCCCACAAAGAGAATGACAATCAGTGAAATATATTGTTAACCATGAATAGTAGCTAAAATATTTATCTCTGTTGCAAGGTATTAAGACGAAAAAACTTTCGAAGTTGAAGCCTCAAGCAATTGCATTAGAAGTTGCATAATTTGGTTAGACTGACCTTAGAATGGAATAAAAAGCTGCTTATTTCCATAATGTTGGCCTTCAACTGTATAAAAGGTTAGATAATTTATCATGATATACAAAACAGTTTTCAAGAATACCCAACTTAAAAGGAGATCTCAGTGACTTCCAGCTCTATAAATTTTTAGGTACAGTGATAATCAACATAATTTATATTTAAGTGAATTTGTGCTCTCCTGAAAGGTCTAGTTTGCCAGGCAAGACGCGTGCATCTCCTATTCATCCCTAGAACAAGTACAAACCAAATGAAGCAAGGTTAGAATACCCATTGCTGCCTTTATGGCAGAACTCGCGTTGGACAGGAAGACATATTTGAACAGAGAGGCTCTGAGTTTTGGCATGCACACTCACAACTCAGATTATACACAGAATATGCTGCCCTCATTAAAAGCTAATGTGCTGTACCTATTGTGTCACCTGCCATAGCTAAGTCCTCTGCCTTCAATACCACCTACAGAGCAACCATTATCATCACATGGACTCAGACCTTAATGCAGGCAGCTATATGAAGCCCTTCAAACGAATGCTGCAAACATTCACACATTTACACCCAGAGCTGAAAGATAACTTGGAGATCCCCCAACCCAATCTCTTCACATATTGTTGCAGGTTTGGTGTAGTTTGGCATTTGTCTGGAATTTTCAGAATTCTCTATGTCTTGGATTCTGATTTCCCTAGTAATAACAGGTTTCAATAAACTAAAGCTTCTCTTTTATGAGGTTTTTAATTGTTTGGTCTGTTTTGGTAGTGACCTCCCCTACCTCAGAATTGCAGATTTCTAGATGGTTATCTTTGATGATATAGTCACTTGGGCTCACTCACACACACTAGAGAAAACTGTCCTGATAGAGTTTGCTAGGCTCAAAGAGTGAGGACAGCAAAGTGTTGCAAACATCACACATTTATTTGATCCCATACTTCCAAATATGACACCATGCACAGCCACAAACCTTTACAGGTACGGATTTTTCTCCACCTTCCGTGATCTCCTCTTGAGGGTACCTGGTGATCAGATGTGCAAAGACCAAGCCCCGGATGTCATTTCAACAACGCCCAGTGCCATGGTATTTATAGCTTACCAGTTTTATAAGGTTTTGCTCCATCAGGCCACTACATAATGCATAGTTTTTGCAAAGGCAGGTTAGCTTTCTTTCCATTTCAGAAAATTATTATATTTTTCACTGCAACAAAGCACACTTCTTTTTCTATTTCTAAAGAATTACCAGTAAAGGCAAAATCAGAATGACCTAGAAGTGTAAGCACACACATGCCATTAGTAAGTGCACAAGCCACACAGAAAATTGGTGTTTCATATGTAGTATTTGAGATTCGTTTCCAAAGAGCCATAACTATCATAAAATTATTTTGCAATTTTAAAATCAGGCAAAATCTTCACTATGAAAAAACCATTATTTAGTACTAATGCCATTGTGCTCTCTCCCCTAAGCTTTTAGGAACAAATGTTACCATTAGCATACTCCATCACTCAAAAGTCTATACTTGAAAAAATGGAAATGCACTAATTAAAGAAATGATCAGAACAGCAAGCTCATAGTCAATGCCAGTCTTATGAGTGCAGTGTGTCTGTGTCCTTACCATGGCCTCTGTGCCTGGCAGCACAGAGGAGGAAATCAGTCTTCCAACAAGCCGTTCACCATTACCTGTAGCCATATGCCTCTGTTCGTCCCTGTATCTCCAGAGCCCTGCCTCCCTCAAGCATGTCAAGTTTCAAATATGAATGCTAGATTACGTACATTTTTAGTTATAAAAAAGTCTCTAAAGGTTAAGCCAATCCCTCTGAACGCAGTTTGACAGGGTCTCCCTGCCCATTCTTCTCACTTAGAAAAGATACGGTTTTATAGCAAACGACCTGTACACATAGGCAGTCCATAGCAGACTCCCTCAAGCCAAGAGAATTAAAGAAGAGGAAAGCTTGATACAGAATTGTGCCCAAAAGAAACAAAAAGAGAAAGCAAGCCTCAGAAAATAATTTCTAATAAATTGAAAATATGCACTATAAGGTATTCTTAAGCTGAGTCGTATGCACAGCAATGATTATTTGGCTGCTTCCTACTCACCAAGATCTCAATTAAAAAGAGTCTCTGAGAGATCTACCCTTGAGCTATATCAAATTGGGGTGTCATGGCCTCACATTTGGGGGATCACACCCTGCTGTGACTAAGCTTATGAGCATTTCCTCAGGGAGACAACCAGCAGAATGTCAAGGAGTTGGGAAGGGGGCTCTGAGGACCTAATATCATAGATATGCGTACGGTCAGCCCAGCCGGTAAAGGCTCCATCATCACAGAGGCAAAAAAGTGAGTGAGAGAAGCAGATAATGTTCATTTTATTCCCTCCTGCTTCTTTCTCTCTCTCCTTTCCCCCTCTCCCTCTCCCACACATACACATACACACACACACACACACACACACACACACACACACACACACACACACACACACACACTCCCCTAAAGAGGGATCTGGCCTTTGGACTGAACTTTTCTTCCTGTCAGCTTACACAGGGAATCCATTTTGCTCAGAAGAGCAAACTACACAATCTGAGAAGAGGTGCCCTTCATGCTCTGGAAATCAGATTTGGGAGCAAAAATAATCCAGAAGGCAGAGACCGCCAAGGCCAGTGCTGGTGGCAGTGAGGGAGAGCAGCTTGCCACAGCACAGCGGCCAGATGGGGCCCAGTGGGAGAAACTGAAAACTGGCCACCCTGGCACTCAGAGACTTAATGGAGCATCAGAAGACTATGCACATCAAGGTAGTGCTTAAGCATCTGACATTAAGAAGCCAAGGTGCAGCCAGGCGTGGTGGCTGATGCCTGTAATCCCAGCACTTTGGGAGGCAGAGGCGGGTGGATCACCTGAGGTCAGGAGTTGGAGACCAACCTGGCCAACACGGTGAAACCCTGTCTCTACTAAAAATACAAAAAATTAGCCGGGCATGGTGGTGCATGCCTGTAATCCCAGCTATTCGGGAGGCTGAGGCAGCAGAATCGCTTGAACTCGGGAGGCGGAGGTTGCAGTGAGCCGAGATCATACCACTGCACTCCAGCCTAGGTGACGAAGTGAGACTCCGTCTCAACAACAACAACAAAAAGAAGCCGCGGTGCTAGTCCATGAACACTGAGCTCAAGGAGAACACAGACTTGACACCAAGCTTCCTGCCTGCTTCAGTCCCAAAGGGTCTGCTCAAAATTCTGTAGGTAGCTGGTCCTAACACGTGTCTGTCAATTTGTCTGTCTCACTCTCATTCTCATTTTTTCCCCATTCTGAAAAGTGATTTTTCTCCCTCCCCAAACACTGAATTTAAAGGAAAGTCTAAGAGAGCTCTTTCACTTTCCAAAGTAATTCCCAGGCTCTACCCAATCCAGGAAATCCTTATTGACTTGGGGAGCTTTCAGAATCTGAGACAGCAAAGGGGAAGCCATCTCTTCAGGAACGAGCTCTACAGATGAAGACAAAAAAAAAAAAATTCGTGATGGGCTTCTGTTCTTTGAGCCAAGGGTTTACAAAGGAGAGAAAAGGATGGGAAGGTGGCAGCTGTCATATTTTATTTTATTTTTTTAGAATCTGGAGCAAATATTAAACGCTAATACTTGTTAAATTTCAATGGCACGTACCCATCTTTTCTGGACACTATATTTTAAATATTACATAGTTGCAAGTTGTTTAATCAAGTAAAAATCAAACAGGAAGGCTAACCAGTGAGGATTCAAGGGCCAGATTTCAATCAAGGGAAAAATGAATTGGCCCACCTTTCAAAGGTTTTGTAAATCTTGTCAATTTGAGGAATCTAATTTTAAGCAAACAAGATATGTGAAAATCCAGACTTACAAAAGAAATCAGTTACGAGTTGATTATTCACATTATATAAGGACTCTCCTTTATGAAAGGATCCACCACAGGCTTTCTTTAAATACAGAATTCCACTGCTGTGATTAGCATGGGGTCTAATTTACAAAACAAACACCCTTTGGCTAACCAGCTTTTCAGGAACACAACTACCATCGAAAGTATACCCGCAGGTCCTCCTGGAGAGTCCTGTCAGGTTTTTCATTATGTGACAGAAAACGCTTGGAAGCTGCACCAGAGGAACTACTGTGAAGCAAAATGGAGGCTTGTTTGGCCGCAAGTGTTGTGTGCCTGGGTAAGTCATTTGCCCTTTCCATTTTCATTACTGTAGAGTGGAAACACTGGTCCATTCTGACACCTCTTCTAGAAATGCTGTGGAGCTGTGTGGTCCTAACCAATATGCCTAATGATAACAAGTAAGGTTTCTGCACAGGAGCTCAAGCTCCCGGAGTTGGCAGAGTTGCTGTCCCCACAGCTGCAGGAATTTTCCTCATCATTCCCCTGGGGGACACAGGGAGGTGCTAGCAGCCTGGGTACACCCACTAGAAGCTGAGTGACCCCACTATGCTGCCCACACAAAAACTACTCTAAATACACAACAGCCAAATAGGAAATGTAACTTGAAGATCATTTCTCTCTGCAAACAACTGCTCCTCTGGGATTTTCACTTCAAGCCTCTCAATTGTTCGAAGTAAATGAGGCTCACATCAAAGGCCAGCCAGTCACACATCAAGAAATCAAGCCTCTTCTCCGTGGGGGAAAATGGCTGCTCCAGAGCCAGCCTCCCACCTCTCACACACAGGCCTCTTGTAAAAACGGCTTTATTTACCCAGATCTGAGACACTCAATTCAACCAAGCTTGGCCTCCCCTAAATCCTGGAAGCTGAGGTACACATGCAGAGGGGCCAACATCTGAAACTCGAGGCAGACGCCTAAGAGCCACAGCACTGCCACAGTTGAAAGACTCCAGCTTTGCCAGGAGGTGACTTCATCCTTTTTCAGTCCCCTAATTCCTAACAAGCAATCCCCTAAGCCCTTAGCTTCTGTGCTGGGCACAATAAGCCCAAGCCACAGCACAGGCTGGGGCAAGGTTAGGGAGAGAGAGGTCTGCAGCTCGTCCTACCTTGTAAGTCTGACTGACAATCAGAGAAAAAACCAGATGGAGCCACCTGGACCCAAAACAAGTGGTCCTCTGATAAGAGGAATTCCAAAGCCTTAGAGCCCTCTCTGGAAAATGTCCTGCCTCCAGCCCCTTGGGGAGAAAAATCTCAGGATCATTAGCAAGAGCTCTGGCTGAGCTCAACTTCAGCGAAGGTGTACGGGAAGAGAGGTGATCTCTAAGGTAACCAGTTAATTGCCAATAAGGAATGATAATAATAAATTAGCAGATACTAATGTAAACTAACTCAGTTCTGCAGTTCTGTGGCAGTTGCATGGAGACAACAGAGGAACAGTTTATTCTGGAACACATCTTGCAAGCCCATCCCCGCTGGGAAACTGGCTGTCTCAGCTAGAGGTGAAATGTGCCAATAAGATACAATGTAGGTAATGGGTGGCCCTAGAATGACTGCTGGTAGAAATTGAGCCCTTGATTTTTGAAGAAAACTGAAATGAGAACGCTTGAAAAGATGTGGGCTGCATTGTTTCTCATTGCTTTCACCTGCAGGGTTACTTTTGACCCTTAGGGATAGGACTTAAATGATTCCAAGACCCTACTGTAATAAGGAGACCAACAAACAAGACGCGCACTAAAGGGTTTGTTGGTTTCTTTTAATTAGAGGTGATGCTTTGTGTCATTTCCATGCTATCCAAACCAGCCTTATCATACCTATTATTTTTTAGGGCCTTCTGAATCTACTACCCGATAGGTTTGTGGCTGTCTAATTTAGCCCAGAATTTCATTCAAGTCACTGCAAATCTCTAACTTTAAAATTCTGTTTTAGGAACTAAAGTGTACTGGGCTATTTTTTTTCAAAGCCTAACTGATGTTTTATTTTCATTATTTCCACTAAGATGACCATGCATTCAGACTTTTTGTAGGATAATTGGAAGCATTCAATTTGGCTGCCACACACATTCACGGCTACTACATCTCTACTTATGAAGACTGTTGCATGAGTGGCTATAGCAGAGCATGCACACACACCCCTTAGATGCCTCATATCAAAGAAACTACAGTTTGCTGATGAAAGGTAGAAAATAGAATTCAGGATTGAGACTGAAACAAAAATTTAAATCCCTACGGACCTATGACTGGAATTCTCTAAGTTTTTGCCTACTATCACTCCCTTACAGCTGTCAGCTCAGAAACATTCAACATCAGAAAACTAAAATTTAAAAATACTGCACAAAAGACACTGGGTGTTTGGGCCATTTCACCCCTCCTGGAGGCAGGAAGAAGCCTCACCCAAGTCTCCATTTCCAGTAGAAGCAATGAGTTGCATTTTCTTCCTCCAATAATTACTGCACCCAGGTGACAAAAATGGTAATGCAGCAATGCTGTTGTACAAAGGAATAACACTTTCCAGCATCCGGAGGCACCAGTAGGCATGTCTCCATTCCATAAGACTGGAAGAAAAATCATTTGCCTTACTAAGGAGCCTCTCGAAAAATTTGGACTATTTTTAGAAAGATCTTAGCAAACTGACAAACCTACTATCTTCTCCATTTTCCTTCTTTTTCAACCTCCTTTCCTCTCTCTTCACTCTTTTCTACTCCCTCATACACACACACACACACGCCCTCTAATTCATTCACATATACACTAAGTCTATGAGTAAAATAAACCAGGATACCAAGGAATGCAAACCTCACCTTTCAGTTTAAAATATGTAAAAGATACCTGACATCACTAATTCTACAAAAGTCTTCTGTAAACAGCAAAGGCATCCTCCACTTTGCCCCTCAAACTTGTGTACGAAACCACAAAATCCACATAGCTGATTTCCCAGCCAACACCAGAGGACAAGTAAATAATGATATACAATTCTACACAAGATTATCTCTGCAATACTGTAAACTGAGTTCCAATTCTTGATTAGTGTTCCATTCCCTTTACCTTGCCTACCTAACTGCATTCAAAGTCATATTTCTGTTAGCTTCTAGAGCCAACAATGTTCAGATGTGGCTAGGTTTGGACACTGATACAAGAGCTATCTTCCATTCAGCACTAAATTTTGAGGGTTCAATGGCAAATCTACATAAAATGTAAGGCTGCCATTAAAGGAGGAGAAGGGAGTTCTTAGGAGTCTACAAAGCGACAGGTGATCAGAAACTATCTTGTATTGCTTGCCCGTGAAATCATTGTGGGTGATCTTAGCTCCCCAACTAGACTGTGAACTCTCTGAGGGCAGAAGTTAACGTCTTAAACTTATTTGGAATCTCCATGGTCCCTGCCACACAGCTGAGCACATAGTGGACACTCCAACAGTGCTTACTGACTTGATCTAATGCCATGGTGATAAATTTCAAAGTGTGATAGAGTACAGCCAGCACGAAACAGGTCTGAGTGGACTCGTCTATAATCCCTTTGAGAGTAAGCCCTGTAACTGGATCTACGGCTCATAAAGGGAATGGGTTTGACACAGGTAACCCAACAGAGGAACCTACTATGTAGTACCCTTTTGTCCCAACCTGGAGAGTAAGAATGTAACATGTGCTCAGGAACAGGATGTTATTCTGAATTGAAATTACTTGTTTACTTGTCTGTCTTTCTGTAAGCTCCCTGGGGTCAAGAAACAAGTGTTTTATTATTTTTGATCCCTGGGAAGTAGTACATTATCTGGCACATTCTAAATGTATAATAACTGCTAATGGGATAAATCAATGAACAAATGCAAGAATGGTTTAATGAAATAATATAAAGAACAATGTAAGTAACATAATATAGAGAAATTTCTATAGAATCTTATATTTGCCACATCATAGCACTTATCATTCTATGCTATAATTGCTTAATAAATGTTGCTTTCTTGAATGGATTAATTAATTAATTAGGAAAATATGAAGATAATGTAGGAAATATATCAAAATGTTATTATCCTAGCAATGGAGAATGTCCCATTGCACCCTACATTAGCATTTATTACTTTATATTGCAAATCACCTATTTACTTGATTGTCTCACACTTTAGAATGTGCATTTCTTGTCTTTTTCATCTCTCTAACGCCAGAGCCTAGAGCAGTGCCTTACAAAGAGTAGGCTCAACAAATATCAGTTGAATGAACAAATCAATCATTCCTGCTCTTCTATAGATTTCATTGGACCTAAGTATTCCACCGAGTCCAGTGGCCTTTGGTATAAAAGAAAAGAAGTGTCATTTTGCCTATGCAGGGCATTGTGACTGATTCAGGTTAAATGGCCTGGTCTGTATTCGGCTGTAAGTGGGCCTCTCTCCTTTCTGAATGGGTTTGCCAGTTGAACTCTCCAGGAGGGACTGAATATTAGAAATACACACAACCTCACTATGTCTAGTACACACTGTCTTGGCCATGACCAGCTGTACACACCAAAACTGTGTAATTTTGTTAACCAAGGAAAAGCATCTGGCTTTGTGAGTCAGAGACAGGATCAGAACTGAGATTTTAAACGGCTTTTCTAAATAATTGAAGCAATATTTTGTTTCATTCAGCCCATGGAAGAATCCCAGAAATGATACTAAGTCTTAGGTAAACCAATCAGATGTCATCATATGTTTTCTGTCCTCTCCATCTATTTCATAGACAACAGAACTCACATTTCTCTAGTGCCTTGAATCGATTGCCTAAGTGATCACCAAGTCCTCGGGATTCAACCCTTTTGTCCATCTCCACAAGTAACAATGCCGTTACTTGTGAACAACTGAACCCACAACTTTGGCATCTTTCACCTCTATTGTTTAAATAATCAGTATGAATAGTATGGCCATAATACTTTGTAGGATGTATCTATATAGAAGCAGCCTAAATTCCTCTTTGGTTACAAGTGCCTAGGGAGACATAATCAGTAGTGCAAGCCATTGTAACACTGATTCTCCAACTGTATAGTGAAGAGGTCTACTATTTTGGGGACACCAATGAGTTGAACCTACTACACTACACAAGTCATATTCCTTGGAACAACTCTGCATGACAGGTGTGCCCATTTTGTAGATAAAGAAACAGAGTCTTATGTTCCACAGCAAGCAGTGATTCCTGGATTCAAAATCATGATCAGTCTGATTCCACTACATACCACTACCTCTCACTTTCTATTGCTGAGCTATTGGTGATCCACAAGTAGTCTTCTAGGTAGTCTATGGCCTAGGCCTTAGTAGTATTCACTGACATTAATAATTATAACTGAGTTTACCTAGCACAATACTGGACTTTCAAAAAATCCTTATTTATAGAGTTATAAATTGAAAATATTGGTGCTTTTGTTGCTGGCAGAATACCATCAGTTACTCATCTAAAGCACTGCTGTTTGGCCCCATTAATTCTGATGGGAATTATTGTTCAGGAACCAGAAGAAGCAATCAATGTAAGTCGTCCTAAGACCCCTTATCCTACAAAATTGACACAAATACTATGAGGCCATTTTATGTATGCATCATAGCCTGGGTATGTCAGGCTGAATTACTTTTAAGGCAGGAAGGTGTCACTGAAATCACATTTGCCAGGCAGTATAGAGTCCTTCAGTCTGATCCTCCCTCTCTTGATGACCAGCTTTGTGAGTCTGAGTAAGTCCCTTAGCATCTCTGGACCTCTGTTTCATCATCTACTGAAGGGCAACCTATCAAGATACCTGATTGTGAGGATCAAACGAAACAATGTTTGGGAAGGTGCTTTGAAAGATGTGAAAGTGCTCTCCAAGTATGCAGTATTCTTTTCGCTGGTAGCTTGGAAGAGGACATATGCCTCCCAGTGCATCAAATTTCTAACCAAAGAGGGACTTCAGCAATTCATGGAAAAATGAAATCAACTTAAGAAATGTTACTTATAGCCTTCCACCCAGCCACCCACCAGCCATCATCCATATACCACTCTACTGCCCTAAAATATTTCAATAGCCAGCAAACATCTGACCACATCACATTTTTAAAAATATTTCTACTTATGCCCGGTGCGGTGGCTCACGCCTGTAATCCCAGCACTTTGGGAGGCCAAGGCAGGCGGATCACCTGCAGTCAGGAGTTTGAGACCAGCCTGACCAACATGGAGAAACCCTGTCTCTACTAAAAATACAAAATTAGCCGGGCGTGGTGGCGCATGCCTGTAATCCCAGCTACTCTGGAGGCTGGGGCAGGAGAATTGCTTGAAGCCGGAAGGTGGAGGTTGCGGTGAGCCAATATCGTGCCATTGCACTCTAGCCTGGGCAACAAGAGAAACTCCATCTCAAAAAAAAAAAAATTCTACTTAAATACATTCATTCCCAGTGAAGAGAAAGAAACAGAGCTTACTCAAATGCATAGATAATTCTTATTCTTATTCTTACTCTTTTTTTTTTTCGTTGTTAGAGACGAGGTCTCACTATATTGCCCAGGCTGGCAAGCTGGTCTGGAATTCCGGGCTCAAGCGATTCTCCTGCCTCGGCCTCTCAAAGTACTGGGATTACAGGTGTGAGCCATTGCAACCAGCCAACTAATTCTTAAATTTTCAGTAATAATGACAGTTTCAATCTCCTCAACCATCAAATGTTACCACTAGAACTGCTAAGAAATGGAAAAGTGGCTTTTTAATTTTTTTGCTTTGCCTTCCTTTAACCAGCCTATCCATATTCTCTCACCAAAATGCTAGAGAACAGTGATGTGACGAAAGAAAAAGCAAATGGGGTCTTTAGGAGGCTGAATCACTCTCACACTGGAAAATTGGTCCCAGGGCATTAGAAGGTTTCATCCATTTTCAACACTACTTTATGACTCTTTCTAAGCCACTTTACTGGCATACTGGTACTGCTGGCTGTCGAGCGCGCTATATTTGCAACAGGTGGAGCAAACTTGAGTTATGCCAGGATAATGATTTCAAGGGCTCAGACTCTTTGAGTTACCAATTCCAATACCCATACCTACACAAAGGCCCAGTATGTTGGGTTACCTTTTGCTCCAAGAAGCACTGGTAGCAAACCCTTAGTATGAAAATGGGCATAAGCAGAGAAATTCTCCCCACCCCTGCCAGGGGATATGCCAGCACAGCAGCTTATGGTATCCAGCGAGCAGCTAAAGAAGGAGACCTGGGAGAACCTCACAGAGCCACTTAGCTGCACTCACCTCAGGCAGAGGCACACCGTTGATAATCAGGTCAGGCTGCTGGGGCCCCTGGCTGTTGAAAGAGTGATGGTAGATGTGGTTAGCACTGGTGTTGCGGGTATTCTGGTTCTCCACATTCAGGAAAGTGCTCTCAGAGCGGCGGCAGCCCAGAGGCAGCGTCTGCTGGTGGTAGTCAAAATAGTTGAGGGAGGAGGTCAGGGAAGAGCAACTGACAACGTTCATCTTGTCTGTCTCCTCCACATCCCGGGGTACCAGGCGGATGTCATTCTTACTGATTTTTTTCTTCTTGCTTGATTTCTTTTGATGCCCATAGGAGTACTCAGCAATTCTATGTGACAGAAAAGGCAGCATCAATCACTAACACCCTCCCAAATCATGCACTGATTAATAAACATTAAGCACCCCAGAGGGTTGCACCCCATCTCCGCTCCAGCTCCTTATTCTGGTGCATTACATCATCGGGTTTCTCCCTGTGCTTTTTACAAGGGAAAACAAGCTGAGGGCCATAAACTTTTCATATTAAACATAGTAACCTCCCACCAACCCCCCCTAAAAAAGTTTCCATACTTTGGATTTGGAATTTTTCATTGTGAGTGGCCTGTGAGCACGGGTAGGGGGACAGGGAAAGTTGAGCCTATGGGAGAGAAAGCATGAAAATGCTCAAATCTGGAGCTTCCCTGGAACCAAAAGGAACTCCTAGGTGAAATACAAAGCAAGTCACCAAAGAGGAGATAGAGGAAAATAAAAAATACCCGCCCCCACCCCTTTGCCAGTTCCTCCAGGCATTTGCCATGTGGCACACGCCCTCAATCAGCTTCCTCTATGACTCACTCGATCAGTTTTGGACTGGGGTAGGAGATCAGACCCCATTCTTTCGCGTCTCCTCCACACCCTCCTCCCTGCCCTAGCCCGGTTCCCTTTTACTCTCCTCCCGACCCCCTCCTCTCCTAGAAAAATCTAATAGCCAAACCCATTTAGATGAGGGGAAATGCCTTTTTACCTCTTTCCCCTTAGGCTCACTTTCTCCTCTGTCTTTTTGTCTTGCTCCTCGCTAATGGGAGAAACCGAGATGCAATGCAGACACTTGCTGTTTTGTCCTTTTATAAAACAGCCGAGGAGACAAGTGATGGTTAAACAATTACTGCAAAGGAATTTAAAGGTTAGTGCATTCAGCATCCTTCTCCATTCAGGTGTACCTACAAGCAGCTGTGCTGCAACTGGAACATAAAGAGCTCAATTTAATTAACACTGACACAGACCCAGCAACGTGCACCAAAGACACCAAGCATTAAGAGACTTGTCAAAAGAAATACATTTAAATGTAGCCAGATTCTCAAAGTCATTTATTACTTTGCACATAATGATTCAGTTTATTTTTTGGAAATTCGATTTCTGGGCAATAATCAGCAAAACAATAAGGTTAATAAGTAATACAGGTTGATCTTTACAAGGGAAAGACTGTGCCTTATTCTCACTCGACAAAGCTAATTGTCTGAATACAAAAAGGGAGCCCAATTCAAGCAGCAATTGCAGATCATCTCGCAAGTCTCATAAATGAATGCATTTCAGGAAGAGGTTCTGCGGAGGCTTAGAAAAAGAAACCTCTGCCTAATCACATGGAAAGACACGCTCCTGAACTTTAGGTTTCTAAAAAGTCTGAGCAGATAGGGAGACTACACATCTACAGAGGCAAATTCTTGCTCTGTCCCCAGGATCTACCTAGAGCTAAGCAATTGAGTTCCCCTCACCCCTTCGCTCTGTGCTCAGGAAGATTTGCAGTGATAGCAAACTGGTACTACTGGGGTTTGGGAGCAGATGAAATCCCCAAAACCCTAGTACTAAGGTTGATTTTCTATTCTAATCTGTTTACAGAATCAATGGGAAATTTTAATCATTTTGTTTACCCAAGATGAGTAACTTTGGCAATGCCCCATCAAATTATTCAGCTGAAGCATTCATTGTGCAGCCCTTTCTGTATTAACCAATTATTTAATTATACTGTACTTCATTAATCCCAAACCATCACAGGAAACAGAGCGCTTCACAAAATACACATTTGGGTGAAGTTGGAGAGCACTGAGATTTACTCTTTTTTTTTCAATATTCAGATGCTCTCCTCCTGTTTAATCATCTCCTTGGCAAGTTCTCAGAAAGGGCTCTCACTTCTAGTCATACATCACCAAGAGGTGGCAAAGCCTTCAATATCTTTATTTCAAGCTGATTTCTTTTTCATCAAGGAAAGGATCTTATGCATTTACTTTATGCTGAGAAAATGGCTTAAAAAGAGTCCTCTCCATAATTATCTCCATATAAATAAAATTTTATTGACCCCACATTTTTCTCCTATAAAAATCGCCACTAGCAGTCACAGGTTTGAAAGGTAAGAGCAATATTAATTTCCATTTCTCCCATCTGAAATGACTTGGTGCTGAAGGAAAGAAAAGTCATGGCCATTTCACTAGTAACAGGATTAAAGCATTTATGAGGCATTGCAGCTGCTCTTTTATGGCACCTGATTGATATTCATGTGTGGTTAGCATTTGTCTACTAACTTGTGTAACGCAGAGAATAGTAAAAGGGAAACAATAATTGCATGGCTGTTACATATTCAGGGGGCTCTGATTCACAGAAGTGTGCATTTCAGACGGTGTCAAATACAAACTGAACCTACAGGAACATATTTTGACTGATTAACATGCAGACACAAATGGCACAAAAGACACACTGATGTGTAGGTGTGTTTAAAGCACACACACACCTTGGTTGTAAATAGCAGCATCATTCATTTTCAGCAAACTAAAGAAACAACTTTTTTCAACTGTTTCGATGAGACACTGCTGGAAAAAAAATGTCATGTATTATCCTAAATTGGATTCTAGGATTCTAGAAATGCTTAGACTTATGTGCTCTATCCAAATGTAAGAAAGGGCTTCAGTAAGACCTTCTAATGTGCTTATCAGGAAATCTTTTTTAAAAATACTGTGTTTCCACATTTCTTTTCTCCTTTCTCCTCCCCCTTCTATCCCTCTCTCTCCCCCCCATCCCTCTCTCTCCCCCCCTCCGCATACACACACACACACACATCCTTCACACACTTCAAGAGAAACTGTAACACAATAGCTCACAGTGACATCCACTGGTAGGAAACAGATCTTAATGCCACAACACAGTCTCACATTAGAGGAAAGCATCATCAACTCTAGAAGATTGCTATTTTTACTGAAACATCTGGATGCAAAGTCTTGTTCCTCATTGGGATGTTTGGTCTCCACACTACCAACCAACCAGATATTTGAAAACATACAGATGCCTGATAGAATTTCACTTTATATAGCCAGATGTTTGGGGACTAGATAAAAAACAAGCCAAGAATAAACTAAAAACCACTAATCACCTGCATCTCCTCACACTCCTGTTCTCTCCTCCCCCTCATCTCCCTTTCCCATCTTACACTCCTACTCCCAGTTTCTCTCCAGAGTTCATCACTGCAACAAGACAGGGTAGCTGCCAACATTCCCTCTCCTTTCATTCAGTACCTGTCCCAAAAACACTGTGCCTCAGACACCAAGTTGTGGTAGTTGGTGGTTTTCCTAAAAATATGAACAATCTCTCTCTCTCTCTCTCTCTCTCTCTCTCTCTCTCTCTCTCTCCCCCCCCCCTCTGTTTTTCCTACCATAACTTCATGGAGACAGCTATGCAAATTTTAAAATGATAATTGCTTTTCTGCTCACCATCATTATGTGACAGAATCCATTCAAACACTAAATGACTGTCTTCCAGCAAATTGTCAGATCAAAAGAATTGATCAACTTGGACTGTCACAAACTTTTCACCCTACAAAAAGAAGCACTGCAAGTATGCTGCATGCATTTAAGTAGGAAACAAAAGCACCAGGATTTTCACACAGAGACACAGATAAACACACCTTATTCATCCAAGACAAAGAAAGAAAACTTGGCTTTACCTGCAGTTGTAAGTCCGGATCTCTTTGTTGTCTCGCTTGCACTTGATTGCCACGAAGATCATAGTTACAAAGAGGATGCCCGCAATGGAGCCCAGGGCAATAATGAAAATCAAGGACAAGTTCACAGAGCCCATTGACTCTTGGGCATCGAGAGCAGGGGACAAGTAGATTAGGACGAGAGCAGAGGCAGAGAGAGATGTCTTGCCGTGGTCGTGAGCCACCACGATAAGCTCATAGGAGGACTTGGAGCTCTCCCCGAAGGTGCGGGTGGTTCTGACTTCGCCACTGACCTGGTCTATTTCAAAGAAGCCGCGGTCGCCCTCGGTCATGTCGTAGGTGACTCGGCCATTTTCGCCCTCATCGTAGTCTTCTGCCTTGACAACAGTCACCAGGTAGCCTATGCCAGAGTTGCGGGGTATGTAGACCTCGGCAGTGCCGTTAATCAGAGGTGGGGCTGTGATAACCGGGGTGTTGTCGTTGACGTCGAGGATGATGACCCGCACCGTAGCGTTGCTTTGCAGTGAGGGAAGGCCGCCGTCCTTGGCCAGCACCTTGAATTCGAACGCCTTGGTCTGCTCGTGGTTAAAGGATCGCAGCGCGTAGATGTCGCCTGAGTTGGGATTGATGGAGACATAGGTGAAGACAGGCATGTCCCGCACCTGCGACGGCACGATCTGGTAGGAGACGCTGCCGTTGAGACCCAGGTCGGGGTCGCGAGCAGACACAGAGAGCAGATAGGCGCCAGGCGTGTTGTTCTCCTGCACAATGACCTGGTAGTAGGGCTTGGAAAAGTGCGGGTGGTTGTCATTTTCGTCAGTGATGAGCACGGTAAAGGACTTGGCACTCTGCAGCATGGGCACGCCGCCGTCGCGTGCCTGAATTGTGAGGTTGTATTGGTCGTGCTGCTCGCGGTCCAGCCGTCCGTCCACCAGAATAGTGGAGAAACTCTCGTATTCCTGCAGTCGAAAAGGCACATTGCCCAGCAAACGGCACTGCACACGTCCATTGAGGCCTGAGTCGCGATCAGACACCCGCACCAAGGCGATCACGTAGCCCGGGGGGGCGCTCTCGCTGACCTCCACAAGCTCACTGTTGACTGACAGCAGGTTGATGACCGGCGGATTGTCATTGGTGTCCAGCACGCTGACGGTGACCTTGCAGTGTGCCGGGATGGAATTGGGCCCCAAGTCCTTAGCCTGCACGTCCAGTTCGTACACGTGCCCCTCTTCGTAGTCTAAAGCGCCAGTGACAGTGACCAGGCCACTATGCGGGTCGATCTGAAAGAGCTCGCGCGTGCGGTCGTTGACGTAGCCATAAAAGGAGTAGACCACCTGGCCGTTGGTGCCCTCGTCTGGATCGCTGGCGTTGAGGCGGATGACAGGTGTGTTGGGAGGCGAGTTTTCTGGCACGCTCACCGAGTAGGTGGACTCGCTAAACACCGGGTTGTTGTCATTGGAGTCGGTCACCTTGATACTAAGGCCAACGGTGCCCAGGCGCGGCGGGTCGCCACCGTCTAGCGCAGTGATTCGGAAGCTGTAGTGCGACTGCGTCTCGCGGTCCAGGCTCTTTTCCACCACGAGTTCGGCAAAGCGCGAGCCGTCGCCGCGCGTCTTGATCTCCAGGCCGAACAGCTCGTTGGGCGTGAGCTCGTAAGTCTGCACGCCAAAGCTTCCTGAGTCTGGATCGTAAGCGCTGTCCAGCGGGATGCGCGTGCCAGGGCTGGCTGCCTCCGAGATCTCCAGCTCGATCTGTGCTGCCGGGAAACTGGGCGCATTGTCGTTCAGGTCCTTGATCTCCACCTTTATCACGCAGATTTCCATTGAGCTGGACATGACCTCGAGCGAGATGATGCACTTGGGGCTCTGGCGGCACAGCAGGTCACGGTCAATCTTCTGCTTGGTGACCAGCAGGCCAGAGCTGGGATTGATGTCCACTAGGTGTGGAGCCGAGTTGGACACCACGCGAAAGGCTGAAGCCTGCCGGGGGTCCAGCGCGAAGCCCGCCTCTCGCGCGTCTTTGGCCACGTTGGCAATCACCGTCCCGGCGCGCTGCTCCTCTTCTACCGAGTACTTGAGGTTAATGAGGGCGGCAGCCTGCGTCCACAGTATGGCCAGCAGCAGCAGCACCGGCAGCAGGAGCGACTCCATGGCTGCGCGGGGCTCTGCCTGGCCTCGCCTCTCCACACCCCTCCGAGACCGACGCCGTCGGCGCTCCAGCTTCCCGCCGGCTCGGGCCGCCTGTTGCGCGCGCCCCGTGGCCCCGGAGGCCGCGGGAGGAGTCCCGCCCAGGGCGGCCCGGCGGCGCGCGGGGGATACCCACGGCGGCTCCAATGCTGAGGTTGCGGCGGACGCGGCGGGGGCTCGCGGGGGCCCCGGGGGCTCCGAGGGGCCAAGGGAGCGCCGCGCGGCCCCGAGCCCCCTCCCTCCAGCCCGGCTACTCAGTTTTACCCCTTCAAAGTTAGCCGGGCGCGACTGTCCGCAGCCGCCCAGGGCTGCGGGTCGGGCGGCGTCTGCGCGGCCTGGAGGGCGCACCGCTGAGTCCGGACAGTACTTGAGGCGAAGGTAAAGAGGGCGGAGGAGACGCAGCCTTTCAGGCACTGCCCGGCCCGCCGCGGCGCACCGGCACTGAGGCTGGCGAACTCGCTGTCTGTGCACCTGGCATGCGCAAAGACCTCCCCCCAGCGCTCCGGGTTCACTGCAGAGAGAGTACCCGCTTGGAATGCGCCCTCCGGGGTCTGGGGGGGCCACACTGACCTCTTCGAGGCCTGTTCGGGAGAAAGGGGGTGTCGCAGACGGGAGTCAGTTACTGGCAAGCGCCGCGGGCACCCGGTTATAGGGTTGAGCCGGATGGTGGTCCCGGGGCCAGCAGAGGAAGGGGGAGGGGAGAGAGGCTGCCAGAGCTTGAGCGCGCTCCCTCGCGCTAAGGCTGGCTTCGGAGGGCTTGAGGGCGCGTCTGTCCAGGATCCGAGGTGGGAGCAGAGTTCCCCCCACAGAGCAGTTGAGGGTCTGCGGGCGTTTGCGTCTAGGAAATCAAAGTTAACAACGCAGCCCGACCCTCCACGTCAAGTTTGTGGAAACGGGGAGATGGCAATTTGTCCAAGAAAATCAAAGCCCCGGTCTTTCTAAAGGCCCGGGGTGGCGGGGAATGGGGAAGAGGGAAGGGGAGGCAACAACAGTACCGGCCAGGAGAGGCGGGGCCGCCGCCGTGGGTACCGGGTGCTTCTCCTCTCTCCGTTTGGGCTGGGGTGTCGCTCCAAGGTCCGCCGCCGCCGCCGCCGCCGCGGGAGGAAGCCCTCCTAGCTCAGTTGCACGTCGCTGGGGTCCGCCTCAGCAGCTGCCACAGTCGACGATTTTGTCGCCGCCAAAGTTTACTTGCAGGAGCGTCTTGATTTCATCTTCCCGGAGAGGCGCTGGCCGCGCTGCGTTGGGCTTCCTCCCTCCCGGGCGCTCACGCACTCGGGAGGTCTGTCTCGCTTTCTCTGTCTGTCTCGGGCTGTGTGTGAATGTGTCAGAGAGAGGAAGAGTGAGTGTGTGGTGTGGGGAATGTGAGCGTGGAGTATGAGCAAGCAGGAGGCAATGGGTTTGGGGTAGGAGGTTTAGGATTTCGGATGAATTCGCTCAGCCGGAATGCTGCGGAGCGCAACGCGCCAACGGCCAGCGCCGGGCTAGGGACGCGGCTGCCAGTGCCTCCCGGGCAAGCCAGGCATGGTGCACGGGAGCTGTGCTGCCGTCTGTGCCCGCTCGTCCGTCTCCGCGCTGCGCCAGCCGCCGCCGCTACTGCTGCTGCTGCTCCTCCGGATGCCGCAAACTACTGGCCGCGGAGTCTGGAGAAAGCCGGAGAGAGCTCAAGCTGCCGAGCCCGGCTACGCCAGGCGCTGGCCAATCAGCGCGCCGCCCAGCGGGCTCCAGTCTTGGGGCGGGGCCAAGCGGGGGGGGGTAGGGGGGCGGGGCCAAGCGGAAACTTCACACCGGCGGGACCAACTGGTACCCCGGCCCGTGGAGCCCTGGCGGGATTCATGGGAGGACGGACAGACAGGCCAGGCAGGCCAGGCAGGCCAGGCAGGAGCAATAGGGCAGGAATGAGCTGGGAGGCGGTGTGCTGGCGCTGCAGCTGAGCCTCGCCGGGAACTGTGCGCTTCTCTTGTTTGCAGAGATTTCAGGAAAGATGAGAATGATATGATTCTCTTGTCGTGTTTATCTCCCTTACATATCTTCATATCTTGAATATAGTACATATATACATATATATATATTCCTCTCTTTCTCCTTGTCTCTTCACCCTAAAAATTTGTCTGTTTTTGTTTTCCTCTCTTCTCATTCTCCGGTAGTGGAAGGAAGAAAGGGAAGGAGAAAGCGCCCCTGAGATGGTCATTCATCCAGCTCTTGGCCGGTGTGTCTTCACATCAGGTCAGAGCCACGGCTGCCACCCCCCCCGGACCGTCACCCCCATCCTTCCACCCCGGGCAGACGCCGCACTACTCTCTGCCCGCCGCACTCCCAGCAGGGCCCCTGGATCGGTTCGCTCTTGTCTGTTGCTTGTTAATCAAATGGGATATGTGGCACAGAGAATGAGCTACGGAGGGGGCTGGACACATTTCATTGCCCCTCACCCCACCCTGTCGGAGAATTTAGCTCCCTATAAATAAACTGTACATTTGAGAAGAGCCGGTGGAGCGGACGCCGCCGCGCCGCGCCGCGCCAAGCCAGCAGAGCTCAAAGCCGGGCAGGAGCTCTGGGGCGGGCGCGCCATACATGTCCGCTTAGGTCGCCGACAGCTGGGAGCCGGCGCCGATGTGCAGGGCGCCCCAGCCTTCCCGCGGGGTCTCGGTCCCAGGGGGCTGCCAGCTCCACTTGGGCGGCGGTGGTGGCTGCGGCTTGTGCCAGTACTGGGAAGCGGGAGGCCGGCGTGGCCAGGGCTGACATCAAGCTCATCCTGCCTTCTGCACTGAAGGCTCCCTGGGGGCAGCGGGGCATTCCTCCCCACCCGGGCTCTGAGGCTTTTAATTAAGGTCGCCAGCGGCAAAAAATCAAAAACGTGCCTGTTAAACAAGTTTTTTTTTTTCCTCTCGTAGAAGGTGGGGAAGCTGCTTCTAAATTCACAATTCTTGGAAGAGTAAAAATGTCTTCTGAGTGAGTCGTCTCGGATATTTGGGAGTGGGATAAGCAAACTCATAATTAGCCCAGCGACATTGGCTCGAGCCTGTGGGCTTCACTTGAGAGTCACTTTGGCCCTCTAAAAAGCGTTAAACAAGAAAAGGAAACCGGCATTTGGACACATAATGGGGTTTCTCAAAACTGCCATCTTCTTGTGGAGAGCAACCCAGCTGCTTTTTAAAATATTTTTCCTTCCAAGAAGAGCTACTTTAGCAGCCTTTACCTTGGCGGTGGGAGAGGGGAAAGGCGGCTTCCTCTTATAGAACAGAAATTATTTCGCGAGTGAGGTTGCGATCCCCTGAATATGTAGCCGAGGCCAAAGGGAGAGCGTAGGGAGCCTGATCCGCTTTCCGCGTGGGGGTCGTTTCACTGTTTCACGTTAGGATGTGATTCGGCCCAGAACAACAGGGAGAAAACCGATGCTTCTGCAATGAGTATCATTTAATTTTGGTCATTTAGAGCTGCGGGTGGACACCAGAGTGGTGGCTCAAGGGAGCCCGGTGGCCCGCCCGGTTTTCTCCAGACACCGTTGGAGAAATGGGCAAGTAGTAGAGAATGACAACATGGCAGGCAGCGGTGGGCGCACCTCGCGGGCTCCGCGAAAGGAAGGGTTCCATTTGATTTATCACAGTTATTTACCTTTGATGTCAGAGCACGGGAATGAAGTGCATCTTGGTCTAATTAAAAAGGCCTAAAAAGGCATTCGAAATGGGTTTGCTATCTGATCACGGGATGTGAATTCGGCGTTTGGCAGCTTTCTAAAATATTGCTTGGACTATTTAAACAGAACAATTAGCAGCATGCTAAAATGTTTGCATGCTATGCTTGGAAGCTTTTAGCTGTAAACTTTAAGGCGATCTGTTCCCCCTTTAAGTTAAAAAAGGATGATGCTGCTTCCTTGTGGCGAAGGCTGTCAGGAACCCACTGATCAATAAAAGTAAACTGGCGCCTCCACGGCTTGATTGAGCGGGAGCAAAGAGTCTGAGAAGTAGTCTCGGCCATTAACAATCCCCCAGGTAACGAGAAATGGAAGAATTACTCAGGTAAAATGATTAACATTGTCGTAGCATCTGAAAAGATGCACACAACAAGATAAGAAGACTGCAGACCTCTTACCTTAGGGAGTGCTAATAGAATGTCTATATTCTGCTGTCTTTTAAAGATAAATAGGAGAATTCAATTCATGTACAATGTCATTACCTTCGTAATTGCAATCACAATGTAAAGACATGTTCTGCATTTGCAAAGACAAACGCTCTTTGCTAAGGCGATGCCACCGTGTTCCCTGCTTCCTGCTGGCTGTTCACACTCCAGGCACCCCTCTTTTCCAAGGAGAGCATCCAAGTACTTCCAGCTACCAAACCACTTTTACACAAGCCAGGTGCTGAGGGAGGCAGGGGCATGTGCCTATGCTTTCCTTCTTTCCTATTATCTCCTCCCCACCCCTAAGCTCAAAGTGACAGTTACACAGCCTTCCCCACCCCCACACACAAAATAGCTCTTCCATCCCCCAGTCTATTTCTACAGATAATCCTAACAACAGCCTTTGCCCTCAGAATTTCTTTTTTTCTAATAGGCACACTTGATCATTATACTCCAACAATGCCATTGACTAAATGAGTAGCCCAAAACACTTTCATGATCAGGAATTTATTAACTAACTGAATAAAATCGTTCTGCATGTAGATAATAAAAACAAGAAAGTTCTCTCCGTTTTAGCTTCCCTTTACTTCAATCCTGAAGGGAGCCCCGCCTCCTCAGCCTCTTTAGAGACACAAGAGGGACATCTAGTGACCATCCTCAGTATTTTTTAATCCAGCAGCTACTAAGAAATACTAACTATGGTGCTATGCCGCCTAGGGCTGCTCTCCTGGCCAAAGCAGCTCCACTGAGGCCAGAATCAAAATTGGTAAAGAGAATTTTTTTTTGTCTTTAAAATGTCATCCATGCCACTAAAATCATGCTGAATGGCAATAAAAGAGGACCAAAATGGGAGAAATATTACTTTTAAATCAAACCAGTATGTGAAGCTAATTCTTGTTCTCCTAAGATTGATAAGGGTAGGGTAAAAGGTTTTGTTCAGAAAGGTAAAAAGTAATGGTAGGAACCAAGATACCAGTATATGAGGGACTGTAACTCTGACAAGTTTAAGGAAGCTTTCTGAGATGTGTTTGTTTAGTTCTGTTGTTTTAGAGACAAGGTGTCATTCTGTCGCCCAGGCTAGAGTGCAATGGTGCAGACATGGCTCACTGTATCCTCAAACTCCAGGGCTCAAGCAATCCTACCACCTCAGCCTCCTGAGTAGCTAGGACTATACAGGTGTGCACTGTCACACCTGGCTCATTTTTTTCATTTTATTTTTTGTAGAAATGGGGTCTCTCCCTGTTGTCCAGGCTGGTCTCGAGCTCCTGGCCTCAAGCAATCCTTCTCCCCTGGCCTCCCAAAGTGCTAAGATTACAGGCATAAGCTACTGTGCCCTAGCCTGAGATGTGTTTTTTTTTTTTTAATGTTTGCTTTAAGCTCAAAAGAGATTAGCCTTCAAATAACTCCAGTCTCTCTCTTTCTCTCCTCCTCCTCCTCCTTCCTTTTGCCCCCTTCTCTTTGCCCTGGCTGCAGAAAAGTGGATCAACTTCTAGCTTGGCTTTCACTGCATATCATGGGGATCCCATTCCACCCAACTAGTTTGACCAGCTGCCTGATGAGTTCTCTTAGAAAGAAAAACTTGATTTTAAAATTAGCAAATTCAATCAAACTTCTTCTGACTGCATATCTGATCTCCTTACTTAGGTTACAATGCCAAGAGAAGAGAACATCAAGGAATGAAAATGGAGGAAATGGCAAAAAAAACTATAAAGTGTCATTATTAAAGTCATCATCTTATTTAATTTTTACAATATCCCTGGGAGATAAAGACACTTTGCAGATGTGGAAACAGAGTTGCAGAGCAGTTCAACGATTTTCCAAGATGACCTCATTACACAAAACTCAACCACTTCCCTCGTGAGATCAACAAGTGTTGGCTTTTTGTCCAGCATTGTGTTAAGGATTGAGAATTTTTTTTAGTGGACCTTGCCCTTGTGTAGTTTAACATGCAGTTGATTAATTTCATAACAGCATGTATGTCTATGTACTATAAATTTTCCTAGAGGAGAAACTAGGATGAGATATATTATGTCGACAGCTTCCTAAAATTCTGTTCTCTTCTGCCCACAATGATTGCCCAATTTCTAGATAGTCCTTCCCTCCCTTCCTGCCTCCCCCGCCACTGTCCCAGACAGTATAAGGAAAGGCATCAACAGCAGCAATCAGGGATGTGGACCTGCTGGGCAGGGGTGGGGTTATCCTGGATGCTGTTTCTAACCCTTCTGAAACACCAAGAAGACTGGGACAGAGGCCAAGAAAAACCTTTGAGGTCCCTCACACTTTTCCCTCTCTTCCTCTCAAACTCCACCCCTTTTCCTACCCTGTGACAGAGGATAACATTAACAGCAGGGAGCTGCAGCAGATAAACAAAGTGGAGAAAGTGTTTCTTAAGTGCTAAAATTGTTCACCATGGCCCCGATGCCTGCCTTTTCCAAGAAACACAAGAGATGTGCGGGACAGTGGAGAAAAAGAGACTGAGAAAGTTATTAATCACTTCATGTCTTCCCATTTTGACAAGGCCAGCATCCTTGAACAAGCTATGTCCGAACTCCCTCCATGCCTTATCCCCTCCCTTTAGGAATGGCACTTCCCACAGGACCCCTGCTGCTGCCAAACTCATAACTGTCCCTAAATAAGCACACATCGTGGGGACCATTTAATTAGCAAAGGCTAAATCAGCACATACATTTCAATAAATGACACTGCTCTCTAACACCTTTTGTACTGCCCTGCAGTGATCACCTGTGATGTTTTGACAACACCATTTGGGCTCTCAGCATTATTGCCTCAATCTTTTCATGTGAATTTTCTCCAAGTGGACCCCAAATGCTGGTTTCCTAGGTGCAACCTCATGTCAGCTGTTACTCCCCACATCACCACTTTTGAAAACAGAAAGAAAGCTCTCCCTTCAAAGGCACTCTGATTAAATCATAGCCAGCCTTCCCACTGCTGACTCCCTCATCCCAAGGAGAAGGGTAAGGGTGACATTCCACAGCTCCCCAGAGGAAATGCTTTTTTGACAGCTTGAAAAAAAAAAAACTATCACCAAATTGGAGACCTCAAAAACCACTGAAATACGAACCACAACGATACGAAGAATACGTAACTGAAAGTGAGCAGACTTTCACTTGGGATGCACTGTTTTAGGCCAAGGCCAAGCCTTTTTTTTTTTTTTTTTTTTTGTGCTGCTGTCCCCAGCCTCTAACACTGCAACCTAGTAGGTGGATCCCAGGCACCTTATACCTTGTGTAATTTCCTCAGATTGGAGCTCCTGATTAGGGCTTGGCTTTTGATTCCCACCCTAGGCTTCTATTACAGTCTCTTCTGCTATTTCTGAAGCAGTACAAGTGGGGCAAGAAAGGAAGCAGAACTGTCACTGAAAGGAATGGTTGAGGCTGAAAGAGCCCTGGCCAAAATATCAGCCCTATAGGATATGCCCTGAAGATCAGCTTTCCAAATTAAAAAATAAAAATAAATATCTCTCTGGTTGCTTGATCTTATAGGAGGCTGAGTTCTTTTTGGAGATATCCACAAGATTGGAGAAAACAAACCAGATCTTTCAAGACCTTGAGATATACGGTACTGGAGCTGAGGTGAGTTTGTGAACTCCACACTACAGTACCCTGTTGCATTAAGTTCAAATGAACAATAATAGCCAGAAGAAGAATACAAAAGTCAGTCTGATGAGCCAGTTTCCTGGATTTCTCTTGGTATCTTGGGCAAAAGATGATCTCTGTGAGGCACCAAATCTATTGTATACTCTTTAGTTCTAAGTGACCAGGCTGGGCCTAGATTTGCTCTTGGTTCCTCCCAAGTTTCTCCTAGAACTCAGGAGAGGCCTAGCATAGCTCCCTGGGAGTTCCAGCTGCTCCACCAACTGATTTTTCACTGAAC
Source organism: Pongo pygmaeus (assembly GCF_028885625.2). NCBI lineage: Eukaryota > Metazoa > Chordata > Mammalia > Primates > Hominidae > Pongo > Pongo pygmaeus. Next base: position 104,457,991 of record NC_072396.2, read on the forward strand.
TAGGAAACTTGCTACTTGGCTAATGTCAGCTTAAAAGGGAAAGAAGAAAACTAATAAACATAAAGAACTGCCAGTTTGACAGCTGCAGTTACATTACCTGGGCTAGCAATATAAGTACCAAAGGTATGTCACGTATGCCACTAACAGCACAAGACACAGTATCTGTTCAGGTTGACAAGCCCTGGGGCAGTGGAGAGTAAACTGAAAGGAGGAGATCCCAGAAGGGGGCAGAGAGAGCACCACAAAGGGGACAGATAGAGCAGAAGTGACAGAAAAATCATTTTAGCAGCATGGAAGTTATGTACCTTTTTTTTGAATGAGAAGAAAACAATGACTTTCCAGCTGGGAAAACATCCTGTTTTGGGGTCCAAGAGCTTGCATATTGGTGCACCGAATTTGGGGGAAAGCCTATTAATTTGTGTCTGTTGTCTCCAGCTGAAGCCAGAATGGCCATAGAGGACCAATGACCTTTCTTCCAAAAGCTGGGAGTTGAGAGGGTTAGGGAGAGTGTCCTGTGTCACAGGAGATACCAGCTGGGGTGACCTTGGCTGATCTCTTTTAGCAAAGATCACAAAATGCAGTGACATCAGTAGCAGGCCATATCCACCCAGAGACAGCAACCTAGGCAGCAGTGATCAAATTAAGTCTTGTACCTACTGATGGGTTAGTAAGAAAACTAACAGCCATAAAGGACAGTGAGCCCAGCTTGAGGCCTGTGCAGCTCTGCGTATTCTCTGCCCGGGGAAATGGTGGAACTTGAGAAAGCCTCGCTGTCTGGCTGTGCAGTTTCATTTGGGAGAACAGGCAATCAGTTCTGGAAGCCTGACTGAAGAGAGTGGACAGAATGATAGCTCAAAATGAGATCCATCAATGACTTTGTTGCAGCCCCAGCCAAACAATCAAAAGCAAATAGTCAGCTTCTAAAATCAATGCTTCATGAGATGAAGAGCCAGCCAGTGGAGATCACATGGGGGTGGGGTGGGAAGGAGGTTATGGAGGGAGGATAGAAAAATTCCCTCTTTCAAGCCACCCACCAAAGCAAGCAGCTGCATTTCCTTGAAACAGCAGATTTGGTTCCTAGCAAAATCAGAACTGCAGTCTCCTAGCAGAGCAAAACAAAGGAGCAGGGGGCGAGACAATTTTGAAAACAGGAAGGCGTTTTGGCAACAATCACAGAAGGGCTGGTAAGCCATTGTGCTCTTGGGATCCATCTGCTGAGCTCCAGAACATCCTCCCCCCACTCCACCCCCATTCAGCGCTCAGATTGCATGCTTAGGGTCAAGAACAGGGTCATTCAGGAAGAAACGGTAAAGTGGAAAAGACAGACTCAGCCTCAAGATGTGAAGCAAGAAAGGCCAGGCCTGATTTCTTCCATCCATGGAGGATGCGGTGAAAGACACAGGCAAGCCCTTCTCATTCTTGGTGCCATTGCAGGGGAGCAAAAGTTGGCTTGATTAAATTAATGGAAAACAGATTTAAAATCAGCCTAGAATTTCCTGCTGTTAGAGACCTTTGAGAGAAGAATAGTGACTGCATCTTTAAGGACCCGAATAATTTTTTAGCTATTAATAATGTTGTTAGTCATGCAATATAAGTGAACGCTAGCAAGGTAATCAAATTGCTTGCTCTATAGCAGAGATCAGGGTAATCTGGAAAAAGAAATAGAAAGTGTTTCTTCAGTGCAATGTATATGAAGACATCTTCCCCAGACCTCTGTTCCTAATGTAGAGAGGATAGGAAGTCATATAGTTATTTGTAATAGAACAACACACTTGATCTCATAGTCTGTGAAACCACCATATTAAAACCCCAGCAGCAGTAATCACCTACAAGTGTTAAAAGAGAATTCACAACGCTTAATTTCATATCTTTGATTGTACATTTCAAGAGATTCATGCATGGGCCTCCCTTTCTTTATAACTCGGGGCTCTGAATATTACTTAGTGGACCATTAAACTGTTCTAATATAGCATTAGATTTTTTTAGCCAAGGAGAGTAAAATAAAGATGCTTAATTTAGTTCCCTTTTCCCTGAGAAATAAATAGCTGTCACACATCCAGAAGAGCAGGGTTCATGAACTGCTTTGGAACATGGAGATCAATGAAATCTGATCCTCTCTTGAGAAAAGGAGCTCCACGTAGAGTTTAACCAAAGATTTCCTACCATAGGCAGTCCCTGATCATCAGGAAGCCTTTGAAGACCCTCCTAGGTTTCCTGTTCAGTCTCGTTTGATCTCCAGTGAACATTAAAATGATTGTAAAGCAGTTTTATAAATGTAAATTATTCCATAAATGCAAAATAATTATGTCCAGCCTAAGCAACTAATTTCTGGTTTCTGGAAGTTCCCATGGATCCGTCTGAAATAGACAGTAGACATAACAGGATAATTCAACCTCTGAAGCAGATTTATTTCTAAGGATGGTGGTTATGATGATGACTATCTATTTCTTCTTTGTTCTTTCAGTTTCTTATTCCAGTAACTAATATTTGCACATAAAAGGACTGTCATGTTTTGATACATCTTTATGTAATATAGATCTCTTGTAATTATTCATGAACCTAACTTCAGTTTTTGTCTCCATTTTAAGCCAACAGGAAATATTAATTGCTTTCTCAGAAAATATTAAGTGATTGCCTACACTTGATGCATAAGACTGAGAATGCATAATAGTGTGAAACATGGATTGTGCCCTCCAATTGCTTACAGTCTAGTTGTGGATATCATAAAAGGAGAACTAAAAATACAAGGATGTGTTTTTCAGGTGTCAGAGCAGCAGTGCTCAATATTGGTATAACCCAAGTTACAAAGGGGTGACTGATGACCTAGAAGCTGTGGGAGGCCTTTCAGGTGAGGGAAAGGGTGTTTGCAAAGGCATATAAGCTTCAGTAAGGTGTGTTAGGAAAACAATGAAGAGTGCAATTTGGCTCAAGCACTTACTCCACAAACACGATTGAAGTGCTGTGTTGTAGTTATTAAGGGCACAAGCTCTGGGGCTAAATGGATCTGAGTTGAAGTCCTGGTTTTACCATTTCCCTAGTTGAGTGACTTTGAGAAAATATAATAATGTCTGTTTTATAAAGTTGTGGTATAACATGAAATGATGCCTGCAAAGGGAAATGATACCTATAAAGTACTTCATGTTTTACATGCCTAGCACAGAATAAAGAACTCAATAATTTTTAGTTGTTACATTTTCTGAACACCACAAAGTGCCAGATACAATTCAAGGTGCCAGTCTGCTACTAAAGAAGAGAAATCCTGTGCCCTCAAGGATCTCGTGGAAGGATTGTATAGTAGAATAATGGGAGTTGAGGTTAAAGAGGTAGGTAGAGGCTATTGTGTAGAGCCTTGATTGCTAGATTGAAGGATTAGAACCCTATTAAGATCAGTGAAGTCATCCAAGGCTTTTGTAATAGGGAATAACTAAATGTCATTTTTATGATTTGTGATTTTTTAAATTTCAAAATAATGTCAGGTTGGCTTCTTCAACCTTCCTCCACTTTGCCCACATTTTAGATTACGTCGCTAATTCTCACACAAGTCAAATTCCAGTACAGCATTTACCAAAGCAAAATAACTAGAGTGAGCTCAGAAGCAAGGGCTGCTAAAAATGGGTAGGAACACTGAGATGGGGCTATTGCAAGTAGAGGAGGCTGGTATCAGCAATAGCAGCTGGGTGTCCAAGGCATTGTGTTCAAGGAATTCATCAAGTCCCAAAATGTTTCATGGAAGCAGAAGATAGGATATGTCCACAGAAAATTTCAGTCAACAAGCACAGGTGGAGTCTTTGCTGGTTCTAGGACATCTGGCCATCTGTGACAGAGGGTGCAGTGAGCAAGATTTATGACTTGGAGGCTACACAAACACCCAGGGTTCATCTCTAACACACTTCATGCTAGGGTAAGGGATCTTTACAGTATACACAACACTTCAATTTTTTTTTCTTTTTTTTTTGCCTCAGCCTCCTGAGTAGCTGGGACTACAGGTACCCGCCACCACGCCCTGCTAATTTTTTTGTATTTTTAGTAGAGACGGGGTTTCATCGTGTTAGCCAGGACGGTCTCGATCACCTGACCTCGTGATCCGCCCGACTCAGCCTCCCAAAGTGCTGGGATTACAGGCGTGAGCCACCGTGCCCGGCCAGCACTTCAATTATTTAATATGTTTGTACCTTTATAATTTTGGTACCCTAGTCTACATCATCAATAGCTTGGATGATTGACAGGATTTGGGTCCAAGCCTAGGGGTAGGTCCCATTAGTAGATCTAGCTGTCAATAGCTGGAGAAAGCAAAGGCACTGGTGAAAAAGAAGGGCTGACATGGAAAACTGGAATGTGTTGCCCTGGAATTTTGTTTGTAGCAAATATTCCTTAAAACAAAATGCTTCATTGATTTGTATCTAGGAGTCTTTTTGTTATAAAGAGATTTTATGGCAATGGGAGCTTGGGATAATGAGATTTATAATATTTGAGTTGTTTAGGGAAATTTTCTTAAATTATCATTCATTCACTTGGCAAGTATTTATTGAGCTCTTGCTGTGTGCTAGGCACTGGGGAAAAGAATGAAGAAGACGACCATGGTTTCTGCCCTCATGCAATTTTCAGAACAGTGAAAGAGACAAAAAAAAAAAAAAGACACAAAAACTGACACCTACAACAATTTCAATTCATAATAAATGACATGAAAGACACAATGCAGGCTCAAATTATAATGATAACAGTGATAGGCACTGTTCTGAGTGCTTTATGCACCATCACTAATCCTCATGATAACCTTTTGAAGTACATACTATTATTATGCCTATTTTACAGGTGAGGAAACTGAAATGTAGAGAGGCGAAAGTAACTTGCCTTGGGTAACATAGCTAGTGGTGGACAGAACCAGGGAAGTGACGCCTGGCTCTGGAGCATGTTTTCTTAACCACTATACCAAAAAAAAGAGGTTGGAGCAACCAACTTTAGAGCACGTAGTCAAGGAAGGCCTCTCTGAGAATGTCACATTTAATATGAAACGTAAAGACCATCTAAGGCAGCCTACATTGATAAGAATTCACTAAATGCCAATATATAGCCTATCAAATAAACCTGATTTTCTTCAAGATATTTCCTGGAGATTAGACCAAGAAGGTTTTGGTAAAAGCAATAAATGCTTTTCCAAAAGGTTACACAGTGTAAGGAAAGCAGAGGTTAGTGTCAGACTTAGTGCTAGAAATGAAAATGATTAATTCTGAGAACTCTGACAGTATAACTGTAAAACTATGTATTGCAATGATTTGCATTTTCTTGGGAGCTGAATGTCTTGGGACAGAACTGTTCTGTGTATTCCTACAATTTCTACTTCTGTCAGATCTTATGACTGCACAAGAGGTGTGGTGTGTTCCACGCTTATAACTTATCTCTCTTTAGGTCTTTCCTTGGCATAATGAAAATTAAATGTGTGTCTCAGAGCAGCCAGATGACCAACATTACCAACTAACCTTTCATGTGAACACAAAGCAAGCCTGACTTTAAAAGTGAATTCAGCAAATGATAGCTCTCTTGGTGCTCTCCACACACTTGTTTTAGGCCTGACACATGGACCAATTACAAAGTTCGGAAGGCTGTACATGGTTTGAATGTATGCATCCCTCCAAAATTCATATGCTAGAACTTAAATTCCAATGTGAGAGTATTAAGTAGTGGGGCCTTTAGGAGGGGGTGATTAAGTCATGAGAGAAGAACCCTCATAAATGGTATTAGCAACCTTATAAAAGGCTGGAGGGAATTAGCTAGTTCTTTTTTCCTTTAGCATCCCTTCTACCATGTGAATACACAGCATTCTTCCCCTCCAGAGAACACAGCAACAAGGTACCATCTTGGAAGCAGAGAGCAGCCCTCACTGCTTCACAGACACTGAACCTACCAGCACCTTGATCTTGGACTTCCCAGCCCCCAGAACTGTGAGAAATAAATTTCTATTATTTATAAATTACCCAATCTGTGGTATTTTGTTATAACAGTGAGACAGGAGAGTTCTCTTGACCCCTTCACAGGACTTGCAACAGGGGTGTGACTCGTTTACTCAGCCTCCAAGCTCAAACCCCTTGCAGGAGGGGGAGCATGCAGGTGAGCAGGTGCAGGAGCCAGGGCGAGTGCCTTTGGGTGCCAACTAGCCTGCAGCAGTGTCTAGAGGTTGTGAGTTACAAACAATGCTATTTTAGCTTTGCCATCTGTGGACAGGTTAAGTGTTAAACAGCTCAGGTGTAAGGTGTAAGTGTGATGCATGTGGAGGATTTTATTGAGTGATAGAGGTCTCTTAATGGGTTGGGGAGCTAGAAAGGGAATGGAGTGGGAAGCGCCTCTCTGACTGTCCCTGGCCAAACTCCTCTTGAAGTTCAGACGCTTCTTTTCTCTCCTTCTCTGCCATGCCACTCTGCTCCTCTGCCAGTGGAGCTTGAGGTTTTTATGGGTACAGGGTTGGGGGACCTGGTGGGCCAAAAGGCAACATTTGGGCAGAAAAACAGGGATGTGAAGTTCTCATTTAGGGCCATGGGCCCAGGCCTGAGGGTGAAAGCCTTGCCGGGAGCCCTGCCCTCTTCTACCTAGTATTTGAACAGACTAAGATAAAAACTTACCCATCTTACACTAGGTTTCACTTACCTATAAAAAGGTAATCCCAGACAGGCATGGTGACTCATGCCTGTAATCCCAGGATTTGGGGAGACCAAGGTGAGAGGACTGCTTGAGCCCAGGAGTTTAAGAGCAGCCTGCGCAGCAAAGTGAGACCTTGTCTCTACTAAAAATAAAAATGAATAAATAAAAATAGAAAGGTAATTCCTACTCTCTCCTTTAGCACAAAGATCGTAGCAGATCAAGCAGTGAAGTTCACCTTTGTCTTCTGCCAAGACTCACAATTAAAGTCTGCCATGAAAATAATCTGTGGTTGTCCCAAACCAGGAACTAGCAGTGCAGATGAAACCAAGGAGATAAATAGCAAGGTTCTCAGCACAGGTTGGTATTAGGAAGACAGAGCAGCCAGCCAGCTTTCCAAAACTTCTTAGGTCTCATAAAGCATATATAGCATATAGTATATATAGTGTAATTAACAAGGAGGTCCTCAGTCTCTGTTGATAGCTATATGTCCTCAGACAAGAGGTTAACAAAGACAGTTGGAGTGCAGTTGGGCCGCAAGATTAATCATGCCCTACCGCTGGTCAGACCTAGGTTACTAATGCACTGTTTTATTAATCATAATGGATAGCTGTGGCTAGTAGAGTACGAGAAACCTGTTTAAAGATTCATCACTGCCAACCTTGTAAATTTCATCAGTAGCCCAGAAACCAAACCCTATTCCATATCAAGCACTCCCCAAAGAATCAGGAAGCTTCCAGAGAAAAGGATTTTTCTTGGACAAGAGAATAAATTCAGCATTCTGTCTGTAAATGAATGACTGCTAAGAGTGAGGTAAGGACGATAGCTGCTGAAATACTCCCCAACCCCAGGTGGTGGCGGCACAGCTCTAGCTCCAGAAGCTGAGGCTATTTCATGCTAAGCCTTGGAGCAACTCAGCAGTTACAAATGGCTGGAATCAAAGGAGAAAGGTAAAGTCACGGCAGATGACCAAGTCAGACTCGGGCTGTAACTGAGGTTCCCTCAAGCTTGTCCCTGCTGTTCAGACACAATTCCACCGAAGCCCTTGGATCCACTGACAGGAGTATCCTGGCTGGCTACTTCACCATGTTATCTGCACAAAATAGGCCCCAGAAGGTTTCCATGCCACTCAGAAGGCCAACGATGGATCGGGTCTGCCCTTTTGTAGGTTTCTGCTTCAAAAAATAGTGCCCCCAACAGAGATTGGAAGGCTGGGAAAGGAGAGAAATGTGGGAGAAAGACAGAAGAGTTCCTTTCTTTGGCTGGGCTACATTCTTCCATCTCTAGTTCTCAGCCTAGAAAAAAAAAATGATGTCGGGCCTCCCAGAATAGCTTTGATCTACTCAAAGTGGTTGGATGAAGTCAAAGCTACAGAAGAGCTGAAATGCCATCTTCTTTTCCTCTTCACCACCCAAAGTCCTCATCTTACAAAGGATGTGCCATTCCAAGCATGACTGGAAAGTGGAGACAACTCATGCCAGGGATGGATATTATTTTCTTGTAAATTGACCTATTCCCTCAGCTTGGTATCACAGTAATGACAAAGGTAAAGAAAGGTGTACAGAAAGGCCACAGGCAAAACTGACATAAGGACATATTCAGGACTAAAATTGATTCCTTGAGTATTATAGAGGAATAATAGTCATTATAGTTCTTATTCCTAAGGAATTCTATGGGTTTTTGTTTTACAAAATACTCTCACACACACTGCTACATCTGAGACTCCCAACAACACTGTGGATAAGTTGTAGAAAAACCATTTTGCAGATGAGGAAACTGAAGCTCAGATGATTAAGGGACTTGCCCAAGATCTCTCAGCTAGGAAGTAAACAGAAGCCAAGACGCAAACCCAAGTCTGTCTGACTCCCAATTCAGCTCTTTTTCCTATACCTGTTGCTATGGCCTGAATGTTTGTGTCTCCCCGAAATTTACATGTTGGAACCCTAATCCCAATGTGATGGTATTCAGAGGTGAGAATTTTGTGAGGTAATTATGGGTGGAGCCCTAATAATGGGATTAGCACCCTTATAAGAAGAGACATGAGAGATGTGATCTGTCTCTCTGCCATTAGAGGACAAAAAGAAGTCAGCCATCTGCAAATCAGGAACAGGGCCCTCACCAGACACCAGACACTGAATCTGCCAGTTCCTTGATCCAGGACTTCCCAGCCTCCAGAACTATCAGCAATAAATATTTGTTCTGTAAACCGCCCAGTCTGTCCTATGTTGCTTTGGCTGCCTTAATTGACTAAGACACCTGTGATTCCCAATCTTCATGAATATAAGGACCCCTGAAATAGTTCAAAATATTTCAGACTCCCACAAAAGGGTTGTTGTTCTTTTTTTAGCCTCTGGTTTAATAAAATGAATCACGACAAGAAGCCAATTTTAATTCATTAATGCTTTTATTTATTTTTGAGATAGAGTCTCTCTCTGTCACCCATGCTGCAGTGCAGTGGTGCAATCCTGGCTCACGACAACCTCCACCTCCCGGGTTCAAGCGATTCTCCTGCTTCAGCCTCCCGAGTAGCTGGGATTACAGGTGCCTGCCACCACAACTGGCTAATTTTTGTATTTTTAGTAGAGACAGGGTTTCACCGTGTTGGCCAGGCTGGTCTTGAACTCCTGACCTCAAGTGATCCACCCACCTTGGCCTCCCAAAGTGCTGGGATTATAGGCGTAAGCCACCATGTCCAGCCCATTCGTTAATGCTTTTGAATGAATTTATAGTTTACTTACTCAAACACTAATATTCATGTAATAATATTTGTTGAGCACATTAATGTTTTTAGTCTACAGATAATGCTTGGAATACATATATAGAGAGAGATTCACAGGCCCTGAACAATAGCTAGGAACCACTTCACTAAGCCACGAGGAGAGGAGAATTTGATTCTTATTCTGACCACTAAATGATATAACATGGTGACTAAATACTTAGGCTTGGGAATCAGACTTTCTGGGTTCACAGTGGTATCTACACTAAGGTGCAGATACCTGGTTCTGATAACTTACTAGCAGTACTGCCTTGGGCAAGTTAGTTAACCTTTCTGTCTCTGTTTTCTCTTCTTTAAAACAGGATAATAATGATACCTACTTCATAAGGTTGTGGAAATTAAATGAATTATACACTAAAAACAATGCCTGACACATGGAAAACACTTAAAATGTTGGATATTATTATCTGCTACTAACCAAATGTATTATCTTTATTTGATCACTAGAATTGTCTTCAATGATTTCATCTGTAAATGGAAATAATGATAGCTTAGTTGCCCTAAAGCAGGTGGCTTACCATGATATCATGAAGTCTCTTCCAACTCTAAGATATATGGTTCTCAGACCATCACCAGCTCTTTGTAATAACAGGACTGCTATTAGATTCAAGGATCCATAGCAAGTAAATCTAGAATCAGAGAAACCCATGAAAACTCCACTAATTCAGAACAACCCAAACAATATATGTGATCTGGTATGACCTCATCCTAATTTGATTACATCTGCCAAGACCTTATTTCTAAATAAGGTCACATTCACAGGTTCTGGGTGAACATGAATTGGGGGTGCAGGGGCACTATTCAACCCACTACACCTGGGAATGTCACTTAATCTGCTCATACCTCAGTTTACTCATCAGTCAACTGGGGAGAAAAGTGTACTGGAAATATTTTGATGATTATGGCAATCCCAAACATTCCAGAGTTCATGAACTCCGGAATGTCTGGGATTTAGTTTTTTTGGTTAATTAGAAAGGCTCTTTCCTGTAGATCCTACCAGAATTTAGTTTCTTGGTTAATTAGAAAAATCAATCTGATTAGTCAAAGGGGATCATTCTAAAACCCCAAAGTGATCAAGTCCCAATGTCTGGGATTTAATTTTCTTCAAGCTCAGTGTAATCATGGGGGACTGGCACATTAGAAGAGTTTACAAAAGAAATTCAGAAGGGCAGGGTGCAGTGGTTCACTCCTGTAATCCCAGCACTTTGGGAGGCCGAGGCGGGCAGATCACGAGGTCAAGAGATCAACACCTTCCTGGCCAACATGGTGAAACCCCGTCTCTACTAAAAATACAAAAATTACCGGGCTTGGTGGTGTGCGCCTGTAGTCCCAGCTATTCGGGAGGCTGAGGCAGGAGAATCGCTTGAACCCGGAAGGCGGAGGTTGCACTGAGCCGAGATTGTGCCACTGCACTCCAGCCTGGCAACAGAGTGAGACTCCGTCTCAAAAATAAAAAAGAAAGAAAGAAATTAGGAAGGATGCAAGTTTATGGTCTATTATCCAAGCAGATCATCTCAACATTAACTGACCACAAAGTACTAACTCCCACACTGTGCCAATACTATGGTAAACACTATGACAGTGGGGATCAGGTATTTTATGTGTTTTGAACAACTAACACCTTGCACTGTGGGTGCGTAATAAATGTTTAGCATCATCATTATCATAATTATATGATAGGTTGCCAGCAGAGATAGCTAGTGCTCATTATAGCTCTGTTTTGAGACAATCTCAGTGGGGAAAATCAGAGAGGAGGAATATGTTCTCCACATGACATAGATTGGCCAGTACAGCAAATTTTGCCTGTGGACAACATCTATGGGATTTTTATACTGCTGTCCCATTACTGGTGTCCAATCTGTCACCTACCTCCTTATAATTATAATACCCTAAGACACAAAATGCCATAAATCCAAAAGATAATGATTTTTTATTTTTACTGGGAAGAGTGAGAATAGATGAAAAAGGGGGTACTCATAGGGAGACATTGAGGTATCCTGGAAAAACAAACACTGCATTAGGGGTTCAGAAAAGCCAAACCTAACCTATAGATTCCCTATCTGTGCCTCACTGGTATATAAGTTTCTTAGGGCTTCCATAACAAACTACTACAGACTGGGCAGCTTAGAACAGCAGAACTTTATTCTTTCACAGTTCAGGAGGCTAGGAGTCTGAAATCAAGTTGTCTACAGGGCTGTGCTTCCTCTGAAGACTCTAGGGAAGATTCTGTTCCATGCTTCCCTCCTATCTTCTAGTGGTTGCCCGTAGTACTTGATGTTCCTTGGCTTGTAGCTGTGTCCCTCCAGTCTCCACCTCTGTTGTCACATGGCCTTCTTCCTTATGGCCTCTACATCTCTCTGTCTCCAACCCTCCCTTTCCTTGCAAGGATGCCAGTCACTGGATTTAGGGCCTACCCTAATTCGGTATGACTTTATCTTGACTTGATTATATTTGCAAAGACCCTATTTCCAAATAAGGTCCCATTTACAGGTTCTGGATGGATATAAACTTGGTGGGGGTGGGAGGGTCACTATTTCATCCACGAAACCTGGGAATGTCACTGGATCTTCCCATGCCTTAGTTAATTTATCGGTAAATTGGCGATCATAGCTTTAGCCATGTTTATGACACAATTATATTCCTTTTGGGAAAACCATTTGTACTTGCAGAATTTTGTACTCACATTTGTGATTCCAGAGCTAATTTGAAAGATGGGGAAGTGGTTTTTCCACCCTTCCAAAATACAGTTGATTGCTTCTTGCAGGAGATATAGTGAAATGGAAGCAACACCATTACATGCTACAAAACTGTAGGTTGGGTTTTCATAAACCAATCATATATATATATATATATATATATATACACACACACACACACACATATATGCACATATATATTGCATTATTTAATATAAAAGATGTTTCAGAGGTAACCACTTTTGAAAAATAAAATGTGCTGTCCTTTAAATAGAAACAACCCTACTGAGCCATAATCAGTGAAACACACACTTTGAAGTGTTTTTTCAGAACAGGAATTCATCCAAACACCCTCCCGCACACACACTCGCCAATTAGTCCCCATAGCATAGATATAAACCCAAGGCCAGGATAAACCCAATCTCAGGCTGCTTCAGGTAGCTCCCTGTGTATTCAAGACTCATTTAGCAAGTGATTACACAGTATATTGAGTCCTGTTCAATTTCCCTGAATCATACATAGATGGAAATACACTAGTAAGTTTATCATTATTTGAGGCTAATCAACAATGAGCTTAAGGTTAAGTTGAATAAATAGAATATTCTTGGTTATAGTTTCCTCGTGCTGGAGGCTTTATAGTTTTCTACTTGGTTCACTGAAGTTGGTTGTTGGTGTTGCATGTGCTCTTGTGGAAAGAGGTGTACCTCCCATCAGCAGTACTTTTACCACCACTAAAATGAAAAGAAAAGCAACACAGAGAACAAATCAAGAAATATCCCTATGGGCTAATCCCTGAGTAGTTTCCCTTGGGCCTTCTGTGTACTTAATGATGGGTTGTTCTGCCACACTAGAGGACTGAGAAAATCCATCCTCTCTTTCAGCTCAAACCACCTACATCTCAGTAATAGTTTTGCTCAAAGGAAAGGAGAATTGTTTCACATGGAAAATTAGGCAGCCAAGCAAAAATTTTGGTAGACGTTCCCCAAACAACAGCTGGGTGTCAAGCTACACCTTCAAAAAAAGATATGATTTTGATCACTTTGAGACGTTAGAATGATCCTCTTCTTTGACTAATCAGATTTTTCTAATTAATAATTAAGAGGGAACCAGGCAGCTAAGACTATTTAAACCAGTCTTTGCAATTGGGATTTCTCTGGTTCTTTCCAGAAAGAAACAGCCAGTTTGAATGATGACATAGGCTTACTGGGATCAGACTTGAACACCTACAAAGGAGATATTTGTGTGGACGTCTCTAAAATATGTTAGAGAAAGAAGTTGTGAGATTTGGAATATGGAGTCACTGCATATAGAGTTCAAGAGATTTCTCTGCAGAAGTAGTCTCTCTCCCTGATCCTGTTAGGGTCAGCCTGTTACTATAACTAGATTATCAAATTTACCTAAAAAATTAAAAATAATTTTATATTTTCTATTTAAAAAGTAAAAGAGTCATGATGTCGAAAATCAGATTTTTGGACTTGCTACACTTATTTTACAGTTTAGTATAATTTTAAGTTTTGAATTACATAAGTTGAGGAGTTGAGATTTCTTGATTCACTGAGGATGATAGAAAAAGTACAGGATCAGTAAGGAAGAACTATAAACTTTTCAGTGCTTAGAACCTCTAGGTGTTAATCTGGCCAGGCCAGGAATGAAGCACACGGTAAAGAGATGCTTGGGAGCATTGTTAAAGGATGTCTGAGGAAGAAGGTATGAAAATCTGGGGGTCTGCAGTTTAACGATTCTTTCTACAAACAAAGGCGCTTTCCTGTTGATCCTACCAGAAGCCTTGTGTCTGTTTACAGCAAGTTAGTTGGGCAACTGAGGCGAGACTCAGACTAGTTTCCAGAGAGCAGATGCTAGCTGGTGAGCCCTGTTTACCAGGCCATGGCAGGTCTGCCAAGCAGAAAGACCCTGTGGAGAGGCTGTGGATTGGAGACTTGCGACTGTAGCTCTTCTGAGATGGTCCAGGACTCCAGAGCTGCCAAGCAGGCACCTGCTCCCAGCACTGAGATTAGCAGAGAAACCAAGCAAACAAACATTCTCATCAACCAGTATTTAACCTCCTGTTGCTCGGAGTTGAGATTTCTTGATTCACTGAGGATGATGGAAAAAGTACAGGATCAGTAAGGCGTGAGTTCTATACAGGCTAATGCCAAAGAGGTTAGAGTTTCCTCTCTGAAACAAGCCAGTACAAAGTGTATTCAACCTCACTGTGTGATTAGGGGTCACATTTCAGTCACTCAATCATGCAAATGAACCTTGTTGAAATTCTGCATGCCTTTTTAAACAAAGAGGGACTTCAATCTTCATCCCAGCCTCTTGCCTGAGTCTGTATTAGACAAGTATGGAAATCCAGTTCAGGATTTTACTTCCACTGTCATGCGCTGAAGCATTAACTCAAAGACTTGGCCCAGCGAGACAACTCGATCCCTACCTGAGCCAGTGCATTCACTTGAAATAATTTAGTAGCAGGGGCTTTCACCTCCGGCAAGCATAGGTAAATCCTGGATTAGCAGTCCTTGTCATTCCTAAATGGACTGCACGTCTCCTGCTGTTGGGCCTTCATTAACAAACCACGGAATAAACTGAAGGGAAATAAACAAGTCTCTTGTCGTGCACACGTGTACTCGCGACCTCCTCCACTTTCCTCTCTGACTACTTCTCTTGCCTCCTGGGATTCTCACTTCATGCTGGGATCTCTGAAGAGTATTTTCTTCAGTGCCTTTTTACTCCAATAACACGTCCACTTCTTTTAGCTCTTCTCTCTTCGACTCCTCTTTCTTTGCTCCCCAAATGCACAATGTCATCATCTCCCATGGATTTCTTTTTTTCCTCTGTCTACAGTGACAATTCATACTCAAAAATAGAGCTCTCCCATTCTCTACCTTTTGCCCTCCCCTTCCAACATGAATAGCCCTAAATAACAACCCATGCCATTATAGACGAGGAGATCAAGGCATGTGTGATTCACAATACCTTAACCATACTCAAAAGACTGGACAGTTCCATTTCAAAAAGGATCATGAAGAAGGAATTGACATGGGCAGGTGGGCAAGAAGGAGTCCTGAGTTTGGTGCCAGCTGAGTGACCTTGACAATTTCATGATAGTTCACTACACTTCCCCATCTGTTAAAAAAAGTACAAACAGCTACCTGGTCATTTTATAGGAGATTTATAAGTCAGTTATACAAAAGAAAAATTCTAGAAAAGACATAAAGAACTCCATAAATCCGTCTCTGGAAAAGTGGGAAGAATAGTGAACACAGGAGTAAGAAGCTGTCAAATTGTGCCCCTACAAATCTGTCCTTTACTCTCTTCTCTCCGTTCTCTCTTCACAAGTGCTATGGTCTGAGTGTTTGTGTCCCTCCCAAAAATCATATGTTGAAACCTAATCCCTAATTCAATAATATTAACAGCTGGGGCCTGTAGGAGGTGATTAGCTCATGAGAGTGAAGCTGTCATGAATGGGATTAATACTCTTATAAAAGAAGCACAAGGGGCCTGTTTGTTCTTCCACCATGTGAGGACACAGCAAGAAGGTGCCATCTATGAGAAATTGGTACTCACCAGACACCGAGTGTGCTGGTGCCTTGATCTTGGACTTCTCAGCCTTCAGAACCTTAAAGCAATAAAATTTGTGTTGTGTGTAAGTTACCCAGTTTAAGGTATTTTGTTAGAGCAGCCCAAACGGACTAAGACAATGAGATAGCTCATAACTACAGTTTTAATCATTGTGCTGAGGACCTCTAAATCTGGATCTCTGGGCCTCACCTCTCCACTGAGCTCTGCATTTTTATATCCAATTGCATACTTACTGGGTATCTCATATACACTTGGATATATCACAGACATTTCATAGTTACTTTACCCCAATTCCTCTTCTCTTATTCCTTAATCCATAAAAAGAGTAATTATCCACCCAATTTTCATAGTCAGAAACATGGAGATTAGCCCCTCCCTCATTCCCATCTTTATTCAGTCTACCTTTGTAACATAAGCATTTGTCCCTTTCTCTCCATTCACACACTACCACTGTAGCCTTGGCTAACATCATTTTTCACTTGTATTACTGCAACAGTCGCCTAATTGGCCATGAACCCTCAACTTTCTTCATAATCCTCCTTACACTTGTCAGTGTGCTTCCCCACCCCCTACCACCCCCCACCATTCCACTCTTCCTTCCTAGACAACTAAGTACCAACTAGTGTCAGGCACTGTGTTAGGACATTTATATGCATATTCCCACTTCATCCTTACAACAACCCTTTGAGATATGTACTAGTATTGTCACCATTTTACAGAGGAGAAAATGAAAGCTCAAAGAAAAGGAGTAATTTGTTTAAAAACAAGCGGCTAATTTAAATTCAATCGTGGCCGGGGCGGTGGCTCACCACCTGTAATCCCAGAACTCTGGGAGGCTGAGATGAGTGGATCACCTGAGGTCAGGAGTTTGAGACCAGCCTGGCCAACATGGTGAAATCCAGTCTCCACTAAAAATACAAAAATTAGCCGGGCATGGTGGTGGGCGCCTGTAATCCTAGCTACTAGGGAGGCTGAGGTACGAGAATCACTTGAACCCAGGAGGTGAAGGTTGCAGTGAGCCGAGACTGCACCACTGCACTCCAGCCTGGGCAACAGAGTGAGACTTTGTCTCAAAAGAATAAATAAGTAAAAATAAATTCAATCATACATCTGCCAGACTGCAAAGTCCATATCCTTTCCACCACGTTACACTGCCTTCCTTTTTCTACCATTATATTTAGAATTATTCATTAGACTTATTTGGTCCTTTTCTCCCTCCTAAACTGTGTTTCGAGTGTAGGCACCATGTTGTTCTGGTTTACTGCTATATCCCTAACACTAAGCACCATGCTTGATGTCTAGTGGGTACTCAATATGTAATCACTGAATAAAAATAATGACTGACTGAGATTCACTAAGGGATGCTCTCCACAACTTCACACATCTTAATTTTTCCCACCTTACAGTCCCACTGGGGCACTACTTCATATATCGTGCCCAATATGAGGCTGGTTTGGAACTATAACCCTGGAAGAATGTGTCAGGCTAATTCTGCTGATTCTCCACTTCCCTTACAATATCCCAAGATACTTATAAACCTGCTGGGTTTTCTTGCCTAGTAAAGCCCTTTCTCAGTCCCAGCACAGCCAGGAATGTGGCTGAGATGGCATGAGTCCCAGCTACCAATAAGATTGGTGGGGTGGAGATGGGGGTTGAACGATGATTTACTTTTACCCTCGACAGCTTCAGAGGGCATAACACTGTGCCTTTCTGAGCTTGTCAGTGAAAATCAGCCTCACCAAATATTATACATTTCTAACCAATAGAATTTGGCCAAGAGCCACTCATTTTGTTTAATGATGCAGCACATGCTCTTGGCACTTGAACTCTAATAAGGACTGTACAGGCATTTGGCAGCACACATTCTATCAAGAGGTTTTGACAACTAGAAAACAAACAAAAGGACAATTTAAATGTAACATCACATCCACTCAGACTGTCACTCAAGTGCCTACCAGTGATCTGACACCAAATCAATAGTATTATGGTTCATTGAAGTCAGATCAATGGCTTCACAAAGTTTCAGAGCAGCAGCAGCAGCACAATAGCAAACTTCATGTCTCCTGTCTATTATTACAAAGGAGGTAATCACTGTCTGGCTTCTCTGAGTGCCAGAGCCTCAGCACACTACTGCCTGAAGACTCTGGGATTCTAATTGAGATGACTGGGTACGCCGCCATGCCATTTTCTCCCCACCCACCACCTCCCTCTATCCTGCATTCTGCTGCTCCAGGAAGGAGTTTGCAAAGGACTTGCCCCACCCCAACCCAAGAGCCAGGAAGAGTCTGTCTTACACAAGCTCTGTGAGGAGCCACCACAAGAGTGCAAATTCCCGGGGAAAAGACCACTTTTTAATGCTAGCTCAAGCTTGGAGCGTTTCAAGTGTCTCTTGTTCTCTTTATTATTTATGTATTCAAGTTTGCTTGACCTTGTGACCTATTAAGAGGCTTATCTTTTCAACTGGTGGAGGACTCTCTCCCAGTTGCCACTTTCCACAGTTTTCCATTTCCCCATGCCCCCAAAAGCTAACACTTGGGAGTGTCAATTTTCTAGAAGTTTCTACAGAGGAGTTTAATCATTGGAACAGCTTAATAAGGATTATACAAATAAAAATCCCCCAAAAAATTAAACAAGGAAAAAGCACCGTTTCCAAATGCTCTCAGTACTCTAGAAAGGGGTACTATAGGAGTCTAATAAGGTTGAAAAGCCTCTAGTCACAGGCCAGAACAGCATTAGACGGGTGGGTCAGACAAGGGGTACATCGATTTGAGAACTCAAATGAATTTCTCCCCCGTGCCAGAGCACCTATTGCACTCACCAACCTAGCCAAAGGCTTGCACATCAATGAGATGAGGATGAATTATTGAAAAGCTTCTGTATAAAATGCTGCACTCTGCCATTTCCTACAAATCAAATTATCAAGGGAGATATTTGATTGTAAACATATTTAGAAAATGATTTCATTGTCATTCAGTTGGTTTTGCTTGCTCCCCCACCCTTAAATTTCATTTGCATTAAAGTGCTACAAAGTTAAAAAGGTCACACACACCCACCCCCAACCAGGAGCTTGCATACCAGCCACAGAAGCAACTAAATTCAATCAGCAAAAATGAAAACCTATTATAAGCAATAGAAAAACCCTTTAAATCATGCCTAACATGCTTAAAACAGAATTGTCTCCTCCTTACCCAGGCCTCTAACACACGGTTATCCTGAAAACAAATAGCTGTTTTTTTAAGATGGAGAGACCTAAATTCTACTTATTGTTTTTGAGATGCAGACCTAATGGAGTTAACCAGGTTCCACTGTTAGTTCAAGAAGATCTCTATTTCAGTCACAGTTCACTTTCAGGGCCTACTGTCTCTGGAGATAGAAGTGTGACCCCACCCTGCTGGGTCTCAAATAGGCTGCACCCATAGGCACGAAAGCTCACTCAGCCTAGGCTGAGCAGATTATTTCCTGCTGCCCTGGGCAGAATAGTCAACAGAAAATGAGGCACCAGATGACCCAAAGGCCAAATTGCTTCTGTTGAAAGACTTGCCTAATGGCATTCAACTAGGATGCCATTGCCTAAGGGAGTTCTCATCAATGCCTTTGGCTCTAAGCACTTGAAAAACAAAGAAAACAATGTCTTAGACTTCCCTGCTGTGACATATGGTGACAAGGAGAAGAATCTAGTGGCAAGGGTGAAGGATGCATTAATTCAATATTCATTCTTTTTTCTCAACAACTATGTATTGAGTGCCTGCTATATGCCAGGTATTGAATGAATTTAAAACAGAATGGTGAAATCCCATCATCAAATTTCCAGAGCCCTTAGACTCAGTCTCTACATCAAAAAATGACAGTAATGCAGGTGAGTCATTGAGATGTCAGGGAATTTGATCTATTAGAAATGAGCCTCTGGACAAGTGAACTGGTAATTGATTTAGCATGTATTTATTTATTGCTCACATTCTACAAAGACTTGAACTAATCACAGTGACCAATGGAAATGGGGGTGGGGAAGGATATAAAAGAAAGGCAATAATACATGGTTTCCCCCTCAGGTTGGCTGAGATGACAGTGGAGATACCAGAAAATAACCAGAGACAAAGCCCAGTATTAATTCATTTGGCTCTGTTTGAACTGCAACTGAACAAGATTATTTGGTGTTTTAAGTTCAGTTATTCCTTCACTCATTCAATATTAATTGAATGCCGGTGCACCCATCACAATGCTAGGAAATCTAGGAAGGTAGACATAATGGTTTGTATAATAATAGTAACCATTAACTGAGGATCTACTATATACCAGGCTCTGTGCTAAGTGCCTTTACAGGATCTTTTGCATCAAATCTCACAAAATCACTGTGTTTCCAATGATCTTGTGTGTAATAATGTATGGAGGTCACTTCTAGGCACAGGAAAAAATATCATCTGCTAGCTAATGGTTCCTTACGTGTAACAGAACAGCTCCCCAAGAAATATAACCTTAGGAAAGGTTATTATTTTATTATTGTTTCTTGTAATTATTATATTCATTGTAATGATGGTCACAGGTGGGACCATCTATTAATGTGCCAAACACTGTGTTAGTGGCTTTCCATACATTATTATTTTCATTCTGCACAACCACTTCATGGATTATTACTATCCTTATTTTACAAAGAAGGAAGCTGAGGTATAGAGAGTGAAATCATTTGCCTAAGACTCTGCAGCTAGTTAAGTGGCAGAGTCAGGCTTGAAACTGACTTGGCTGCCTCCAGAGTTCTTTCCATTACCCTCACTTTAAGGTTGCTGACTTGAGGTATTTCCATCGTGGTGAGGAAAATGAGACACATCCAACAAACATGTTAAATATGTGATTGTGAGCATGTCATCTAAAGACTCAGTTTTCCTCTGATAAAAAGAGGATAATAATACCTACCTTAACAAACTCGAAGGGTAATTGTGATAATCAGGTGAAATGTTTTGGAAACTTATTTGTAGAGCATTGCAATTTATAAAACAAGTAAAAGAAGTAATGTATGCAGTAATCAGCATAAGATTCAGTTATTCCAATAGCCAGATACCTAGCTGACCTTCTCTGTGTATTTTTTCTTACCCTTTTAATAGTAAGACCCCATACTCTAGCCAAAATAAAGAAGTCTTGGGGCCTTAACATTTTCTGTTCCCTCTGCCTTAAATGCTCTTCCTCTAGAACATTCCAGGTCTGTGATAATCACCATGAACAAAATAAAATTGTGGTGTATCCCCCTTCCCTCCCTTTATGTTACTGCTCTTTTTTCCCGCGGTTCTTATCGCTACCTGAAATTATCTCCTTTATTCCTTCGTTTGTTTATTATCTGTCTATCCTCATTCACTGGAATATATTCTCCTTGAGAGCAGCAACTTGCCTTTCTTTGTTCACTACTTTCTGTATCCTCAGTTCCTTGAATAGGGACAGGAACATAAAAGATGCTTAATAAATATCCGCACAAAGACTATAATTGTTACAGTAGGTAGCTAGTCAGGCATGAGCAGGGCAGGAGAGGGCTCTCCCTCCCACCCACCAGGAATGTCAGGCAACCATCTGGTGATGGTCCAGCAGTTGTCACACTGCCTCTCTAAAATAATAATTGGTCACAGCCAGCTCAAGCAAGAGGCAGCTTCCTAACAGATAAAAACACCTGAAGTTGGTAATCAGCAGCTTTCAGGAATTGGGCAAGTGGGATCAAGCACGCACATTAAGAGGCAAAATGGCAGAGTGTGACCTTCCAGGGGCATTCCACAAAAAGGGAAGAAAGCCTCAGGTGAGATGCGTACAACTCAGGTAAACACAATGTGCATGCTCACCTCCCAAGTGCAAGCAGTGCACCGCGCATGCAGGCGGCTCACCCTAAGGGAAGAATGAAGGGAAAGGGGCGCAAGATGCCAGAAGTAGGCCAGCATATATAATCTGAGGTTCAAGGTTAAATGGGGCACTTGACCTCCAAGGTACCCACTTGGTTCTCTTCCAAGTGTACATTCCTGCTGCAAACCTGTATGGAGTTGCCGCCACTAACATATTTTGGTGCCAAGTAACTCAAATATTTGCCACCAATAACATAATAACAATGCATGGCAGTGAAACAAAAGGCATTACAAGGCTTTATAATATGAGGAAGTCCAAGCAGAAGAACTAGAAATTCAAAAGACAAATCAACTATTCTGAGCTAGAATAGACCAGTAAAACATCAGATTGGCATGAACTCAGAATTCCTCCTTGAGGACTGGGGAGCATTTGAATGAGTGAAAGGCAGCTAGGAGGGCAGGATGAATGGTGTCAGGAGAGGGTAAATGTAGGAGGAAATATGCCTTGTGCCAAGAATAGTGGAAGGCCCAGCCGGCTGGAGGTTGACAGGGTACAAAAGTTGGAAATGTATGAAGTTGTGGGCAGATAATAGAGATCCTTGAGTGGCAGGTTAAGAAGCTTGCCATTTAAGGAGACTTTTGCTAGGGAAAGCAATGAAAAGGGATTCTTAAAAACAAGTGAAACAGGAGTTGGAAGAGAAAGACACTACTATTTTATTTTCTTTATGGTCATTATCACAGGCATGGGAGTCTTTAGGGAATGGCATTTCAAGCAACAGGAACAGTAAATGTTAAGGACCCAAACCTTTTTCTGGTTATAATATGGGCATCTTACTACAAAGTGCCTCCTTCTGCTTCCTTTCACAGGTGTTGATCCCTAGTAAACATCTTGTACTCTAAACTATGCCTCTGCTTTACTATATCACAGATTCCTTTATATACTATCCTCAAAATAATCCTACAAGATAGGTATTATTATCTTCACTGCACAAATGAGGAACTGAGGCTTCAAGAGATTAGGTAACTTACCCAAATATACACACCTAGGAAGGGCCAAGCCTGGAGAAAGCAATTCTTTGGCAGAAAAAGTGTACTCCCATGCACTGTTCTCTTCCCCAGCTTATCTTCATGCAGAGTTGATTACCTAAAGTTGTGTTGCCATTGACCAAAACCCCCACCCCAAAATTATCTCTGTAAGGTACACAAGATCCAGACAATTGTTACTACTTTTACTTTCTTAGAGTTACAAGTCAAATGTGCTCACCTGGAGTAATTCTTCCATTTTAATTTAAGTGGACTACATCCTATGTCCCTCAGCAAAACAAGTTCTCAGTATAATGGCTAAATCCATCTTAAGACTCTTGAAATATGCCCTTTTACAAATCGTGGCCAAGAGGTGCTGCACTTGCATCTCCTTATGAGGCAGCTAGTTAATATTATGTTACTGCAGAATGTAGACCCCTTTCCCAGCAGAAACTGCAACTGAGCAACCACTGCCAAATAAGGAAGAGCCACTGCAGTCTCTCCCTATGGGTGCTGTTCGTTTCTCTCAGTCAGGAAGACTGTAATTAACTGCATCGGTATCATCAGAAAATGCCTAAAAGAGGCCTATAAATTCAAGGAATGTGTAAGGGGCCAGAAGTAATAATAGAATCATCTTGGATATATATTTAGAAATGCTGAGGAGGTTTGAGGTGGTGAAAAACAGCGTATGTGTTAAAGTTTTAGAGATAGATACTCCACCAACAGGAACAGTGTGTGAAGCAAAGGAGGGTAGAGGAACACCATGGACCCTCTTGGTTGTAAATTATCTCTACCAGTGGGTTGTTCTTGCCGTTGTTGTTGTTTATAAAGTGAAATCAATTTTAGGCAGGTCCAGCTAGCAGAAGTATTAACACAGTGTGGGGAGGAGTAGTAATTCTTGGCAAAGTGTTATATTATTATATTATAAGTGAGAGTCAATTTTTCCAGTCAAAATACATCTATTTCATTTGTTTGGCTGTTTGTTACAAGAGGTCAATGGAACATGGGATTCCTTTCATAAAACCTTACTTTTAGAAAACATAGCTATTCTAGGGTGTGGAAGGGATTCCAAGTCTTATGAAAGGAAATTCAGAGGCAGATGAACACAGCCCAAGATTCTTTTGCCTACAGCATAACCGAACATGCTTCAGCTCCGCATTGGCTCATTACAAAGGTGACTTCTACACTTTCCCTGGAATGAATTAGGCCACTTGATTAGCGTTTCACTTGCCTCTTAAGCCTTTAAAAACTCAAAAAAAAAATAAATAAATAAATAACAGATATTGTGCATATAAGATGTGCATTAAAATAAAAAGGAAAAGTTTTAAGAAATTAGCTGTAAATAGCCCCCAAATTAGTTCCTTCCAGGTGGAAACCTAGTCTCATTCACAATTGTATCCACCACAGGGATTAACATAGTGCCTGGCACCCGGTAGGTATTTGATTGAGTTTCTTATAATTGAATTGAAAAGGGTGTATAAACCAAGTTGAAAGGAATTAATGGAGGCAATTCATTGTAAACATATTTAACCGAGCAAGTTACATCCTGCCTACACCTAGGGCACCAAGCTGTTGATCTCATGTGGCTGTCTTAATTTGAGAACTAAGGCCACCTACTTTTTCCTATTAACAGAAAGGGTAGCTATGCCAATCCTTATTGCTTACCTCTTCCCCAACACAGGGGTTCATAGCATAGGGCTTTTAATGCAAACTCTTTTTTTTTTTTTTTTTTTGAGACGGAGTCTCACTCTGTCGCCCAGACTGGAGTGCGGTGGTGTGATCTTGGCTCACTGCAACCTCCACCTCCCGAGTTCAAGCGATTCTCTTGCCTCAGCCTCATGAATAGCTGGGATTACAGGCGTGTGCCACCACGACTGGCTAATTTTTGTATTTTTAGTAGAGACAGGGTTTCACCATGTTGGTCAGGCTGGTCTTGAACTCCAATCTCGTGATCCGCCCGCCTCAGCCTCCCAAAGTGCTGGGATTACAGGCGTGAGCCACCGTGCCGGGCCGCAAATTCTTTTAAAAGCAGAAATCTGTCCAGTTTCTGTCAACAACTGACTCATTTTTTTTTTGAGATAGAGTCTCGCTCTGTCGCCCAGGCTGGATTGCAGTGGTGTGATCTCAGCTCACTGCAACCTCCACCTCCCGGGTTCAAGTGATTCTCCTGCCTCTGCCTCCTGAGTAGCTGGGATTACAGGTGCCCGCCACCAACACGCCCAGCTAGTTTTTATATTTTTAGTAGAGATGGGGTTTCGCCATGTTGGCCAGGCTGATCTCGAACTCCTGACCTCAGGTGATTCACCCTCCTCGGCCTCCTAAAGTGCTGGGATTACAGGCGTGAGCCACCATGCCCAGCCAACAACTGACTCATTTTAAATGATCAAATCTTGTGTGTAGTCACATAGTGTAACATTTTTCAAGTAATTTTTTTCTAACCTAGAAATGGCTTTAGAAATTTCTGTCACACAACAAAGTGTTCTGCCGAATTCTTTTTTTTTAGGAAATGCAATTTATCAAATATTGGTTGCCAACAAATATATCACAATGTTGTCTCCCCAATCATTCCTATTTTAATCTTGAGGGCTCTGCTTTTACTAAAATGTTTACACAAGCCATAAATTTTGCCTCAAAACATGTTTCTTGGTAACATAAATTTACCCATTTGGATGCAATAGAAAAATCAAGAGGTAGTTTGTTCCTAAAATTTGGCCCAGTATCCAATAAGAGATTAAAGAATCCTGGGCTATTGATGTAGAGGAGGCTCTGCACTCTCACTGTGCTATTGGGACTACTAAGCATCACTTCCCTCCTGCTGCACTTGCATGAATAATGAAAATCAAACTGTCTATGCCAATTAAAAAGCCAAGTTTTAAAATGCAAGCTTTCTTAAACGTTATTATTGTAAAATAACACATTTTTTAAATTAATGTACAGAAGGCTTTAAATTGAAAAGCAATTCCCTCCCCACACCACACTTCAGACCACCACCAATCCCTCCAGTCTCATTCTTCAGTAGGAATCAGTGCGAACAATTGATTAGATATTCTTCCAGAAATTTCTGATACATATATATGTACAATATGTATGTATTTTGATACATATACATATGTACAATAATTGTATTGCACACAAATAAAATCATACATACTGATTTACAACTTGCTTTTTCAACTTACACATCTTGTTTATCTTTCCCAATGAGAACATATATAATATCTCATTCTTTTAGCACCGTATAGTATTCCATAATTTACAATCGATTTAACTGGTTCCCTATCTGTGGATATTTGATTGTTTCTAGTTTTTTGCTATTACAAATGATCATCCTTGCACATATTTCTTAAAGTACATGTAAGAATTATTGGATGAAAGATAACATGTGGAAACGTAAAATAGTGCACCCACTTTGGAAAACAACCTGACATTTCCACAAAAGGTTAATTGTACAGTTGTCATGTAACCCAGCAATTTCACTCCTAGGTATATATGCAAGAGAAATGAAAATATTTGCAGGCAAAAAGTTGTACACGAATGTTCATGCCAGCATTATTCCTAAAAGCCAGAAAGTGAAAACAACTGAAATGTCCATCAACTAATGAGTGGATAAAGTAAGCACAGTTTATACATACACACAACTTCATTATACATACAATGAAACATTACTCAGCCATAAAAAGGAATGAAGTACTGATTGATGTTGAAACATGGATGAACCTTGAAAATATTATGCTAAGTGAAAGCTTACATATTGTGTAGTTCCATTTATATGAAAAGTTCACAATAAGCAAATTCATAGCCAGGAGCTGGTGAGAGGGTGGGAAGTGGAGAATGGGAAGTGATTGCTAATGAGTACAAATTTTCTTTTTAGAGTGATAAAAATATTCTAGAATTAGATGGTGGTGATGGCCACACAGCCCTGTTAATATACTAAAATACATTGACTTGTACACTTTAAATGAGTAAATTTTGTGGTATGTGAATTATACCTCCATAAAGCAGTTTCTGAAAAAAAGGTAACATGAAGCCTTTGAAAGAAGGGTCAGTCTGGAATACATACAGTCCACAGGAGTACTTTTATCTTGGGGTATTCCCTACACACCCCAGAAAAACTTTTTCTTTATCAATTTCTCCCACAAGACAGTTAAAATGCTTTTCCTCATTTCCTAAAGGAAATGTCTGCATTTAAATTTGAAGAGAAAAAATTAAAGATTAGCTTTCAGAAACAAGCTTAAATGTCTTTTTTATAGTTTCTGTGTTGCTGTTGTTTTTTTTTTTTAAATTATAAAAGTAGCACATACTCACTGTATGAAATTTGGAAAGACATAAAATCCTGAAAAGAAGAAAGTAAGGATTATCTGTCATCCTACCACCCAGACATAATCGTTGTTAACATTTAAGTGTATCTTCTTCTAGTCTTTTAATATACTTTTGTATATGAAATTGAGATTATACTCTGTATACACAGCTTGGTATCTTACTTCCTTATTTTAATATTATATCATGAACATTTTCTCATTTCAAAACATGATTTTTAATAGCTACATAATTTTCTATTCTATGCCTATACCATAATTTATTTAACCAGTTTCCAATCTGAGGGTATTTAGTTGCTTCCAATTTTTGCTGCTTCAATTGTTTGTGTAGTTAAATCTTTTCACACATCCATAATTATTTTCTTAGGATAAATACCTAACAGTGCAAATGCTGGGTCAAAAGATATGCACATATTAAAGCTTTTGGTATGTATTTTCAAATTGCCTTTCAGAAAGTCTAGACCAATTAATACCTCCACTAGAACTGTATTTGAGTGTCTGTTTCTGTCTTAACCAGGCCGACACTGGCTATGGTCATTTGTTTTTAATTTTTTTTTTTTTTTTTTTTTTTTTGAGACTGAATTTCGCTCTTGTTGCCCAGGCTGGAATGCAATGGCATGATCTCGGCTCACTGCAACCTCCACCTCCCGGGTTCAAGCAACTCTCCTGCCTCAGCCTCCCGAGTAGCTGGAATTACAGGTGCCCACCACCACGCCTGGCTAATTTTTTTGTATTTTTAGTAGAGATAGGGTTTCACCATGTTGGCCAGGCTGATCTCGAACTCCTGACCTCAGGTAATCCACCTGCCTTGGCCTCCCAAAGTGCTGGGATTACAGGTGTGAGCCACAGCACCTGGACTGTTTTTAATTTTTTAATCCTTGTCAATATAATGTGTTAGGCATTAATGAAGCACATGATTTCATTGTTATTTTAAATAGTGTCTATTGGACATTCTTATTTCTTTGTCTTGTGTATGTGTAAATGGTTTACTTCCTTTGTCTTTTTGTCTGTTTTGATGTTTGTGTCTTTCTTATTAATCTGTAAGAGCTCTTTATATATTAATAATACCACAATATTAAGTATTTGTCTATCATATGCACTTATCCTTTAAAAAGCATCTCCACCCTCAAGGTACTAATGTACTACTCTGGAGTCTTTATGTCTTCATCAGGGCAAGGTTTTCCAAAATCCAAAGAGGAAAAAGGACAGAAATATTCCTTTTCCTTTCTTTGGTGCACAGACTGGAAGATATAAGGAATTCACAAATGATCTTAAAAATAAATGGACCACGTTATTAGAGAAATAATTCAGTCTCCCCATGGATCCATTAATGGCGTCTATAACACCTTTCCTCCCAAGTCTCTCTGGGCACCTAATGTCTGCTCTAAATCAATAGCCTTAGCGGCTGCAGGCTTGCCTAAACCTTCCCTTTACACCAACAACTCAAGCTGAAGCTTTTTTCATAGTCCTGGGCACTTTAACACTTGATGGTACTTAAAGAGCAAACTCTAGAGATTCGAATCACTAAGTCTAATTACAATGAAAGAAAAATTTTCACTGAAAAGTTAATAAAAGAAAACCATTACCAAGTCAAATGGGATCCCATTATCTTAACCACCTGATAATGTGGATTAGACTGTTTCCAAAACCTAACTTTGGAACCACAACTGTGATTAAGGGGGAGAATCTGTCCTTCTTACCACCCAAGAGGGAAGAGCCCTTGGGAGCTCCGTAGAACATGCTCATTTCTGAACTGTGTATAGGCCTGGAGTACAGAGGGACTTGGCTTTCTTACATTTTGTTATGGTTTTAGGGGCACCTAACAGCCTTGAGGTTCAAATAGTCATTTTGTGATCTGCTATGTACCAAATTGTGTCTCCCCAAAATCCATACATTGATTCCCTAACCCCTGCTCCCCATGTGATGATATTTAGAGATGGAGTTTTTGAGAGATAATTAGGTTTAGATGAGTTAATGACGGAATGGCCCTCAGAGGAAGAGACACCAGGGCTACCTCTGTCTGCCAAGTGAAGTCATAGCAAAACGGCCACTGTCTGCAAGCCAAGAAGAGAGCCCTCACCAAGAACCAAATTGGCTAGCACTTTGATCTTGGACTTTCCAACCTCCAGAGCTGTAAGTAAATAAATTTACATTATTTAGGCCACCCAATCTATGGTATTTTGTTACTGCAGCTTAAGCTGACTAAGACATGTCCACTGATTAATGCCTGAAATCCTACCATGAGTATAGGCTAAACATCTAGTGTTCAGTTCAAATACAAGCAACTACATAAAGGAAGTTTCATAAGTCATAGACACCTCAGTGAGAGTGAAGGGTATTTGGCTTCTTCCACAGGCATAGGTGTGGGAGAGGCACAGGGAGTGGAAGAGAAAACAACTGTACAAAGTGTCTGAGGAGGGTAGATGAAGGGGATACTACCACAATGTAAACTTGATCAGTTAATAAATCTGCCCAAGTCTAGCCGTGACAAGAGATAACTGCAAATACCACCCTGATGTTGCTTCAACAGGCACAAGTGAGTAACAGTTTTTTCCTAACAGTATTGCCATTCCAGTGCTCCCTTTGACCTAGATAAGCCTCCTCTTCACACTCTGAGGCAAGGAAACAACACAGTATCTAAATTTATCTTATAGCTTCATAACAGAATCTTGTCACATAGCTCTATCTATGGACCAGGGACAGTTCTAAGTGCTTTACATGTATTAACCCATTTATATTTCACAATCACCCTACTGGGGTAGCTATTATTATATTCAATTTATAGATAAAGAAACTAACAGATAAAGAAGAGGTAGAGCTGAGATTTAAATCTGTCGGGGGACTCCAAAGTTCCTATTCCAATCCATGCTCGAAGGCCATTTGTCCATTGCTAAAGAGACAGTATTCAAAGCACTCAAGCCAAAGCATCATTATTACTATTCCATTTTTGATTTGGTGCTACATCTTTGGTGTTCTTTTAGAAGTTATCAAAATGGCGGCAGGGAGGATGAGGAAAAGCTTTTTGAAAGACTTAAAATGATTGGAAGCACAAACTTAGAAATCAAAACAGACTTGGAATCATGTCCTAATTCTGCTACACACTAGCTCCATGAATGTCAGCAAGTTACTTAACATCTCTGAGCTTCAGTTTCTTCCTCTGCAAAATGGATTTAATAATAATAATCCCTACTTCATAGGGCTAATGTGAAGATTACATGAGTTAATATGTGTAAAAGACTTATTACACTACCTGGCACCTAGCAAACACTAAATAAATATTATATAAATATATTACAAAGCTGGAGAAGACTTCAGAGCTGCACTAGAGTTTAACTTCAGTTTGATATTATTCTGAGTGGCAAGAAAAATACAGAGGCACCAGCCTCACCAAGTGGGGCAAAGCCTCCTCTTGAAAAACGGGGCCAGGCAACAACTGCTCACAGAGCCAGGCTCAACAAATGGCAGCTGCAGTGGTGACCAACAGCACAATTTGTATACTGACAGGAGGGAAAGGAATGGGCGCAATGTCCTACTGAAGAGTAGCTCTGTCTTCTCAGTCACACCCAAAAAGTATCCCCTTCAAAATCAAGTACAAAGCTATCAGATACTCTTCATCTTTAACTTATCTTGTTTATGAGAAGTTTGTTTATAAGGCTTGGGAACTTGAAATTCAAATTTAGTTTCCCTATCTTCAGAGGTTCAAGAAAAGATAACTAAAGTCATATTTATATTCACAGACAAAAATTCTAATTAATTCATAAACACAGAGTATGGTATATTGTAATATAATGGCCAAAGAAAATAGATCCAGTAGACTTCAGTTGTTGTCAGTTATAGGTTGTGTGACTTTAAACTAGTAACTTAACTTCCCTGAACCATTTCCTATAAAATCAAAGACAGTAGTGGTTGCTACAGGTAGTAAATAATATGTTGGATGTGAAAGTGCTTTGCAAACTCCAAAGGATATACAAATTGTGATATGCTAATAGAGTCAAACATATGCAAAGAAAAAATATTAAAAATTAAAATTGCTGCAGGAGTAGTTAAAAACACAAGAAAATATCACTGAATTACAAATCATGTATTATTCATTTATTATTACTATTGTTTTGACTGACAAGGTTTTAGGAAAAGCAGGCAAATGGCAGCGAATGAAAGAGCATAGAGACCTGTGGAGAAATTCTCAAGAAAGCTTGTGGGCAGTTTTTAGGACTGTAGATGGCACTAGCTCTTCAGAATGTCTCATTTCTCTGTAAAATACATGGCTTCTCTTTTTCTTGATTTGGGGTGGGGAGAGGATAAAGGATTACCCACGATGAAGGGTTCTCCAAGACCCCAAAGGAAAGAAAAGTGTATATAGGCACGTTCTAAACTGGAAAGGACGAATACTGCGGCCATCCTGACTCCTCCCACAATAAATCCCACTCTTAACTCTCTGGATCCCTTGCCCCAGCTGAGCCCAGGCAGCCAGGGTTGCATTACTGCCATGTGGCCACTAGGGACACTCTTGGTGTCCTCCTAAATTTATAGAAATTAGTGTAACCAGAGGAAATTTTCTCCTTAGCTTTTCTGAGATAGACTAAAATTTTTGAAAAGTGACCTCACAGAGAAGCTAAGGAAAAAGAATACTGAAATAGGCAAAACAATTCAAAAACAGAGAGACCAATGAGTTTAGAGAGCACTAATTTCTTGCCTCTGCTTTTATAAACTCTAATTACATAACTTGGCAGTTATCTACTAAATTTTACATGAGCATATTCTCCAGCTGAGCAGTTCTACTTTCAAGTCTCTATCCGTAGAAATTCTTGCACATGAGCAGAAAGAAGCATTTATAAGTATTCTTGCTGTAGCACTGTTTGTAACGTCAAAAGAAAGAATGAGAGAAATGGAAGGACAAAGGGACAGAAGGTGAGAAGAAAGGAGAAGGCATAAAAGGGGACCATTTACATCAATTGGCTTGTCCAAACAATAAAATACAGAATACTGTTCAATCATTTAAAAGGAGATAGATCGGTTCATACTAACATAGAAAGAGCTATAACATATATTGTCGCGTGAAGAAAGTAGGCTGTAAAACAATGCATACAGGAAGATATTATTTATGTAAAAAACCACAAAACCAAGCAAGAGAGATATAGATATAGATATAGTTAAATTCATATACAAATTTCTGAGGGGATGCATATCAAATTAGTGGTGGAAGGTAGTTCAAAGATAATTTTTACTTTATCATCTTTGGGTATTTTTTTAAATGAGAATGTATTTCATATACTTATAGTTTCCCTTTTAATTTAGAAACATAATTGTAACTTCCAGCCACGGGAACCCAAGGTGGCTTATGATTGGCACCATAACAGCCCAAAGCCATCCTCCAATCAGTTCCTGTAAGTTCAGATTGTCCACTGTGGTCCAGACTGCATCCTACTTCAGAATGGCAGCCTCAACCGCCTTCCTAGAGTCTTCCCTAAGCTTTGTTTGGAATTTCCCTTTCTGTTGCTCTTAAAAGCATTTATACATTCACTATTTGTTCAAATCCATCAATTAATTTTTGAGTGCCCACTATTTGCTACAGGCTGAGAGTAAAATTGTAGATAAAAACAGACATGGCCCTTTTTTATGATCCAGAACTTAGAGTCAATGTTCTTGAGTGGAAAGAGCTTGGGCTCAGTGCCAAGGTTCAGTTTCATCTCTATATCACTTGGGACAAGTATCTCAGTGTCCTCATCTGTACAGTGGGAAAATAATGCTACTTACTTGCCAAGGTTGAAGTGAGGATTCAATGAAGTAGCGCAAGTAACTCATGAAGAAAAGCACCTGGAGTATAACAACTGCTTGAAGAGTGCTAACCTCTCTCCTTCCTTCCTCATATTTTCCTGCATTCAACTTTTTAGAAGAATATTAGGTGGAGCTGGGCCAAGATGGTGGACTAGAAGCAGCTCACGTGTGCCACTCTCACGGATAAAAAACAAAAGGCTAGTGAATACTGTTCCTACAGCCTAATCATCTGAGAAACCATGTTGGGATTCATCAAGGCAGCAGGGGAACACAGAGAGCAGAGAGGAACGAAGCTGGGCCCCAAGTTGCCTAGACTTAGTGTGGAGCTGGGAGAACCTCTCCAACATAGGAAAGGGTCAGTGAGTGAGATCCCCCAGGGGGATTCACATTCCCCACAGGGACCTGTGCAAGACTGGGAACAGGATAATACCACCGGTTCCCTGAACCACCCCTGCACCGTGCTTCTAGACTGAGGCAGAGAGCCACCTGGATGTTTTGCAGGGGCAACTCTCAAGTCCAAAGGGACCTCTACAAGCCTTAGGCCCCAGAGTAAACAAGCGCTGGTGCCATAGCACCAGTAGAGGCCACCGTTGCCATGCCTGGGAGCAGTAACATTACTTCACCACCCCCCTTGCAAGACAGGGCTCAGTACCAGCTTCCAGGCCAGTGGTCCCACTTTTGTTTGAACTTGGCCGGCCACTCCACCCAACTCCGCCATTGGCAGCCAGGTGAGCAACACTTGCTAGAGCTTCCCGCACAGTGGCCTGGCTTCTGTGTGAACTCAGCCAGAGTGGGCAGCTTCCAGTTGTCCCAGGAAACAACTGGACAGCAGAACGTACAACCCCACCTGCCCCCACCACTGGGAACCAGGAGGGCAATGCCTGCTAGAGCTTCTAGCTCAGTGGTCCTGCTTCTGTGTGAATTCAGCGGAAGTGTACAGCTTCCTGTTGTCCAGGGAAATATCCAGAACACAGAGCACATGGCCCCATCTGCACTCAGGCACCGTAGTCCTCCTACAATGTGAACTCAGCCAGTGCTCTCAGTTGCCTGTTGTCCCAGGAAGCACCCAGACACCAGGCTAGGTGACCTTACCCCTGCTGCTGCTAGCCACGCAGGCAATGCCTGCTAGAGCTTCCAGGCCAGCAGTCTCGCTTCTGTGTGAACTCAGCTGGAGGGTGCAGCTTCCTGTTTTCCTAGGAAACTCCCATTTGGCAGGGCAAGCGTCCCCACCCACTCCCACTGCCAGTAGCCAGGGGAGCTATGCCTGCTGGGGCTTCCAGCCCAGTGGCCCTACTTCTGCCTGAATTTGCCAAGGGGTACAGCCGTGGAAACACCCAGACAGCAGGGCAGGCACTCCACCCACCCCCACCTCTCATAGCTAGACAGGCCAAACTCACTAGATCTTCCAACCTAGTGGACCTGCTTCCACCTGAACTCTGCGGGCAGGCACAATCCTGTCTCTTCCCAGGAAGCACACAGACAGCATATTAAGGCCTACTTGGCAAGAATAAGGCTTGTCTGCCAATTGTGGCCCCTGTGGGGAGCCCCATGGACCAGAACACCCAAAAAAAGAAACACAGGCACAGAGACAGTAATCAGAGGGGGCTCCTCCAAGATGGAGGAGTGGACTAGAATTGTAGCTAGTCAACTGAACCCACCTTATGCCATAATCAAACCCTCAAGGGTATCGAAGAAGAAAACAGAAAAAAAAAATCCATCCAAAAGATGGCAACTTCAAAGACTGAAGGAACATCAGCTCACGCAAATGAGAAAGAAACAGCAAAAAAAGTCTGGCAACTCAAAAAGCCAGAGTGCCTTCTTACCTCCAAATGGCAATACGAATTTCCGAGCAATGGTTCTTAACTAGGCTGAAATGACTGAAAAGTCAGAAATAGAATTCAGAATATGGACAGGAACAAAGATGATTGACATACAGGAGATAGTGGAAACCCAATCCAAGAAATCTAAGGATTACAATGAAACAACAAACAAAATGAAGCAAATGACCATTATAAGAAAAAAACAAACTTGTCTGACAGAGCTAAAAAACACACTAGAATAATTTCATAATGCAATCACAAGTATCAACAGAAGAATTGACCAAACTGAGGAAAGAGTCTCAGAACTTGAAGACTGGCTCTCCAAAACAACTCAGTCAGGCAAAAATAAAATAAAAACAATAAAGAAGAATGAACAAAACCTCTGATAAATATGGAATAATGTAAAGACACCAAATCTATGACTCATTGGCATCCCTGAAAGAGAGGGAGAGAAAACAGGCAACATGGAAAACATGTTTCAGGATATCACCCATGAAAATATTCCCAGCCTCACTAGAGAGGCCAACATTCAAATTCAGGAAATGCAGAGAACCCTTGCAAAATACTAGAAGACCATCCCCAAAACACATAGCAATCAGATTCTCCAAGATCAAAATTAAAGAAAATAAGTTGAAGGCAGCAAGAGATAAGGGATAGGTCACCTACAAAGGGAACCCCATCAGGCTAACAGCAAACCTGTCAGCACAAACCCTGCAAACCAGAAAGATTGTGGGTGTGTTTTCAGTATTCTTAAAGAAAATAAATTCCAATCAAGAATTTCATATCTAATCAAACTAAGCTTCATAAGTGAAGGAGGAATAAGATGCTTTCCAGACAAGCAAATGTTAAGGGAATTTATTGCCACCAGACATGCCTTACAAGAAGCACTTAAGGGAGTGTTAAACATGGAAAGGAAAGACGTTACTGGCCACTACAAAAACACACTTAAGTACATAGAACAGTGACACTAAAGCAGCCACACAAACAAGTCTGCATAATAATGAACTACCAACATAATGACAGGATCAGACTGCACATATCAATACTAACATTGAATGTAAATGAGCTAAATGCCCCAATTAAAAGGCACAGAGTGGCAAGTTAGATAAAGAAGCAATGCCCAATGGTATGCTCTCTTTAAAAGACCCATCTCACATGCAATGACACCCATAGACTCAAAGTAAAGAGATGGAGAAAAATTTCCAAGCAAACAGGAAACAAAAAAAGGCAGGGGTTGCTATTCTCATTTCAGACAAAACAGACTTTAAACCAACAAAGACCAAAAAAAGACAAAGGAGGATTATATCATAGTAAAGGTTTCAATTCAATAAGAAGACCTAGCAATCCTAAATATATGCATCCAACACAGGAGCACCCAGATTGATAAAGCAAATTCTTAGAGACTTATGAGAGACTTAGATAACCACACAATAATAGTGGGAGACTTCTACACCTAAATTGGTACCTAGGGAGTGGGGTACTGCTATAAAGATAACCTCATGTGGAAGTGACTTTGAAACTGGGTAACGGGCAGAGGTTGAAACAGTTTGGAGGGCTCAGAAGAAGATAGGAAGATATGGGAAAGTTTGGGACTTCCTAGAAACTTGTTGAATGGTTTTGACCAAAGTGCTGATAGGGATGTGGACAATGAAGTCCAGGCTGAGGTGGTCTCAGATGGAGATAAGGAACTTACCGGGAACTGGAGCAAAGGTCACTCTTGTTATGCTTTAGCAAAGAGACTGACGGCATTTGCCACTGCCCTAGAGATTGGTGGAACTTTGAACTTGAGAGAGATGATCTAAAATTGGAACTTATGTTTAAAAGGGAAGCAGAACATAAAAGTTTGGGAAATTTGCAGCCTGACAATATGACAGAAAAGAAAAACCCATTTTCTGGGGAGAAATTCAAGCCAGCTGCAGAAATTTGCATAAGCAATGGGGAGCCAAATGTCAATCACCAAAACAATGGGGAAAATGTCTCCAGGGCATGTCAGAGACCTTCACAGCAGCCCCTCCCATCACAGGCTGGGAGGCTAGGAGGGAAAAATGGTTTTGTGGGCTGGGCTCAGGTCCCCACTGCTTTGTGCAGCCCAGAGACTTGGTGTCCTGTATCACAGCCAGCTGCTCCAGCTCCAGCTGTAGCTAAAAGGGGCCAAGGTACAGCTCAGGCCATTGCTTCAGAAGGTGCAAGCAGCATGACAACAGACTAATACATATGGAAACACCTGGATGTCTAAGCAGAAGTTTGCTGCAGGTGTGGAGCCATCATGGAGAACCTCTGCTAGGGCATGGCAGAAGGGAAATGTGGGGTTGGAGCCCCCACACAGAGTCCCCAATGGGGCACTGGCTAGTGGATCTGTGAGAAACAGGCCACCATCCTCGAGAACCCAGAATGGTAGATCCATGAAGAGCTTGCACTGTGCACCTGGAAAAGATGCAGACACAACACGAGCCCATGAAAGCAATGGGTTGGGCTTGAGGCATAGAGGGCTGTACGTTGCAAAGCCACAGAGGCAGAGCTGCCAAAGGCCATGGGAGCACATCCTTTGCATCAACGTGCCCTGAATGTGAGACATGGAGCCAAAGGAGACTATTTTGGAGCTTTAAGAGTTAATGACTGCCCTGCTGGATTTTGGACTTGCATGGGGCCGGTAGCCCCTTTGTTTTGGCCAATTTCTCCCATTTGGAAAGGCAGCATTTATCCAATGCCTCTACCCCCACTGTACCTTGGAAATAACTAACATGTTTTTTATTTTACAGGCTCATAGATGGAAAGCACTTGACTTATTTCAGATGAGACTTTGGAATTGGATTTTTGAGTTAATGCTGGAATGAGTTAAGAGTTTGGAGGACTGTTGGGAAGGCATGATTGTGTTCTGAAATGTGATGACATGAGATTTGGGAAGGGCCGGGGCAGAATATGGTTTGGCTCTGTGTCCTGACCCAAATCTCATCTTGAATTGTAATCTGAATTATAATCCCACATGTCAAGGGAGAGACCTGATGAAAGGTGATTGGATCATGGAGTCAGTTTCTCCCATACTGTTCTCACAATACTGAGGGAATTCTCACAAGAGCTGATAGTTTTGAAATGGTTTGGCAGTTGCTCCTTCATTTGCACTCTTTTGTTTGCTCTTCTCTCTCCTGCTGCCTTGTGAAGAAGATGCTTGCTTCCCCTTTGCTTTCTTCCATGATTGTAAGTTTCCTAAAGCCTCCCCAGCCATGTGGAACTGTAAGTCAATTAAACTCCTTTCCTTCATAAATTACAGTCTCAGGTATTTCTTTATAGCAGTGTGAAACAGACTAATACAACACCCCACTGATAGTTTTAGACAGATAATTAAGGCAGAAAACTAACAAAGATATTCAGGACCTGAACTTGACACTTGACCAAATGGAACTAAAAGACATCTACAGAACTCTCCAACCAAAAACAATAGAATATACCTTCTTCTTATCTGCACATGGCACATACTCTAAAATCAATGACACAACTGGGCAAAAAACAATCCCCAGCAAATTAAAAAAAAAAATCATACCAACCACACTCTCAGACCACAGTGCAATAAAAATGGAAATCAATGCTAAGGGGCTGGGCATGATGGCTTACACCTGTAATCCTAGCACTTCAGGAGGATGAGGTAGGAAGACCACTTGAGGTCAGGAGTTTGAGACCAGCCTGGCCAACATGACAAAAGCCCTTCTCTATGAAAAATACAAAAATTAGCCAGGCATGGTGGTGCATGCGTGTAATCCTAGCTACTCAGGAGGCTGAGGTGGGAGAATCACTTGAACCCAGGAGGCAGAGGTTGCAGTGAGCTGAGATTGTGCCACTGCACTCCAGCCTGGGCGACAGAGCAAGACTTTGTCTCAAAAAAAAAAAAAAAAAGGAAGGAAGGAGGGAAGGAGGGAAGGAGAGAAGGAGGGAAGGAGGGAAGGAGGGAAGGAGAGAGGGAGGGAAGGAGGGAGGGAAGGAAAGAGGGAGAGAGGGAGGAAGGAAGGAAGGAAAGGAAGAAAGAAAGAAAGAACGAAAGAAAGAAGGAAAGAAAGAAAGAAAGAAAGAAAGAAAGAAAGAAAGAAAGAAAGAAAGAAAGAAAGAGAGAAAGAAAGAAAGAAAGAAGAAAGAAAGGCAGGCTAAGAAAATCACTCAAAACCATACAATTGCGTGGAAAGTAAACAACCTACTCCTGAATGACTTCTGCATAAATAACCAAATTAAGGCAGAAATCAAGAAATTCTTTGAAAGTAATGAGAACAATGATACAGCATACCAGAATCTCTGCGACACAACCAAAGCAGTGTAAGAAGGAAGTATATTTATATTTTTCTTTCTTTCTTTTCTTTAATTTTTATTTTAAGTTCAGGTGTATATATGCAGGTTTGTTATATAGGTAAACTTGTGCCATGAGGATTTGTTTTACAGATTATTTCATCACCCAAGTATGAAGCCAAATACCCATTAGTTATTTTTCCTGATTAAGAGGGACGTTTATAGAACTAAACATCCAAATCAAAAAGTTAGGTCCCAGATTAACAACCTAACATCACATGTAGAAGAACTAGAGAAACAAGAGCAAACCAACCCTAAAGCTAGCAGATTACAAGAAATAACCAAAATCAGAGCTGAAATGAAGGAAATTGAGACACAAAAAATGATACAAAAGATTAATGATTCCAGGAACTGGTTTTTTGAAAGCGTTAATAAGATAGATAGACCTTTAGCTACACAAATTTTAAAAAGAGAGAAGATCCAAATAAACACAATCATAAATGACTAAGGTGATGTCACCAACTTTACAGAAATACAAAAATTCCTCAGAGACTGTTATGAGCACCTCTGTGCACACAAGCTAGAAAACCTAGAGGAAATGGATAAATTCCTGGAAACATACAACCTCCCAAGATTGAACCAGGAAGCAATTGAATCCCTAAACAGACTGACTTCTGAAATTAAATCAGTAATAAAAAGCCTACCAGCAAGAAAAAGCTCAGGACCACATGGGTTCATAGCTTAACTCTACCATATGTTTAAGGAAGAGCTGGTACCATCTTACTGAAACTATTCCAAAAAATTGAGGAGGAGGGATTCCTCCCTAACTCATTATATGAGGCCAGCATCATCCTGTTACAAAAACCTGGAAGAGACACAACAAAAAAAGAAAACTTAATGCCAATGTCCTTGATGAATATAGATGCAAAAATCCTCAACAAAATACTAGCAAATCAAATTCAACAGCACATCAAAAAGCTAATCCACCATAATCAAGTAAATTTTATCCCTGGGATGCAAGATTGGTTTAACCTACATACATCAATAAATGTGATTCACCACACAAACAGAACTAAAGACAAAAACCACATAATTATCTCAAAAGATGCAGAAAAGGCCTTTGATAAAATTCAACAACCCTTCATGTTAAAAACCCTCAACAAACTAATCACTGAAGGAACATACCTCAAAATAATAAGAGCTATCTATGAAAAACCCACAACCAATCACATGGAATGAGCAAAACCTGGAAGCATTCCCCTGAAAACCAGCCCAAGACAAGGATGCCCTCTCTCAACACTCCGATTCAACATAGTGTTGGAAGCCCTGGCCAGAGCAATTAGGCAAGAGAAAGAAATAAAGGGCATCCAAATAGGAAGAGAGGCAGTCAAACTATTCCTGTTTGCAGATGACATGATTTCATATCTAGAAAACCCCATAATCTTGGTCCAAAAGCTCCTTCAGCTGATAAACAACTACAGCAAAGTTTCAGGATACAAAATCAATGTACAAAAATCAGTAGCATTTCTACACACCTATAACATCCAAGACGAGAGGCAAATCAAGAATGCAATCCCATTCACAATAGCAACAAAAAATAAAACAGCTAGGAGTACAGCTAACCAAGAAATTAAAAGACCACTACAACAAGATTACAAAACACTACTGAAAGAAATCAGAGATAACACAAAAAAATATTAAACCATTCCACACTCATGGATAGGAAAAACCAATATTGTTAAAATGGCCATACTGCCCAAAGCAATCTACAGATTCGATGCTATTCCTATCAAGCTACCAATGACATTCTGTACAGACTTAGGAAAAACTATTTTAAAATTCATATGGGACCAAAAAAGAGCCCAGAAAGCCAAGGCAATCCTAAGCAAAAAGAACAAAGCTGGAGGTATCACACTACCCAACTTCAAACTATATTGCAAGGCTACAGTAACCAAAACAGCATGGTACTGGTACAAAAACAGACACATAGACTAGAGGAACAGAATAGAGAGCCCAGAAATAATACCACACACCTACAACCATCTGATCTTCGATAAATTTGACCAAAATAAGCAATAGGGAAAGGACTCCTTATTCAACAAATAGTGCTGGGTGAACTGGCTAGCCACATGCAGGTTGAAACTGGACAACTTCTGTATTAGCCCACTTTCATACTGCTATGAAGAAATACCCAAGACTGG
This sequence comes from Pongo pygmaeus, assembly GCF_028885625.2. Classification (NCBI taxonomy): domain Eukaryota; kingdom Metazoa; phylum Chordata; class Mammalia; order Primates; family Hominidae; genus Pongo; species Pongo pygmaeus. The sequence goes on from NC_072396.2 coordinate 104,498,892, forward strand.
GTAATTTATAAAGAAAAAGAGGTTCAATGGACTTACAATCCCACACGGCTGAGGAGGCCTCACAATCATGGTGGAAGATGAAGGAGCAAAGGCATGTCTTACATGGTAGCAGGCAAGACTGCATGTGCAGGGGAACTGCCCTTTATAAAATCATCAAATCTCATGAGACTCATTCACTATCATGAAAACAGCACAGGAAAAACCCTTCCTCATGATTCAATCACCTCCCATTGGGTCTGTCCCACAACATGTGGGGATTATGGGAGCCACAAATGAGATTTGGGTGGGGACACAGCCAAACCATATCACCTTCTTTACACCATATACAAAAATCAATTCGAGGTAGATTAAAGACTTAGATGTAAAACTGAAAATTCTAAAAACCTGGAAGAAGAAAATTTAAAAAAAAAAACCCTGGAAGATAACCTAGGAAATACTCCTCTGAACATAGGTCCTAGCAAAGACTTCACAATTAAGACACCAAAATCAACTGCAACAAAACCAAAATTAACATATGGAACCTGGTTAAACTAAAGGGCTTCTGCACAGCAAAATAAGCTATCAACAGAGTAAACAGACAACCTACAGAAAGGGAGAAAATATTTGCAAACTATGCATTTGACCAAGGTCTAATATCCAGAATCTACAAGGAACGTAAACAAATTTACAAGAAAAAAGCAAACAACCCATAAAAAAAGTGGGCAAAGGACATGAATAGATATTTTTAAAAAGAAGACAAAATGCAGCTTACAAGCATATGAAAAAATGTTCAACATCACTGACCATTAAAGAAATGCAAATCAAAACCAAAATGAAATACTGATATGGTTTGGTCTGTGTCTATACCCAAATCTCATCTCGAATTGTAATCCCCATAATCCCCACTTGTCAAGGGATGGACCTGGTGGGTGGTGATTGGATCATGGGGGTGGTTTCCCCCATGCTGTTTTTGTGATAGTGAATGAATTCTCACGAGACCTGATGGTTTTATAAGTGTTTGACAGTTCCTCTTTCACATGCTTCTCTTACCTGCTGCCATGTGAGATGTGCCTGCTTCCCCTTCCACCATGATTGTAAGTTTCCTGAGGCCTCCCCAGCCATGCAGAACTGTGAGTCAATTAAGCCTCTTTTCTAATAAATTACCCAGTCTCCAGCAGTTCTTCAGAGCAGTGTGAGAACAAACTAATACAGATACCATCTCACACCAGTCAGAATGGCTATTATTAAAAAGTCAAAAAATAACAGGTGCTGGCAAGGTTGCAGAGAAAAGGGAATGCTTATACACTGTTGGTCTAAATCTAAATTAGTTCAGCCATTGTGGAAAGCAGTGTGGTGATTTCTCAAAGATCTTAAAACAGAATTACCATTCGACCCAGCAATCCCATTGTTGGGTGTATACCCAAAGGAATAGAAATCATTCTATTATAAAGATACATGCACATACATGTTCATCACTGTACTGTTCACAATAGCAAAGATATGGAACCCACCTAAATGCCCATGAATGGTAGCCTGGATAAAGAAAATGTGGTACACATACACGATAGAATACCACACAGCCATAAAAAAGAATGAGACCATGACCTTTGCAGCAACATGGATGAACCTGGAGGCCATCATCTTAAGCAAACTAATACAGAAACAGAAAACCAATACCATATGTTCTCACTTATAAGTGGGAGCTAAACTTTTAGTACATACGGACACAAAGAAGGGAAAAATAGCCACCAGGGCCTACTTAAGGGTGGAGTCTGGGAGGAGGGTGAGGATCAAAAAACTACCTATTGGACTATGCTTATTACCTGGGTGACAAAATAATCTGTACACCAAACTCCTACAATATACATTTTACCTATATAACAAACCTGTACATGTACCTCTAAACCTGAAATAAAAATTTTAAAAAAGAATCAATTTCACAAAAAATGTAAAAACAAAATAATAATAGTTATTATTATAGCAAACATTTATTTAGCTTTTACTATATGCCAGGCACTATTCTAAGTGCTTTACACCTATTAGCTAACTCAATCTTTTCAACAACCTGATAAAATAGATACTATTATTATCCCATTTCCAGTTGATGAAATTGAGGCACAAGTTAACTAACTTGCCCAAAGTTGCATAGAATTTCAAGCCAAGCAGTCTGACTCAAGAGTCTGTGTTTTTAACAACTATTCTTCATTTTCTCATAAGTATCTCTACGGGTATGGGCCTCTCTCCCCCCTCCTCCATGATCCATCTATCTTTGTCTTCATACATTCAACAGATATTTATTGAAGACCTATGATGTGCCAGGCACTGTTCTAGGCATAGTGACATAGAAGTGAACAAGATAAAGTTCCTGCCACCATAAAGAATGTCTAAGGCCGGGCACAGTGGCTCATGCCTGTAATCCCAGCACTTTGGGAGGCCAAGGTAGGAAGATTGCCTGAGGTCAGAAGTTTGAGACCAGCCTGGCCTCAACATGGTGAAACCCTGTCTCTACTAAAAATACAAAAATTAGCCGGGCATGGTGGCGGGCGTCTGTAATCCCAGCTTCTGGGGAGGCTGAGGCAGGAGAATTACTTGCACCCGGGAGGCGGAGGTTACAGTGAGCTGAGATCGTGCCACTGCACTCCAGCCTGGGTGGCAGAGCGAGACTCTGTCTCAAAAAAAAAAAAAAGAATGTTTAGTGGGGTAGAGCAGTTGAAGGTGGGGTGGCAGGGGGTAAGAGACAATAAATTAATCTAAAATGTGGCATCATGTAGTCATATGTGTTTTGAAGAAAATAAAGTAGGAATAGGTCTTATTCACTTTGTCTGAACCACAGTTGCTAACTACATATCAAGGCAGGTTTTTTTTCTTTAGGGAAAGTTAGGTTTGCTGTTTGTTGTTCTAGGCTCCCAGGAACGTATGTGGCTTCTTGCTTGCTGGGATAGATAGTAGAAAACTGCAGTTTGGTCTCTCATAAAACCAAGCTCCTGAGGGGCCTTCCTACCTTGTTTTTATTTGATAAGAGCCATTTACAGAACAAAGATGACCATATACCCTGAGGCTGGAGAAAGTTCAGGTCTCTCCCAGCTCAGGTTCTCAGTTCTTCCCCTTCAGGGCCCTGCCCCAAGCGAATAATCTCACAACATTTCAACTAAGCCAATTTGACATTGCCAAATATTTCCAACATCCAGGAACCATTCATTCCACACTTGGCTCTTGAAGCCAGGGCACCCTGCTATGCACCAGGCATTATATCCAGAAAAGCAAGTCAAGACAATTAATGCAACAAACCCACCCCATCCAAAAAAAAGTCCACTTTAGGTATCAGCAACTGTCTTTTGTGTGTGCCCAGACACTGCCTCTCATAAACCCATTTCAAATCCCTTTTCCTTGTTTTCAGACCTGCTTGATCCAGTAAGTCATTTTGGTCCACTCATCTGGTTCTTCCCCCGAGCACCCTCTCTCTCAGAAGGAACTGCTATTAAGAGGTCCTCGGGTCCCTACTTACAGCAAGCTCCTTGGTAGATCTTAGCAATTAAGAGCACAGGTTCTGGACTCAGAGTGCTTGGGTTAGACTACCAGCTCTGCCACTGTGGCTGCGTAATCATAAACCCCAGTTTGCTCATGTGTAAAATGGGAATAATAATACTTACCTCCTAGGACTACTATAGGAATTGAATGAGATAATGCATGTAAAGTACTTAGCACAGTGAATGAACCATTAAAAAATGTTGACATCCTTCAGCATCCTTTCCTTGGCTTCTCCTCTTTTCACTCTTTGTTTGCTCTCTAAGAAATCTTATCTACTCCACAGGTTCAAATACTGCAAATATGTCAATGGCTCGCAAGTTTTACTACAGCCCAGGGGTATCTCTGGAGTTATTCAAAATGATGGTCAACTATAAGATAAGGATCATGGCCAGAATTATGTAAGTCATCACCCCACTTCCTTCCTTGAGAAGGTCTTTCTATCAAAACAAAATCAGCTGAACTAAATAGTTTGCACAGTAAAATAGTTGATTTACAATCTAGCTAGCTCCTTATCTCTTCACACATCAGCAACTAAGAATTTGCAGATACACATTAAATAGCAAAGACATTTCTAACTAAATGCTCCACAAACACCTGACCTCACCACCAATGAGGAAAGACCACCTAGTGGTCAGCACCTGTCTTTCTAGACAATTGTTGCAGACATGGCCACCACCACCACTGCTGCTATACTCAGCCACTATTTCTCTGAAACTCACTATCACTTCATGGGTCCCAGGCTTCTGAATCAGTACATATACATCCATACCTGACTCTGGGCCTTTGGTGACTCTCAAGACTCCCTTCCTAGCTTTGGAAACTTGGCTTTCCTGCACAAGTTTTAGCTCTGCTCACATTTTTGGTTTTCGCGACTCTACATTTACCCTGGCTCCATGGATCCCAACTCATCCTTCATCCAAACTCCCCATCAGAGACTGAGGGCTTGATATCATGCCTAGAACCCATGGTTTTAATGACATCCTGTCACCCAACTCGGGTCAAGAACCTGCAGATTTTTATGTGACATTGGTGATGTAGCTGGAGATCTTGCCCCATCTGCCCCCTAAGAACTCCTCAAGTTAATATTGGAAAAGAAACTTTGCTAGCATACACTTTGTATATGCTTTACCAGGCAGTACCACATCTGCCACTCCAGAACTTCTTGGCTTGCCAAAAAGGTAGAAACAGCTGGGCTTTGACCTACATCTCAATCCACTATCACAGGAGAGGGAGACATTCTGGTTCCCATGGAACTGTAGGTAGGAAGCTCAGCTAATTCTTGAACCAAAAAGCTCAATTGCCAACCCAATCAAAACTAGCTGTTGGGACAATGAGTACCCTCTGCAGGATAGCCTACTGACCCATTCATTACAAACTGCCATTGAGCTGCAGTTACCAACCATCACAAAACACTCAGCTCTCATTCTCAGCTTCTGTTCAGTAGAGATCTATGCAGTTTTTTCATGGAAAATGGCACCTTGAACTTTTCTTCCCACTATGATCACCAGCATAGCCTATAATCTAAAGTCCTATTTTTCCTTCTATCTTAGCTCAAATAGCTCTTCTCTGACTTCTCAAATCTCCCCCCATCCCATTGTAACATGCTCATTCATTGCACCTACCAAAATTACAATATTTACATTTGCTTATAAATATACCCCCCCCCCATTTGTGATTCAACCACTACAATCAGAATGGGAATGGAAACTATAAAGGGCAGAGACCATGTCTAGTGTTGCTCATTCTATATCCCCAGCACTAGCCAGCACCAGTCACATAGTAGGGACTCCAATAAATATTCACTGACTGGATGGCATGAATGAATTACCATTATGGATCACTTCTTGCTAATCCTTGAGCTTTGGAACAACTTTGCAGCCCAGAACTTCACAAAGCCAGACCAAAGGGGCTTATAATCTGGCCCAGCTTTCAAAGAAGGCTACAAAATTAAGACTTCTTCTTCTTCTTTTTTAACAATCGCATCTTTTATCATTTTATTTTATTTTTTCATTCTACTTGTAAGTTCAGGGGATATATGTTCTTCTCAATCCAGCCTCAGTATGAATACACAGTCATATTTTTCAGCTTTTACAGTGCCCCTATTAGCTTTTAGTGATTACTGAATAAAGACTTTCCTAGTATGTTCTCTTGTAAACTTTAGTACACTAGGAACTACATTTCCCACAGTCCTCTTCCCTGGATGGTACTTGCTTGTAGTTGGCCAAAAGTGAGGTTGTGCAAGATTTGTAAAGCAGTAGCCATTACACTAAAAAATGTCATCTTTAGTTATAAGTATTGAGAGACAGAAACAGAAGTATAGACAGGTTCCAGTTTCTTTTCACTTTTTCCTGCTCCATCTTTAGCTTTTCTTCCTATTAGTCCTGCTGACCAACAGCAACCCCAGGCCCACCACCAGATGCTTCACTGCAACCTCGCAGAAGCAGTATCACCATACAAAGCCAAAAATCTTGCATAGTTTTCTACATCATCCCTGCTTCATGACCTAATGTTAGCAGCCTGATATGCCTAGCTTCCAGAATTTCCTGTAAGTTCCAATTCTTTCAACCTCATGGGAGCTGATTAGTGACCTTTCTGGTGATCTTTGAACTCCTCTTTGTAGACCTTTATTTTCCTCCTGCAATATGCTCCTCTCGCAACTGTAAGAGGTCTAATTCTTAAAAAAATCTCTCATACCATAAAACTGCCCTTCTGATTGAATTCTAAGTGATCCTGCACAAACTTCTGAATTGAAGCATTACTGGCTTTCTAAAAAATACATAGTGTCAGAGTACTGAGAATGTACTCACCTTACCGTACTGTCATTTCCTGTACTTCCTGTCTCTCCCATCTGCATTTTCTCATCTGAAACATGAGAAACTTTTAAATCCACTTCCTTACTTTTACTCTTTTTTAAAATGTTTTTTAATTACTCAAGTAATACATGAATACATTCTCACCATAAAATGTCAACTATACAGAAGTATAGTTGACACTCCGTTCTATACTACTCCCCAGAAGTAACCTCAATGCTGACAGATTTATGTATATCTTTCCAGAATTTTTCCTATGCATTTGCAAACACATAGAGTTTGAGATGTTTTATCTTTATAAAAATTGGATCATACTCTATACATTTTATGTGACTTGCCTTTTTTAATCTAAAAAATACCTTAGTGATCTCTCTATGTCAGTAGAGACAGGTCTATCTCATTCTGTTCCTGCTTCTGAGTAGTATTTCATAGCAAAAAGATATGATAATTTATATAATCCTTTCACTACAGATGGACCATTGGGTTGTTTACAGTCTTTTAAAACTATAAAACATCCTTGTACAAGTCTCCTTGTTAAGATGTACAAGCATTTTTATAAGTGAATTTGCTACATCAAAGTATATTTGCATTTTAAAGTTTGACGGACTAGAGCCAAATTACCCAACAACATGGCCATATGGATTTACATTCCCACCATTATGTGTAACATTATCTGTTTCCCACACACACTAACCAATTCTACATTTTATCAATCTTTTTAATTTTTCCTAACCTAATGGTAAATATATATATCTTATTTTTGTTTCATTTTGAATTCTTTTGATTACAAGTGAAAATAGCATATTTTAATATACTCATTGGTCATTAGTATTTCTTCAATAAATTGCCTATTCATAGCTTTGCTTATTTATTGAATGAGTTTTTTGTCACCTTCTTATTGATATGTAGAAGCACTTGGTGTATTATAAATGTTCATTGTCTTTTACATATATTGTAAATATTTTTCCAGTCGTTTCTTGTGTTTCCGTTTGTTGCACATGTCACAAATTCAAACAATTATAAGAGTCAGGAAGGTAATTTAACTTTGTAATGCTCACCAGGTTCAAGACAATAAGGAATAAGGCAAAAAAATGTCCACCCAAAAGTTTTAAATACAAAAAATTATTTAAAGCTCTGTGCAGAACAAACTGTGTTGCATGTATGAGCTACCAGTTTGCAACCTAGCTTTTAGTGACTTTTTGTTGTTGGTGGTGGTGTTCAGGGGTTTTTTTTGTTTTTGTTTTTACTTTTGTATTTTATGTTGTTGAATATGTTACTGTTTTCCATCATGGTTTTCCTTTATGGTTTCTAGGTTTCCTTCAGCATCATGCTTATCAAGCCTTTATTTTCTTGTATTTTAGTCTAAGACTTGATATTTTATGTTCATTCCTCAAATCCATCTGGAATTTACCTTAGATTATGATAGAGAACTAACTGTGTTAAATTATTACTTTTTGTCCCAACATCTTTTACTGAAGAGTTCCACTGATATAAAATGTCACATTTACCACATGATAAATTCCAATTTTTTAAATGAGTCTATTTTGAAATTCTTCTCTGCTTTTTTAGTAGCCTATTACATTCCTAAGCCATATTCACACTGTTTTAATTATTGTAAATTTATACCATATTTTGATATCTGGTAAGGAGAGTCATCTCACATTTTTCCTCTTTTCCAAAACGTCCTTGGCAATTCCTGCCCATTTTCTTATTCCTTCTTTCTTTTTTTTAATGTTTAAGTTCAGGGATACATGTGCAGGTTTGCTACCTAGGTAAACTAGCGTCGTGGGGGTTTGTTGTAAAGGTTATTTCACCACCGGTATTAAGTCTAGTACCTGTTAGTTATTATTCCTGACCCTTTCTCCTGCCTGGTTCAGTCTTGGGAGGGTGTATGTGCCCAGGAATTTATGCATTTCTTCTAGATTTTCTAGATTATGTGCATAGAGGTTTTCATAATATTCTCTGCTGATTGTTTGTATTTCTGTGGGGTCAGTGGTAATATTGTCCTTGTCATTTCATTTTTTTTTTTCGATACGGAGTCTTGCTCAGTCTCCCAGGCTGGAGTGCAGTGGTGCAATCTCAGCTCACTGCAACCTCTGCCTCCTGGGTTCAAGTGATTCTCCTGCCTTAGCCTCCCGAGTAGCTGAGATTACAGGTGCGTGTTACCACGCCTGGCTAATTTTTGTGTTTTTTAGTAGAGATGGGGTTTCACCATGTTGGCCAGGCTAGTCCCAAACTCCTGACCTCAGGTGATCCGCCCGCCTTGGCCTCCCGAAGTGCTGGAATTACAGGCGTGATCCACTGCACTTGGCTACCCTGTCATTTCTGATCGTGGTTTTTGAATGTTCTCTTTTTTCTTCTTTGTCAGTCTACCTAGTGGTCTATCTATTTTATTAATTTTTTCAAAAAACCGGGTCCTGGATTCGTTGATCTTTTGAATGGTTTTTTGTGTCTAAATTTCCTTCAGTTCAGCTCTGATTTGGATTATTTCTTGTCTTCTGCTAGCTTTGGGATTTGTTTGCTCTTGGTTCTCTAGTTCTTTCAGTTATGATGTTAGCTTACTAACTTGAGATCTTGTATGATGATCAAGTATTGAGTTCAGGTCCCGAATATCTTCTAGTTTTCTTCTTCAGTGATCTGTCTAATACTGTCAATGGGGTGTTGAAGTCTCCTACTATTCATCTATTTATCTAAGTCTCTTCATAAGTCTCTAAGAACTTGCCTTATGAATCTAGATGTTCCTGTGTTGGGTGCAAATATATTTAGGATAGTTAGATCTTCTTTTTGAATTGAACCCTTTACTTTATGATGTAATATCCAACTTTCTCTTTTTTTAAATCATATTTGGCTGAAAGTCTGTTTTATGTGAAATTAGCATAGCAGCCCCTGCTTTTTTTCTGTTTTCCGTCTACTTGTAGATTTTTCTCCATCCTTTGACTTATGGGCCTATGAGTGTTGTTGCATGTGAGATGGGTCTCTTGAAGACAGCATACTGCTGTGTACTGCTGCTTTATCTAACTTGCCACTCTGTGCCTTTTAATTGGGGTATTTAGCCCATTTACATTCAAGGTTAATATTGATATGTGCGAATTTGATCCTGTCATCATGTTGTTAGCTCGTTATTATGCAGATTTGATCTTGTGGTTACTTTATAGTGTCACTGGTCTATGTACTTAAGTGTATGTTTGTGGTGGCTGGTAATGGTCTTTCCTTTCCATATTTAGCACTCCCTTAAGGGCTTCTTGTAAGGCATGTCCGGTAGTTATGAATTCTCTTAGCATTTGCCTGTGTGAAAAGCACCATATTTCTCCTTCACTTAATGAAGCTTAGTTTGGCTGGATATGAAATTCTTAGTTGAAGACTCTTTTCTTTAAGAATGTTGAATATAGGTCCCCAATTTCTTCTGGCTTTAAAAGTTTCTGCTGACAAGTTTGCCGTTAGCCCAATGGGGTTCCCTTTGTAAGTGACCTGCCCCTTCTCTCAAACTGCTTTTAGCATTTTTTTCTTTCATTTCAACCATGCAGAATCTGACGACTATGTGTCTTGGGGATGGTCATCTTATTTAGCATCTTGCAGGGGTTCTCAGCATTTCCTGAATTTGAATGTTGGCCTCTATGGCGAGGTTGGGAAGATTTTCACAGACGGTATTTTCAAATGTGTTTTCCAAGTTGCTTGGTTTCTCGCTCTCTCTCAAGGATGCCGATGAGTTATAGATTTGGTCTTACTACATACTCCCATATTTCTTGGAGGCTTTGTTTATTCTTTGATATTTTTTCTTTATTTTTGTCTGACTGAGTTATTTCAGAGAACTGGTCTTCAAGCTCTGAGATTCTTTCTTCAGCTTTGTCAATTCTGCTGTTAATACTTGCAATTGTATTATGAAATTCCCATAGTAAATTTTCCAGCCCTATCAGATCAGTTTGGTTTTTTCTTAAAATGGCCATTTCATCTTTCATCTCCTTGATAGTTTTATTGTATTCCTTAGATTTCTTGGATTGGGTTTCAGCTCTCTGCTGAATCTCAGTGATCTTCATTTCTATCCATATTTTAAATTCTATTTGTGTCATCAGCCTGTTTAAGAACCACTACTGGGGACACAGTGTGAGCATTTGGAAGTGAGAAGACACTCTGGCTTTTGAGTTTCCAGACTTCTTGCACTCATTCTTTCTTATCTGTGTAAGTTAATGTTCCTTCAGTCTTTGAAGTTGCCATCTTTTGGATGGTTTTTGTTCTGTTTTGTTTTGTTTTTGCTTTTATCTTCTTTGATGCCCTTGGGCGTTCTATTGTGGTATGAGGTGCATTCAGTCAACTGGCTTTGTTTCTGGAAGGTTTTAGGGGGCCAAGGCTTAGCTCAGCAATCCTGGGCTGTGTGCTTTAACTCAGGGAGCAGGGTGGGTACCAGGCCCCTGGCTTTGTTTTCTGGTCCCTTGAGTTTAGGAATCTGCTGCACTGGAGGGGCTAAGGTGTTCCTGGTCTGCTGGCCACAACACTCTGATTGGTGTTGCTGGCCAAAGTGCTTCATCAGGGCAGTGGCAGCAAGATCTGTGCTCGCTTGCATGTGGCAGCTGCCACAGCAGCACAGCAGGTTCCTCCATGTCGGCTGGGATCAAGTACCAATGGGAGTGGGGCTATGGAGTTTCATTGCTTGCATGTGCTCACAGTGCCAGCAGCAGCACGGAGTAAAGCCTTAGGTTTTCTGTTATATGCAACAGAAAGCAGACTAAGACAGATTTTTCATCTCTGGTTAAATTTACTCCTAAGTAGTTTTTGATGCTATTATAAATGGGATTGTTTTCTTTATTTCTTTTTAAGATAGTTTGTCATTAGTGTATAGAAATGTTTTTGATTTTTGTGTGTTGATTTTGTGTCCTGAAACTTTACTGGATTTGTTTATTCTAACAGTTTTGTTTTGTTTTGTTTTGTTTTGTTTTTTGGCTGGAGTCTTCAGGGTTTCCTATATATAAAACCATGTTATAAACAAACAGAGACAATTTCACTTTTTCCTTTCCTATTTGGATGCATTTTATTTTTCTTTTCTTACCTAATCACTCTGCTAGGACTTCCAGTCCTATGTTAAATAGAAGTGACTAGTGTGAGCAATCTGACATTTAAACAGACACATCAACCGGTAGACTAGGATAGAAAGCCCAGAAAAAGCCCATGAATTTATGCTCAATTTACTTTCAATAAAGGTACCAAGAATAAACAATGGGGAAAGGATGGTTTCTTCAACAAATGGTAATGGGAAAACTGGATATCTACATGCCAAATAAAATTGGACCCTTAACTCAAACCATATACAAAAATCAACCCAAAATGGATTAAGGGCTTAAATGTAAGACCTGAAACTGTGAAACTACTAAAAGAAAACATAGGAAACTACTAAAAGAAACATTTGTCTAGGCAATAATTTCTTAAATATGACCCCAAAAGCACAGACAATAAAAGCAAAAGTAGACGAATGGGATTGCATCAAACTAAAAAGCTTCTGTACAGCAGAGGAAATAAATTAACAAAGTGAAAACGCAGACAGCCTACAGAATGGGAGAACGTATTTGCCAACCATACATTGATAAGGGACTAATACTCAAATACATAAGGAGCTTAAGCAACTTAGTAGCAAGGAAACAATCCAATTTAAAAATGAGCAAAGGATGTAAACAGACATTTCTCAAAAGAAAACATATGAATGGCCAACAGATATATGAAAAAATGCTCAACATAACTAACCATCAGAGAAATGCAAATTAAAGCCATAATGAGATATCACCTCACACCTGATAGAATGGCTATTAACAGAAAGAAGAAAGATAATAAGTGTTAAAAAAAAAAAAAGATGCAGAGAAAAGGAAACCTTTGTACAGTGTTGGGGGGAATGTAAATTAGTATAGCCTTATGGAAAACAGTGTCGAAGTTCACTGAAAAACTAAAAATAGAATTATTATATGATCCAGCAGTCCCACTTCTGGGTATATATTCAAAGGAATTACAATTAGTGTCAAAGAGATATCTGTACTTTCATGTTCACGGCAGCATTATTCATAATAGCCAAGATATGGAAGCAGCCTAAGTGTCCATTAATGGATGAATGGATAAACAAAACGTGATATACATATAAAATGAAATACTATACCACCTTTAAAAAGAAGGAAATTCTGTCATTTTGCAACAACAGGGATGAACTGGAGAATATTATGTTAAGGTGAAATTAGCCAAGCACAGAAAGATAAATACTGCATGATCTCACTTACATGTGGAATCTAAAAATGTTGAACTCATAGAAGTAGAGAGTAAAATGGTAGTTACCAGGGACTGGGGGAGGGGAATGGGGAAAGGGGAGATGTTGGTCAAAAGGTACAAAATTTCAGCTGAACAGAAGGAATAACTTTTAGTGATCTATTGCACATAATGGTGACCATAATTAATAATAATGTATTCTGTATTTCAAAATTGCTAAAAGAGGCTGGGTGCGGTGGCTCATGCCTGTAATCCCAGCACTTTGGGAGGCCAAGGCGGGCAGATCACTTGAGGTTGGGAGTTCAAGACCAGCCTGACCAGCATGGAGAAACCCCGTGTCTACTAAAACTACAAAATTAGCCGGGCATGGTGGCACATGCCTGCAATCCCAGCTACTCGGGAGGCTGAGGCAGGAGAATTGCTTGAACCCAGGGGGCTGAGGTTGCAGTGAGCGGGATCGTGCCATTGCACTCCAGCCTGAGTAACAAGAGTGAAACTCCATCTCAAAAAAAAAATTGCTAAAAGAGTATATTTTAAATGTTTTCATCAAAAAATAATAAGTAGGTAAGGTGATGAATATGTTAACTAGCTTGACGTAATCATTCCACAATGTATACCTATATCAAGTCATCATTATTTTACTCCATAAATATATATATTATTTGTCAATCACAAAATAAAATAGAATAAACAAACTCCAGACTTAATTGCAACATTACATGTAAATATTAACCCATTTTGCTTAATACTCTCTGTTTTCCCCCCAGATACATCTCCTGACTTCCTAGCAGTACCCTGGGAGGATGAGCTACACAGACTGCTTCATGTGAAGTGTCCTTTGTTTTTGGTTTCCAGTTGGGTTTGACAAATGGAAGGCAATGGTAGGAGATCTGAGGGTAGGAGGAGAGTAAGGTCAGGGCACTTACTTTCCCTCAAACATTCTCCTCTCCTCAGCCAGGCTATAGCTTGGGTAATGATTGTGTTTTTCTACCTATCATGACAGCACCTATCTAGTTGGCCCTCTCGAACAACTATAGGTCTCACTTGGTTCTAGTAACCATTCCTCTTGTGCTGTCAGGCCTACCAGTAGTAACAGCTTCCTACTATTGCTATGCTTGGGTATCACACTATCCTTTACGGATTCTTTAACTCTGCCCATAACTTTATAAATAGTCTTGCCATTAAACTATCCCTAGTTAAACCATCTGAGTACGCCATCTTTCTCCTGCTGTGATCCTGATCATTACACCAATGATCATGAAAGGCAGGATCATGAAAATGAACAGAATCAGATTCAGATTATTTTAATGAGAAAAATGGAACTGTGGAAGAGAGCCATCTGGAAGATGCTATACTTCTGGAGGTATGCAGCTGTCAGAGATGAGATACAGAAATAGGAAGGGAGCAGATAAGAAATACCCCAGCTTCTCTCTCCTTTTGCCCTCCAATCTTCTGCCAGTGCCACCCATTGAAAGCAATAATGAAAATCAGCCATGAAGGGAGACTGGGAAACGTAGTCTTCAGGAGTCAGTCTTTCAAGGCCCAAAGTAGGCAGAGAATGGCTCAGGTTTGGGAGCAGAGAAAATCCAGCACAGCCCACTAGTCCCTCTGAGAGGCAAGGGCTTTTTGCCTGTTTTGTCCATAGCTATATTCCCAACACCTATAGTAATTGTTGGCATATGTAGGTGCTCGGTAAATATTTGTTGAAGGCAATGGAAGTATAGCTATGAAGTATTAAGGGGAAAATTTTGTAAGTCAAGAATTCTACACTTAGAGAAATTGCCTTTCAAATGAGAAGGTACAAAAAGATTCTTAAATATGCAAAGGCTCAGAAAATATAACAGTCATGGATTCTTCTTGAAAGACACTATTTAGGACATTCAGGTTAGCCGAGAGGTGAGTTAAAAATAAGAGAGCAATAGTGAAGCAGTTGTGGTTTAAAAAGTATAATATTTAGACTCTCTTTCTAAGAATATATCCTAAGGAAAAAACACTGACATACAAACAAATATTTGTGCACAAAAATGTTTATGGCAGAGACTACTAGCTGTCTCCCAATATCTCTTTTCTCTTTCCTCCATAGCAATAGACCTGCCAGGGACATGGGTGCCCAGCTACACTACAGTTTCAAGCTTCACTTTCTTGTGTATGGCTGTATGATTAAGAAATGCATGCAAAAGTGTGTATCTCTCCTGGGCCAGATCCCTTAAGAGACAGGCGTACCTCCACCCTGCTCTATTTCCTTTTCCTGTGATTCTAAGCATGGGTGTTCAAGTGACATCTCTTGTAGCAGGGCTGGTAGAAGAAAAGACAGAAATGATTTTTCGCTTTCTTGGATTGGGTTGCAACATACTACTGGAAGAGCAATCAGTCAAAGGAAAGAAATAAAGGGCATCCAAATAGGAAGAGAGGAAATCAAACTATCCCTGTTTGCAGATAACATGCCTATACCTAGAAAACCCCATAGTCTCAGCCCTAAAACTTCTTAAGCTGATAAACAACTTCAGCAAAGTCTCAGGATGCAAAACCAATGTGCAAAAATCACTAACATTCCTATACACCATCAACTGTCAAGCCAAGAGCCAAATCAGGAATGAACTGCCATTCACAATTGCCACAAAAATAATTAAATACTTAGGAATACAGGTAACCAGAGAGGTGAAAGATCTCTACAGGAGAACTACAAAACACTGCCCCCCAAAAAAATCAGAGATGACACAAACAAATGGAAAAACAGTCCATGCTCATGGAGAGGAAGTGTCAACATTGTTAAAATGGCCATACTGCCCAAAGCAGTTTATAGATTCAAGGCTATTCTTATTAAACTACCACTGACATTCTTCACAGAACTAGAAAAAACTATTTTAAAATTCATACGGAACCCCAAAAACAGCCAGAACAGTCAAAGTGATCCTAAGCAAGAAGAACAAAGCTGGAGGTATCACACTACTTGACTTCAAACTATAGTACAGGGCTATAGTAACCGAAACATCATGGTTCTGGAAAAGAAAAAACATATAGACAAATGGAACAGAATAGAGAACTCAGAAATAAGACCACACACCTACGACCATCTGATCTTTGACAAACCTGAGAAAAACAAGCAATGGATGGGGGGAGAGGGGAGGGGGGAGGGATAGTATTTGGAGATATACCTAATGTTAAATGACGAGTTACTGGGTGCAGCACACCAACATGGCACATGTATACATATGTAACTAACCTGCATGTTGTGCACATGTACCCTAAAACTTAAAGTATAATAATAAAAAAAAAGCAACGGGAAAATAATTCCCTATTCAATAAATGGAGTTGGGATAACTGGCTAGTCATGTGCAGAAGATTGAAACTGGGCCCATTCCTTACACTATATGCAAAAATCAGCTCAATATGGATTAAGGACTTAAATGTAAAACTCCAAACTATGAAAACCCTGGAAGACAACCTAGACAATACCATTCTGGACATAGGAACAGGAACTGGCATAGATTTCATGATGAAGATGCCAAAAGCAATTGCAGCAAAAGCAAAAATTAACAAATGAATCTAATTAAACCAAAGAACTTCTGCACAGCAAAGAAACCATCAACCAAGTAAACAGACAACCTACAGAATGGGAGAAAATGTTTGCAAAGTATGCCTCTGAAAAGGGCTAATATCCAGCATCTGTAAGTTACTTAAACAAATTTAAAGAAAAAAAACAACCCCACTAAAAAATGGACAAAGAACACAAACATACACTTTCAAAAGAAGACATTTATATGGCCAACAATCATATGAAGAAAAGCTCAACATCACTGATCATTAGAGAAATGCAAATCAAAAACATTGAGATCCATCTCACACCAGTCAGAATGGCTATTATTAAAAAGTTAAAAAAAAACAGATGCTGATGAGGTTGCAGAGAAAAAGGAATGCTTATACACTGTTGGTGGGAGTGTAAATTAGTTCAACCATTGTGGAAGACAGTGTGGCGATTCCTCAAAGACCTAAAGGTAGAAATACCATTTGACCCAGCAATCCCATTCCTGGGTATATACCCAGAGAAATATAAATCTTTCTCTTATAAAGACACATGCATGCATATGTACACTGTAGCACTATTCACAATAGCAAAGATGTGGAACCTAAATGCCCATCAATGATAGACCGAGTAAAGAAAATGTGGCACAAATACACTGTAGAATACTATGCAGCCATAAAAAAGAATGAGATCATGTCCTTTGCAGGAACATGGATGGAGCTGGAGGCCATTATCCTTAGCAAACTGATGCAGGAACAGAAAACCAAATATCGCATGTTCTCACTTATAAGTTGGAGCTAAGTGTTTAGAACACACTGGGGTCTACCTCAGGGTGGAAGGTGGGAGAAAGGAGAGGTTCAGAAAAAATAACTATTGAGTACTAGGCTTAATACCTGGGTGGCGAAATAATCTGTACAACAAATCTCCAGGACACAACTTTACCTACGTAACAAACCTGCACGTGTATCCCTGAACTTAAAATAAAAGTTAATTTTTTAAAAAAGAAGACAAAAATAAATCTGCATTTTTTAGTGAATGTGTTAGGAAGAATCACGACCTGACTCGGAATTTATGCCATTACTTGAGAGAGAAACAAATTGCTCTCTGATGTTAGCCCTTACATTTTAGGCAGTCTATTTGTTCAGCAGTTCAACATCATTGATATTAGGGAAATATCGAAACAATCTAACATAATGGAACGTCCAAAAAATAGAAAATGATGCAGTCCTCCTAAAGTATGTTTATAATAATTCATAAGGGTATTGGGAAATGCTTGCTACACAATGTTAATAAATCAAAGCTGGATACATATATATACAGCATAAGGTCAACTATGTAAAGAAAAATACATTGATTGTAAAAAGACTAGAAGGAAATAGACCAATATCCTTTTAATAGCTGCCTTTTGATAGTGAAACTATAGGTCTCTTTTCTTGATTTATTACTTGATTTATTATTTTCTGTATTTTCCTAATTTTCCACAATAATCATAACCTTATAATAATCATAATCGGCTGGGCGCAGTGGCTCACACCTGTAATCCCAGCACTTTGGGAGGCTGAGGCGAGGGGATCATGAGGTCAGAAGATCAAGACCATCCTGGCTAACACGGTGAAACCCCGTGTCTACTGAAAACACAAAAAATTAGCCGAGCGTGGTGGCAGGTGCCTGTAGTCCCAGCTACTTCGGAGGCTGAGGCAGGAGAATGGCATGAACCCGGGAGGCAGAGCTTGCAGTGAGCTGAGATTGCGTCACTGCACTCCAGCCTGGATGACAGAGCGAGACTCAGTTTCAAAAAAAAAAAAAAACCATAATAATATTGAATTTATACTTACAAAAAATCAAATGAAACCTGAAAAAGACTATTAAGATTATATGGAGACATTGACAGTGTTTACAATATGATGCTATGAGAAAAAAGCCTGACTGTAAAGTCTATGTTTATTTCAGTTACAACTATGTAAAAAAAAGTGTATGTATTTGCATGCAGACTAGAAAGGGAAATCTAAAAGTGAAAATAGCTCCTGTGTTAGAGAGCTTGTGGATGATTTTTTGTTCCTTTGTTTGAAAAGTTTTCCTTCAATGCAATCATAATGTTATTTTATTCCAATAAAAATATGACACACACTTTTTAGCCTAGTTCTTTATTCCCAAATGTTTACACTTCCCAATGTTTATTAAACTAATCACTGAAATTTGAGCTTCAGCTGCATGTGAGATTTTTTGGAATCAGCTACCTCAAGGACTACAATCTAGAATGTTTCATCTTGAATTTATTCCTCAAATCAGTTTATCCTTGAACCAATCATTCCACCAGATTAAAGGCAGTGTTGCTCAAAAGACAGGAAGAAGCATTGCTGGTGATGAGGTATGTATTTAACCTAATATCCTCCTGGCTATTTACCTCCATCTCCTTTTCATGTTGCTACTACAGTTTAGTTTAGTTAACAGTTCAGGGCTGTTAACAAGTTAACAAAAGAGATGATGCAGGAGTGCCAAGTATTCTCCGGGAGCTGGTGATGGGCTTTTGGCAATGGCACATCCTCCTGCAATGCTGGCTGCTTAAAGCCTATTAGTGGGGTGCCACATAGACTGAGTGTGTTGCTTGGAAAGGAGTACATAAGTCTCACTGCCTTTAGCATATGTTCCTCCACACAAGCACTCCACACAGTGTAAAAATGCTGCAAACACACTCAGATTTCCACTGCACCCATCTGAACTCTGTGGCTGGCCATCTGCTACTCCTCTGCCTCCAGTTGTTGGTCCACCCCAGCTCTGCTGAAATGAAAATCAACCAAACCTTTTTTGATCAAACAAGCTAGAAAGATAATAATGAAGGTGGCTGTGGTATCTACTTCAAGAAGAAGAAGAAACTCCAGACCTCTTTCAAGCTTGCATCTTGATTGTGTGACTGCTGTTCTGCTACAGAGCAAGGCCACTGCCCAGCTGCAGCAGCAAATCTTCCCTGCCAAGGCTGAAGAGGAGTTCAGATAAATGACACCCTAAGAGATTCAGCATGTGCTAGCCCCTGATGCTGGAGATCAGTTTTTCTTTGTTGTCATCCTTTTCCCTCTCAAAGGCAATGCTAACATGTCTCTTTAATTGGCAATTGTTTTTGTGTACAACCCTAGCAATGTCTCCACTATGCACAAGATAACTTACCAAAATAGATTGTGGTTTTGAATATGGATTGGTTGGAAAGAGGAACACCTGATCACACCAGGCTGATCAGAAATTGGCATTTTTGAAAGAAAAAAAATATTCTATGGGTCATGAAGCTTTCAGGGAAGGTCAAAAGAACTGCTAAGTCAGAAATACTACAACTTGCCTGCAATGTGTCTGCAGCCCTTCGAGTACTCCCCATATGCATAGATTGCTGACATGTCAGATAGCTGAGAGTACTAGCTGCTTGAAGAAGAATCTTACCATTGCCTTGGAGTAAATTTTCCTAAAATTCCCATTTGAATAGGGCTAGTCATCCTTAGCAAAACTGTAAAGTCAGTCATTTGGCTTTCAGATTTCCAGTCTCTCCTTTTTTACCCTCCCAGTACTTATCACTCCCACTTCAAGCAGGCAATTCTCTTGTGCCATATCTTTGAGAGAAAAACTGCTCTCAAAAAGGATCTAACACTTTTGTAAAACTGCGACTACGGCCTCTGTTAGGAAGGTTGGGAGACTCAAAGAAGTATTGTGGAATGAAAGGCTCTGTCTCCTTCTAAAATAATTTTAGTTATCTGCCAAAAGGTGGGAGAAGTAATATATTTTTAGGAATGTGACCCCCAAAATCCTCCCCCTTGGGCCTCAACATTTCTGGCTAGAGCAGATTTTGAGGCTGGAGCTAATCCTTCAAACACAAAACCCCAGGGGCCCCAGACAAATTGGTCCAGCAGTATTTCATCATCCACTTCCTTTTGGGTGAGCCTCAAGCTCTAATGGAGTTCTGGAAAATCCTGGTCAATTGCCCCTTGTGTTCATCAGTTTGGAACTGTTGCATTGACTAATCCATTGGTTATGACTTGGGTCTAACTTTGGCCAATAAACTCTCCTTAGTGTAAAGAATCTAACTCTAAACTTAAATTCCAGGCAAAGACCCATAAAAATTGATTGCTTGGCATTGAAAATATATTCTCCCTGGAAACTCAAAACAAGGTAAAGTCATCATTGACAGGGTGGGACTTGGTCAAGGTGAAGAGCAGACCTCGAGACAGGTTTCACTGTGCTCATAAGTTTCCAGCAAGTCCAAAGTAGTTTACAAGGGAAAAAAAAAAAAAAAAGGAATATTCCATCCTCAGCTCTCACATAGGAAAGACACTTTTCATGGTCACGTTTCTCTCCCAAGACTGCAAGCTCTTCCAAGCACACCACACCCTTGCACTATACAGGCCAGTTAAATTGAGATTCCTTTAAAGTCCCACGAGGGTCTAATCCTGCCAAGTTTTGCAGTGGAAAGTTTCAGATGTTTCTATTTCTGATCTAATGTCAAGGCCCCCCTTCCTCCCTTTCTGTCCCCTTCATGCACCTCTTTGCTTTTAGTTCTGGGTGGAATAAAAGTCTGGAGGATCTCTTCTTGCCCACTTCTAGATCCATAGGAGCGATAGTGGCAAAGAGTAGGTGCTTTGCTTATTCTCACTCATATGAGCCTTCATCATCTTACAGGCTATTTCCCTCTGCCTCATCTCTGTTCCTAGAAGGTAATTTGGCCCCAAGACTCTTCTCGCCATTTCACTTTCCCTTTCTCTAAGTGCTTTTAACATCTCTCCCTCCCCAGCCTCTTTATCCTTCCATCAGTATGCTGATCAATTCTACTATTCCAAGATCACAGACACTTCTCTAACTCATTCCTTTTCACTGGTGTCTTCAATACCAATAATAACTGTTCCTCTACCTATGTTCAGGGATTTCCATGATTCTGCAGGATCACCAAAAAAATGCAAAGAAAATTAGTCAGTGCTTTAGGATAGTTATTTAGCCTGAACCATTTCTACAAGAAGACATTTTTATGAGGAGAGGCCAAGGGCCTTAACATCTTGACCCCTAAGAGCTCCAAATCCCACATGGAGTGACAAAAAGAAGTCAGGAACTCAGCTCACTGAGGAATTCGGCTCACTAAGTTCCATTAAACTCTGAATCCTCTATGAACTCAGATCTGTGAATGTTCTCTTTTAACACAATGCCTTGACTAAGATCTCCAGGGAAGGACAATGTTGACATGTTTTAAGAAAGTTAGTGAGAAGTAGTGATAAGTATTTGTCAATCCCCTACTGTGCTTGTGTCATCTGCTATCTTGAGTTTGAGAGAGAATCCATAGGCTTATGACATCTTGTCCAGGGCACTGCTCATCAGAAAGCCAGGGGAAACTCCCTCTCCAAGTGCCTTGTCCTATTGAGACTGAGGTGTACCATTGTTCACCCTTCCCAGGCAGCTCTGTTGAGAGAACTCCATCTGGAAATGAGTTTCTTTTTTATGTATTCAGATGTGTCCAGACACACTGGTAGAAATGAATCACACACTTTCTAACTACCACTGTGCCCTAAATAAGGAATCTAGACTAGAGCTTGCTGAGGGGTAAATTAGAGGCACTAGTCACATGACCTGCCCTTACTCTAAACTGCCTAGTAGGAATAATTATCCTTGCTGGAGGGAGATTTAGTCTTCAGAAACTGTCTCTGGATTACTCAAGCATAGGAACACTAGGGAGGAAGTGCTGTACATCAGAATCATCTAGTGACATAGTGCTTGAGTTTGTCATTCAGAAACAGCCAGAAATCTTGTCCTCTTTCCCACTCTGAATCAGCCACCCGAGGAAGTGGGAGTAGTGGAACAAAGGAGAGAGCCTCTTATGTAACTCCTTTGATGACACAGGAAAATATCTCCAGAAGAAATTTTAAAATTCAAGAAAACTAGACTGTGACATCCCAAAATAAGACAGTGAGATAAAAGGTTAAATATAAAATGGCACTCAGAATACATCCCGTTGGAAACTGCAGTGCTCTGATTGCACATACCTACTAGCATATGAAATTCATGGCCAAAGAGGCCAATTACAGTACTAAAGGGAGTCATCAAAATTGACAAAGGAAGGTAGTGACTGAAGAGGGGAGTCTTTTGGAAAACGGTAAATACTAGTAAGGAAGGAACTGCTCTTGTCAGGACACAGGCAACCCCCATATTGACAAATCCAGTAGAAACCTCTCTGCTGTCTTACATAATGGCTCAAAAATATTCAACATGCTTAAACACTTTCTCTTTATTGATATCCTTTACTTACTTGGCTTGCATGACACCACACTCTGCTTGTTACTCCTTACCAGTCTCCTTTGCTGAGTTCTTCTCTTTTTGTCCTCTAAATGTGATAGAGCTCCAGAGTTTGATTCTAGGCCTTCTTCTCTTGAGAGGCAATAATATAGCAGTTAAGAGAATGAACTCAAGCCAAACTGCCTGGTTTTGAATCCTATCTGCTACTTACTTAGTGTGAAATTGGAAAATTTGCCTAAGTCTATCAGTGCCTCAAATTCCTCTTTTGTAAAGTAAGGAGAGTAATAGCACCTACCTCATAGGGTTGTTGTTAAGATTAAATGAACCCAACTGGGTGCGGTGGCTCACGCCTGTAATCCCAGCACTTTGGGAGGCCGAGGCAGGCTGATCATGAGGTCAGGAGATCGAGACCATCCCGGCTAACACGGTGAAATCCCGTCTTTACTAAAAATACAAAAAAATTAGCTGGGCGTGGTGGCGGGCGCCTGTAGTCCCAGCTACTTGGAAGGCTGAGGCAGGAGAATGGCATGAACCCGGGAGGCAGAGCTTGCAGTGAGCCGAGATAGCGCCACTGCAGTCCGGCCTGGGCGAAACAGCGAGAGACTCCGTCTCAAAAAAAAAAAAAAAAAAAAAAAAAAATTAGCTGGGCGCGGTGGCAGGCGCCTGTAGTCCCAGCTACTCAGGAGGCTGAGGAAAGAGAATCATTTGAACCCGGAGGGTGGAGGTTGCAGTGAGCCGAGATCGCGCCACTGTACTCCAGCCTAGGTGACAGAGTGAAACTCCATCTCAAAAAAAAAAAATTAAATGAATATATATGTATATATATATTCATTCATATTATATGCTAGGTACTGTTCTAAGTTATATATATATGTTTTATATATAAATTATGTATATAAGTTATATATAAGTTTATGTATATAAGTCATATATATATAACTGTTACATATATATAACTTAGAACAGTACCTAGCATAGAAGCACTATATACATGTTCAGTATTATTATCATTATAATCATCATCATTACTATCATCGTTATTGTTATTGCTGTTATTCTCTTTTCTGTCTACACTGTTGCTTAGGTAGTATAATTCATTCCCATAATCTTAAATACCATTCATAGGCAAATAACATAAATTGATATCCCCCAACTCTGACCTCTCCCTTGACTTCTGTATTAGTCACAGTTCTCTAACAAAAGAAAACCAATAGGATGGATGGATAGATAAACAGATAACAAGAGATTTATTATGGGAATTGACTCATGTGATTATGGAGGGCAAGAAGTCCCACCATATGCCTTCTGCAAGGTGGAGAACTAAGAAGGCTGGTTGTGTAATGCAGTCTGAGTCTGAAGGCCTGAGAACCAAGGGAGCCAATGTTGTAACCCCAGCTCTAAGGTTAATGACCCAAGAATTGAAGGGCCACTGGTATAACCCAAAGTCCAAAGGCCCAAGAACCAGGAGCTCTGATGTCCAAGGGCAGGAGGAGGTGGATATCCCGGCTCCTGAAAAGAGAGCAGATTCTCACTTTTGCCATTTTTTGTTCTATCTGGGTCCTCTATGGGTTGAATAATGCCCATTCATATTGGGTGAGTGGGGATCTTCTTTACTCAATATACTGATTTAAATGTTAATCTCTTCCAGAAACACCCTCACAGAGACATTTGGAAATAATGTTTTACCAGTTATTTGGACATCCCTTAACATAGTCAAGTTGACACATAGAATTAACTATCACAACCTCCAAAGTCATATATCTAACAGCCTATTTGACCTTTCCTCTGAGACAGAGTAGGCATTTCAAACTTAACATGTCTTAAATGTAACTCTTGTTTTTCTCTCAAGTCTGCTCCTTTCTCAGCTACTTCCATTTCAATAAATATACCATCATCCACCTGGTTGTTCAAATCAAAAGCTAGAAATCATCCTTGATTCCTCCATTTTCACCATCCCCACTATCCAATTCATTAGCTAGTTATAACAGTTCTACTTCTAAAATATATCTCAAATATAGCTATTTCTCTCCATCTCCACTGCTACCACCCTAGCCCCAGCTATTGTAATTTCTCACCTGGACTACTTCAATAAGCTTTTAACTGGCTTTCCTTCTTCTATTCTTAAAATCTACACACTATGCAACAAAGCGGGCTCTTAAAAATATAAACCACACTATGCCATCCCTTCACTGAAAACCTGTCTATACCTTCCTATTGCGTTTAGAGTAATACAAAATCTTTAGCAGGAACTGGAACACCCTTGTTCTGGCATCTGGCAGCTACCTGCCTCTCCAACTTCATTTCCTACCCCTCTCCACCTCACTCATTAGGTGCCAGCCATCCCGATCTCCTTCTTCTTCTTTGAACACTTTGATCTCTTTCTAAACTCAAGGCCCTTATATTGACTATTCCCTCTTCCTAGAATGATCATCTCCTGGCTTTTCATGTGGCTAGCTCCTCTTCATCCTTTAAGCCTCAATGTCAGCATTGCTCCTCAGAGACATCTTTTGACCATCCTATCTAAATAAAGTAGTCCTCCAGTTACTCTGTATTTACTTTATAAATGTTATATGTTTTTTCACTTGTTTACTCATTTATTTGGTTTCCCTTCCCTCATTGGAATGTAACTCCACGAGGTAGGAACTCTGTTTTGTTCAGTGTTTACCTGACAAATAGTATAGTGCCTAGCACATATCAGGTGCTCAGTAATTATTAATAGTTGTTGAATGAATGAATGAAACCACTAAGCACCCTTACTGTGCTAGGTGCTTTAAAACCATGATCTTCTTTAATCCTTAGGATAAGGCTTTGCAATATCTTTTATTCCCATTTCACAAAAGAAGAAACCGAAGCTCAAAAGATTGTGTAACTTTGCCAGGATCACACAGGCAGTACCAGGATCCAAATCCAGATTTTCTGATTCCAAAAGCCTTGTACTTTCTACTTTAGCAAAATTATTTATTTATTCATTCATTCATTTATTCAACATGTATTAAGCATCTATTTTGCACCAAACACAGTGCCACATCCTAGGGATAAAAAAATGAATAAGACACCACTCCTGCCCTGCACAGAATCTTCAATCTAGTTGTGAACACAGACAAGTAGACAAGTAACTGGGTAATTACACAAGTGACAATAAATGCTACATTAGCTATGGTAGGGAAGAGAGAGGCAGTCACGTGTAGGCTTTAGAGTCTGAATGCTTAGGTTCGAACCCCAACCTTACCATCTCTTAACTGTATATCTTTGGGCAAATTGCTTAACCTATTGGTATCTCAGTTTCCTTATCTATACAATGGGAATTATAATTGAGTGTCTATCTTACAGAATGATTGTGAGGATTAAATGAATTAATACATGTAAAGTGCCTGGCACATAAGAAGTATTCAATAAATATTACTTGTTGTCAGTGGTGCATAGGAGGGAGAACAAGGCCAGCAAAGCAGAGTTTATTAAAAGCTTCCAGAGGTGGTGAAGATGTCTGAGCTGAGCTTTCCAGAAATAGTAGATACAGTGATCAGCTAGGTTTAGAAGGTAGAAGACTAGGAACAACTTGCCAGGTAACAGGAAAGCACATACAAAGGTAATTTTCCTGCCAGCCTGTTTCAGGCTCATCAGCCCTATCACAATTTATTCAGAAACCTGACACTGAACATTGTTCTTTCTTTAGGCTAAAATGGCTTTCACGTATATCATGTGATTACAGTGATGCTCCCAGAATTTCAAAGACATATACAGTGAGGCTGAAGAGAGAGGCAGAAGTGGCGGGAACTCTGGATAGGCTGGTGGCCATGGAGAAAAGGCAGGACATGATGAAAGGTATCCCATATGCCCTGGTGTCTGTCCAATGCCTAGTGGCTGGAGAGGACAGGGAGAGAGCCATAGAGGAAACCAGGGTCCTAAGAGAGAGGAACTACTGCTAAGTTGAACACTTAGGGGCTGGTGAAGAAAAGATGAAGAGAGCTGGAAGCAGGACAAATATATAAAGCAAATTTAAAACCCCACAAAGTACTTACTCCCAGTCACAGCAGCTTTATGCAGTTTCCCAAAGTCCTAGCAATCATCTAAAGAATTTCTTTAAATCATGTTTGCCATGCAGGCAGCCCCCTGAAAAGAACAAGTCACTCTGTTGTGGTTATAACTTTTGTAGAGACATTTCTTGAGGAGCCCAGTAAATGGGCCAGATGAAAGACTGCTGGTGGGCCAAGGAATCCTGTCCTTGGCTTCAGCCCACATCAGAGAGTTGAAAAGGAAAAGGAAGAGACCAGCCTGCATCCCAGTTTGTAACTCTGGAGAGAGGCAAGCCTGATGTTTGGCACTCTACACTCACAAAGAGAATTTTTAATGTCTCATGATGCCTCTTGCTTGACAAAATCTGCAGGAATTGGCCAATGCAATGTGACATTTTGATATCTAGAATCAGGACATAATTTCTTCCTGGAGTTCTTTTTCTGTTTCTCTGGGATGTGGCAGGGTTTGATGATGATATTAACTGGTGTTTGGGGCCTGCCTTGCTTTTTATGCATTCATGATCACAGCCTGTATGCAAACTTTGTAGCAGTTCTTCACCTTCTGAAAGCAGTCAGTGGAGCTGAGGGCTGTGGTGGGGAGGAAAGAAGAAGCACACAAGCTTACTTTGTACCAAAGACTTGGAAGTCCAAAGTAGGATATTAGAAACCATCTGCTCTCTGGGGAAGGAAGGTCTACCTGGAATGGGCATGTGAGTTCCCAAAGTCACACAGTTAGTGACAGCGCCCTGATCTGGTTTCAATCAGTGTTTTGTTCAGCCCAAGGGAAACATTGGCCTGAATTTTGTTTCTTTAATATAGCTAACCATGATGGTTTTTTTGAAAAAAGAAAGCTACATGAGTCATGTTAATTCTCTTGGTTTTGCTGCAATGTATTATGACTCTGTCAGGAGGGTCCAGAGAAAAGAATGTGATTTCCCATGCCAACAGGTTACTAACCTGCATGATTTGTGTGCCATAGAAATTTCCAACATAGCTTAGAGTGAAATTCAAAAGATTTAAAACAGCCTCCTTAATTATAAAACAAATGAGTCCTTTATTCATTGCCTTCCTAAGCCCTTCAGCATCAGCATGCCAAGGGCCTTCAAATGGTCCTCACATTCCGCAACAGGTCAGCCAAATTCACTTGCTTCCCCAACTCCTTGCACACCCTTCTCTTTCTCTCCCCTTTGCAACATGTCCCTAGCTGCCACTCCGTGCCTTGGCCTTCCTCCAAACTGTTCCCCCTAAGCAGTACCCAGTGGATCCCCATTTGTCCAGACACTCTTACCTTAATTTGTTTTTTTATTAAGCACTTTTTCCATGCCAGGTACTGTGCTAGGTACTTTACACATGGCATATCGCTTAGTCCCATAAGTTCCCCCTAAGCCTCCTGCTCTCACCCTTAGCATCCAGGAAAAACTTTCCTATCCCATGTCCCATGCTGTCAGAGCCCTGCTTGAGTTGCCAAAGTAACAGCTAGTTATCTGACAAATTAATCTGTGCTAAGATGTTAAATGACAGCCCTCAAATCACACCTATGTAGACATCTATAAACCCATGCATTGGCCTATTGGAAACCTGTGGTTTGCCAAGTGTCTAATTCAATACTCTTCATAATAGTAATACCCTCTATTTCTACAACTTGTAAAATCCCTTTCACATAATTACTGAATATTATCCCTTAGCTGAGCTGAAGTGTTAATGAGGACTTCATCTGCTACCATATAATACAAAGCCATGTTTTAAGGTGCCCTTAGCATCACTAACCCACAGTTTCTTCTCAGATCCTGGCCATGCTTTGACAAATCTTGCTGGCTGACATAGAAAATCAGAATACCCAGGCAATCTAGGGGACAGGGATAGAGACAAAGGCAGTAACAGGAAGGCCAGGGAAGTTGGGAGAAGTGCCGAAAAAGCAGTCTCCTAACTGTCCCACAGCCTAATCCTATAGAGGTCTGAACCTCAGACCAAACCACTCGCCCAACCACTCCTGGCAGCTGCTGCAGCCCAATACCAACTCCCACTCCAGACTGAGGAGTTCTGCTTTCATCTGTTTTCTCCCCTGTCACTAACACAATCTGGGGTAAGGAAGCAGACTTAACTAAAGCCTCACTTCTGGGCTTCACCAAGAGCCTAAAATGTTGTGGTGTTCCCATCAAAAAGGCTTGTCCCCCAATAACACCACCACTTGTCTGACAGTGGAGCTTCCTGAGGGTAAGGCAGTATCTCCTCTAGTAGGTTAACACCTGCTGAGAAGAAAGGGCAACTGTAAACATTAAGACTAGATATCAGAATGGCAGAACTAAAAGAAAATGTTGAGATCATCCAGAACAGTGGATTTTAAACTTCAGCATGTACCAGACACCCCTGGAGGACTCATTAAAACACAAATTGCTGGGCCCTGCCATAGTTTCTGATTCAGTAGGATTCTTTCTAACAAGTTCTCAGGTAATGCTGATGCTTCTGGTTCAGGGAACACACTTTGAGAACTGCTGCTCTAATCTATTCTACACATTACACAGATAAGGAAATTGAGTCCCAGTGAAGAGAAATAACATGTCCATCTTGCTGATTTTGGAAACTAATAAGCAGATTAGTAACTTTCCCAAGGCTACACAACTAGTAAGTGGTACTGACTTTTAAACCCAGGCATCTCAATCCCATCTCTACCCTTTGTTATATTACAGCAACCTCTAAAAGTATGGATTTTATGTCCTATGTTTGAGTCCCGGCTCCACCATCTTCTAGCTATGTCACCTTTAATAGGTTACTCCATCTATAAAATGAAGGTAATAATTGTACCTATTTCCTGGGGTTATTGTGAGAATACAATTATATATGTGATAACACATATGGGTGAACACTTAGCCTTGTGCCTCTTTATAGTAAGTGCTCAGTAAATGGCAGTTGCTATCATCATCACAGCAAAAGTTGTTTTTGTGGTTAGTTGAGGAAGGCTGGGGGACACACTTTCTCTTGGCTTCATGTTCCTAAGCGGAGAAACATCAATTAGTGTAACACTGTTGATCTCTCTTCACCCTCACATTTTCCCTTCCTCAGGAAGAAGGGTATTCTGACTGGTAGATCTGGGAACAGGAACAGGCTATGTGCAGCCAATAGGAATCTATCTGCTTTTAGAGGGAATGAGCTCTGGTCTACTCTGTGCTATAAAATCCCCCTTGCAGGCTAGGCTTACACTTTCCTTACATTTTCTGTGTCTGGATGAGTATCTCTGCCTAATTCTGGGTTAAGAAGTAAGAAGCTCATTTGGCAAATACATTTAACCCACTTTCCCTAGCACTTTTATCAGAAATGAAGCTCTCTTTATCTCTATCTCCTTTACTTCTGTTTGTCTTGGTCAGTTCAGACATGGAGAAAGAAAAGAAAGGGTGTTATTTATTGGGCCACCTGAAACCTCTGCATTATTAGTGCTCATTCATCTGAGTTAGTGGGAGAACTTTTTCTGAACCTAAGTTTCCAAACTCCCACTCCAACGCTCATTAACTATCCTGGCATTATCATATGTAAAAAGCCTTCAGGGCTGCATTTCATTTACTTATTTTTTGTAGACTTTTATTGAGATATATATAGAAGAGTGCACAAATTGTAAGTACAGATCAGTGAATCTTCACAAACTGAATAAACCTGTATAACCAGCACCCAGATCAATAATCAGAATACCAGAAGCCCCCTTGTGCCCTCTTCCAGACACTGCTCCCCTTATTTCCTTCTATTTTTAATAGAAACATAAAACCTTTCATCAGTGAGCAAGCTATTTACATCTTCTACCATCACAAAGTCTTCGGTTGAATAAGGAAATCAAATCAGCCCTCTCAGTCTTCGTTTAAATAAACAATCTCCTCTCCACAAGCTGTGCAATTCGAGCAACATGTAAATGCTTCCAGCATCATGTAAATATATCCTGTGCATTCACTGGAATTGCCTATGCAAGATTCAAAGCCATGCAAACATCTTTCCTTCATTTTCATTGGAAGTTGCAGTTCATTCAGGAGTGACACCAGTAGATAGATTAGGAAATAGCCTCAAGCATCAAGGAAAAGCAGCTAAGGCTCCTTAAACAGTGGAGGTGATGAGGTGGAAGACTACTGAGGTTTGTGGGTAGTCCTACCAACCTCCTTGACCTTCCAGATCTTGCAGTCATGCATATCATCCCTAACCCCACACCCTACACACACACACACACACACACACGCCTCAGATTGGGTGGTAATTGCTTGAACTGGAACTTGTGTCATGCACAAACGGACATTTAATTTGGGTTTTTGTCATGAAGAATATTAATTACTTAAACGCCATCCAACTCAGAGTTAGTTAAGATTTCAAAATAGGATCCTAAGTCACCAAGTTCATTCTCACAAAATCTTTCCATTAAGACAAGGGTGGAGAAGGCAGTTAAGGGCACTAATGGTTCACCGTCATCCTTATAATAAAACCCAAACCCTTCATTTCATTATGACCTGTAAGCAACTACATGATCTGCTCACAAGCTGTCTAGCACTCTGAAGTTTCTCTCTCTCTCTCTCTTTCTCAGTCTTTCTTTCTCTCTCTCCATCCCTATCCCTCCCTCACAACCACCCTATCCCCCACTGACCCTTTCTCCCCAGTTACACTGGCTTCCTTCCTTTTCCTTGCTCTTTCTTTCTAATCTTCTCAGACTAGCTCCTGAGCCATTCTAGATGCAACTTAGATGTCACTTCCTCAGAGAAGCCGCCTTAGATCACCCCTCAATCAATTTCTCCTTATTTTGTCTTCTTCAAACACTTATGATTATCAGAAAATTACACTGCATTACTTGCGTACTCATTGATTATCTGTTTTCCCCACTAGGAGGTAAGCACCATAAGAGCAGGGATTTCATCTAACTTGTTTGCCACTGTACCCCGGTATATAGAACATTGCTTGGCACACAGAAGATATACAACAAATTTCTTGAATAAATACATGAATGGTTTTAAACTATTTATGTGGCCTAAAGTTTCCAGATGCAATTCATGGCATCACTCTTCAGCAGTCTCGGGAAAGCATGAACTTTGAAACCAGCTAAACTTAGGCTCAAATCCTGGTTTTTCATCTAATAAAACTGGGTGACCTTGGGCAAGTTTCCCAGTCTCTTTGAACCAATTTTACCTTCTGTATAATTGTCATAATCTCTGTGTATGCAAAGTCCACAACACAATGAACTAGAACAAGGTAGACCTCAAACCACAGACTCACGCCCTCCTCCCAAACCACCTTCTTGCTATTATATTTCTCTCCATTCTCCTTGATTGTTCTTCTTTTTGTCCAGGTGTGTCTAAATATTTTCTTTCCTTTCTACTCTCCCCACTCTCACAAGCTATTCAAACCAAACAACTACGGCAACAGCAACAAAAAAATCTGATGCCTGGCAAGGCCATATGACAGAATCATCATTTAAGCTCCCATTTGTTCAGTGATTGGCCTGTTGCTTTCTGCCTATCATCTGTCTTCTTCCATTACCTTCTGTTGTTGTGAAGAAATCAAGCTGAAGTACTGTAAGTATGGACTTAAGTCATAATAAATCATTCAGATGTCAAGAGCCTTAATCTGCCAATCTAAGGGCAAAGAGATTGATTGGATTGATTGGAAGGTTCTAAAAGCTTCACATATCATTTTTAAGGGGTTGATCTTTCTTTTTCTTTCTTCTTCTTCTTGCTTACTTTCTTTCTTAAGAAAGGTTGGAAGGTACATCAATCTCCTTTCCTATGTGGAAAGCTAGGTGAATTACCATTGTAAACCCCCCAAATTTGAGACAAATGTCAATTAATTTAGAAAGTTTATTTTGCCAAGGTTGAGGACGTACACCTGTGACACAGCCTCTGGAAGTCCTGATGACATATGCTCAAGGTGGTCGGGGCACAGCTTGATTTTATGCATTTTAGGGAGACATGAGACATCAATCAATATATGTAAGAAGTACAATGATTCCATCCAGAAAGGCAGGGACAACTTGGAGGGGGGAGGGCTTCCAGGTCACAGGTAGGTGAGAGACAAATGGTTGCATTCTTTTGAGTTTCTGATAAGCCTTTCCAAAGGAGGCAATCAGAATATGCATCTATCTCAGTGAGCAGAGGGATGACTTTGAATAGAATGGGAGGCGGATTTGCCCTGAGCAGTTCCCAGCTTGAATTTTCCCTTCAGCTTAGTGATTTTGGGGTCCCAAGATATTTTCCTTTTATATCATCAAAGAAATGTCTGCTACAACTCTACTAGGGAAAACTCTAGTCACTACGGAGTAAGCACTAAAAGGTACCGTGGAAGTCATCTAATTCAATTTCTTCATCTTACTGAAGAAGAATTGAGACCCACAGAGGAGGTGTGTCACTTGCCCAAGCTCACAGAGTTAATGGCAGAAATAGAGCAAAGCCCCAAGTCTTCTAACCAGCTTAGTGTCCTCTTTATTTTATTTTATTTTTTTATTTGTTATTTCTTTTTTTTTTTTTTTTGAGACGGAGTCTCGCTCTGTCGCCCAGGCTGTAGTGCAGTGGCGCATCTCGGCTCACTGCAAGCTCTGCCTCTCGGGTACACGCCATTCTCCTGCCTCAGCCTCCCGAGTAGCTGGGACTACAGGCGCCCGCCACCATGCCCGGCTAATTTTTTGTATTTTTTTTTTTAGTAGAGACAGGGTTTCACCGTGTTAGCCAGGATGGTCTCGATCTCCTGAACTCGTGATCCGCCCGCCTCAGCCTCCCAAAGCGCTGGGATTATAGAGTGTCCTTTTTATTAATACTAGACCAAACCGTTCCCTCACCGGAACTCAGAATCCCAAAGCAAAGATTGGAACAGCTAACTCAGACCTTTACAGAGAGATTGAGTCAAGTAAAGCATGCATGTGGCTTCCACTGATTTCTCATAGATACTGAGAAATGGTAAGAGAATGTACCAATCAGGATCCCAGCAGAAAACAGGCAAGTATACTCAAATTAAATAATTTGAAGAGAGTTTAATAAAGGGATGATTTACAAAGGTTGGTAAACTAAAAAAGAGATTATGGACTCCTGGGAGAGGTAGGAGAAGCGTTATCACCTCAGGCCTGAAAGGGTGACAGGAGAGAGCTGCTCCTAAAAGGAGGGAGAGTTTCACGGAGAGAGCTCTGACCTTTCACTGAAGGACACAATCAGCCCATGGCTTCCTGCAGGGGGAAGCTGCGGGAATAAATATCCACATTTCGCTCTCTTCCTTCTGATCTTCCACTAGTACTTCCCATTGGTCAAATTCACAGGAAAGCCAGAGGACAAGTAAGCTCAGTGAAGAAATGTACACAAGTCTGTCTTCCAGAACACACAGTAGTGTGGAAAATGGTGGGGAATGGGTCTGGAAAGACAACGATAAGACACCCAACACAGTTTGACAAGGTAAAGTGAATATATTATTTCTTCCATTTTACAGAAGAGAAAATTGAAGCTAAAATGAGTTAGATCACTTGTTCAAGGTCACACAGCTAGTATTTAAACCCAGATGTCAGAATTGATATTTGCGCCCAGAACTGCCTTGTTTAACAGTAAGAAATGTAGAAGTGTTCTCTCCTGTGTCCCAGCAGGTTAAGAAAAAGCAAAGAATCATGGGATAAATACTGTCCAAGTAGTTCCAGATATGTAAAAAAAGTACACTCACTTTTTAATTACTCCTTAGCCACCTTCTCCAAAGTGCTTAGTCTTTACCCTCTTTCCTATAAACCCATACTGGAGTTTTAATGGACAACTAATTTTTTAACTAGTAATTTAGCATTAATTGTTACCATTTGAAGGTGCAACTATTTCCAGGGGAGTATGCATTTTAACCGAGAACTTCTCCCTTGTTGTCTCACTTCCCTTCATACCTTTCCTAGAGTAAGTATATGAGAAGACTTTGTGCTAAGTTGGAAAGGCCTTATCTTAGCCTATAAGGCATTGGAAGATGCATCTGTTGGAGGAAGTACACAGTTACACACTCTGACTCAATTATGGAAAAAAAGCAACTTGATTTTCTATATCTGATTTCATCTTGTTCTGGAGCCCCAATTCCCCCAGCATCTTTTAGGCTAATTTTTAGTCAATTCAAAGTTCAAACTTCCTATTAGGGCTCCCTCAATCTTCTCAAAATGTCTTCTCTTCTCTTTCCTCAAGATGGCATCAGGGTGCAGAGAGAAGTTTGTATAGCCTCAATGCAGCCAGAGAAGGGGCCTTTGTGCTGCATGTTGGTCTCTGGTTCCTCTCTGACCTCTACTGAAATGTCCCTAACTATGGCTGGTCATCATGAATCCTGCATCGGCATCCACTATAGTGTTTCAAGTCCACCTGTCCTTTGGGGAATCATGCCAGGAACACTGCTAATGACCTTGAAACTTGCCATTACTCTTAAGGTAAGGTTTCTGCATTCAGCTCTCTCCTCTTCCTGACCCCAGTCCTCTTCGTATGCACCTGTCCTTTCTTCACTCTTGCATCCCCCACCAGGGAATGTGGGAAATTAAGATCTCTTTCATAGCCCTTCAGGACCAAGTACATGGTCCCCAACCCTCTCTTTGTTTTATCATGCCACCTCGATACTCAACTGTGGCTACTCTGTGTTGATATGGTGTATCATGTGAGGTGAGCCCCTCCATGAGTTATAGATAGGAAGGGCAGTATCATCCTCTTTCATAGTCCAGAGTGTGAGGTCAACATCTCAAGCCTAAGCACATTCCTTCCCAAATATTGCCAAGCTCCTCTGAGCATCAAAACAGCTTTCGGGTTCCCGAGTGGCAGAAACATCCCTTATGTTAATATTCCTCATCCTCACTATACAATAGCTTACACAATAATTTACAATAGTAAATTATTTTCAAACCACCACATTTTGTTCTTGGTCTGTAAAGGGACTGTTTACCCTCATCAAAGCCTGGTTTTTGAAATTATTACCTCACTATACACTCAAAATTACCATTTGAAATTCAGAGCTAGGCAATGATATAGTTGTTCTAGGTCATTTCTGTCTTCCCCCGAAGCAATAATTGATTCAATGAGTAGGAAGAGTACATGCAAGACAACAAGGAAATAGATTATCAGGAGTAAATGACAACAAAAATTGGTTTATTATTTCAAAAATATGTAAGACACACTTTCATTCTTCAATTTAGGCCAAAAGTACTTTTAAAGCACCTATCATGCACCAGGCACTATTCGGGGTAGCTATACATAGTGAAGAATAAAAATGCCTCAGTCTATTTCTAGTATCACAAATTTACTATTAAAAAAACTTTTTAAACAGTGGTCAATCCTTTTTGGCTACATTCAATACAACAACACACCAGTGCAGCCAATCTTTTCTTCATTGCATCTGAGACTAGAGTATTGTGCCTGCTTATTTTTGTCTGGGTAACTGGGGGTTAACTTGAAAATTTTATTATTTTTCAAAATTTATGACCGAAAATCCTATGAGTCAAATTTCCTGCCTTAGTGCGTACAATATAGTAAGTTACATTAGTGAACAAAATTCAATATTTGAAGATTAAAGATATTGCCAGGTCTTGGAGTCATCTTTCCAACCATCAATGGCAGCAGTCCAGACTAGTCGTAAAAGGCTTAAGAGATTGTGTTTAACCCATAGTGAACCCAAAATACACTAGAAATGTTATTTTAAAAGCCCTAGAAGATAGTTATCTTTTGCTACCCCTCTTTCTGCAAAAATACAATTAAGTAAAAAGTTTTGTTAATTAAGAATCCTCATTAAAGAAAGTTATATTAATCACTTAGATACTTGTTTGAAGCTCACTGTAATAAGATTTTGAACTTCATTATATAAAATTTTATTTCAAATAATGCTGCAAATTTCTTAGACATTCCAGTACAACTCCTTACTGAAAGATCTTTAAAAGTATTCAGCATTATCATTTTGCTTTATTGAGCCTAGAATGCAGTAGTTTTTTGTCTTTCCAAATATACCCTTAATAAAGTGCTTACAAGCTTTTCATAGCTGAAAACTACTTATTAGGGCAGTACTATTATTCCTAAAATTTTCCTGATTTTATTTTCTTGCCCCCATATTGTTCAAAATCAGTACAATTATTGCTCTAATTTGAGAGAAGCTGTCATTAGTTAAAGGGATTCCTTAGACAGGTCACTGGGAATGTTTTGCCCTTCCTCTCTAAAAGAATAATTACATTTTCTACTTAATGAAAAGCTTGTAGTTAAAAAGCATCTCAAGTCGCAGCCAGGCAAAAACATGAAAGGAAGAGTCACTTACATGTATATGTGAGATCCCATATCTCTTTTATTTTAATTGCTAAACAAATTTTGCAGACTTGAAAAGGGCTAGTTTGACAGCAAAAGCCCTTGCTTATTAACAGTTAGAGCCTTAACCTATTGTAAAACAACATCAGACCAAAAAAGGGAGCAACTGGTGGGGTTTCTCAGGAACAGGGTGTGAGAGTTAGGGAATGAAAAGTTACCTAGCAATTAAGGCGAATATCTTTGTTAAGGAGAGAGCACAGCACCCCTATTTTGCTTCCCATTTCTTCCCCTAAAGCCAGTAGAAATTGTCCTTATATTAGTTAAGCTAGGCTTGGAGATTAGGGCAGAAGTGTCCCCATCTGAGTTCAATCACCACTCCTTTCTCCCAGGATTTCTTGGGGAAAATGACAATTATTGATTTCTGTGCACAAAGGGCAGGCCACTCCCTGATGACAGTAAGGAAGTTTTGAGAATGTAATGGAGAATGTTCAAACAGTAGCTGGGATATTTCTAGCAGCAGCAGAAACAGGGAAGGCGGGGTGCTATGCAGATGAATGCTAGCTAGCAGAAGCCAAGAGGCCCAACACAGGGTTTGTCTGCTAATCACATTCAAACCAACACCTTGCCAGAAAGCCACGTCCCAAGCTCTCCAAATAATGCTTGCTTCAGGGGTCAATTTTTCCAAGAGCTTTCCATGAAAAGATTTTTAATGGAAATATAAGCTTCATCTGAGCAATAAGGGAAAAAAATGTAAATCTCTTCTCCACCTTGCACTCACTTTTCCTGCTGTATTATAGGTAAAAGAAAAACTCATCAGAAATGACTCCACAGCCAGACTCTGACCTCCTCAGATCCTGCTCTGTCTAATCAGGCCACAGTTGACTGACAGTCAGGAAATAAACCCTTCTTTCAAGGTACAGCCAGAACAGGTTTATAGCAAATGACTAATATGATCTAATCTTCCAGCAATTTCGACAGTTTTCAGTTCTGGAAGATTCATATACATCTGTTTAACTTTCTGATTCTATCCTTCGACTGCTCATTGAATTATCCTTCAAGATTCAATCTTCTCAAATATTGCAACCTTTTTGTTATCAAACTCCAGTGTAATATCAGGGTCCACAATGTGCCCAAGTACTACAATATCCGCCTGGGGGACATTGAAAAGCCAAAAGTCTAACAGCCAAAGCCTTATTGGTAGGAGGAGTAGAAAACCACTTATCCAATTAGCAAATCCTCATTAAACTGCCACTAGGTGTGCTAGCCACTGTGCTAAGTGTTGTGGGTGGTACAATCATCAATTTCTGAGATGCCATTAACGTCCACTTGGCCAAAAATCTACCTCTCCCGCGAGCTCACTAATGCCTGAAATCCCTTTAACAAGGGACCAAGTCTTTAATTTCCATTCCTGTGAGAGAAAAAGCTTATTTAAATTCACACTGAGTTGTAAATGACTAATATTAGGGCCACTCCCCAGATTAGATTGTAATAGGAAGGAAGAAAGAGAAGGAAGAGAGTAGGTAGTGCTGAAGCCTGAAGGAAGAGGGAGTGTAGGGGAGGGGAGGTAGTACAAAGAAAAAAGAGGGCAAAGCAAGGAGGCTGAGGGTTACAGAGACCAACATTGCCAACTCCACTATCTTACCAAAGAGCAATTCAGCATGAAACTTGAGTAAGCATCTATGGGGTCTAAAGAGGAAGAGGTCAAATGCAGCTGGTGCCAGCAAGGCTCTGCAAGAGTTTTACATTTTCTTTTGAATCTGGTAATAAAATACATCCCCAAAGGGTTCTGATTGAAATAAAAAAAAACACTGCTTCAAGTGTAAAGCAGAATTACTAATCTTAAAATTGCAAAGTGTATTAACATATAAATTATTATTCCTAAAAGCATTTCAAACTCACTGGTACATGTGGATCATTTTCTCTGTCCCATTTCAACTATGTTTTACATTTGAAGCTCTATTTTAGACTCCACTATAAGGCCAGGTTTCAAATTACTTTTATTTACAATTTGATGCATGGAGCTCTGAAATTTCTTAACGTGTAGTTCAAGTCTCAATCATCCTTATTTCTATCTTAATTTTCAGTGGGCTATGCAAGAAAGAGTGAATGTTTTCATATCAAGCAGTTTCTGCTCTGTGTGTGTGTGCGTGTGTGTGTGTGTGTGTGTGTGTGTAGAGGACAGGGTTATCTGTAATCTCGCAGAGTGCATCTTTCAAATGGAGACATAAATGAAAGCATAGTCACAAGTCAAGGATGCCCACTTTCACCACTCTGATTCAATATAGTACTGGAAGTTCTACCCAGAGAAATTAGGAAAGAGAAAGAAATAAAGGACATCCAAACTGGAAAAGAGGAAGTCAAATTGCTCCTCTTTGCAGTTGACATGATTTTATAAATAGAAAAACCCAAAGACTCCACTAAAAAACCCTTAAAACTAATAAACACATTCAGGAAAGTTGCTGGATACAAAATGAACATACGAAAACCATACAAAAAACAGGCTCCTCACCCTGCCAAAGAGGAGACTAGCGATGGAGCTTACACTGCTGCTATCATGATGTCATTCTTCTGAGTAGGAGGTGCTGGGACTGTCACATTCAGCCAGTTTCTTGAAATTAGCATGCTCTTTTTGGTGTTTTTTTTTTTCAATGGGGTCTTTTAGAACCTTAGGATAGTTGATGAAAAGAATGCTTATGCTTATGTACAGCTGACAACAGGAATGATCTTTATGGGCTATATGGGAAAGAGACACTTCATATATAGAGAAGGACAATTTAAAGAAGGGATTTCTTTCTATTTCTCATTTCTCTGACAGACAGTAATGTCTCTTCTGCTGGTAGCTTTCAGGGCAAGGAGGTTTGTGTAAGTTGTCATGAAATTCATTATCATACATTTATTCTCTAAAAATGCAATTGGAGCCACCCTTCATGTGTGCTACATTTAAAATAACTATTCTAAAAAACCTTATCCACATAAAGTACTAACAAGAACACCAAGATGGAAAAGAGACGTTTTTTTCATTATTGG
This sequence comes from Pongo pygmaeus, assembly GCF_028885625.2. Taxonomy (NCBI): domain Eukaryota; kingdom Metazoa; phylum Chordata; class Mammalia; order Primates; family Hominidae; genus Pongo; species Pongo pygmaeus. The sequence goes on from NC_072396.2 coordinate 104,538,490, forward strand.
ATCATATCTCAGAGCTGAGGACAATCACAATGCATAAGCCAAGTACAGCAGAACACAGCCTTTTCAGGGGTGGCACAGTTACCTTTTCATTTGAGAATGCCCACCCCTAGCCAAAAGGCCTTACAAAGCAAGATTCACTTGACAAATCAGTTCACAATCCACCCAACTCACTTAGCTTTCATGCTGCTTCAATATGCTGAAGAAATAGCAGAAATGTGTGTGTTAGACTCAAAAAATTAGGTATAGAAGGAGCATACCTAAATACAATAAAGGCCGTATGTGGCAAAACCACAGCTAACATCATACTGAACAGGGAAAAGCTAAAAGCTTTTCCTCTAAGTACTGGAACAAGAAAAGGATGCCCACTTTCACCACTGCGATTCAATATAGTACTGGACGTTCTAGCCAGAGAAATTAGGCAAGAGAAAGAAATAAAAGACATCCAAACTGGAAAAGAGGAAGTCAAATTGTCCCTCTTTGCAGTTGACATATTTTATACATAGAAAAACCTAAAGACTCCACTAAAAAACCCTTAAGACTAATAAACAAATTCAGGAAAGTGGCAGGATACAAAATGAACATACAAAACCAGCAGCATTTATATACACCAATAATGAACTAGCTGAAAAAGAAATCAAGAAAGCAGTCCCATTTATAATAGCTACCAAAAAAATGCAATACCTAGAAATAATTTAACCAAGGAGATCTTAACGTCATTAAAAGATCTTTACAATGAAAGCTATGAAACGCTGATGAAAGAAATTGAAAATAACACAAAAAACTGGAAAAACATCCATGTTTTTTAGCTAGAAGAATTAATGTTGTTAAAATGACCACACTACCAGCTGATCACGTGGCTAATGCCTATAGTCCCAGCACTTTGGGAGGCACAGGTGGGAAGATAGCTTGAGCTCAGGAATTCCAATCCAGTCTGGGCAACATAGGGAGACCTCGTCTCTACAAAAGCTTTAAAAATTAGTCAGCAGTGGTGGCGGCGCACACCTGTGATCCCAGCTACTCAGGAGGTTCAGTGGGGAGGATCATTTGAGCCTGGAATGTCAAGGCTGCAGTGAGCTGTGATCATGCCACTGCACTCCAGCCTGGGTGACAGAGCAAGACCCTGTCTCAAAAAACAAAACAAAACAAAACAAAACAAAAAACATACTACCCAAAGCAATCTACAAATTCAATGCAATCTCTATCAAAATATTGATAACATTCTTCGCAGACATAGAAAAAACAATCCTAAAATTCATATGTAACCACAAAAGACCCCAAATAGCTAAAACAATCCTGAGCAAAAAGAACAAAGCAGGGGGATCACACTACCTGACTTCAAAATATACTACAAAGCTATAGTAACCCAAACAGTATGGTATTGGTATAAAAACAGACACATAGATCAATGAAATAGAATAGAGAACTCAGAAATAAATCCACATATTTACAACCAACTTATTTTCAGCATACATTGGGGAAAGAATAGTCTCTTCAATAAATTCTTTGAAAAAAATGGATATGCACAATATGCAGAAGAATTACACTAGATCTCTATCTCCCATAATATATATATATAAATCAACCCAAAAATGGAACAAACACTTAAATGTAAAGTTCAAAACTATAAAACTACTAGAAGAAAATACAGGGGAAATGATTTATAACATTGATCTTGGCAAAGATTGTATAGCTAAGACTTCAAAATCACAGGCAACAAAAGCAAATATACACAAATAGGAATGTATTAAACTAAAAAGCTTCTGCATAGCAAACAGTCGGCAAAGTGAAGAGACAACCCATTGAATGGGAGAAAATATTTGCAAACTTCAGTTGACAATGAGCTAATATCCAGAATATACAGGGAACTCAAACAACTCAACAACAGAAAAACAAATAGTCCCAAAAGTGGGCAAAGGATCTGATTAGCTATTTCTCAAAAGAAGACATATAAATGATCAACAGGTATATGACAAAATGTTACACATCACTAATTAAATGGGAATTGCAAATTAAAATCACAATGATATATCATCTCATCCCAGTTAGAATGGCTATTACTAAAAAGACAAAAAATAACAGATGCTGGCGAGGATGTGGAGAAAAGGGAACTCTTATACACTGTTGGTGGGAATGTAAATTAGTACCGCCATTATAGAAAACAGTGTGGAGATTCTGCAACAAACTAAAAACCAAAGATAGAACCACCATATATGATCCAGCAATTCCACTACTCTGTATTTATCCAAAGGAAAGCACATGAGTATATTGAAAAGCTATCTGCATCCCCATGTTTATTGTAACACTATTCACAATAGCTAAGATACAGAATCAAACTAAGTGTCCATCAAGGGATGAATGGATAAAGACAATATGGTGTATATACATAATGGAATACTATTCAGCCCCATAAAAAATGAAACCCTGTTATTCATGGCAACATGGATGAGCCTGAAAGACATTATATTAAGTGAAGTAAGTTAGGCACAGAAAGATAAATACTGCATGTTCTCACAGATATGTGGGCACTTAAAAAGTTGAGCTCACAGAAGTAGACAGTAGAATTGTGGTCACTAGAAGATGGGAAGAGTGGAGGTGGGGAGGGGAGGGAGGAGCTGGTTAATGGATAAAAAATTACAGCTAGATAGGAGGAGTAAGTTCTAGTGTTCTATAGCACTGTAGACTGACAATAGTGAGCAATAATTTATTGTATATTTTCAAATAGCTAGAAGACAGGATTATGAATGTTCCCAACACAAAGAAATGATCAATGTTTCAGGTGATACATATGCTAATAACCCTGATTTAATCATTATACGTCATAATACATGTATCAAAATATCACTATGTATTCCATAAATATGTACAATTATTATGTGTCAAATAAAAATCAAAGACAAAATTTAAAAACAAACGTGAGAGTTAGTAAATTAGGGAACAAGGTCTGGCTCTGTCACTGATCAGTGTCATGACCTTAATGGGTCTCAGATTTCCTGTCTATACAGTGGAAGAAATGCCACTTGAACACAATAACACTTGAGCTTCCTGTTCCACGTAAGTTCAAATGTAGCAATGAATATTAAAGCAATTTAAAACATATAAAATCCGATATGAATGAAAATTGAATTATTCTTTCCACTCCAGAGGAGAATGAGGTTCCACTGGGACAAAATAATGCCTAATTTTCTGCTCTGGAAAATAGTCACAAGACCTTTTCTACTATTAAACTATGAATGTTGGGCTTTTGATCAATTATCAGTTCAGTTCTACCTCTAGTTCCCACTCTGTCCCAGGCTTTTTCTCTGTAAAGCTCTCCTATATACATCTCCCCAAGGATACTCTATTTTTTTCATATATCTAATGTTGCTATTGAGAAGTCTGAGATCAAACTGATTCTTATCTCTTTATACATATATTATTTGTTCTTTCAGGAGCTTTTAGAATTTTCTCTTTCATTCTCTTAATGTTCGCTATAAAGTATCCAATATAGGTTTTCCTTTTTGCTCCTATTTAGCACTCTATGACTCTTTTCAAAATGAAGTTTTTTATTATTTTTCAATTCCAGAAAATTCATCTCCATTATATTTTAAAACAATTAATTCTTTCCATTTTTATTTTCCCTATTTCTTAGACTCCTTTTATTTAATACTGTCACTTTTAGTTCCAACTTCCATATCCTTTAGCTTTTTTATATATTTTTTCTATTTCCTTATCCTTCCCTGCTACCTTCTAAGAAAGTTCCTCAATTTTATCTTGAACTCAGTAACTTGTTTTTTAGCTACATTTATCCAACTATTGATTCTACCAATTATATTTTTTTACAGACAGGGTCTTGCTCTGTCACCCAGGCTGGAATGCAGTGGCATGATTATGGCTCGCTGCAGCCCCAAGCTCCCAAGCTCAAGTTATTCTCCCACCTAAGCCTCCAGAGTAGCTGGGATCATAGGCGCACAGCACCACACTTGATTAAAAAAAAAAACTTGTTTTTTTTTGTAGAGATGGGGTCTCCCTATGTTGCTCAGGCTGGTCTCAAACTCCTGGCCTCAAGAAATCCTCCTGCCTTGGCCTCTCAAAGTGCTGGGATTGCAGGCATGAGCCACTGTGCCTGGACCCCAATTGTATTTTTTATTTCAATTATTATATTTTTTAAGACTAGAATTTCCACTTCTACGCAGGACTGAAAAACTAGCACTGGACCTGCCCTCCTACCATAAGTAACCAGAAAACTGGACAAAATAGAGGAAAGAATTCCTTTCAGACAGTAGACAAAAGGAAGTGCGGAACTATGATATTCGAGATAAAGGAAATAAATTATGTAATCTCTGTGATTGCCTAGCTTGGTGCTTGGAGGCAATTTCTGGACCACAGCATAAAGATGGAAAACCCAAGCAGAGCACAGTGATCTTGCTGATTTAGGAGACAGAGATCTGAGTCCAGGTAGGCCAAGGCAGCTATAATTTGCGGAGCAGGGTATAAGAGAGGAGGGAGTTATGCAAAGAAAGAACTCCAGAATTTGGCATGGGGCTCCCTTGAGTCTTTGCTGAATACTGAGTTGTGCATACATTGAGTGAAACTCCCATGAGGATAGGCAAAGACCAACTGCTGAAGAGCTGTAAGCTGAACAATTCCCAGAGCTCAACCAGGACAGGGAAATGTTTGATTTCCAATCAGCCACAGTGAAGAAATGTTGAGTACCCAGGAATTTCAGTTGAGACCCCAAAATGATCACGCATTCGTAGTAGGGTTATCTTAGTTCTAGACTAGAGTGAAAGCTACCCTTGACCTACTATAACAAAGCTTATAAACAAGCCTTAAAAGTTTGAAGCTGACATGAAAATGACTTAACTGCCTGCTAAACAAAACTCAACATTCTTTAAAGTAAGACAACAAAATTCAGGCACTCAACAACAAAACGTTCACAATATCCAGCATCTAATTAAAACTACTAGACAAGCAAAGAAACAGGAAAATATGACCTATAAACAGAAAAAAAAAATAGATGACAGAAAAAAAACAGAAAGGGTAGAATTAACAGACAAAAATTTAGAAAAGCTATTAAAATATGTTCAAGGGTTCGAAATAAAATATAAACATAATGAGGAAAGAAATGGAAATAATTTAAAAAGAACCAAATAAAACTACTAGAGCTAAAAATATATTTGAAATCAAAACTTTACTGATTAGGATTAACAACAGATTAGACACTGCAGAAAATGAGTAAACTTGAAGACATAGCAATAGAAAGTATCCAAATTGAAACACAAAAAGAAAAAAGTATGAAAAAATGATAACTAGAGCCTCAGTGATACGTGGGACAATATCAAGCGGTCTCACTCATATATAATTGAAGGCCCAGAATGGGGATTTAGAGAAAACATTTGAAGAAATAATGACTAAAATTTTCAAAATTTGATGATAACTATAAATCCATAGATTCAAAAAGTTCAACCAACTCCAAGCAGTATAAACACAAAGAGAAACCACACTGAGGCACACCATAATCAAGCTGCTAAAAACTAATGACAAAGAAAGAATCTTGGCTGGGCGTGGTGGCTCATGCCGGTAATCCCAGCACTTTGGGAGGCTGAGGCGGGTGGATCACCTAAGGTCGGGAGTTGGAGACCAGCCTGACCAACATGCAGAAACCCCGTCTCTACCAAAAATACAAAATTAGCTGGGCATGGTGGTGCATGCCTGTAATCCCAGCTACTCGGGAGGCTGAGTCAGGAGAATCACTTGAACCCGGGAGGCAGAAGTTGCGGTGATCCGATTTCATGCCATTGCACTCCAGCCTGGGCAACAAGAGCGAAACTCTGTCTCAAAAAAAAAAAAAAAAAAAAAAAATCTTAAATGCAGCCAAAGGAAAACAAAGAACAGTTTAGGTATAAGGAAACAAAGACAAGGATTAACACTGACTTATCAGAAATAATGTAAACTGGAAAGCAATGGAGAGACATTAAAGTAGTGTGATGGTTAATACTGAATGTCAACTTGCTTGGATTGAAGGATGCAAAGTATTGATCCTGGGTGTGTCTGTGATGGTGTTGCCAAAGGAGATTGACATCTGAGTCAATGGGCTGAGAAAGGCAGACCCACCCTTAATCTGGGTAGGCACCATCTAATCAGCTGCCAGCATGGCTAGAATATAAACCAGGCAGAAAAATGTGAAAAGATTATACTGGCCTAGCCTCCCAGCCTACATCTTTCTCCTGTGATGGATGCTTCCTGCCCTTGAACATTGGACTCCAAGTTCCTCAGTTTTGGGACTCTGACTGGTTCTCCTTGCTCCTCAGCTTGCAGACGGCCTATTGTGGGACCTTGTGATCATGTGAGTTAATACTTAATAAACTCCCCTTTATATGTATGTGTGTGTGTATATATATACACACACACATATATACACACACACACACACACACATATATATATGTCCTATTAGTTCTGTCCCTCTAGAGAACCCTGACTAATACAAGTAGTGAAAGGAAAAAAAAAAAACTGTTAACCTAGAATGCTATATCAAAGGAGGAAAAAACCTTCCAAAATAAAAGCTAATTACATACCTTGTCAGGCAAACCAAACCAAACCTGAGAGAATTTTCTGCCAGCAAACCTGCACAAAAAGAAATGTTATACCCAATGCCCAGATATTGGTTTCTAATTTCATTCTGCAACACAAGGGACCAGGGCTCCTCGGAGAAATGGCTGACTCTAGGACTGGGGCTATGAATATACAAGATGAGCCTGGAGCATTGCATAGTACCAGAAAGTAAGAAAATGCTAAAAAATATAAATGATAGGGGTATGCCAAAGGGACACAGCAATCAACTGAAAGAGCTCCCAAAGACCAAAATTGGAACAATTTGAATAAGAAAATAAATAAAACAGTGTGGGATTATAACTAAAAATATAAAATAAATATTCATGAGTCCTTACTGATGTAAACAAATAATTTAGTAAACAAATAAATGAGGGAGAATAGAGAAACCTCCCATACAAAAGAATTATAAATAATTTATGTGGATACTTCCCTCTCAAGGAGGTGGAGCATAACTCCCCACTCCTGAAATGTGGTCTGCACATAATGACTTCCTTCCAAAGAGTACAGTATGAAAAAGAGAGGAAAAGGGCAACTTTATGGTGGAAAAACTTGAAAACTACTATCTCAGCCAAGGGATCAAGGTTGACATCACTAATAAGCAGTCATGCTGATATCATGTGCCGCTGATATAATATGATGAGAATGGCACTTTACCTCTGTGGTCTTTTTTCCAAGAACATACAACCCCAGTCTAATCCTGAGGAAAACATCACACAAACCCAAATAGAGGACATTTTACAAAATACCTAACCAGTAATCCTCAAAGCTGTCAACGTCATTAAAGACAAAGAAAGTCTGAGAAACTACCACAGTCAAGAGGCGCCTAAGAAGACATGACAACTAAATGTAGTGTGGTATCTTAGATATGACTCTGGGACAAAGAAAAAAGCAAACAAAAATACAGTATGGATTTTAGTTAATAATGTAGCAATATTGTGGCCGGGCACAGTGGCTCACGCCTGTAATCCCAGCACTTTGGGAGGCCGAGGCGGGCAGATCACGAGGTCAGGAGATCGAGACCATCCTGGCTAACACGGTGAAACCCCGTCTCTACTAAAAAATATAAAACGTTAGCCGGGCATGGTGGCGGGCGCCTGTAGTCCCAGCTACTCGGGAGGCTAAGGCAGGAGAATGGCGCGGACCCGGGAGGCGGAGCTTGCAGTGAGCTGAGATCGCGCCACTGCGCTCCAGCCTGGGCGACAGAGCGAGACTCTGTCTCAAAAATAAAAATAAAAATAATTTTAAAAAAGAACGTAGCAATATTGATTACTTAGTTGTATAAACCAAAATGCATCTGAGACAGGTCTCAATTAATTTAGAAGTTTATTTAGCCAAGGTTAAGGACACGTGCCTGGGATACAGGTCTGTGCCATTCTCCAAAGATGATTTTGAGGGCTTCAATATTTAAAGGTGGAAAGCAGCTTGGAGGAGAAAGAGGGAGGGTGTGGTTACATTACTGAATCCATATGTTACAAAAAGGGAGCAGGTAGGGGAATAGTAAATTATGTATTCATCTCACGCTCACTATAAGATAAGGTGAACATAGAGTAGCTACCTATGGAGATATTTAACTTTTTATCTGTACCTATCCGTATAGGAATAAAAGGAAAAGCAGCTTCTTGCATGACTCAGCCTTCAGCTTATTTCCTTTTCTTTTGGCTTAGTGAATTGGGGTCCCAAGTTTGTATTTTCCTTTCACATTTGTAACAAATGTACCATACTAATGTAAGATATTGACAATATGGGAAACAGGATGCAGGGTATAAGCTACTGTATCTGTGTGTGTGTGTGTGTGTGTGTGTGTGTGTGTGTGTGTGTGTATTTTTTATTTTATTTATTTATTTTTTTTTCTTTTGAGACGGAGTCTCGCTCTGTCGCCCAGGCTGGAGTGCAATGGCGCCATCTCGGCTCACTGCAAGCTCCGCCTTCCCGGTTTACGCCATTCTCCTGCCTCAACCTCCGGAGTAGCTGGGACTACAGGTGCCCACCACCACGCCCGGCTAATTTTTTTGTGTTTTTAGTAGAGACGGTGTTTCACCGTGCTAGCCAGGATGGTCTTGATCTCCTGACCTCGTGATCCCCCACCTCGGCCTCCGAAAGTGCTGGGATTACAGGCGTGAGCCACCGCGCCTGGCCTAATAGTGTATATTGTAAAAGGACTAATGGCCATGCCCTAGTCTAGTCCTAATAAAGAGTTCCAGACATCACAGAACCACTGTTAGTCCTATTTCCTGGCACCTTATGAAGCAACTCCTCTGGTCAGTCACTCCTCTGGTCAAGCAATTCATTAGATCTAGGAGTACGGGTGGGGTGAAGAAATCAACGCCAGAGTAGTTGGTTATCTATCCCCATGCTCATCAACTCCTTACCCCAGCAGGACTTTGGGGTGGCCCACCTACACAGGCATTCTAGACTATTGCAATTGATTATTGCAGTGATTGAAGCAAGCAATAATCATTCCAAGGCCACACAGGAATGAGAGGCAGGAATGAGGAGAAGCAGGAATAGAGTTCAAAAAGTTTTCCTCTGTCCCATCTTATCACTGCTGCCTCTGGATCCTCTGCACCAAGCGACAGTCACCCAGCCTTCTACACACACCAGGTCAAGGCAGCATGAAGTATCCCCAGGGGTTTCTCACAGTGTTATTGCTTTTGCTGCTGATACTGCTGTTTCTAGAATCTATGTTTCTCTCCAGCTTCTACAGTTTCTTCAGAGTTCATTTTGGGGAGGGAAACAGCAACTCCTTTATCAGGAATTGTAAATATAACTCTTATTAGATGCTTACTCTGTGCACAGAACTTTACTTGCCTTATGTCATTTGATTCTTTCAACAACTCTATGAAACACATGCTATTGTTATACCATGTACATATGAGGAAACTGCAGCACAAAAACATTAAGCAACATGCACAAGATCACACAGCTGTAAGAGATGGAAATAAAATTTAAACCCATTCAGTCTTAATTTAGAGACCACAATCTTTGTTCATCATCAGATACCCAGTAATTAGCAGATTGTGAGTACTCAAAAAGATTTGTTGAATATTTGTCCAATAATGAACGAATGGATGGATGGTAAAAAATTACACTATCAGACTGGGCACGGTGGCTCACGCCTGTAATCTCAGCACTTTGGGAGGCTGAGGTGGGTGGATCACTAGGTCAAGAGATAGAGACCATCCTGGCCAACACGGTGAAACCCCGTCTTTACTAAAAATACAAAAAATTAGCTGGGCGTGGTGGCATGGACCTCTAGTCCCAGCTACTCTGAAGGCTGAGGCAGGAGAATCACTTGAATCCAGGAGGCAGAGGTTGCAGTGAGCCAAGATCGTGCCACTGCACTCCAGCCTGGCAACAGAGCGAGACTCCATCTCAAAAATAAGAAAAAATACCCTACTAGCTTCACCGGCAATCTTATTCCTCATGTTTTCCTCTGTTTGATTGCCTTAGTATCTCAAAAATATACTATGAGGCCAGTCTATGTATCTGAGTGGTGCATTCTACTTTCAGTTTTTACCATTTAAAGAAACATATTTGCATTTCTAATAAATAGAAACTTTCCTTTTGATTTTTCTGAGGCAACATAGGTGACAAATTCTCATTACCAGAGCTCTATTTCAAAAGCTGGCTTGTTTGCTCACTTTGATTCCTCATGGAAGTAGGTTCTTCAAAAGAAAGAATGTAAATGGCTATCAAACATACAGGAAAGATGCTCAGACTCAACAATTATGAATGAAATATATATTAAAAGAATGCCAAAATACCATTATTCAAACTGGCAAAAATTAAAGCACTGAAATACCCAGTATAGGTAAGGGTTCTAGGAAACAGACTTTCTTATACATTGATTTGTTCCTTGGAGTTTAAGTTGGTACAGCCTTTTTAAAAGAAAATTTGACGAATTCTAACATGGAAATGTGCAGACATGTTGACTCAAGATTTTCATTTCTAGAAAATTTATGCTACACAAAAGCTTCTGTTGTACAAACATATCTGTTGTAGCATAATGTATATAAAAACTGGGATAAGTGAAATTTCTGTTAATGAGAGAATGGTTACATAGATTAAGACAATGGAATACTATGGGGTCATAGAATGAGAGAAACCTGTATGTATTTACATGGAAAAGCATCCATGATATTGACAAATGAAAAGTACAGAAGAGCCTATAAAATATTATTCAACGTTTATAAACCAAAGCTAATTTATATATATCTGAATATATACATTTTTGATATGCATATGAAAATTCTGAAGTTATTCCAATCTATCAATTTTTTCACAACCTAATAGCTCTTTTATAATTTTTAAACATGTATATCTGGAAGCAAAGAAAGAAAAAAGGAAGGAAGGAGGACTAACATTTGCTTAGAATCCTCACTAAGATCAAATAGAACTACATTTGAAAAATAGCCAGGAATCATAAGGCCTTTGTTTTATTTGATGTCTTCTAGACTTGAGCTTATAGGGAAAGCTCTCTAGGCCATTGAGCACAAAGGTTCTTGTAAAGAGCTCAATCCCTCCTAACAGAAAACTCGTGTGGTTTTATGTTGTCATGCTAGTGATTAGGGCATCCCACACCCCTTGGGGAGAGAAGAAAGTGTGACAATTTCTTTAGCCCTTGAAAGAAAAATGGATTTAAATGCAAAAGGAAAATTTTCTCATTTTTTCTTATGTTAATTATTTGAATATATACATATACATGTACATATACATGTATGTATGTATCAGCAGGAAATATCTTCCCTCAGCCACACGTGAGAATGTATCCCCAGTTGTCAGAGGTTACTGGCCAGATCCTTGCTATTCCCAGTGTCTAAAGTTAGGCAGATAACAGGCCGTGCAAAGTTATATTGAGAATCTGAACAGATGAATGATCCAAACACTGAAAGAAGAGAAAAGGCCAGGGTTCTGGTGGAGGGTTGAAGAGGCAGCCTCTTTTTGCCTCCAACTCCAGACTATGTGACCATCTCATTGTTATACCTATGTTTCTCATAATATGTCTTGAGGGAAAAAAGTCTAATCTCACCTTAAAGATGAGTATCCTTCTTGGTAAGACTATAATAGTGTATTCAGTCAGCACCCTGACCTTTCTTGCCTTCACCTAGCTGAAATGTGTAGTTATATAATTAACCAGAAACCAATTAATTTATGCAACTCTTTACCATCACTTTCATTTTCATAATGAAGACCATTCCTACCAATTCTGACCCTCACAACGGCAATAATCAATGTTAAAATTACACGGCTTAGCCTGAACAAAGGATGAGAAAAATAATGAAATAAATAAAAGTTAACAAACACCAGAAAGCACAACTTATGTTGTTACAGCCGTGTTTCTTTATATAGCAAGAATCATTTTCAGAATAGCAGAGACTACAGTTTGACAACCCCTTGTGTGAGTTATTGGCCTGAAAAACACAGCCTTGTAATTATTTAAGGGAAAATGGGCATGGAATTTAGATAGAAGGAATGTCCAGATAAGTCCATATTTGGAGAGTAAAAACAAAAGACTAGATTACACTGTGTAGGTATGATAGACCCATACTTACCTAGGAAAGGTAATAAAAAGTTGGCACAAATAGGATGCCAACAGCGTAGTGTATCTCAACAATTCTGGAAGCAGGAAATCTTCACAAGATAATATATTTGAGTTGAGCTTTTTCATCAGCTGTACTGAGTGAAGAATCATTACTGTGCCCAATCATTTAGGAGTCTGGAGTCTTCAAAGCTCAAGGAGTAGGGGTTGGAGGCCCTTTAAATTCTTGCTAATGTGTGATCCCCAGACTAGTAATATAAGCATCACCTGGGAGGTCATTAGAAATGCAGACTCACAGCCCCCATTCCAGACATAAATCAGAATCTACATGTTAACAAGGTGCCCAGGTGATCTGAGATGTGCCGCTCTGGATGTCAGCTGAGAGTTGCACTTGCCTGATTTCAAGCACCAGAGCCATGTCTCCAGTAGCTAAATCCCAGCATCTACCCCTATTCCTAGTCTGACAGCCAAACTCTTAGGAGATAGAAGTGCACAATGGTATTAGCTGATGGTCTGATCAACCAACATTTATTAAACTTCTACTGTGTACCCAGCCAAGGGTTAGGCCCTTAGACAAAAGATGAAGCCCCCTATTTTCAAGAACTGAATCTTCTTGCTTGGGGAAGAGAAAAGAGGCATATCCATATGCCAATCCACTTTCTCACGTTCTCTTCCCTTTCTTTCTCCTATTCTAGCCACAACAGAACTGATCCCTGTTCTCCAAACGTGCCCTGTGCTTTTCTGCCTTCGTACTCAATATTCTCTCCACCTGCAACTTTTCCTGTCCACCTCATCTTCAACTACACACACCTCAAAATCCAGCTCCTGCCTACCCTAAATTACTCTGCCTACCATTCCCCCCAGAGTGCATTTCTATATGCACCTTCACCATTATCCGGTAACACTTGGCTTCAAGCTAGCTGAAAAGATTGACGTTTTTTGAAGCTAAAAAGAAACTTCAGGTGGAATTTCCCATTTCTCCCAGCTAAACATAATAACCCTCTTAATGCTTGTACTTAGGGTGATCCTAGAACTGCCTCTTCTTCCAAAATGTTTCAGTTCATTGCCAAAGCACTGTTGAGGTTAAAGATTGTTAAAATGTCTCACCTAGCTTAAAATCAAATTTTAGGATTTCATCAAAATTTGAAATGTTTTATTCAGGGATCAAAATGTTGGTCCCCAAACACTGGGCTTCTCCCAAAATATTTCTCACTCCCCTACGTGGCTTACACAAAGTAACAAACACACGAACACACACAAACTCAGAGGCCCAAAGCAAGTCACCTGCATTGTCAAACACTGGGTGTAATTCTCAGTGAATACTCTAGATGGTAGCATTGTGCATTTTATTCTCCTATTCTTTTCATTGATTTTTCTAATTCATCATTTTATATATCAGGAAAGACGTGTGTGGAGAGGGAGAAAGGTCAAATATTAATTTTATATTAATATGAATCTATAATTAGTTGAAAATTAATAACAATATTAAAAACTTTTCCAACATTTTGTTGCCTCTTAGGCCAATTTCCCGACTCTCTTTTCCCTATTGCTCAAATTCTTGGTTGACACCATTGACTGACTCCACTATCTCATATCGCACTCACTTTCCAACCCCTTGCCATCTTCCCCACCCAACCCTTCTAAAATTATTATTTCATTAACCTCCCCAGTGATTTCCTACCAGCTAAACCCAACTGCCTCTTCTTAGGGCTCATCCTAATTCATTTCTCTGAAACATTTGCGAGGTAATTAACTTTCTCCTTTTTTTCCTCACAATTCTCCCAACTTCTTTATTTTGAAATGTTTCAAACCTACAAAAAATTGAAAGAATCCCACAAAGAGCAGCCACATACTTTCACTTAGATTGACTATTTAACCTGTTACCATACTTCCTCCATCCTTCTTTCATTCTCCCTTGCTCCCTTTCCCTCCCTTTCCAACTTCCCCTCTCTGTTTCCAGACATCATGGCACTCTAGATACTTCAGCATACGTTTCCTAAGTTGCAGATATTATCACACTTGAACCTTAAGTTCTTCAACATGCGTCTCGGGAATAAGTACATCCTCCTACAACAACTCCTTCTTGAAATTCTTTACTTTCCTTTCCTACCATTGATTCTTCTTCTACCTCTGACAACACTTTTCTAGAGGCCTAAGGTAGAGAGGGTGGAGTAGGGCAATGAGTCTGGCCCTGGTTTAGCCACAAATCAACTCTGTGATTTGAAAGAAAAAAAATTTTGCTTAATTATAAAAATAACACGTCCATTGTAGAAAACAAGGGAAATACAAAGTTTAAAGAACATAAAAACCATGTAAACCTACTATCTAAAGATGATTACTCGAAAAACATTTTTTAGTCTTTCCCAAAGCATAATCTATTTTATACAGTTAAGCTGGTATGATAAATACAATTTTCTATCCTGTTTTTTCACTTAACATTGAAAATAAGCAGTAAAAACTTTCCATAAAACATTTTTATTGGCTGAATATTATTCTACTATTTTGTTCAATGTAATCTTGAAGAAAAGATGAAACTTCCATTTTAAAAATGAGCAAAAGGCTTAAAGAGCAATTCATAAATGAATACAAATGGCCAAAAGTTTATGAAAAAAGTATTTAACTAGTAATAAAAAATAATTTCAAGCTAAAATGACACCATTTTTATCTATCAAACTGACAAAAAATGTTTTTAAAAAAGAAATAATAACCATGGTTGGAAAAAATGAGAGGAAACAGACAAATACTACCGACTAGAATACAAATTAGTATTTTTTTGGATAAAATTTGCAGTACATAATTTTGAAAACCTTAAAAATATACATACACTTTAGCAAATATGTTTGTAGGAATTCATTCTAACAATATAATTGGGCCATTGCACCACAATACATGCACAAAGATGTTCATAACAGTGTGATTTATTACAGATTGTTTCCAATCTATTGCTAATTAAAATAATATGAAATTAACTAAGTAGATTATCACACAACCATACAACATAATACTAAGCAGCCACTAAGCATATTGTTGAATAATAAAATTACAAGAAAACTATGGGCTGGGCGCGGTGGCTCACGCCTGTAATCCCAGCACTTTGAGAGGCCAAGGTGGGCAGATCACAAGGTCAGGAGATCGAGACCATCCTGGCTAACACGGTGAAACCCCGTCTCTACTAAAAAATACAAAAAATTAGCCAGGTGTGGTGGTGGGCTCCTGTAGTCCCAGCTACTCGGGAGGCTGAGGCAGGAGAATGGCGTGAACCCGGGAGGCAGAGCTTGCAGTGAGCCGAGATCATGACACTGCACTCCAGCCTAGGTGACAGAGCGAGACTCTGTCTCAAAAGAAAAAAAAAGAAAACTATGATTTTTCTGTTACATATTTATATATTACTTGAGGTTTTTCCAATAAACATGCATTGCTTCTGTAATGAGTAGAAAACAAAGATTTTTAAATATTGTAGAAATATTTATTAGCATGAAATATATTAACAATAAATTGATGATTGAATAAAACCACTTATAGAAAACATGCATTGTATGATACTATTTAATGGCTTTAATAATATAATTTACACGCCATAAAGTTCATCCATTTAAAGTGAACAATTCCATGGTTATTAGTATATTTACAGAGCTGTGCAACCATCACCATGATCTAATTTTAAAACATTTTCATCATCGCAAAGAAAGTCCTCTCCCATCCTCCCATCCCCATCTTCAGCCCTAGACTACCACTAGACTACTTTTCATCTCTATGGATTTGCCATTGTAGAAATTTCATATACATGGGATCATACCGTATGCAGTCTTTTGTGATTTCTTTCATTTAACAGTATTTTCAAGTTTCATCCATGTAGTATGTATCAGTAATTTAATTTTTTATGAATGAAGAATATTCCATTGTGTGGATATAACACATTTTATTTACCCTTTCATCAATTGATGGACATTTTGGCTTCATTTATCAGCTATTATGGATAATGCTGCTAGTTTTTGTGTGAACATGTTTTACTTTTTTGATAACGAGGAGTGGAATTGCTAGGTCATATGTTTATACTAGGTTTAACTTTTGGAGAAACTGTCAAACTGATTTCCACAGAGACTGCACCATTTTACATACATACCAGCAATGTATGAGGGTCACAATTTCTCCACATTCTCACCAACACTTGTTGTTATCTATCATTTATTATTGCCATTCTAGTATGTATGAAGTAGTATCACTTTATGATTTTGATTTTCATTTTCTTAATGACTAATGATATTGAGCATCCTTTCACATGCTATTGGCCATTTGTATATCTTCTTTGGAGAAATGTCTGTTCAAACCTTTGCCTGTTTTTGTTTTTAAAAATTGAGTTGTCTTTTTATTATTCAGTTCTTTATATGCTCTGGGTACCAGTTCCAAGTCTTATATATGACTTTACAAATATTTTCTCCCAGTCTGGGAGCTATCTTTTCACCTTTTCAATATCACTTAAAAGACAAAAATTGTAACTTTAATGAAATTCAGTTATCTCTTTTTTAATGGCTGCTGTTATTGGTATCATATCTAAGAAAATACTGCTTAACCCAAGGTCACAAAAAATTTACTCCTATGTCTCCTTGTAAGAGTTCTATACTTTTACATCTTACATGTAGGTTTATGATCCCTTTTGAGTTAATTTTTGTGTATGGTGTACTGTGGGGTTTCAAATTTACTCTTTTGTATATGTGTATCCATTGTCTCAGCACTATCTGTTGAAAATGCTATTCTGTGTTCAGTGAATTGTCATGGTCCCTTTGTAAAAAATCAATTGATCATAAATATTAAAGCATATTTCTGAACTTTCAATTTTATTTCATTGATCTATATCTCTATACTATGCCAGCATCACAACTTGTTATTTTTAAGCTATATTAATGAAGGGAAAAAGACTGAAAATAAAGGGATTAAATCATCAAAAATAAAATATTTTATTGCATGTATGTACCATATGTATTTAACTACTTTCCTCTTTGGGGGCATTTTAAGCTACTTACACACTTTCTCTCTGGTAAGTAACACTGTGATGAGCATCCTTCCACAAACCTGCTGTATTTCAAGTTACTTTCTTAAGGTAGATTCCAATCAATGCATCCACTCAGTCAAGAGTAAGAGTATTTTTAAGATTCTTTAGATATATAGATGAGAGAGAGAAAATGAGAGAAAGAACAAGAGGAAAGAAGGAAAGAAACATGTGTGTTTGTATGTATACATACATGTCAAAATTAATTTACATATAATCTGTATCAGTTTACACCCCCAACAAGATGTATTACTTAGAGAAGTTCACCAATATTCTCTGTGTCTCAGATTTTTCATCTATCCAGTGAAAATTTGTTTACAAGAACGTTAGAAGCATCAAATAAAATCCTTGTTACAATGGAGCTATAACAAGTTTTTAAAGTTCTGTAGACATATAGGGTATTGTTATTTCCATTTATTTTGTCCAATTATGATCAATATGCATTTAGTGAGCAGGTACTTCCTGCAGAGAACTATGAGTGGCACAAAAATAAAGCAAAAATTAATTAAAAATTAATTTATTGACAAGATGGTAAGCTACTTGGAGACAGAAACCATATCTCATAGAGGATATAAGAAAAGCATAGTACAAAAGAATATGATAGCTGTTACAACAGATGTTATAAACAAAATCATTTGGATTCACAGAAGATGAGGAGATTAATTTCAGCCAAGGAAATAAGAAAGACTTCCCAAAAGAGGTAGTATTTAGGGTAGCAGTGGAAATTTGATGGAGGTTGTCATGTTGGGTTGTCACGTTTCATTAAGAACATTTCTGTAAAGAGCTATTTCTTATGTTTATTCTATTTTTTATTCCATTTCTGATTGGTTTTTCTTATTCTTATCTTTTCCCAAGGTTAAGATTTTATTTACCTAACTATAAAGTTAGGATTATCATGCCAGACCTGGAGTGGTTAAAGATACCTCCTGATGATCAAATACTCAGAATACAGAGACTTTGTTGTACCTTCCCCAGCAAGTGGACCCTAGGTTTTTATGCAATTGAAAAGGCCCATTTTTATAGTTTGAGCTCATCCACCATATAAGGAACTGTCGAAATTATTGGCTCAGACTGATCAGATATGTTTTCATTTGTTGTGACCCTAGTCTTATTACTGTCATAATCAAAATGTATCTGTTCTTCAATAATATTGACATTGTCTTGGGAAATAATTATCTATGGGTCTCACACATTTCTGTATCACTTGCAAGCAGAGACAATGATTATTTTCAAAGATTTTTGTATAGCAAAGAGCCATGAAAGATAGAGATAGTGTCTCCTTCTAGGACAAAGGGCAAATTTGCTTATTGTTCAGTAAAATATAAGTTTCCCTCCCACTCTGCTCCTGTAGATAAGGTCCCCTAGCCAAACAATCTTCCGTATTAAGGGGATAAGACACATAGTTTTTGCTTATCCCTGAGTGATTGGTTTCAGTTTCCTGCCATCTTTCAGAATTATTGAAACAAGTCAATCACATCCCGCACGAGAACTGGGGGGCACCTTATCCTCTTGATACTACAAAGCTTACCTTCTAAAGCCCCTGGCTGTTAACTCTATTCCCACATGTCACCCCATGTGGCCCTGCATGTCATGTGGTGTCCTTCTCCACTAGGCTGTGAGTATATATGACTAACGAACTGCAGTGGACCTTACCTGTCCAGTGTTGAGTGTTAACTGTTTGGTCATCTTCGTAACCCTGGAGCAGGAATCCGCCTTTATCAATGGGTTAAACAAGAGGTGGTCAAGACATCCAGAATAATAAAGACAATGTTTCCTTCTAGAGTAAATGTTGAACACATTTATATGCAGCCAGTTATAAAAGATTTGGTTCCCTACGTTCAGGATCCCTGGGCTGTGATGCCACTGTGTTCACAGCCTCTACCTAGCCCCCTCTGCATCACCCTGTGGGAGTTAGAGGGGAAGGGCAAGGGGTGCTGACATGAACACAAAGCTCCTGCTGTTTGCTGTGCAATGAGTAATGAAATCCTTTGCCTCTGACCCAGAAGTTTCATATTTTCTCCGAGCATCCGTAAAACTGGCATGCAAGTAGAGTAAAATCTCAGACCCTTCATAGTTCTTGACAAATTGTACAGCCTGATAAAATTACCTTGCACTTTTCTTGAGTGCCTCTTCTTTATTAATCAACCAATGTGTAAGTGCATTTTGCAGTGATTCTGAGTGGTGTTTGGTCTGTTTCAGTTTAAGTTAAAGCCTTTGGTCAATCTGGTTCACTGATATTACAAGTGTTCTTTCTTATGGATTATTAAGACCCACAATATTGGCATCCACTTGTTAAAAAATATCATGGCTACCACTGGGACACCAATGAATGAACGAATGGATGAATGAATGAACAAGTCACTGAAATCATTGAATTGTTGACTGTTTCCTATAGTAAAAGAGTCCTAATTAAATAAAGATGGAATTTTGGGGGATGTACACAGGAGTTCTTATTATTCAAATGTTCATTATCAAAGTCTACACAGTATGTTCCTGCAGAGAGCAAAAGTTTCCATAACATAAAAAGTGTTTATTAATGAACTAGCCATAGTAAAATTACAGCCCATTTAAACATCCCTCTTTGACTAACACTAGTGTCTATCCCTTGCCATTGCAGCAATGATCTTTTCTTCCTGTAAATATCCAACATCGTGCAGTGAAAATTTGCAAAGTGAAACTGAAAATTTTGTAAAAGATGCAGAAGTATAAAGAAGATAAAAGATGTTGGAGAACTGCTCAAATAACTTACAAAGTCAATGACAAATGATCACTCGGCAAAGTTAGATAAGTTAACAATTGAAGAAGAGAAAATGAACAAGGATGATGACAGCACTGACATTTCAAAAGAGGACTATTTGAATAATAAAAGCTTAAGAAAGGTCCTTGGAAAAAATGATGCAGCTCTCAAACATTTTTGTAAAAATGACCCTCTAATAAAAGTCAAAAGTGAAGTGAAGGATATTGTTACCATGCTATCACATAAGTTTGCCAGAAAATTATACCCTTAAAAACAACAATTCATTCTTTGTTTTAAGAATTAGAAAATAGCTGAATTAGAACCTATATCAAATGTAAGATAAAATCTCTTTTCATAATTGTTTCACTTTTGAACTAAAATCTCAACCAAATCTTTTATTTTTTCACTGTTTATTATGAAACACTCCCTGTTTCACATGTATTCTAAGTGTCTTTTTTCAGTACTAGTTTGTCCTGCATAATGAGGACTCCCTGTGATTACTTTGCTATATCAGGCTTCCTTTAATCCTGGAGTATATATATATTCCACTAGCACAGTAATTCCTAAGGGTGGTATTCATACCACTGATAGTACACTAAATGATTTTAAGTAATTTGCAGATAGTCTTTTTTGTTTTAATACTTACGCATTTATTTTAATATGTATTACCAAAAATATAATGTATTGATTAACCCAACTTCTCACAAACTATTATGGCTTAAGACAAAGTTAAATTTTAAAAGGCAAATAGATTTAAAATAAACTTAAATAAAATGTTAATTATCTTTTTTATGCAAATGGGAGGCATATGAGGCATAAGTTGTAACTCATAAATGACTCCAGTTTAGGAAGCACTGCACTAGCATAAAGGTACCAGGCACAAATCTCAAGCACTTTCAAAAGATGACATTTGGTGGCCAAGAATGTGTTCAGCAGGACAACAAAGCCTCACATTAGTGATAGGACAGGCCCCTTCACATCATAATTGTGGAACAAGTCCCTACTATTCAGACACACTTAAAATTCTCCAGGAACAATTAGTTTGAAATAGTTAGGGACAAGTTTTGTCATCCCCCATCTCCTCCCTCTATGTGTCACTGCATCTTCCTCTACTTTCTGAACACCCTACCTGTCATCCATTTTTACCAATTTTTTTTTTTTTTTTTTTGAGACCGAGTTTCGCTCTTGCTGCCCAGGCTGGAGTGCAATGGCGCGATCTTGGCTCACTGCAACCTCCACCTCCCAGGTTCAAGCGATTCTTCTGCCTCAGCTTTCTCGAGTAGCTGGGATTATAGGCATGCACCGCCACACCCGGATAATTTTGTATTTTTAGTAAAGACGGGGTTTCTCCATGTTGATCAGGCTGGTCTTGAACTCTTGACCTCAGGTGATCTGCCCACTTCAGCCTCCCAGAGTGCTGGGATTACAGGCGTGAGCCACCGTGCCCGGCCTATTTTTACCAATTGTTACCTGAAGGCTTGGCCCTATCCCACTTTCTATAGTAATCCAGGCTGGAGGCCAGAGTACTTCAAAGGCCTCAACATTGACCACCTCCAACACAAGGGAAGCATAATCCATTTCCCTTTCAGTGAAGGCATATGTGTGTGCACACACATTTGTGTGTGCGTTTGTGTGTGTGTGTTGTGGAGGGTATTATGGAGGTAATCATAGTAATGGCCTTCTATTTGTTGTCTCAATTCAAATATCTTTTTTAGTAAATAATTTTTATTTTAATTGATGGAAGAAAGGGAAGCAGCATCTCAAACAGATATTCGTACACTCATGTTCATGTTCATGTTCATGGCGGTATTATTCACAATACTCAAAAAGTGGAAACAATCCAAATGTTCACTGATAGATGAATGGACTAAAAAATGTGCTGTACACATACAGGGAAATGGTATTCAGCCTTTAAAAAGACGGAAAGTCTGACACATGCTACAACATGAATGAACCTTGAAGACATTATGCTAAATGAAATGCAGTTGTCAGGGACTGAGGGAAGGGGAGAATGGGGAGTTACTGTTTAATGGGTACAGTTTTATCTTGTGAAGATGAACAATTTCTGGAGATGGATTGTGGTGATGACCGCACAACAGAGTGAGTGTATAAAATGATTCTGAACTATACACCTAAAATGGTTAAAATTGTTATGTTACATATATTTTGCCACAGTGATGAATAAATAAGAAGGAGAAAGAGAAGAAGAGGGAGAGTGAGGGAGGGGGAGGAGGAGGAGAAGGAGGAGAAAAAAAGAAGAAAGTTGATTTACACTGGAGAACTCACAGGACCAGGACATACAGATACCAGAGTCCTCAGAAAACTAGGGTGAGACATGGGGCTAATATAGGGTGATAAGTTGTTGAAAGTCCATATATAAAGTGGTTGAATGACCACCAGAGATTCCAGGCAATTCACCCACAAACAAAGGTTTACTCTATGGAGAAACTGAACCAAAACAGACCTAGGGTAACACAGGAATAGATGTGGAGTTGGAAACAGGTGGATAAAGTGAAAGTCTACACACTAAATGTGGAACCCCTCAACTCCTGTCCCCTCTCCCCTGCTCCCAGAATGTGAGACACCAAACATCTGCTCCCAAGAAGATTAATTTTCCTCTTGAGAAATGGAATGGCCTATAGAATACAGCCTTCAGATTCTGGCATTTCGGGATCACTCAATAATAACATCAGCATACCAAAAGATTAAAGAAGGAAACAATAAAAGGAAACAGGGAGAAATAGAGATAATGCAAGTAAAAGACTTTTTATCTTTATCACTATTTTTTCAATCAATAATATATTTATATGGTTCAAGGTCAAATAAATATAAATAGGGACACAAGATTGGTCTCATTCCTATCCCTTCTTCCTCATCCACCTTCTTTGCATCCCCCACTCCCCTACAGGTAATCATTTTATGAGTTTATTTTTGCCATTTTAATATTTATTTATGTAAATACAGGAAAATATGAATATATATTTTATTTTTCTTTATATTACAAAAGATAGTAAACTATATATTGGTTTTCATCTTAAAAATATTTTTCACTAAAAAGCTATCCTGGAGATGTCTCCATATCAGTACGTAATAATCTTCATTTTTGTTGTTGTTTTAATTTTGGCTTTTTTGCATTTAGGTTTTTGTTTGATTTTTGTTTGTTTTTTGCCTGACAGGGCACACTATGTATGCATGTCATGGTACGTATGTAATTTTGTACATATCTATCTATAGGATATCTCTGGATAGATTCCTCAAAATTGAACTGTTACGTCAAAGGGAAAATAGATCTGTAATTATGGTATATATTCCCAGATTCCACTTCATAGTAGTTGTACACTTTTTCCCCCAAGGCCTTATAAGTAGAGTATAAATTTTGGATTTTTTCCAGGGTGGTACATAAGAATTGGTATTTCACAGAAGTTTTAATTTGAGTGTTTCTTATTGTGAATGAGGTTGGGCATCTTTTCGTATTTTTAAGAGATCTTTCCATTTCTTTAAATTGTTAATGTCCTATGTCGATTTTTCTATTGGGTTGTTGGCCTTTTTCTTGACATTTTCTATGAGAAAGCAGCTCTTTGTGACACAAATTGCAAATATTTTATCAGTTTGTCTTTCTTTTTTTGCATTGCTTATGTTGCTTTTTGTCACAAAGACTTTTTTAAAATGTAGTCAAATGCCCTAATCTTTTTCCTTAATGGCTTCTGGATTTTGAATCATAGTTAAAAAGGCCTTCTCCCACTCTAAGACTGTAAAGGAATTGACCTATGTTTTCTTCCAGTTCTTTTGCGGCTTAATTTCTCTTTAAATTTACAACATCAATCTACTTAGAGTTTAGCCCGGTATATGGCATGAGACGTGGATCCAACTTTATCTTTTTCCAGTACCATTTTTTTTTGAGACGGAGTTTCGCTCTTGTTGCCCAGGCTGGAGTGCAATGGCACGATCTTGGCTCACCACAACCTCCGCCTCCTGGGTTCAAGAGATTCTCCTGCCTCAGCCTCCTGAGTAGCTGGGACTATAGGTGCGTGCCACCACGCCTGGCTAATTTTGGAATTTTTAGTAGAGACGGAGTTTCTCCATTTTGGTCAGGCTGGTCTCTATCTCCTGACCTCAGGTGATCCACCCACCTTGGCTTCCCAAAGTGCTGGGATTACAGGCGTGAGCCACCGTGCCCCGCCTCCAGTACCATTTATTAAAAATTCCTTTTTACCACATTGATTTGAAATGCCCTATACTAAATTCCCATATCTATTTAGGTCTATTTCAGGACTTTCTGTCCTGTTCCCCCGTCTCTTCCTTCACCAGTACCATACTCTTAACTTTTGAGGCTTTATATTTTAATATATTATTTTTCATTTTTAATATATGATTTTTCTATTGCAAAGATTCCTGGCTATTTTTGCTTGCTTATTTTCCATACGATCTTTAGAATCTCCTTTCAGAAAAGAAAAGATGATAGTTTATTGGAAGCGCATTAAATTTATAAATTAATTTAGAGGAAACTAACATCTTTATAATGTGAGTCTTCCCTACTCAAGAATAGAGTATATCTTTCCATTCGTTCAAGTATACTTTTGTCTTTCAGTAGTGTTTTCCTCAAATTTTTTGCACATTTCTTCCTAAATGTTTTATCTTTTTTGTTGCTATTGCAAATAAGGTCTTCTCTTTCATTGTACCATCTAATAGGTTGTTTATATATGGTAAAAAATATTGATTCTTGTACATTAACTTTATATTCTCTCATCCTACTGAATTATCTCTCGCTCTCTCTCAATATACGTGTGTGTGTATATTGGTGGGGGCAGAGAGAGAAAGAAAGAGAATTTTTCAAAAAGAGTCTTTTTAAAAGCTATAATTAGTATCTTCTGAGAGTTAAATTATTGAATCCATAAAACAAGAGCAAGAGTTTATGGAAAAGGAACAAAGAACAAGAACACACTTTTTTTCAGATAAAACCACGTTTTATTTTTGTAATGCCACATCATCTATCTGCTCATGTGTGCAAATCTATATATTATATATTTTTGTGAAATAATACATGTTGAGTTTTGCTATAGAAGGGGTGGAAAACTAGCTTAGAAAACTAATTCTAGGCCTGCTTCTGTTATTTATTACCTTTGTCATATTAGGCAAATGAATTATCACCTTTGGATCTTGTTCCCCCAACTGTAAAGTTGTACTCAATTATCTAATTCTATATGGTCTTTCTAAGGTCAATATATCTATGAATAAATTAATCAGTAAATGATTTGTTTCTTTTAATTTTCATGTGATTTTTCTCACTGAGAGATGTAACAAGTTTGTGACAATAACCTGCTACTTTCACTATAATTTAAACACAGCCAGAGGTTTGAGGAAGTTTTTGGCCTTTGAAGTTTGTGAACTGGAAACTGTTACAGAGTGTTTTGAATTCTCTACAACCTGCAATCCTACTCAACAGTATAGGTCACTTATAGTTTAACTTCTTTTTGAAATTTATTTTTATTGTATACATTTCAGGTGTACAACATGATGTTTTGATATATACATACACATAATGAAATGATTACTACAAGTAATTGAGTTAACATATCCATCACCTTCCTTAGTTACCTCTCTTTTTGTGTTTGTGGTAAGAGCACCTAAAATCTACTCTCTTAGCAAATTTTTAATAAATAATACAATATTATTAACTATAGTCCTCCTGCTGTACATTAGATCTCTAGATTTATATATCCTACATAACTTCAAGTTTGTACCCTTTGAACTACATCTTCCCATTTCCTCACGCTTCCAGCCCCTGGTAACCACAGTCCTAGTCTCTGTTTAAATGTATTTGACTTTTTAAAAATATTTTACATACAAGTGAGATCATGCAGTATTTTTATTTGTGTGTGTGGCTTATTTTACTTAGTTTGATGTCTTTCAGTTTCATCCATATTGTTGCAAATGACAGCCTCTCCTTCCTTTTGTTTTTTTTTTTTAATTTCAGCTTTTATTTTAGATACAAGTGGGTATATGTGTAGGATTGTTACATGGGTATATCAGACCCAGGTGGTGAGCATAGTACCCAATAGCTAATTTTTCAACCCATTCTCCCTTCCCTCCCTGCCCCCTGTAGTAGTCTGAAGTGTCTGTTGTTCCCATGTTTATGTCCATGTGAGCTCAATGTTTAGCTCCCACTTATAGGTAAGAACATGTGGTATTTGGTTTTCTGTCCCTGCCTTAATTCACTTAGGATTATGGCCTCCAGCTCCACCTATGTTGCTACAAAGAACATGATTTCATTCTTTTTATGGCTGCATATTATTCCATAGTGAATATGTACCACATTCTCTTTATCCAGTCCACCATTGATAAGCATCTAGGCTGATTCCATGTCTTTGCTATTTTGAATAGTGCAGCAATTAACATATAAGTGCATGTGTCTTTTTGCTAGAACAGTGTACTTTCCTTTGGGTATATACCTAGAAATGGGATTGCCGCATCAAATGGTAGTTCTGTTTTCAATCCTTTAAGAAATCTCTAAACTGATTACCTCAGTGGCTGAACTTATTTACATTCCCTCCAACAGTGTATAAGCATTCCCTTTTCTCCACTGTCTTGCCAGCATCTGTTGTTTTTGACATTTTAGTAATAGCCATTCTGACTGGTGTAATATGGTATCTCATTGTAGTTTTGATTTGCATTTCTCTGATGATTAATGATCATAAAAATTTTCTCACATTTCTTGGCCACTTGTATGTCTTCTTTTGAAAAATGTCTCTTCATATCCTTTGTCTGTTTTAATGGGGTTATTTGTTTTTTGCTTGTTGATTTATTTAAGTCCTTATGGATTCTGTATATCAGACCTTTGTCAGATGCATAGTTTATGAATATCTTCTCCCATTCTGTAAGTTGTCTATTTACTCTGTTGATGGTTTCTTTTGCCGCATAGAAGCTCTTTGGTTTAATTAGATCCCACTTGTTAATTTATGTTTCTGTTACAATTGCTTTTGGGGACCTAGCCAAAAATTCTTCGTCAAAACTGATATTAAGATGGGTATTTTCTAGGTTTTCTTTTAGGATTTCTATAGTTTGAGGTCTCATATTTAAATATTTAATTCATCTTGAGTCACTTTTTGTATAAGGTGAAAGTTAAGGGTCCAGTTTCATTCTTCCACATGAATGAATGGGTAGCCAGTTATCTCGACACCATTTATTGAATAGGGAGTCCATCCTCTATCGCTTGTTTTGTTGGCCTTATCAAAGATCGAATGATTGCAGGTGTGCGGCTTTATTTCTGAGTTTTCTATCCTGTTCCGTTGGTCTATGTGTCTGTTTTTATACAAGTATCATGCTATTTTGGTTACTGTGGCCTTACTATAGTTTGAAGTCAGGTAGTGTGACAGTATCTCCTTCCTTTTCCATTCATCCACTGATGGAAACTTAGGTTGTTTCCATATCTTAGTTATTGTGAATAATGCTGCAATAGACATGAGAGTGCAGATATCTCTACAAGGTGCTGATTTCATTTTCTTTAGTATATACTTAGCAAAGGAATTGCTGGGTCACATAATAGTTCCATTTTTAATTTTTTTGAGAACTTCCATACTGTTTTTTATAATGGCTGTACCAATTTACCCTCCTACCAACAGTGTGTGAGGGTTCCCTTTTTCTACACCCTTGCCAACACTCATTATGTCTTGTCTTTTGGATAATAGTCAACCTAAACAAGACAGTATGGTACTGGCATAAAGACAGACATATAGACCGACATAATAGAAAAGAAAGCCCAGAAATCAATCCACACACATATAGTCAAGTGATCTTCCACAAGGGTGCCAAGACTACACAATGGGGAAAGGACAGTCTCTTCAATAAAGGTGTTAAGAAAACTGGGTATCCACATAAAAGAATGAAACTGGACCCTATCTTATGTCATACACAAAAATCAATGCAAAATGGAATCAATTCAAAAAGCACATTTACTCACATGTTCATCGCTGCACTATCCACCACAGCAAACCACACTAAAGACCTAAGCATAAGACTTGAAACCATAAAACTTATAAAAGAAAACATAAGAACAAGCTCTTTGACATTGGTCTTAGCAAAGTTTTTTTTTTATGACACCAAAAGCTCAGCAACTAAAGCAAAAACAAACAAATGGGACTATATCAAACTAAAAAGCTTCTGCAAAGGAAGCAAGCAACAAAAAGCCTATGGATTGGGAGAAAATACTTGCAAATCATATATCTGATAGGGAGTTAATTTCCAAAATTAACCAAGAAACTCACATAACAGGAAAAAAACATAACTGATTAAAAGATGGGCAAAGGACCAGAATAGACATTTCTCCAAAAAAGACAATAGGTATTTTTGAAAAATGTTCAACGTCACTAATCATCAGGGAAATGTAAATCAAGACCACAATGAGATATCTTCTCACACAGTATCATCTCTTTACGCTTCTAATATACTTTGGATATTTGTCTCTGCTCAAATCTCATGTTGAAATGTAATCCCCAATGTTGGAGGTGGGGTCTGGTAGGAGGTATTTAGGTCATGGAGGCTGATCCCTTCCTCATGGTCTGCCGCTGTTCTCACAATAGTCAGTGAATTCTTACAAGATCTGGTTGTTGTAAAATGTGACACCACCCCCTACCCCCTCTCTCTCTTACTCCTGCTTTCACCAAGTGACCTTATTGTTCCCCCTTCGGATTCTGCCATGAGTAAAAGCTCCCTCAGGCATCCCCAGAAGCTGAGCAGATGCCTCACCATGCTTCCTGTACAGTCTGCAGAACCATGAGCCAATAAAATGTCTTTTCTTTACACATTACCCAGTCTCCAGTATTTCTTTCTAGCAATGCAAGAACAGCCTCATACAGCTTCCTAAAATGAGATAATTTAAGACATAATTATACCTTAAGCATGATTACCACAGGTTTAAACGTGGAAGAGAGGTCAGATTTTTGTTTTGGAATGCAATCAGAAATATTTATTTTAGAAAATAATTTTAGCAGTTATACAACATTATGATTTTATTTATCCAAGATGCATTAAAATAATCTTTTTCTTAGTCCTCCTTCCCGTTTTGATTCTAAATCAGACTTACTTATCATGATGACAACTAATATTTATTAAATGTGTATATGTACCAGGCACTAGTCTAAGTAATCTCCATGCAATATTTTTTTGCTTTTATATCAACCCTACAAAGCACAAAATTTTTCTTTAATCTGTATTTCACAGAAATGATAGCAGAGCTTTAGAAAGCTAAAGTGATTTGCTCAAAGTCATACAGCTAGTAAAATATAGGCATATAAACTTGTCAGTCTGTCTCTAAAGCCCACGCTCTGAACCACTATGTTTAATTTCCTTTAAAAGAAAAAAGGAAATGAAAAAAAATGTACCTTAAGTGGTACAGCCTGATGAATCAGACTTCCTCAACTTTTAAGTCATGTCATAATGTCCAGATTCACAATCACGACCCATTACAGACAATAAAAAGTGTGATGTTGGGAACAAAAAGGTAATGGGATATTTTTCTTAACATAAGGCATGAAACTTGAACTACAATAATGTTATCCAGAGTTGAATGAAATTCTTGTGGCAAATGGGTCAGAATATGGATTCGTTTTAATTTCAGAAACATAATAAAGTATGCGTAATATTTACTATATAGCACCATAATGTTTCATCAGCGTAAGTTGTGAATATTCACATTAAGTGGCATAAACAAAGACTCTAAATAGCCTTGTGTTGGTTCAGGTCAGGATTTACAATAAAATTAGTTAAAAAGGAGTTTTCGTTTCTAGAGCTCTATATATTTTGGAATTGTGGATAAGAACTCATGGACCTACACTTCTCTAATTTTTTTTCTTTTTTAAAAATTTTAATGTATTGTGGTAAGAGCACTTACCAGGAGATCTACCCTCTTAACAAGTTTTAGTTGTACAATACAGTTTGTTAACTATGGGGACAATGTTGTACAGATCTCTAGAACTTACTCATCTTGCATAATTGAAACTTTATGTCCATTTGACTATTTTTGATACATCATATAAGTGGAATTATGCAGTTTTTTTCCTCCTGTGGCTGGCTTATTTCACTTGGCATGTTTTCAAAGCTTTCTCCATTTTGTCACATAAGGCAGAATTTTCTTCTTTTTATAAGGCTGAATAATATTCTATTGTATGTATATAGCACATTTTCTTTATCCATTCATGTCAATGGACATAAGATTGTTTCCACATCTTGGACATTGTGAGTAATGCTGCAATAAACATTGAAGTGCTGATATCTCTTCAAGATCCTAATTTCAATTCTTCTGGAAAAATACCCAGAGGTAGGATCGCTAGATTATACAGTACAATTTTTTTTAGGCACCTCCATACTGCACAAAGGTTCCAATTTCTCGATCTCTTTGCCAACACTTTTCTTTTTGTTTTTTTTGTTTGTTTGTCTCAGTTTTTCTGTTTTTATAATAGCCATCCTAACAGATGTGAGGTGATATTTCATTGTGATGTTTAGTTGCATTTCCCTGATGATTAGTGGCATTGAGCACATTTTCATATACCTGTTGACCATTTGTTTGTCTTCTTTGGGGAAATTTATATTCAAGTATTTAGCCCATTAAAAGCTTTTTAAATTATTACGGATACATAATACTTGTATATATTTAAGGGTCATGTGTTATTTCGATAAAAGCATATAATGTGTGATGATCAAACCAGGGTAACTGGGATATCCATCACACCTCAAGCATTTACCATTTATTTGTGTTAGGAACATTCCAATTCCACTCCTTTGATTATTTTGAAATCTACAATAAATTATTTTTAACCTTGTCACCCTATTGTGCTACCAAACACTAGGTCTTATTCCTTCTATCTAACTGTATTTTTGTACCTATCCACCATCTCCCCTTTCCCCCATACCCCTATGCCCCCCCCCACTATTCTTTTCAGCCTCTGATAACCATCAATATATTCTCTATCTCCATGAGTTCTTTTTTTATCTCCCACATATGAATGAGAACATATAATAATTATCTTTCTGTGCCTGGTTTATTTCACATAACCTAAGGTCCTCCAGTTCCAACCATGCTGTTGCAAATGACAAGATTTCATTCTTTTTTGCTTAATAATATTCCATTGTGTATATGTACCACATTTTCTTTATCCATAAATTCATTGATAGTCACTTAGGTAGATTCCACATCTTGGCTTATTCGTTTAGGGGTGTGTTTTTTGTTATTGCATTATAGAAGTTCCTTATACATTTTGGAAATTAATCCCTTATCAAATATGTGGTTTGCAAATAATTTCTCCCATGTCTAGTTTCCTTTTTCACTCTATCAAGTTTTTTTCCTTTGCCGTGCAGAAGCTTTTTACTTTGACCTGGGCCCACTTGTCTATTTTTGCTTTTGTTGCATATGTTTTTGGTGTAGTACCCATGAAATCATTGCCAAGACCAGTATCAAGAAGTCTTTTCCCTATGTTTTCTTCTAGGAGTTTTACAGCATTATGTTTAAGTCTTCAATCCATTTTGCGTTGATTTTTGTGTATGGTGTAAAACAAGGGTCCAATTTCATTCTTTTTTATGTGCATATCCACTCTTCCTAGCACCATCTGTTGAATCTTTTTCCCATTGTGCATTCCTGGAATGCTTGTTGAAGATCAGTTGACTTTATACAGGTAGATTTATTTCTTGGCTCTCTTTCCTGTGCCATTAATCTGTATGTCTGTCTTTATGCCAGTACCAAATTATTTCATTTACTGAAGCTTTGTAACATATTTTGAAATCAGAAAATGTGATGGCTGCAACTTTGTTCTCCTTTTTGAAGATTATTTTGGTTATTTGGATCTTTTATGGCTCCATATGAATTTTAATATTATTTTTTCTGTTTCTATAAAAAGACTGCCATGAGAATTTTGATAGGAATTATATTGAATCTGTGGATCAGCTTGGGTAGCATGACATTTTAACAGTATTAAATTTTAATAAGATTGTTTTCCTAACTTCCTTTTTAGATAGTTCCTTGTGTGTTTTTTTTCTTCAACTTTTATTTTAAGTTCCAGGGTACATGTGCAGGATGTGCAGGTTTGTTACATAAGTAAAGGTGTGCCATGGTGGATTGCTGCACAGATCAACTTATCACCTAGGTATTAAGCCCAGTATCCATTAGCTATTCTTGATGCTCTCCCTCCCACTACCCCTCCAGCAGGCCCCAGTGTATTTTGTTCCCCTCCATCTGTCCAAGTGTTCTTACTGTTCAGCTCCCACTTATAAGTGAGAACACGTAGTGTTTGGTTTTCTGTTCCTGTGTAGTTTGCTGAGGATAATGGCTTCCAGCTCCATCCATGTCCCTGCAAAGGACCTGATCTTGTTCCTTTTTACGGGTGCATAGTATTCCATGGTGTATCTTTTTAGATAGTTCATTGTTAGTGCATGCAAATTCAACTGTGTTTTTTATGTTAATTTTGTAACCTGTAACTTTACTGAATTAGTTTATTAGTTATAACAGTATTTTGGAGTGTGGAATGTTTAGGGTTTTCTATATGTAATAACATATAATCTGCAAACAGGGACAGTTTTACTTCTTACTTTCTGATTTGGATGTATTTCATTTCTTTTTCTTGCCTAATTGCACTGGCTACAACTTCCAGTACTATGTTAAATAATACTGGCAAGAGTACCCATCCACTTGACATGTTCCTGATCTTAGAAGAAAAGCTTTCAGTTTTTCACTGTTGAATTTGTTATTAGTTGTAGATTTTCGTATATGGCCTCTATTATGTTCAGGTAACTTCTTTCTATTCATAGTTTGTTAAGAGTTTTTATCATAAAAAGGTGTTAAATTTTGTCAAATACTTTTTCTGCATCTATTGAGATAATCATGTGATTATATTCATTATGTTAATGTAGTGTATTACAGTCGTTGGTTTGTGTATGTTGAACCATCCCTGCATCCCAGTGATAAATCCCATTAGGTAATGGTGTATGATTCTTTTAATATGCTGTTGAATTCAGCTTGCTAGTATTTTGTCAACGATTTTTGGGTCTACACTCTTCAGTAATATTTGCTAGTAGTTTTCTTATGGTGTCTTTGTCTGACTTTGGTATTAGGGTAATGCTGGCCTCATAAAATGAGTTTGGAAGTGTTCTCTCTTTAATTTTTTGGAAGAGTTTGAGAAGAATTGGCATTAATTCTTCCTTAAATGTTTGGCAGAATTTATCAGTGAAGCCATCTGTTTCTGGGCTTTTCTTTGTTGAGAGTATTTTTATTACTAATTCGATCTCCTTACTAGTTATAGGTCTGTTCAGACTTTCTATTTCTTCAGGATTCAATCTTGATAAATTGTATGTTTTTAGGAAATTATCCATTTCTTCTAGGTTATCCATTTCCCCTAGTTTGTTGACATATAATTGTCCATAGTAGTATCTTATGATCCTTTTTATCTCTGTAGCATCAGTTACAACATCTCCTCTTTCATTTATGATTCTATTGGTTTGAGTATTTTCTCTTTTTTCCTTACCTCCATACCAAAAAAAAAATTTGGTATGATTTCAATCTCAAGTTTATTAAGTCGTGTTTAGTGACCTATCATGTGATCCATCCTAGAGAATGTTCCTTGTGTGCTTGAGAACTTAGTGTGCTCCTTTTTAGTCTAGCTAAATGTTTATCAAATTTTATTGTTTCAAAAAACCAATTCTTAGTTTCATTTTTTTCTAGTTTTTATATGTTCTATTTAATTTTTTCTTCTCAAATGATTATCATTTTCTTCTTCCTGCTAACTTTAGGCTTAGTTGTTCATCTTTTTCTATTTCTTAAGGTGTATAGTTCGATTATTTATTTGAGATCTTCCTTGTTTTTAAAAATGAGTGTTAAGCACCTGTAGTTCCAGCTACTTGGAAGGCTGAGGCAGGAGGATTGCTTGAACACAATAGTTAAAGGCTGCAGTGAGCTACAATCACACCACTCCATTCCAACATGCAGAGTGACAGAGTGAGACCTTGTTTAAAAAAATATTAAAAACAGGCATTTGTCACTACAAACTTCCCTCTTAGGACTGCTTTTCCTGCATCACATGGTTTTGGAATGTTGCATTTTCACATTTATTTGTCTTACTCCCTAATTTCCTTTTTGAATTCTTCCTTGACTCATTGGTGTTCAGAGGTGTGTTGTTTAATTTCCGCATACTTGTGAATTTTAGTTTTCCTTTTGTTATTAATTTCTAGTTTTAATGTGTTTTGGTCAGAAAAAATATTTGGTATGGTTTCAGTCTTAAGTTTATTGGGTCCTGTTTTGTGATCTATCATGTGATCCATCCTAAAGAATGTTCCATGTGTGCTTGAGAAGAATGTATCTTCTCCTGATGTTGGGTGAAATGTTCTGCATATGTTTGTTAGGTTTGTTTCATCTACAGTGTTGTTCAAGTCTGCTGTTTCCTTATTGATTTTCTGTCTGAATATTCTATCCATTATTGAAAGTGGGGTATTGAAGTCTCTTATTATTATTGTATTGCTGTCTATTTCTCCCTTCAGTTCTGCCAATGTTTGCCTTATATATTTAGGTGCTCTGATACTGGGTACATATATATGTATAATTGTTACGTAATTTTCATAACTTCCTGGAGAATTGACCCTTTTATCATTACGTAATGACCTTCTTTGTTTCTTGTGACTGTTTTTGACTTTAACTCTATTTTGTCTCATGTAAATATAGCAAACCTCTGCTTTCTTTTGGTTGTCATTGACATAGATTATCTTTTTTTTAATTCCTTCACTTTCAGCTTATGTGTATCCTTAAATTAAAAGTGAGTTTCCAATGAGATACCATCTCACGCCAGTTGGAATGGCAATCATTAAAAAGTCAGGAAACAGATGCTGGAGAGGATGTGGAGAAATAGGAATGCTTTTGCACTGTTAATGGGAATGTAAATTAGTTCAACCATTGTGGAAGACAGTGTGGTGATTCCTCAAGGATCTGGAACTAGAAATACCATTTGACCCAGCAATCCCATTACTGGGTATATACCCAAAGGATTATAAATCTTGCTACTATAAAGACACATGCACACGTATGTTTATTGCGGCACTGTTCACAATAGCAAAGACTTGGAACCAACTCAAATGCCCATCAATGATAGACTGCATAAAGAAAATGTGGCACATATACACCATGGAATACTATGCAGCCATAAAAAAGGATGAGTGCATGTCCTTTGCAGGGACATGGATGAAGCTGGAAACCATCATTCTCAGCAAACTGTCGCAAGGACAGAAAACCAAACACTGCATGTTCTCACTCTTAGGTGGGAATTGAACAATGAGAACACTTGGACAAAGGGCAGGGAACATCACACACTGGGGCCTGTTGGGGAGTGGGGGGCTGGGCATTAGGAGAAATACCTAATGTAAATGACAAGTTGATAGGTGCAGCAAACCAACATGGCACATGTATACCTATGTAACAAACCTGCACATTGTGCACATGTACCCTAGAACTTAAAGTAGAATAAATAAAAAAAATTAAAAGTGAGTTTGTTGGAGACAGCATATGGTTGAATTTTTGTTTTCTATCCATTTAGTCACTCTATATATTTTGATCGGGGGATTTAATTCAATTACATTTAAAGTAATAATTGATGGGAAAGGATTTACTATTGCCATTTTGTTAATTGTTTCCTGTTTGGTAGCTCTTTTCTTCCCACTTTTGCCTCTTGCTGTTTTCTTTTATGTTTCATTGACTTTCATTGTTGTTATTGATATGCTTAGATTCCCTTCTCTTCTTTGCATAACTCCCATAGATATTTTTTGTGTGGTTACCATGGGACTTACATAAAGTATTTCATAACCATCTATTTTAAGCTGATAACAACTTAATTTCAATCACATACCAAAACTCTGCATTTTTACTCTTTCTACACTCACACACACACACAGACACACACACACTTTGTTATTACTGTCACAATGTACATTCATTTATGTTTTGTATCCTAACATATGTTTAGTTATAGTTACTTTTAATACTTTTATATTTTTGTACTACCATTAAAAGTAACTTTACCCATCACCATTAAAACAGTAAGTTGTCCTATATCTGTCTATATATTTACCTATACTAATGAGTTTTATACTTTCTTAAGTTGTTGTGTTACTTTTCAGTGTCCTTTCATTTCAACTGAAAGAACTCCCTTTCTCATTTCTTGTAAGGCAAGACCACTATTGAACTCCTTCAGCTTTTTTTTCTCAGGGAAATTCTTTACCTCCCCTTCATTTTTGAAGAATATTTTGCCAGGTATAGTATTCTTGGTTGACAGTTATTTCTTTTGGCATTTTGAATATATAATTTCGTCCCCTTCTGGCCAGAAAGGTTTCTGTTGAAAAATCCACTGATATGGGAAAATCCCTTATATAAGACAAGTGGCTTTTCTCTTGTTGCTTCCAATATTCTCATTGTCTTTTACTGTGATGATTATAATGTATTTTAGTGTGGGCATCTTTGAGTTTATTTTACCTGAAATCTTTTGGGCTTTTGCATCCAGATGTCTATTTCTTTCCCCAGATTTGGGAAGTGTTCATCCACTATTTCCTTGAGTGTGCTTTTTCATGATTGTTTGGGGGTTTTGTTCTTTCTTCTCCTTCCAAGACTCCTATTTTGGTTGGCTTAATGGTGTCCCACAAGTCCATTAAGCTTTCTTCATTCTTTTTCATTCTTTTTTCTTTTTGCTCCTCTGACTCAATAGTTTCCAGTGAGCTGTCCCTGAGTTCACTAATCCTTTCTTCTGTTTGATCTAGTCTGTTGTTGAACCCTTTAGTAAGTTCTTCAGTTCGAATATTGCATTGTTCAATTCCATGGTTTTTGTTTGGTACTTTTTAAATATACATTTTCTATTTCATTGTTGAATATGTTGAGAATATTTTTGAAATTCTTACTTTGTTCATGCATTTTTCTCCTGATCTTGGTGAGCATCTTTATCATGTTATCCATAAAGAATAAAGAATTTTCCATGAGGTAAATTATATAACTCAAATTTACTAGAGTTATTTTCTGGATATTTACCTGTTCCTTTGTTTAAAACATATTTCTCTGTTTCTTCATTTTCCTTGAATCTATGTCTTGGTGTCTATGCATTATACAAAATATCCACCTGTTTCAGTCTTCACAGATTGGCCTTATGCAGGAGAAGAACCTCAATCATAAGCCCAGTCAGAGATTTGAGGGCCCTTTTCAACCTTCATACTATCCAATCTATGTTCTTTGTTCTTAACAGCCACCAGGCATCTAGATAGAGTATGCTAATTCTCATTAGCACGTCAAGACAAATGGTCAAAAGGCAGTTTCTCAGGCAGCCTCCCCAAAACTTGGATCACTGAATGTTCTCTTCAACTTTTTTCCTCCTCAGAGAGAAGATGGGATCTGGGGGTTTTCACCTATTTTTTCTGTACTGAGTCAGGGGTGTGGGGGCGGATGTGGCAACTAGTAGTGTGCTAGATCAAATCACCAGCCCTGTTTTCACCAGCCCCCAGGCATCTAGATTATACCAGGTCCCATCAGAGCTCTGAGATATGCTAGAAAGAAGGCAGTCCTCTGGGTAGTAGGCATTTGACATGTGGCCCACCTCTTTCCCTCACCAGGGAGAAGCTGAAAGCTGGGGGTTTTGATCGTCTGCTTGCTCTGTGCTGAGCTGGGGGGAAGGACTGTGGGTTGATGGTGACTACCATCCCAAACTGCCATCTCTGTTCTCATTAGCCCCAGATAGCTAGGTCATGCCAGGTCCTGTCAGTGCTCCAAGATGAGAAAAACAGAAGCCAGTCCTCTGAGTAGGACATGGAGAATTTGGGGTATTAGATGTATAGTCCATCTCTTTCCCTTCCCATAGAGAAGCTGAGAGCTGGAGGTTTTTTCTCAATCATATAGCACTATGACAGAGGTAGGTATTATGGAAACAGGGTTTTATTATTATTATTATTATACTGTAAGTTCTAGGGTACATGTGCACAACGTGCAGGTTTGATACATAGGTATAATGTGCCATGTTGGTTTGCTGCACCTATCAACTCATGATTTACATTAGGTATTTCTCCTAATGCCCAGCCCGCCACTCCCCAACAGGTCTCAGTGTGTGATGTTCCCCACACTGTGTCCAAGTGATCTCATTGTTCAATTCCCACCTGTGAGTGAGAACATGCGGTGTTTGGTTTTCTGTCTTTGGGATAGTTTGCTGAGGATGATGGTTTCCAGCTTCATCCATGTCCCTGAAAACGACATGCACTCATCCTTTTTTATGGCTGCATAGTATTCCATGGTGTATATGTGCCACATTTTCTTTATCCAGTCTATCATTGATGGGCATTTGGGTTGGTACCAAGTCTTTGCTATTGTGAATAGTGCTGCAATAAACATACATATGCATGTGTCTTTATAGTAGCAAGATTTATAATCCTTTGGGTGTATACCCAGTAAGGGGATTGCTGGGTCAAATGGCAATTCTAGTTCTAGATCCTTGAGGAATCACCACACTGTCTTCCACAATGGTTGAACTAACTTACACTTCCACCAACAGTGTAAAAGTGGGAAACAGCGTGTCTTAAATCTTCCTACTGGCTTTGATATAGGTAGTTTTGTGCTCACCTGCGGTCCAGGAGCTTCTCAATTGTTTCTGCATTTCTCACAAAGGTAAGTTTCCCATGAACTACAGTGTATGTGAAGAGAAGAAAGGTCCAAGGCTTCCTATTATGCCATCTTGCTGATGTCACTAAAGAGTACACTTTTGAAAATTTTTTTCGTAGTGGTAAATAACATTCATTTTTAGTATCTTTTTTTTTATACTTTAAGTTCTGGAATACCATGTGCAGAATGTGCAGCTTTGTTACATAGGTATACATGTGTCATGGTGGTTTGCTGCACCTATCAACCTGTCATCTACATTAGGTATTTCTCCTAATGCTATCCCTCCCCTAGCGCCCCACCCCTCAACAGGCCCCAGTGTGTGATGTTCCCCCTCCGTGTCTATGTGTTCTCATTGTTCAACTCCCACTTATGAGGGAGAACATGCCGTGTTTGGTTTTCTGTTCCTGTGTTAGTTTGCTGAGAATGATGGTTTCCAGCTTCATCCATGTCCTTGCAAAGGACATGCACTCATCCTATTTTATAGCTGCATAGTATTCCATGGTGTATATGTGCCACATTTTCTTTATGCAGTCTATCATTGATGGGCATTTGGGTTGGTACCAAGTATTTGCTACTGTGTATAGTGCTGCAATAAACATACATGTTCATGAGTCTTTATAGTAGAATGATTTCTAATCCTTTGGGTATATACCCAGTAATGGGATTGCTGGGTTAAATGGTATTTCTGTTTCTAGATCCTTGAGGAATCACCACACTGTCTTCCACAATGGTTGAACTAATTTACACTCCCACCAACAGTGTAAAAGCATTCCCGTTTCTCTACATCCTCGCCAGCATCTGTTGTTTCCTGACTTTTTAATGATCACCATTCTAACTGGAGTGAGATGGTATCTCTTTGTGGTTTTGATTTGCATTTCTCTAATGACCAGTAATGATAACAGGTAACATGGCTGCCTATGTAAAAAATTAAAAGAAGGGCAAAAAACCTCCTGTCATGTGACATGATGGCTCCCCTTTGCCTTTGGCAATGATCATAAGATTTCTGAGGTCTTCACCTAAAGCACATGACAGCACCATGCTTCCTGTAAAGCTTGCAGAAATGTGAGCTAAATTAACCTCTTTTCTTTATAAATTAGCCAATCTTAGGTATTTCCTTAAAGCAATTCAAGAACAGACTAATACAATGTGCATGAACAGGAAGGCTTGATATTGTCAAGATGTCACTTCTTCCTAATCTGTTCTATAGATTTAGTGCAGTCGCAAACAAAATCCCTGCAACTTATTTTATACATATTGACAAACTGATTTTACAGTTTATATGGAGAAGCAAAAGATCCAGAATAGCCAACACTTTTTTTTTTAACCTTTATTTTAAGTTCAGAGGTACATGTGCAGGTTTGTTACATAGGTAAACTTATGAGGGTTTGTTGTACAGGTTATTTCATCACCCAGCTATTAAGTGGGTATTCATTGGTCATTTTTCTTGATCCTCTCACTCCTCCCACCGTCCAACCTACAATAGGCCCCAGTGTGTGTTGTTTCTTCCCATGTGCCCACGTGTTCTCGTTGTTCAGCTCCCACTTATGAGTGAGAACATGCAGTAT
The DNA here is from genome assembly GCF_028885625.2 of Pongo pygmaeus. Classification (NCBI taxonomy): domain Eukaryota; kingdom Metazoa; phylum Chordata; class Mammalia; order Primates; family Hominidae; genus Pongo; species Pongo pygmaeus. The sequence continues at coordinate 104,578,621 of NC_072396.2, forward strand.
TTGGTTCTCTGTTCCTGCATTAGTTTGCTAAGGATAATGGCCACTAGCTCCATCCATGTTCCTGCAAAGAACATGATTTTTTTTAATTTAAATTTATTTATTTATTATTATTTTTAAAATTTTACTTTAAGTTCTGGGATACATGTGCAGAATGTGCAGGTTTGTTACATGGGTATACACGTGCCATGGTGGTTCGTTGCACCTATCAACCCATCATCTAAGTTTTAAGCCCCGCATGCGTTAGATATTTGTCCTAATGCTCTCCCTCCCCTTGTCCCCCAACCTCCAACAGGCACCAGTGTGTGATGTTCCCCTCCCTGTGTCCATGTGTTCTCATTGTTCAACATTCACTTATGAGTGAGAACATGCCGTGTTTGGTTTTCTGTTCCTGTGTTAGTTTGTTGAGGATGATGGTTTCCAGCTTCATCCATGTCCCTGCAAAGGACATGCACTCATCCTTTTTTATGGCTGCATAGTATTCCATGGTGTATATGTGCCACATTTTCTTTATGCAGTCTATCATTGATGGGCATTTGGGTTGGTTCCAAGTCTTTGCTATTGTAAATAGTGCTGCAATAAACATACATGTGCATGTGTCTTTATAGTAGAATAATTTCTAATCCTTTGGGTACATACACAGTAATGGGATTACTGGATCAAATGGTATTTCTGGTTCTAGATCCTTGAGGAATCACCACACTGTCTTCCACAGTGGTTGAACTAATTTACACTCCCATTAACAGTGTAAAAGCATTCCTATTTCTCCACGGCCTCGCCAGCATCTGTTGTTTCCTGACTTTTTAATGATCACCATTCTAACTGGAGTGAGATGGTATCTCATTGTGGTTTTGATTTGCATTTCTCTAATGACCAGTAATGATGAGCTTTCTTCCATATGTTTGTTGGCCTCATAAATATCTTCTTTTGAGAAGTGTTTGTTCATATCCTTCGCCCACTTTCTGATGTTTTTTTTTTCTTTTGTAAATTTGTATAAGTTCCTTGGAGATTCTGGATATTAGACCTTTATCCAATGGGTAGATTGCAAAAATTTTCTCCCATTCTGTAGGTTGCCTAAGAACATGATTTTATTCTGTTTTATGGTTCCATAGTATTCCATGGTGCATGTGTACCACATTTCCTTTGTCCAGTCTGTCATTGATGGTCATTTAGGTTGATTCCATACCTTTGCTATTGTGAATAGTGCTGCAATGAACAAAGCATGCATGTGTCTTTATAATACAATTATTTATATTCCTCTGGACATATGCCTAGTAATGGGATTGCTGGGTCAAATGGTAGATCTGGCTTTTAACTCTTTCAGAAATCACCAAACTGCTTACCACAGTGGTTGAACTAATTTATACACTTACCAACAGTGCATGTGTTCCCTTGTCTCCACAACCTGCCAGCATCTGTTATTTTATGACTTTTTAATAATAGTCATTCCCACTGGTGTGAGATGGTATCTTGTTGTAGTTTTTATTTGCATTTCTCTAATAATTAGTGATGTTGAGCTTTTTTCATATGATTGTTGGCCACATGTATGTCTTCTTTTGAAAAGTTTCTGTTCGTGTCCTTTGCCCACTTTTTAATGGGTTTTTTTTTTGCTTGTAAATTTGTTTTAAGATTCTTATAGAGGCTGGATATTACACCTTTGTCAGATACATAGTTTGCAAAGACTTTCTCCCATTCTGTACATTGTCTGTTTACTCTGTTGACAGTTTCTTTTGCTGTTCAGAGATCTTTAGTTTAATTAGATCTCATTTCTTGATTTTTGTTTTTGTTGCAATTGCTTTTGGCATCCTCATCATGAAATCTTTGCCCATGCCTATGACCTGAATGGCATTGCTCAGGTTGTCTTCTAGGGTTTTTATAGTTTTGGGTTTTACATTTAATTCTTCAAATGATCTTGAATGAATTTTTGTATATGGTTTAAGGAAGGGCTCCAGTTTCAGTCTCTGCATTTGGCTAGTCAGTTCTCCCAGCACCATTTATTGAATAGGGATTCCTTTTCGCCATTGCTTGTTTTTGTTAGGTTTATTGAAGATCAGATAGTTGTAGGTGTGTGGTGTTATTTCTGTGTTCTTTATTCTCCAACACAATATTGAAGAAGAATAAAGTCAGAAGACTGACACTACCTGAATTCTTGCTTACTATAAAGCTACGATAATGCAGTAAGTGTGGTATTGGTGAAAGAATAGATAAATAGGCCAGGCACAGTGGCTCACACCTGTAATCCCAGCACTTTGGGAGGCCGAGGCGGGTGAATCACGAGGTCAGGAGTTCAAGATCAGCCTGGCCAAGATGGTGAAACCCTGTCTCTAGTAAAAATGCAAAAAATTAGCCGGGCATGGTGGCGGGCGCCTGTAATCCCATCCCAGCTACTCAGGAGGCTGAGGCAGAGAATTGCTTGAACCTGGGAGGTGGAGATTGCAGTGAGCTGAGATTGCACCACTGCACTCCAGCCTGGGCGACAAAGTGACTCTGTCTCAAAAAAAAAAAAAAAAAAGAATAGATAAATAGATCAAGTGGGCAAAATACAAAGCCCAGCAAATAGACCACAAAAATATACTCAGCTGATTCTTGACAAGGGAGCATAGGCAATATAATGGAGCAATGATAGTCTTCTCAACAAATGATGCTGGAACAACTAGACATCCACATGCAAAAGGAAAAATCTAGACAAAGACTTTATACCTCTCATAAAAATTAACTTAAAATGGTTTATAGAGTTAAATGTAAAATATAAACCACACAACTCTGGATTATAACATAGGAGAGAACCTAAATGACCCTGGATATGGCAATGACATTTTTGATTTAGCACCAAAGGCATAATCCATGAAAAAAAGAATTGATAAGCTGAAACCCATTGAAATTTAAAACTTCTGTTCTGCTTCAGACACTGTTGAGAGAATGAAAAACAAGCCAAAAACTGGGAGAATATATTTGTAAAAGACATATCTGATAAAGGATTATTATCCAAAATATATGAAGAACACTTAACCTCAACAATAACAAAAAAAAACCCCTGATTTTAAAATGAGCAAAAGACTCAAACAGACATCTCATCAAAGAATACATACAGACAGAAAATAAACAAATGAAAAGATGCTCAACATCATATGTCATTAGGTAATTGCCCATTAAAGAATAACAAGTGGAACAATATGGTGGGATAGAAGGCTCCACTGATTGTCCACCATCACTCCACCCGAAAGGACATCAATTTAATAACTATCTACACCAAAAAAGCACCTTCATAAGAACTGAAATTCAGGCGAGCATTCACAGTACCTGCCTTTAACTTCAAATTGCTGAAATTGACACTGAAGAGGTGGGAAAAACAGTCTTGAATTGCTAATGCCACCCCTCACTGACCTCCCAGCCGGGCAGCAGCTGTGTGGTGCAGAGAGCATTTCTCGCCACTGTGGGAGGGAGAGCACAGCAATTGTGCTACATTGAACTCAGTGCTGCCCTGTTATAGCAGAAAACAAAACTGGACCAGTATTAGCTGACACCCGCCCACAGAGGGAGGATTTAAACCAGCCCTAGCCAGAGGGAAGTTGCCAATTCCAGTGGTCTAAACTGGAATTTGCTCAAGCCCCACCACCACTGCAGGCTAAAGTACTCTGGGGCTCTAAATAAACTTCAAAGGGAGTCTAGGCCACAAGGACTGCAACTCTTAGGTGAGTCTCAGTGTTGAACTGGTCCAGAGCCAGTGAACTGGGCAGCACGGGACCTACTGAGACACCAGCTGGGGTGGCTAAAGGCGTGCTAGCATCACCCCTTCCCATTCCCAGGCTGCACAGTTCATTGCTCCAAAAGAGACCCCTTCCCTCCACCTGAGGAGAGGAGAGGGAAGAGTGGGAAGGACTTTGTCTTGCATCTTTGATACCAACTCAGCCACAGCAAGATAGGGCACTGGTCAGAATCATAAGGCCCTCTTTCCAGGCCCTAGCTCCTAGACGGCATTTCTAGATACACCCTGGACTAGAAGGGAACCTGCAGCTTTGAAGGGAAGTACCCAGGCCTGTCAAGATTTATCACTTGCCAACTGAAGAGCCCTTGGGCCCTGAATAACCAGCAGCAATCCCCAGGTACCATGTTTAAGGCCTTGGGTGAGACTCTGAGACTTGCTGGCTTCAGGTAAGACTCAGGACATTCACAACTGTGGTGGTATGGGGCAAGACTCCTGCTTAAGAAAAGAGGAAAAAGTAGGCCGGGTGCAGTGGCTCATGCCTGTAATCCCAGCACTTTGGGAAGCCAAGGCGGGCAGATCACAAGGTCAGCAGATTGAGACTATCCTGGCTAACATGGTGAAACCCCATCTTTACTAAGAATACAAAAAAATTAGCCAGGCATGGTGGCGGGTGCCTGTAGTCCCAGCTACTTGGGAGGCTGAGGCAGGAGAATGGCGTGAACCCACGAGGAGGAGCTTGCAGTGAGCCACGATCGTGCCACTGAACTCCAGCCTGGGTGACGGAGCGAGACTCTGTCTCAAAAAAAGAAGAAAAGAAAAAAGAAAAGAGGAAAAAGTAAAGGGGACTTTCTCTTGTACCTTAGACATCAGCTTGGCTACAGGGAGGTAGAGCACCAAGTGGACTCTTGGAATCCTAGATTCCAGGTCTTGGCTTTTGGATAGCATTTTTGGACCTGCCCTAGGCCAGAAGGGAATGCTGTGCCATGAAGGGTGAGTCCTAGGCCAGGCAGCATTCACAAGCAGACTGAAAAGCCCTGTGGGCCTTAAGGTAACATGGCGGTAGTCTGGCAGTACTCCCTGTGGGCTTGTGGTGGTGGTGGCCACAAACTGAGATTCATCTGCCTTTGGAAAGGAGAGAGAAGAGTGGGAAGAACTGCATCTTGTGGTTTGAGTGCCAGCTCAGCCTCAGTACAATAGCTCATGAGGTACACTTCTAAGGTTTTTCACTCTTGTCCCTGGCTCTCAAATGGGAACTCTTGACCTGCCTGGGGCCTGGGGGAACTCACCTCCCTGAAGGTAAAGCCACCTGTTTGGCTGGCTTTGCCACAAGTTTATTGTAGAGAAACATGGCAATGAATGAACATAGGTGGTAGCCAGGGAGTGGTTACAGCAGGCCTTGAGTGAGACCCAGTGCTGTGCTGGCTTTAGGTCTGACCCAGCATAATCATAGTGGTGGTGGCCACAGGGGTGCTTGTGTCACACCACCCTTAGCTCCAGGTGAATCAAAACAGAGAGAGACTCAGTTCGTTTGGGTGAATGTAATGGAAGAGAACAAGAGTTTCTGCCTGTTAATTCAGAGAATTTTCCTGAATTTTGTCCAAGACCATCAAGGCAGTACCTCTACAAGTCTGCAAGAAGCACAGTGTTACTGGGCTTGGGGTGTCTTCTAAAGCAGATACAGCTTAGATCACAGCAACCAAGTCCTTTCTTTCTTTCTTTTTTTTTTTTTTTTTTTTGAGATGGAGTTTTGCTCTTGTTGCCCAGGCTGGAGTGCAATGGCATGGTCTTGGCTCACCGCAACCTCTGCCTCCCTGGTTCAGGCGATTCTCCTGCCTCAGCCTCCCAAGTAGCCAGGATTACAGGCACGTGCCACCATGCCAGGCTAATTTTTGTATTTTTAGTAGAGACAGGGTTTTCCATGTTGGTCAGGCTGGTCTCAAACTCCCGACCTCAGGTGATCCTCCCACCTCAGCCTCCCAAAGTGCTGGGATTTCAGATGTGAGCCACCATGCCTGGCCAAGTCCTTTCAAATATCTGAAAAACTTTCCCAGGAGGGGCAGCCATAAACCAGCCCAGATTGAGAAGAGTAAAAAAAATGCCTAACTTTTCAATGCCCAGACACAGACTAACATCTACAAGTATCAAGATAATTCAGGAAAACATGACCTCACCAAATGAAATAAATAAGACACCAGAGACCAATCCTGGAGAAAAAGAGGTATGTGACCTTTCAGACAGAGAACTCGAAATAGCTGTGTTGAGGAAACGCAAAGAAATTTAAGATAACACAAAGAAAGAATTCCAAATTCTATCATATGTATTTAACAAAGTGATTGAAATAATTTTAAAAGAATCAAGCAGAAATTCTACAACCAAAAGATGCAATTGGCATACTGAAGAATTCATCAGAGTCTTTTAATACCAGAATGGATCAAGCAGAAGAAAGAATTAGTAAGCTTGAAGACAGGCTATTTGCAAATACAGTCAGAAGAGAAAAAAGAGAAAAGAATAAAAAAACAAAGAAGCACATCTACAGGGTCTAAAAAATAGCCTCAAAAGGGCAAATCTAAGAGTTATTGGCCTTAAAGAGGAGGTAGAGAAAAAGATAGGGGTAGAAAGTTTATTCAAAGGGATAATAACAGAGAACTTCCCAACCCTAGAGAAAGATGTCAATATTCAAGTGCAAGAAGGTTATAGAACACCAAGCAGGATGTGCAGCAAGATGGCCGAATAGGAACAGCTCCGGTCTACAGCTCCCAGCACGAGCGACGCAGAAGACGGGTGATTTCTGCATTTCCATCTGAGCTTTGAGGAGAGCAGTGGTTCTCCCAGCACACAACTGGAGATCTGAGAACGGGCTGACTGCCTCCTCAAGTGGGTCCCTGACCCCTGACCCCCGAGCAGCCTAACTGGGAGGCACCCCCCAGCAGGGGCAGACTGACACCTCACACGGCTGGCCAGGTACTCCAACAGACCTGCAGCTGAGGGTCCTGTCTGTTAGAAGGAAAACTAACAGAAAGGACATCCACACCAAAAACCCATCTGTACATCACCATCATCAAAGACCAAAAGTAGATAAAACCACAAAGATGGGGAAAAAACAGAGCAGAAAAACTGGAAACTCTAAAAAGCAGAGTACCTTTCCTCCTCCAAAGGAACGCAGTTCCTCACCAGCAACGGAACAAAGCTGGACGGAGAATGACTTTGACGAGCTGAGAGAAGAAGGCTTCAGACGATCAAATTACTCTGAGCTACGGGAGGATATTCAAACCAAAGGCAAAGAAGTTGAAAACTTTGAAAAAAATTTAGAAGAATGTATAATTAGAATAACCAATACAGAGAAGTGCTTAAAGGAGCTGATGGAGCTGAAAACCAAGGCTCGAGAACTACGTGAAGAATGCAGAAGCCTCAGGAGCTGATGCGATCAAATGGAAGAAAGGGTATCAGCCCTGGAAGATGAAATGAATGAAATGAAGCAAAAAGGGAAGTTTAGAGAAAAAAGAATAAAAAGAAACGAGCAAAGCCTCCAAGAAATGTGGGACTATGTGAAAAGACCAAATCTACGTCTGATTGGTGTCCCTGAAAGTGACGGGGAGAATGGAACCAAGTTGGAAAACACTCTGCAAGATATTATCCAGGAGAACTTCCCCAATCTAGCAAGGCAGGCCAACATTCAGATTCAGGAAATACAGAGAACGCCACAAAGATACTCCTCGAGAAGAGCAACTCCAAGACACATAATTGTCAGATTCACTAAAGTTAAATGAAGGAAAAAATGTTAAGGGCAGCCATAGAGAAAGGTCGGGTTACCATCAAAGGGAAGCCCATCAGACTAACAGTGGATCTCTCGGCAGAAACCCTACAAGCCAGAAGAGAGTGGGGGCCAATATTCAACATTCTTAAAGAAAAGAATTTTCAACCCAGAATTTCATATCCTGCCAAACTAAGCTTCATAAGTGAAGGAGAAATAAAATACTTTACAGACAAGCAAATGCTGAGAGATTTTGTCACCACCAGGCCTGCCCTAAAAGAGCTCCTGAAGGAAGCGCTAAATATGGAAAGGCACAACCGGTACCAGCCACTGCAAAATCATACCGAAATGTAAAGACCATAGAGACTAGGAAGAGACTGCATCAACTAACGAGCAAAATAACCAGCTAACATCATAATGACAGGATCAGATTCACACACAACAATATTAACTTTAAATGTAAATGGACTAAATGCTCCAATTAAAAGACACAGACTGGCAAATTGGATAAAGACTCAAGACCCATCAGTGTGCTGTATTCAGGAAACCCATCTCACGTGCAGAGACACACATAGGCTCAAAATAAAAGGATGGAGGAAGATCTACCAAGCAAATGGAAAACAAAAAAAGGCAGGACTTGCAATCCTAGTCTCTGAGAAAACAGACTTTAAACCAACAAAGATCAAAAGAGACAAAGAAGGCCATTACATAATGGTAAAGGGATTAATTCAACAAGAAGAGCTAACTATCCTAAATATATATGCACCCAATACAGGAGCACCCAGATTCATAAAGCAAGTCCTGAGTGACCTACAAAGAGACTTAGACTCCCACACATTAATAATGGGAGACTTTAACACCCCACTGTCAACATTAGACAGATCAACGAAACAGAAAATCATCAAGGATACCCAGGAATTGAACTCAGCTCTGCACCAAGCAGACCTAATAGACATCTACAGAACTCTCCACTTCAAATCAACAGAATATACATTTTTTTCAGCACCACACCACACCTATTCCAAAATTGACCATATACTTGGAAGTAAAGCTCTCCTCAATAAATGTAAAAGAACAGAAATTATAACAAACTATCTCTCAGATCATAGTGCAATCAAGCTAGAACTCAGGATTAAGAATCTCACTCAAAACCGCTCAACTACGTGGAAACTGAACAACCTGCTCCTGAATGACTACTGGGTACATAACGAAATGAAGGCAGAAATAAAGATGTTCTTTGAAACCAACGAGAGCCAAGACACAACATACCAGAATCTCTGGGATGCATTCAAAGCAGTGTGTAGAGGGAAATTTATAGCACTAAATGCCCACAAGAGAAAGCAGGAAAGATCCAAAATTGACACCCTAACATCACAATTAAAAGAACTAGAAAAGCAAGAGCAAACACATTCAAAAGCTAGCAGAAGTCAAGAAATAACTAAAATCAGAGTAGAACTGAAGGAAATAGAGACACAAAAAACCCTTCAAAAAATTAATGAATCCAGGAGCTGGTTTTTTGAAAGGATCAACAAAATTGATAGACCGCTAGCAAGATTAATAAAGAAAAAAAGAGAGAAGAATCAAATAGATGCAATAAAAAATGATAAAGGGGATATCACCACCGATCCCACAGAAATACAAACTACCATCAGAGAATATTACAAACACCTCTACGCAAATAAACTAGAAAATCTAGAAGAAATGGATAAATTCCTCAACACATACACCCTCCCAAGACTAAACCAGGAAGAAGTTGAATCTCTGAATAGACCAATAACAGGAGCTGAAATTGTGGCAATAATCAATAGCTTACCAACCAAAAAAAGTCCAGGACCAGATGGGTTCACAGCCGAATTCTACCAGAGGTACAAGGAGGAGCTGGTACCATTCCTTCTGAAACTATTCCAATCAATAGAAAAAGAGGGAATCCTCCCTAACTCATTTTATGAGGCCAGCATCATCCTGATACCAAAGCCTGGCAGAGACACAACAAAAAAAGAGAATTTTAGACCAATATCCTTGATGAACATTGATGCAAAAATCCTCAATAAAATACTGGCAAACAGAATCCAGCAGCACATCAAAAAGCTTATCCACCATGATCAAGTGGGCTTCATCCCTGGGATGCAAGGCTGGTTCAATATATGCAAATCAATAAATGTAATCCAGCATATAAACAGAACCAAAGTCAAAAACCACATGATTATCTCAATAGATGCAGAAAAGGCCTTTGACAAAATTTAACAACCCTTCATGCTAAAAACTCTCAATAAATTAGGTATTGATGGGTCGTATCTCAAAATAATAAGAGCTATTTATGACAAACCCACAGCCAATATCATACTGAATGGGCAAAAACTGGAAGCATTCCCTTTGAAAACTGGCACAAGACAGGGATGCCCTCTCTCACCACTTCTATTCAACATAGTGTTGGAAGTTCTGGCCAGGGCAATTAGGCAAGAGAAGGAAATAAAGGGTATTCAATTAGGAAAAGAGGAAGTCAAATTGTCCCTGTTTGCAGATGACATGATAGTATATCTAGAAAACCCCATTGTCTCAGCCCAAAATCTCCTTAAGCTGATAAGCAACTTCAGCAAAGTCTCAGGATACAAAATCAATGTACAAAAATCACAAGCATTCTTATACATCAATAACAGACAAACAGAGAGCCAAATCATGAGTGAACTCCCATTCACAATTGCTTCAAAGAGAATAAAATACCTAGGAATCCAGCTTACAAGGGATGTGAAGGACCTCTTCAAGGAGAACTACAAACCACTGCTCAAGGAAATAAAAGAGGATACAAACAAATGGAAGAACATTCCATGCTCATGGGTAGGAAGAATCAATATCATGAAAATGGCCATCCTTCCCAAGGTAATTTACAGATTCAATGCCATCCCCATCAAGTTACCAATGACTTTCTTCACAGAATTGGAAAAAACTACTTTAAAGTTCATATGGAACCAAAAAAGAGCCCACATCGCCAAGTCAATCCTAAGCCAAAAGAACAAAGCTGGAGGCATCACACTACCTGACTTCAAACTATACTACAAGGCTACAGTAACTAAAACAGCATGGTACTGGTACCAAAACAGAGATATAGATCAATGGAACAGAACAGAGCCGTCAGAAATAATGCCACATATCTACAACTATCTGATCTTTGACAAACCTGACAAAAACAAGAAATGGGGAAAGGATTCCCTATTTAATAAATGGTGCTGGGAAAACTGGCTAGCCATATGTAGAAAGCTGAAACTGGATCCCTTCCTTACACCTTATACAAAAATCAATTCAAGATGGATTAAAGACTTAAATGTTAGACCTAAAACCATAAAAACCCTAGAAGAAAACCTAGGCAATGCCATTCAGGACATAGGCATGGGCAAGGACTTCATGTCTAAAACACCAAAAGCAATGGCAACAAAAGCCAAAATAGACAAATGGGATCTAATTAAACTAAAGAGCTTCTGCACAGCAAAGGAAACTACCATCAGAGTGAACAGGCAACCTACAAAATGGGAGAAAATTTTCTCAACCTACTCATCTGACAAAGGGCTAATATCCAGAATCTACAATGAACTCCAACAAATTTACAAGAAAAAAACAAACAACCCCATCAAAAAGTGGGCGAAGGACATGAACAGACACTTCTCAAAAGAAGACATTTATGCAGCCAAAAAACACATGAAAAAATGCTCACCATCACTGGCCATCAGAGAAATGCAAATCAAAACCACAATGAGATACCATCTCACACCAGTTAGAATGGCAATCATTAAAAAGTCAGGAAACAACAGGTGCTGGAGAGGATGTGGAGAAATAGGAACACTTTTACACTGTTGGTGGGACTGTAAACTAGTTCAACCCTTGTGGAAGTCAGTGTGGCGATTCCTCAGGGATCTAGAACTAGAAATTCCATTTGACCCAGCCATCCCATTACTGGGTATATACCCAAAGGACTATAAATCATGATGCTATAAAGACACATGCACACGTATGTTTATTGCGGCATTATTCACAATAGCAAAGACTTGGAACCAACCCAAATGTCCAACAATGATAGACTGGATTAAGAAAATGTGGCACATATACACCATGGAATATATGCAGCCATAAAAAATGATGAGTTCATGTCCTTTGTAGGGACATGGATGAAATTGGAAATCATCATTCTCAGTAAACTATCGCAAGAACAAAAAACCAAACACCGCATATTCTCACTCATAGGTGGGAATTGAACAATGAGAACACATGGACACAGGAAGGGGAACATCACACTTCAGGGACTGTTGTGGGGTGGGGGGAGGGGGGAAGGATAGCATTAGGAGATATACCTAATGCTAGATGACGAGTTGGTGGGTGCAGTGCACCAGCATGGCACATGTATACATATGTAACTTACCTGCACATTGCGCACATGTACCATAGAGCCTAAAGTATAATAATAATAATAATAATAATAATAATAATAAAAAGAACACCAAGCAGATTTAACACAAAGATGACTACCTCAAGGCATTCAATAAGCAAACTCCTAAAGGTCAAGGATAAAGAAGAGATCCAAAAAGCAGGAAAAAAAAAAAAAACATATGATGGAGCTCCAATACGTCTGGCCACAGACTTTTTAGTGGAAACCTCACAGGCCAAAAGAGAGTTGCATGACATATTTAAGGTGTTGGAGGAAAAAAAGCGTTTACCCCAGAATAGTATATCTGGCAAAAATATCCTTCAAATATGAAGATAAATAAAGATTTTCCCAGAAAAACAAAAGCTGAGGGATTTCATCAACACCAAACTCATCCTAAAAGAAATGCTAAAGGGAGTACTTCAATCAAAAAGAAAAAATGTTAATGAGCAATAAGATATCATGTGAGGTACAAAACTCACTGGGAATAGTAGGTACACAGAAAAACACAGAATATTATAACACTATAACAGTGATGTGTGAACTACTCTTATCTTAAGTAGAGACTAAACAATGAACCAATCAAAATAATAACTACAGCAAATTTTCAAGATATCCATAGTACAATAAGATATAAATAGAAACAACAAAAGGTTTAAAAACAGAGGGACAAGACCTAGAATCTTTATTGGTTTTCTTTTTGTTTGTTTCTGCAAACAGTGTTGTTATCAGCTTAAAATATTTGGCGATAAGATAGTGCTTGCAAGCCATGTGGTAACCTCAAACCAAAACATACAAACATGTGGTAACCTCAAACCAAAACATACATAAATAAAAAATAAAAAAGCAAGAAATTATACCAGAGAAAATCACCTTCACTAAAAGGAAGCTAGGAAGAATAGAAATGAGGAAGAGAAGACTATGGAACAACCAGAAAACAAATAACAAAATGGCAGGAGTAAGTCATTACTTATCAATGATAATGTAAAATGTAAATAGACTAAATTCTTCAATCAAAAGACATCGAATGGCTGAATGGATGAAAAAACAAGACCCAATGATCTGTTGCCTATAAGAAGCACACTTCACCTTTAAAAATACACAGACTGAAAACAAAGGGATGAAAGAAGATATTCCATGCCAACGGAAACCAAAAAAGAGCAGGAGTAGCAGTACTTATATCAGACAAATTCCATTTCAAGAGAAAAACTATAGAAAGTGACAAAGACGGTCACTATATAATGATGAAGAAGTAAATTCAGCAAGAGGATATAGCAATTTTAAATATATATGGTCCCAACACTGGAGCACCTGGATACATAAAGAAAATATTATTAGAGCTAAAGAGAGAGATAGACCCCAATACAATAATAGCTGGAAACTTCAACACACCATTTCCCACATTGGACAAATCTTTCAGACAGAAAATCAGCAGAGAAACATTGGACTTAATATGCACTATAGACCAAATGGTTCTAATAGATAATTGCAGAACATTTCATCCAACAGCTGCAGAATACATATTCTTTTCCTCAGCATGTGGATCATTCTCAAGGATAGACATATGTTAGCTCAGAAAACAAGTCTTAAAACATTCAAACAATATGAAATAATATCAAGCATCTTCTCTGACCACAGTGGAATAAAACCAGAAATCAATAACAAGAGGAATTTTGGAAACCATCCAAATACATGGAAATTAAACAATATGCCCCTGAATGACCAGTGGGTCATTGAAGAAATTAAGGACATTGAAAAATGTCTTGAAACAAATGATTATGGAAACACAATATACCATAAGTTATGGGATACAGTACCCAAAGTACCCAAAAGCAGTACTAAGAGGGAAGATTATAACAAGTGCCTATATCAGAAAAAAAGAAAATTTCAAATAAACAACCTAATGATGGCTCTTAAAGAACTGGAAAACCAAGAGCAAACCAAAACCAAAATTAGTAGAAGTAAAGAAATCATAAGGATCAGAGCAGAAATAAATGAAATTCCCATGAAGAAAACAATACAAAAGATCAGCAAAACAAAAAGCTGATTTTTTGAAAAGTTAAATAAAATTGACAAACCTTTAGCTAGACAGAAAAAAAGAGAATATCTAAATAAATAAAATCAAGGCAAAAAAGAAGACATTACAGCTGATACCACAGAAATTCAAAGCATTATTAGTGGCTACTATGAGCAACTATATGCCAATAAACTGCAAAACATAGAAGTGGACAAATTCCTAGACACATGTAACACACCAAAATTAAACCATGAATAAATCCAAAACCTTAACATACCAATAATGAGTAACGATATCCAAGTTGTAATAAAAAGTCTGCCAGTAAAGAAAAGGCTGGGACCTGATGGCTTCATTGCTGAATTCTACCAAACATTTAAAGAAGAGTGAATTCTATTCTGAAAAAAAATGAGGAAGGAATATTTACAAACTCATTCTACAAGGCCAATATTATCCTGATACCAAAACCATACAAAGACAATTCAAAGGCCGGGTGCGGTGGCTCACACCTGTAATCCCAGCACTTTGGGAGGCCAAGGTGGGCAGATCACCTCAGGTCGGGAGTTCAAGACCAGCCTGGCCAACATGGTGAAACCCCATCTCTACCAAAAAAAAAAAAAAATACAAAATTAGCTGGGTGTGGTGGTGCATGCCTGTAATCCCAGCTACTAGGGAGGCTGAGGTAGGAGAATCACTTGAACCCAAGAGGTGGAGGTTGCGGTGAGCTGAGATTGTGCCATTGCACTCCAGCCTGGGCAACAAGAGTAAAACTTTGTCTCAAAAAAAAAACAACAAAAAAAAAGACACTTCAAAAAAAGAAAACTGTAGGCCAATATCTCTGATGAATATGGGTGCAAAAATCCTCAACAAAATAGTAGCAAACAGAATTCAACAAAACATTAAAAAGATCCTTCATCATGACCAAGTGGGATTTATCCCAGGGATGTAAGGATGGTTTGGCATGAGCAAATCAACTAATGTGATACATCATATTAACAGAATGAAGGAAAAAACCATATGATGATTTTAATTGATGCTGAAAAAGCATTTGATAAAATTTAACGTCCTCTCATGATTAAAAAAAAAAAAAACCTTGGCTGGGCATGGTGGTTCACGCATGTAATTCCAGCACTTTGGAAGGCTGAGGTGGGCAGATCATGAGGTCAGGAGATCAAGACTATCCTGGCCAACATGGTGAAACCCTGCCTCTACTAAAAATACAAAAATTAGCTGGGCGTGGTGGTATGCACCTGTGGTCCCAGCTACTTGGGAGGCTGAGACAGGAGACTCACTTGAACCCAGGAGACGGAGGTTGCAGTGAGCCGAGATGGTGTCACTGCACTCCAGCCTGGTGACAGTGCGAGAACCCGTTAAAAAAAAAAAAACCCCTCAAAAAGCTGGGTACAGAGGAAACATACCTCAACATAATAAAAGCCGTATATGACAGACCAACAGTGAGTATCACACTGAATGAGGAAACACTGAAAGCCTTTCCTCTAAGATCTGGAACATAAAAAGAATGTCCCCTTTCACCACTGTTATTCAACACAGTACTGGAAGTCCTAGCTAGAGCAACCAGACAAGAGAAATAAATAAGGGACATCCAAATTGGAAAGGATGGAGTCAAATTATCTTGTTTGCAGATGATAAGATCTTATACTTTGAAAAATCTAAAGACTTCACAAAATCAATCACAGCTGATAAATTCAGCAAAGATGCAGGATACAAAATTGACATACAAAAATCAGTAGCATTTCTGTATGCCAACAGTAAACAATCTGAAAAAGAAATAAAAAAGTAATCCCATTTACAACCACCACAAATAAAATTAAATACCTAGGAATTAACTAAACCAAAGAAGTGAAAGATCTTTATAATGAAAACTATAAAATGCTGAAGAAAGAAATTGAAGAGGACACCAAAAATGGAAAGCTATATTCCATGTTTATTGATTGGAAGAATCAACATTGTTAAAATGTCCATATTACCCAAAGCAATCTACATATTCAATGCAATCCCTATCAAAATACCAAGGATGTTCTTCACAGAAATAGAAAACATAATCCTACAATTTATATGGAACTACAAAAAATCCAGAATAGCCAAAGCTATCGTAAAGCAAAAGGGATAAAACTAGAGGAATCACATTACCTGACTTCAAATTATACCACAGAGCTATAGTAAGCCAAACAGCATGGTACTGCCATAAAAACAGATGCATAGACCAGTGGAACAGAATAGAGAACCCAGAAACAAATCCACACACCTACAGTAAATTTATTTTCAAGATGCCAAGATATACACTGAGGAAAAGAAAGTATCTTCAGTAAACGATACTGGGAAAACTAGATATGCATATGCAGAAGAATGAAATTAGACCTCTCTCTCTCACCATACACAAAAATCAAATCAAAATGGACCAAAGACTTAAATCTGAGACCTCAAACTATGAAACTATTACAAGAAAACATCAGAGAAACTCTCTAGGACATTGGTCTGAGTGAAGATTTCTTGATTAATACCCCACAAGCACAGGCAACCTAAGCATAAATGAACAAATGTGATCACACCAAGTTAAAAAGCTTCTGCACAGCAAGGGAAACAATCAACAAAGTGAAGAGACAACCCACAGAATGAGAGAAAATATTTTCAAGCTACCCATCTGACAAGAGATTAATAATCAGAATGTATAAGGAGCTCAAACAACTCTATAGGAAAATATCTAATATTCAGATTTTTAAATGGGCAAAAGATTTAAATAGACATTTCTCAAAAAGACATACAAATGGCAAACAGGCATATGAAAAGGTGCTCAATATCATTGATCATCAGAGAAATGCAAATCAAAACTACAATGAGATATCATCCCACCCCAGTTAAAATGGCTTATATCCAAAAGACAAATAATAACAAATGTTGGCAATGATGTGGAGAAAAGGGAACCCTCACACACTGTTGGCGGGAATGTACATTAGAACAACCACTATGGGGAACAGTTTGGAAGTTCCTCAAAAAACTAAAAATTGAGCTACCATATATTCCAGCAATCCCACTGCTAGGTATATACTCAAAAGAAAGGAAATCAGTATGTAGAAGAGACATCTGCGGTCCTATGTTTGTTGCAGTACTGTGGACAATAGCCAGAATTTGGAACCAACCTAAGTTCCATTAACAGATGAAAAGATAAACAAAATGTGGCACATATACACAATGGAGTACTATTCAGCCTTAAAAAACAGTAATATCCAATGATTTGCAACAACATTGATGGAACTGGGAATCATTACGCTAAATGAAATAAACCAGGCACAGAAGACAAACATCAAATGTTCTCACTTATTTATGGGATCTAAAAATCAAAACTATTCAACTCATGGAGATAGAGAGTAGAAGGATAGTTACTAGAGGCTGGGAAGGGTAGTAGGAAGTGGGTAGGAGATGGGGATGGATAATGGGTACACAAAAAATAGAAAGAATGAATAAGACCTAGTATTTGATAGCACATGGTGACTATAGTCAATAATAATTTAATTGTACATTTCAAAATAACTAGAAGAGTATAATTTGATTGTTTTTAACACAAAGAATAAATGCTTGAGGGGATGGATACCCCATTTTACATGATGTGATTTTCACACATTGCATGCTTGTATCAAAACATTTCATGTAACCCATAAATATATATACCTACTGTGTACCCACAAATATTAAATATTTTTTAAAAAGAAAAGAAAAATAAATAAGTATTTTTTTTAAAAAAAAGAACAATGAGAAACCACTGTACATCTGTTACAACAGCCCAGATCCAAAGCACTAACAACACCAAGTGTGGATGAGGATGTGGAACAGCAGAAACTCTCATTCATCGTTGGTGGGAATAAAAAATTGTAGAGTCACTTTGGAAGACAGTTTGGCAATTTCTTACAAAACTAAACATACTCTTACTATGAGATCCAGCAATTATGGTCCTTGGTATATACCCAAATGAGTTGAAAACTTATGGACACACAAACTCTGCACCCAGATATTTGTAGACTCTTTATTCATAATTGCCAGAAATTAGAAGCAGTCAAGATGTCTTTCAGTAGATGAATGGATAAATGGATAAATAAATTGTGATACATTCAAACAATGGAATATTATACAGCAGGAAATAAATGAGCTATCAAGCCACAAGAGGACGTAAAAGAATCTTAACTGCATATTGCTAAGTGAAAGAAGCCACTCTGAAAGGGATATATACTGTATGATTCCAACTATATGTAATTCTAGATAAAGCAAAACTATGAATATGGTAAAAGGATCAGTGGTAGCCAGGGGTTAGGGAGGAGGGAAGGATGAATAAGTGGAGCACAGAAGATTTTTAGGGCAGTGAAAATACTATGTTTGGTACTATTATGGTGGATATGTGTCATTAGGCATTTGTTAAAACCCATAGAATGTATCACACCAAGAATGAACCCTAATATAAACTATGGACTTTGGATGATAATGATGTGTCAATAGAGTTTCATCAGTTGTAACAAATGTGCCACTGTGGTGTGGGATTTTGACAGTGGGGAAGGCTATGTGTACGTAGAGGCAGGGGGCTTATGGGTAATCCCTTTACATCCCACTCAGTTTTGCCGTGAACCTAAAACTTCTGTAAAAAATAAAGTCTATCTTAATGAGATAGCAAAAGCAAAAAGATAAAGATATGGAAAATGGAAGAAAAAAGATAATAAAATTTGAGGATCAATCCAGGGGTATAATATCCACCTAGTTTAGAAAAAGAAAAAAGTGTAGGGGATGAAATTATCAGATAAACAATGTAACAAAATTTCCCAGAACCAAAGGATGCAAGTCCACAGATTAAACGGGCCTACCTTGTGCTCAGCAAAATGCACACAATAAAAGACTGACCGTTCTGAAGTGATTTGAGTATTGTCAATGGGAGCTGATCTGCAGCAAGATTATGTTATGAAATATGTTGTTCTTTTTCAGTAGCTCTAATTTAAGGCTTAGGAATACATCAAAGTCACTTCAGTGGAGTTTTCACTAGAATTACTTGGCTGAGTTGTGTAGGCCATTCGATTTATTCTGTTTCTTGGCTAGCCTCTTAGCATTGAACATGAAAGAGGCTGAATGAGAAAGTACAGATGGGTTAACACAAAACCATCCCCAGTATAAGAAAAAACACTCCAAGTACCTGGCCTCGCGGGAAGTTCTGTATCTTCATATATACAAAGCAGCCTCCTCATTTTAGATAACCAAAATGTGCATAAATTATTTTATATAGTGGGTTACTACCCACACCCTAGGCTGGATTTAGGTTTTGAAACATTCTCTGGAAAAGGAAATGATTGGGTTTTCTGTGTTTTTGGTGGTTTCCTAGTCATCTTTATTCACATAAAAATTCAAGCAAAAGCCCAAAAGTAATTTTTCAGGCCAATATTTCCAGGCAAGCAAATTTTATATGCCAGTCAGATTTATTGTAATAGGAATAGAATGAATTAAGTCAGCTGCTTCTAGATGATGTTTGTGATTGATTTTCCAGAACACCTTGGAGACTGTCCGTTTATCTCCTCCTGTTCTCAGTTTTTAAAAAATTGAAAAGTTCTTTGGCCAGGCACATGCTATTTTCCACCTATCCTCCTTGGCACCTACTACTGCACAGCGCCACATGTTCTTTTCACCCAAATTGCTTGACTTTACCACGTCTCACTGAAGTTTTTTTTTCTCCCCACAGTTACTGCTCTTATGTCAAATTCTCTTTGAATGATCTATTTCTTTTCTTGTCTCTCTCTCTCTTTCACACTCACATTCTAATGACTCTTTTGATGATATCCAAGGCGCTTATTTAGAAAGAAAGAAGATCAGCAGGAAGAAAAACATCTTCTCTTACTCCAGATTTTTCCCATTTTAAAATACGATATTCTATTCATCTTGTAGAATTTTTTAAGTTTTCAGAAGTGAATATTAATCAAGTCACAATGTGAGGCATTGAGGGAATCCATTCACCTATCTGACTCAATCTTATCTTTTATAAAAGGCAGTCACTAAATTGCCCAGAGTTTATACCTTTTGAATAAGTAACTTCTTTTTTTTTGTTAATGCACTGCTTTCTCATTGGTCTCTGCTTAAGCACTCTGAGTAGAGTCATCCCCGTAAAATGAAAAACTGAGGGAAAAAGCCTCTCCATGATTTGATGAGGGTCACATGGCTGGTCTGTGACATTAAGAAATAGCCTGGTAAACTCAGTACACGGGACAATCTTCCCACTCAATTGTAAATCATTTAAACTCAGATTTAAGTATAATACCTTGCCTTGGTCTCAGTGCCACAGTGGTCATTTTATTGTTCCTGGCAGAGAAGGGAGGAAAAAATGAAAAGTAATATAGTGGTTGAAAGCTAAATCTCTTTAACAGACAAAGCTTTTTTTTAAAAAAAAAAAAAAAACTCACTGTTTTCCTCCAATTCCTTCCTTTTGCACCCTAGACTTGGTCCCACTTCAAGAATGTATAAAAAATTATTAGTTCATCTTCTCTGGGAATAACTATCCCTACCATAAGTGGGAAGAGCCCTGGAAAAGGAATCATGAGACCCAGGCACTTGTCCCAGCTGAGCCACTAATTAGCTGTGTTACTTTGGGCAAGTTGTTTCATGACTCTGGCCTTCAGTTTTTCTATCTGTAAAAATAAGAGGGTTGGAGTAGAAAGTTTCTAAGGTCGTTTTAGTCCCAACTTTCCTTGATGGTATGGTCAATAAAAGAAAATACACACTGTGAATATACACATGAAGTAAAGAGTGAAGTAAGAAGAGACTAATTGGTCCGGGCAAAAGGCAATGCACATGTACACACACACACACAAATCCAAAGATGCACGAAGCTGAAAAGTATGAGATGGTGTTAGCAATTTAAGAAAGGATTTAGATACTGTTTGTTGTCATCCATTTTACAGAGAACTTGAAGCCTTGGGTTAGATGGTCATTTTCCACCTCTAAGCTGTCCTTTCTTTTATAGGTTGATGCAGTTGTTAATCCAAAGGGATATAGGATGGTGTCTTAGCTTGGGTTGCTATAGCAGAATACCATAGACAGGGTGGATTAAACAACAAACATTTATTTCTCACAGTTCTGGAGGCCAGGAAGTCTTAGATCAAAGTGCTGGCAGATATGGTGTCTGGTGAGGGCCCACTTTGGCATTTATAGACAGCTGTCTTCTCATGGCAGAAGGGGTGAGGGAGCTCTCTGGCATTTCTTTTATAAGAGCTTTCATCACATTTATGAGGACTCTGCCCTCATGACCTAATCACCTCTCATAGGCCCCACCTCCAAACACCATCACATTGGGAATTAGAATTCCAATATATGAATTTTGGGAAGACATGAATATTCAGTCTATAGCAGACAGGCTGAAAGTAAGGAGTCTTGACCTTGAAAGATGAGATTGTATGGAAGGATGGAATCTGACCAATGAAAGGCATTAGCACCATTCAGTAACCTATAGAGAATGAACACCATTGTTTCAGCCAGACACAGGAGACATCATTGGCAACATAACGGAAATTTGGCAAACATTTTATGTGGTTGTGCACCCAGGTACAGAAATGTAGCCAAATAAACTCATGCTCAGTGTTTCTTTTAGGTAGGTCTGTTCTCTATTACATTAGGGTAAATGAATGAGCTTAAATAACTGTTAGATGATAATTCTTCCAGAACCATGTTTCTCAAATTAGGTATGCATAAGAATTATCTGTAAGAAGTTGTTAAAATACAGATTCCAGGGTACCATTCCTAGGATTATAATTCAGTAGGTCTGTAATTATGACCACCAATCTGTATCTTTAAAAGTACCTTTGGTGCATTCTAATCCAAGTCAAAGCATACATTGTAAAAACACTGAGGTAGAGAGAATAGATCAGGCCTCTTCTACCTGGAACCTGCTCGTATATGGCCCATTAGAAGAACTTCTTTCAAGCAAAAGAGTTCCCTAGAGTGAATTTTTCACCACGTCGAAAGGCATAAGCAGTACATAGAAAATTCAGATATAATCCAAATGTAAAGCTATTGTGTATTTGGTCACTGAAAAAAATATATAGGTACTGATTATCTCCTCTGCCTCTAACATCTTACCATCACCTTTATTGGTTTTGTCCCGTGAGTGTTTTAGCACACTAATCTACCTCAGACATTATTTTAATAAAATTCTCAGAAGCAATTATAGTATTTCTTTTTTTTTTTTTTTTTCAGATGGAGTCTCACTCTGTCACCCAGGCTGGAGTGCAATGGCGCAATCTCAGCTCACTGCAACCTCCACCTCCCACATTCAAACGATTCTCCTGCCTCAGTCTCCCCAGTAGCTGGGATTACAGGTGCCTGCCACCACGCCCAACTAATTTTTGTATTTTTAGTAGAGACAGGGTTTCGCCATGTTGGCGAGTCTGGTCTCGAACTCCTGACCGCAGGTGACCCACCTGCCTTGGCCTCCCAAAGTGCTAGGATTACAGGCATGAGCCAACACGCCTGGCTGCATTTATAGCATTTCACTGCCCTCAGACTACTGAATATTTCCACTTTCTTCAAACCCTTTCTTCCTCTGGCTTCCATGACACCACACTCCCAATATTTAATGTCTACTATTCTGGCAGTGACATATCAGTTTCCTTTGTGAACTTTTCTTTCTATCCCCATTCCTTAGTGGATATTGATTTCCAGAATTCTGTTCTAGGTCCTCTTCTTATTCTAAACACCTTTTGGGGGCAAAGTCATTATTTCAAGGTTTTTAAATTACCATCTCTATGTTAACATCCACTAAATCTGAATCTCCATCCCAGATTGTTCTTCTGACCTAGTCAACCATCCACTTGATTTCCCACTTGAATGATGCCCAAGCACCTCTAAATCAAGATGGTTCAAACTGTATTTGCAAAACCCAGGAGATCTACCACAGGATCTATCCAGCATAACTATGGAAGGAAGAAGAAGAAGGAGGAGGAGGAGTGGGGGAGGGAGGGGGAGGAGAGAAGGAGAGGTGGATGGGGGAGGGGGACAGTGGAGGAAGAGGGAAGAGGGAGAAAATAAGGAGAAAGAGAAGGAAAGGCAGAAGGGGAGGGGAAGGGGGAAGGGGAAGAACAAGGGGAATGGGAAGAGAAAGAAGAAGAAGAGAAGAGGAGGAGTAGGAGGAGAAATAACAAAAGGCACCAGGTTGGAAAGGAAGAATTTAAAATATATTTATTTGCAAATGACATTATCCTATAGTGAAAAATCCTTAAAAGTCCACTAAAAAGTAAAACATAGTGAAGCCAATAAACAAGTTTAGTAAAGTTTCAGGATACAAAATCAATTTATGAAACCCACTCTTATTTCTATACACTATCAATGAATGAATCAGACCTAAATAAATGGAAAGACATTCTGGGTTCATAGATTGGGAGACTTAATTTGTTAATAAGGCAACATTAGCAAAATTGATCTACAAATTCAGAGCTATCATATCAAAATTCTGACTCATTTGCAGAAATTGACAGACTGATCTTAAAATTAAGATGAAAAGGCAAGAAACCTATAATAGGTAAAACAATCTTGAAAAAGAAAAACCAAGTTGGATGACTCATTCTTTCTGATTTCAAAATGCTACAGTAATCAAGACAGTGTTGCAATGGAATAATACAGGCATATAGACCAATTGAATAGAATAGAAAGCCCAGAAATAAACCTTCATGTATAAGGTCCAATAATTTTTGAGAAGGGTACCAAGATCATTCAATGGAGAAAGGACAGTCTTTTCAAGAAATGGTGCTGTGAAAACTAGATGAATGAATTTGTATCCTACCTCACACACCATATATAAAAACTAACTCAAAATGGATTAAAGATCTAAATGTAAAATCCAAACCATAAAACTCTTAGAAGAAAACACGGAGGTAATCATTCATGACCTTGGATTTGGCAATGAAGTCTTAGATATGACACCAAAAGTACAAGCAACAAAAGAAAAAAAAATGTGTAATGTGGAATTCATGAAAATCCAAACTTTTACAGATCAAAAAACATTGTCAAAAAAGTGAAAAGGTCACCTATAAAATGGAAGAAAATATTTACAAATTATATGCATGACAAGGGACTTTATCCAGAACACATAAGAAAACCTCTTACAACTCAATAATAAAAATACAAATAACCCAATTTAAAAAGTCAAGAGATTTGAATAGACATTAAGAAGATACACAAATGGCTAATAAGCACATGAAAAATGCTCAACATAATTAGTGATTAAGGAAACAAAAATAAAAACCACAATGAAATACTACTTCACACCCACTAGTATGGCTATTATATATGTATATGTATATGTATATGTATATGTATATGTATACATTTAAATTTTCTTTTTCTCCTTAAAAAGAGAAAAAGGCTGGGCACTGTGGCTCACATCTGTAATTCCAGCACTTTGGGAGCCCGAGGCAGGCGGATCACCTCAGGTCAGGAGTTCATGACAAGCCTGGCCAACATGGTGAAACCCCATCTCTACTAAAAATACAAAAAAAAAATTAGCTTGGTGTGGTGGTGTGCACCTGTAGTCCCAGCTACTCAGGAGGCTGAGGCACAAGAATCGCTTGAACCCAGGAAGTGGAGGTTGCAGTGAGCTGAGATCGTGCCACTATAGTCCCACCTAGTCGACAGAGTGAGACTCTGTCTCAAAAAAAAATAGTAATAATACAAGTGTTGGAAAGAATGTGGAGAAATTGGAATGCTTGTACATTGCCGGTGGAAATGTAAAATGGTGCAGCCACTGTAAAAAACAGTTTGGTGGTTCTTCTAAAAGTTAAACATAGAGTTATCATATGTCCCAGCAATTCCACACCTAGGGATATACCAAAGAGAATTTAAAAACATATGTTCACACAAAAACTTGCACTCAAATGTTCATAACACTCAAATGTTCATAGCAGTATTAGTCATAATAAGCAAAAAGTGGAAGCAAGCCAATGTCTAGCTACTAATGAATGATTAAACAAAATATAGTATGTATATTCATACAAGGGGATATTGTTTGGCAATAAAGAAGAATGAAATGCTTATACATGATACAATAGGGATGAACTTTGGAAACATTATGCTAAGTGAAAGAAGCCAAACACAAAAGGTCACATACCGTATGATCCCATTTCTATGAAATGTCCAGAATAGGCGAATTCATAAAGACAAAAAGTAGATTGGTGGTTGTCAGGGACTGGGAAAATGGAAAACTGAATCATACATGTTTAAATGGTGAACTGAATGGTATGTGAATTATATAGCAATAAAAAGTAAATTAAAAGAACAATAGAATTGGGCTGGGCATGGTGGTTCACACCTGTAATCCCAGCATATTGAGAGTCTGAGGTGGGCGGATCACCTGAGGTCAGGAGTTCAAGACCAGCCTGGCCAACATGGTGAAACATCATCTCTACAAAAAATACAAAAATTAGCTGGGCGTGGCAGCATGCATCTGTAGTCCCAGCTACTTGGGCTCGGGAGGCTGAGGCACAAGAATCACTTGAACCAGGGAGGCAGAGGTTGCAGTGAGCCAAGATTGCGCCACTGCACACTCCAGCCTGGGTGACAGAGTGAGACTCTGTGTCAAAAAAAAAAAAAGAATAATAGAATTGGGCAAATGATATCAACAGGAAATTCACAGAAGAAATATGAACAGGGTTGCAATTTCAATGAGATGTAATTTTTTTCAGCCTCTCAGATTATCAAAAGTGTTAAAAATAGATAATAAAGATTGTTAACCCAACTGAAAGAAATAGAGCAATATAGGTGCTGTCATACACTGCTGAAATAGGCGTGCATTGGTATCACCTCTTGGAGGGCAATATAATGATATTTATTAATGTTTCAAATATGCACACTTAATAGCTTAAAATTTCCTTATGTGAAGATTTGAAATGTGTTCCCCCAAAATATATGTGGAAGTCCTATCCTCCCACCAGGACCTGTGAATGGGACCTTACCTGGAAACAGTGTCTTTGCATATGTTATCAAGTTTAGATGAGGTCATGCTGGATTAGGGTGAATCCTAAATCCAATGACTGCTGTCCTTATAAGTAGAGGAAGATTTGGATATACACAGATTTACACACAGAGAAGAAGGCCATATGAAGATGGAGGCAAAGATTGGAGTGATGCAGCTACACACCATAAATGCAAGGATTGCTAGGAGCCACAAGAGCTAGGAAAAGGCAAGGAAAGATTCTTTTCTAGAGCCTTCAAAAGGGGCACAGCCTTGTCAACATCTTGATTTAGGACTTCTAGCCTCAGAAACTGGGAGATAATAAATTTCTGTTGTCTTAAGTCATCAAGTTTTGGTAATTTAAGATAGATTCTTAGTAGGATTAAAACATCCTACTAAGAATCTATCTCGCAGAAATGCTTGTGGAAGTGGACAAAGATATTTACAATGTACTAGTGGGCTTGTTGCAGCAACCTTTATAATTTATAATTTCAAAAAACTAGATATAACCTAAATGTTCATCAATAGGTAACTGGCCAAATAAGTTATAGTACATTCTATTGTATATGGACCTTTATTCAGCTACTAAAAATGAGTTCTCATACTAACAAGGAAGGACATCTGTGCTATATTTCTAAATGAAAAGAGCAAGTAGCAGACAAACCTATGAATGTGTCTTAGTCCATTCTGGTTGCTATAACAAAATGCCATAGACTGAGTGGCTTATAAAAAACAGAAATTTATTTCTCACCTATGAGAAACACACATTCACCTGTCCAAACCCAAAAAAATTGACTCAGAGACATGTAGAACAGTGGAATCAAGACTTTTAATGGTGGTCTTGCAAGATCGGATATCTGGTAGGCAGGCACACTGGGGGCAGTTACAGCAGGTAATTTATCTCCTAGCATGCAAGCCCCTCCTCCAGATCCTCATTGGTCAAGTACTATGGGGTTACAATCTTCCCTGACGTCCCCTAAGTTTCATTACCCCCTTATAAGGTTATACCCCATCCCTTTCCCCACTTTAGTTTCAATTTCCCAATAACGAAAATTTCTTCCCTTTTATGGGCTGACCCCTCTTCTACATTCTGTTCACTTATCGTGACCTTCTAGGTGCATGAGCTGTACAGTTTGTTACATTCACAGGCTGGCTGCCAGTACTTAGATTTATTATGCCTTGAAAATGGATCATTTAAAATTCCCTCCTCTTTTCTATTTACTTCGTTTGGTCTCATTTTCATCTAAACCCTTTTTGTTTTTCAATCACTTTAGAAGTTGTTTACTTTCTTCGTCATAGGAAAGTGAGTTTAATTTGGTTTCTAATAGTAGCAGGTTATTTTGCTGGTAAGTTACGGGCATTTGTTTATTAATAGCTGTTTTAATTAATGTCTGTGCTAGTCCCCTCATACGAGGGATAATATAACATCCCACTGCTGTTAAGACTCCTGCCACAATTATGAGAGATGTAAGGACTGAGGCTACCATGCCTTTTAATTTTTTAAACCAACTTTCTAGCCAACCCATAAATGAGTCATTAATTCCAGCATTTTCTGTCAGTTCATTGGCTAGAGTTGTCAGCCCATGTAAAGCTTTTGGGGAAGTATTTTTGGGAAAGTGCAACATTTCCCACCTAGCATAACACATACGCTGCCTTTTTCTGCTAGTATTATGTTCAGCGCAAGCCTGTTTTCCCAGGCCATTTGGCTGGTGGCATTTAACTGTTTAGCCACCCCTTTGAGGGCATCCCAAGTATAACTGATGAATCTCTGTTGATTATAATAGATGCAGTTAATCTAATTCACGTTTTTATTAATAGCTGACTACCAGAAGAGTGCTGACTCAAACCCAGCAGCTATTTGGTTTCAGGCCTTAAAGTCATTAGGCACCCTCCCCCCCGACCAGAGACTCCTACTGAGTTAACATATATATTGGGATTAAAAGAATTTGTCAAATCTTTCCAATTTTGGTGGCCATATGTATTTTCAAGTGTCTTATGGAATGCCAGGGTGAAGGGAATGGCCAATTGGACTAAAGCACAAGTCCCGGTCCAATAGGATGGTAACAAGTTATGGAGGTTCCTTTTCCCACAATACCACCAGACATTAGCCCGGAGTATATGGAGAGCTGAGTAATTGCCACTGCCTGACTCACCAGTGACATTTAGGATGTGGGTACAAGTCGAGAGTTCTCTTATGGGCTTATTGAACTCTGCCCCCTGCCTAGAGAGGCAAGAGGAGTTGTTCATATTCCCTATAGAGAACGAGGGGATTGCCTGCGGGAAAGAGCAATGACAGACTCTTTACAAGTCTCATTTCCCCATGTATTTTTGTCTTGGTATAGAGCCAACATGCAATGCATTCCTGCAGATTCGGTATCCTATCCTAGGGAAAAAAGAACCACCTGTGCTTGAGGTCATCCCACAGCACATGTGTAGCAGTTACTCTTGTTGAGGGCTTGTACTGAAAATTTGACCCATTTGACCCAGGCATTTACATTCTTGTACCCTGTCTCAATTTCTAAGGTTTGCCTTAAATGCTTTACCTCAATTATTTTTACTCTTTTAGGGTCATTATTTGGTGGACTAAAGTTTTTATTAGGGTTTGGGGTTGGAGCAGTCCTAGGCAAATGGCAGGTTGGGTTCTTGGTTAGTTTGAGAACAAATCACCCAAGGGGGTCCTTCTCTGTGATGTTTGCCCCTAAAACATATACCCAAGATGCTACTTTTGGTTTTTGATTTAGAACAGCTGGATTTGTTAATGGTGATGAATATAGGATTGCATTTTAAATTCTGGCAGTTATTTGGCGGGGAGCCCTTGGACAGATGTAGTTTATTCTTTAAGGGTCTTCAGCTTGGAGTTACCCACCCCATGTTTACTGTCCAACCATGAAATTGGGTAGTCCACCATACATCATCCCAGTTGGGGTACAGTGATGCCCTACTGTAACCTGTATCTGGTTTAGGGCAAAGATGTTTATCCACCCGTGAGAGCTGTCTTTGATTTTCCAAATTTGATTTTCCGAATTTCCAAATTTCTCTGCGGCGGGAGAATGGTGTGAACCCAGGAGGCGGAGCTTGCAGTGAGCCGAGATCGCACCACTGCACTCCAGCCTGGGTGACAGAGTGAGACTCTGTCTCAAAAAATAATAATAATAAAAAATAAAAATAAAAAAAATAATAATCCTTGATTTCCATAGTAGGGAGATCTGTAGCTCTGCCCAAATATGGGAGCCCATATAATAACTTGTAGGGGGACAATCCCAAGTCTTTTCCTGGGGCTGTCCTAATCCTAAGGAATGCTACTGGGAGACATTTGGTCCAAGGCATTTTAGTTTCTAAGATTAATTTGTGATATGCTTTTTGAGAGTTTGATTTATTCTTTCTACCTTTCCAGAGGAAGGGGGATGCCAAGGGGTGTGATAATTCCATTTAATTTGTAAACCTTCCGTAATTCCCCTTAACACCCTTGAGGTAAAGTGGCTCCCATTATTTAAATTAACATTTTTTACCAGGTTAAATCTAGGTACAATCTGTTTTAATATTATTTTGACCACATTCCCAGTGGTGACTGTTGGAAGGGAAAGGCCTTCACCCAGCCGGAAAGGTGATCTACGATTACCAATAAATATTTCAGTCTTTTTACTTTGGGCATTTCTGTGAAATCTACTTGAATGCTTTGAAATGGTCTTAGTCCAGGAGGTCTTCCTTCCATGGCCTGTTTTCTAATCACCTTTTTGTTTATCCTTTGACAAGTTACATAACTTCCACATACTTGTTTAGTGAGGGTATAAATCTTTATACACCCGTAATTCCTAAGTATTGCATTACACAGAGCCTGGGGCCCCCAATGACTCCCTTTGTGTAATACAGACATTAGTTATCTCATCAAGAGTTTACTTATTATTTCTCTTCCATCAAGAAGCACCCATTTCCCATCTTTAGTTTGAGTGACCTTTATCTTGTCTAATTCTTCCTTCTCCTCTCTGGTAAACTGGGGCCTTAATACTACCTTAGGGATGTCTGGGATCAGGCTAAATCGTTTAATTTCTTTCTCCAGGGAGGCTTGCTTAGCAGTTTTATCTGCAAGCCTGTTTCCTACAGCTTCTACAGTGCTCCCCTTCTGATGACCATTTACATGAAATATGGCTAGCTCTGCTGGAAGGAGGAGGCTTTCTAAAACCTGTTTCACCAGTTCCCCATGTACCAATTATTTTCCTCTGCTATTTATTAGGCCCCACTCTGTCCAGATTTTTCTAAAAGTGTGTACCACTCCATAGGCATATTTAGAATTAGTATATATATAGTGCCTTCTTGGCCTTTAAGGAGCTTTAGGGCCTGGTTAAGAGCATGTAATTTACAGGTTTGGGCCAACCAGCCATTAGGTAGTCTACCTTTCTTACATAAGGAGTGTTTATTTCCATTAATGACAGCATAACAATTATGTCTTTTGCCATTTATCACTCGGGATGACCCCTTTACAAATAGCCTTATCTCATCATGTAGTGGAGCTTCCCTAAGGACTGATTTAATTTTGGTTTGGTATTTTATGATATTTAAGCAGTTATGATCTGATGTTTCTTTTTTCTCCTCTCTTTTCCATAGGAAATTGGATGGATTCAGGCAACTACTTATTGTTATGACCAAATTATTTTTTTCTAGTAATATGGCTTCATATTTTAGAATTTGAGAATCTGTTAACCATTTACTGGCTTTTTGATTTAATATATTCCTGACCTGGTGTGGAGTGCTTACTATTAGGGCCCCACCAAAGGTTATCTTTCAACTCTCTTCTCTGTTTTTTTTATTATACTTTAAGTTCTGGGTTACATGTGCAGAATGTGCAGTTTTGTTACGTAGGTATACACGTACCATGGTGGTTTGCTGCACCCATCAACCCATCACCTACATTAGGTATTTCTCCTAATGTTATCCCTCCCCTAGCCCCCACCCCCACACAGGCCCCAGTGTGTGATGTTAACCTCCCTGTGTCCATGTATTCTCATTGTTCAACTCCCACTTATGAGTGAGAACATGCAGTGCTTGGATCTCTTCTACCAGCAGGGCTGTGGCAGCTACTGCTTGCACACATTCTGGCCACCCCGAGAGACAGGATCAAAAAGCTTGGAGAAAAAAGCAACACGTTGCCTCTTCCCTCCCCAAGTTTGAGTGAGCACCCCAAGGGCCATGCCCTGGTCTACTGTTACAAACAGTTGGAATGGTTTCTCTAAAGATGAGAGGGCCAGGATGGGGACTGTAATGAAGGCCTGCTTTAGCTCTTTCACTGCCTGAATTTCCTTTGGGGACCATTGCAAGGGATTGGGTTCTTCTTCTAGTAACTTGAGATACAGAATCTTTGTCTTTTGAGCATATGAGTTAATCCATAATCTACAGTAGCCAGTTAAACCTAAACATTTTTGGAGTTCTCTCTTTGTTTTAGGCAAAGGCAGACCTACTATTCCTGATATTTTCTCTGGCTTTATTCTTTGCTTCCCTTCACTAATCAGGTGTCCTAAATATTTAACTTCTTTTTCTACAAACTTCAATTTGTTCTTAGAGATTCACAATGCCCTTTCTCCTAGGAAATTAAAGCAAGCTTATGGTGGTTTCTGATACCTCCCCAGAAATTAAAAGATCATCTACATATTGCAACAACTAGGTTCCCCTGGAAGGTTGGAATTCCTTCATGACTTTTTCTAAGATTTGACCAAATAAGTTTGGGGCTTCCATGAAACCTTGTGGCAGCACAGTCCAGCAGTACTGTTGTTTTCTCCCAGTTATAGGATTTTCCCATTTAAAGGCAAAGAGATCCCTACTCATAAAGTCTAGGGGACACACCTAGAATGCGTCTTTCAGATCCACCACACTGAACCACTTATGTTCATAGAGTATCTTACTAAGGAGGGTGTAGGGGTTAGGCACTACAGGGTGGCGAGTCTGGACAATTTGATTTATAGCTCTTAGATCTTGCACCAATTTATATGACCCATCAGGCTTTTTGACTGGGAGAATTGGAGTATTGTATGGTGACATGCGGTGTTTTAATAGTTCATCTTTAATTAATCCCTCTATTACTGGTTAGAGACCTTTTCTCCCTTTAATAGAAATTGGATATTGTTTTCTGCAAACTACTTCTTCTGGTTGTTTTAGTTCAATCCTTAGTAAGATACTCTATGAACATAAGTGGTGTGATTTTTAGTCCTCCCCTGTGCTTTCCCTAACCCACAAAATGGGATTAATTTCTCTCTCCTCCTCCTCTGTTAGGAGGCCCATTATTACTTTTACTTTTCCTTCCTTTATTTCTAATCCTAAGCCCAATCACACAATCAGGTCTTGACCCAGGGATTTAGTTCCTGCTTCAGAAAGATATGAGTGACCCCTCAATTTCTTCTGGTCCTAATCTAATTAACATTTTCTTGAATATTGGAACCTGAAATCCCTCCCCTTTTACCCCTAATGCTGTCGATTTTTCTGTAGAGTTCTGTACCCTTTGGTTGGTGAATTAGGCAGGAGAGAGCCGCCCCAGTATCAACCAAAAATGTTGCTGCTTCTCCCTCGGGTCCCACCTTCAAGATCAACAGTCATGAGGGGGATCACCTTTTCTTCTTTTTTCCATTCAGGACATTTTCTCTTAAAATGCCTAGCTTTTCACACTTGTAACATCCACTCATAGACTTAGGAGCTTTTCCCTGTATTTCTCTTCTTTCTCTGTGTCGAAATTTGTCACTCCCTTGTCTCCTTTGAGGAGGATTTTGATCTAACCTTTTTTTGACTACATCTTCCACAGTGGAAACCATGATTTTCATTTTTTGTTTCTGTTTCTCTTCCTCTCTCCTTACAAAGACCTTCTGAGCTTCCCTCAGTAATTCTTCAATCGGTTTCTTATTCCATCCTTTAATCTTTCATAGTTTTTTTTGGTAATGTTAGGCCAGTTCTTTTTACAAAGTTAACTTTCAAAAGGCCTTGCCCTACTGGGTCCTCTGAATCTAATCTGGAGTATTTGTTCATCTGATCTCTGAGCCTCTGCAGGAATGCAGAGGGAGTTTCCTCTTTTTCTTGTTGAATCTTGAGTGCCTTTGAGACATTTTGTATCCTAGAAGTGGACTCTTTGATTCCTTTAATTATTAGTTCCTTGAAGTCTTGCATTTGGGCCTGGTCCCTGGGATCATTATTATCCCATTTGGGATCAACATTTGGAAATTTTTGTTCGGCTGGCAAGACTTCTTGCCCAGGAGGGTGTTGCCTCTCCCAGATGGTCATGGCCACTCTCCTAATCATTCCCCCTTCTTCTCCTGTGAACACGATATTTATGATAGACATCAATTCAGCCCAGGTATAAAAGCTGGGTCCCAGGCCAGGCACAGTGGTTCACGCCTATAATCCCAGCACTTTGGGAAGCCGAGGTGAGTGGATCATTTGAGGTCAGGAGTTTAAGACCAGCCTGGCCAACATGGTGAAACCCCACCTTTACTAAAAATTCAAAACAAAAATTTAGCCGGGCATGGTAGCAGGCACCTGTAGTCCCAGCTACTCGGGAGGCTGAGGCAGTAGAATCGCTTGAACTCAGGAGGCGAAGGTTGCGGTGAGCTGAGATTACACCACTGCACTCTAGCCTGGGCGACAAAGCAAGACTCGGTCTCAAAAAAAAGGGAAGAAAGAACCTAGGAATTGGTCCAGCTGGTCCCTGTCCCATGGGAACTTCCCTAAGAAGAAACATGCTATATGCCCACTGTCTGGAAGGGATAGGAAAGTTCTCAATATCCCTCTTACACTGTTCTAATTTTTTCTTTCTTTCTTTTTTTTTTTTTTCCATTTGGATAAGGATTTAAAGGAGCAGTTGGTTGGGCTCCTCCATGGTCTGCAGGTTTTTCTTCCTTTAACCCTCCTGCTGCCCATTGATCTTTCTGTCCCCTATTTTGTGAGACACGTAGAGAGGGCACGCATAATAGGGGGTCCCAGGGCTTTTCACTGGGCAAGGACTTTTTTTTTTGAGACGGAGTCTCACACTGTTGCCCAGGCTGGAGTGCAGTGGCACAATCTCGGCTCACTGCAAGCTCCGCCTCCCAGGTTCACGCCATTCTCCTGCCTCAGCCTCCCAAGTAGCTGGGACTACAGGCACCCACCACCACATCTGGCTAATTTTTTGTATTTTTAGTGGAGACGGCAGGGCAACGGCTTTTTACTAGGCTCTTTTTCTTCTTTGAGGGGAAACATGGGGGCTAATTCCTTGATCCAGCAGAGAGTGTAACCTATCTTTTCTTTTGATTATGGGGTTTTATCATTTACATAGAGAATTAAAGCTTGGCACACTCAATCCTTAACTGAGTCAAACTTAGGCCAAAAGATGGAAGACTTATGAATGGGGTCTTTGGGCCAGATAAAACATCAATACATTATTGTCTTTTGCTTTTCCTTGTCCCTGGTTTGAGGGTCATCCCTCCAAATCTGCAGCATTCTCCCAAAGGACTATCCGGGGAAATGTCAGAGGGAATCT
Source organism: Pongo pygmaeus (assembly GCF_028885625.2). Lineage (NCBI taxonomy): Eukaryota > Metazoa > Chordata > Mammalia > Primates > Hominidae > Pongo > Pongo pygmaeus. Next base: position 104,612,971 of record NC_072396.2, read on the forward strand.
CTTTGGCTCCCTCTTTTCTTTGTCCCCTAGGCTTAGAATTTCTGTTTCCCATTTTTGGTCAGTCTCGTATCTGAGCTTTTCTCTGTGTACTCAGCCCCCACACTGGAGGTTTCTTGCACACCCAGAGAATCACTTTGTTCATCTCCAACCATCTCCCTCACAGGAGAACAGAACCAGGTATTGGGACTCCACACTCGCTTTGTATCCAGGATACATCTCAGTCACACACACTCAACCTCCAAAAATGCCCAACCACCAAGGCAGTACTTATAGTCTAATTTTCCTACCTTGACTCGTGCATGAGGTTGCCTGGTTGCCATGGTGCCTGCTTTATTCCCTGTGTCGCCTACGCTGCCTCCTGAATAACAGTCTCAGGTTTGTCTATGGCCTCTGTGGGGAGCCAGGATGCCTGGACAGAGCAGACCACCTAAATCAGGTGGGACGTGTCTCCCCTGTTGGCTGGGGTCCCACTCTACACAGGCACAGAGATCCCAGACGGGCCCCCAGGTTTGTGAGAAACACACATTCACCCATCCAAGCCCAAAGAATGGACTCAGAGATACGAAGAACAGTGGAAATGAGACTTTTAATGGCAGTCTTGCAAGATCGGATGTCTGGTAGGCAGGCACACTCAGGGCAGTTACAGCAGGTAATTCATCTCCTAGCATGCAAGTCCTTCCCCCAGTTCTTCATTGGTCGAGTACTATGGGGTTACAATCTTCCTGGACATTGTCCAAGTTTCATTATCCCCCTTATAACGTTATACCCCGGTCCCCTTCCCTGCTTAAGTTTCAATTTCCCAATAACAAAACTTTCTTCCCTTTTATGGGCTGACCCCTCCTCTACATTCTGTTCACTTATCATGAACTTCTAGGTGCATGAGCCATACAGTTTGTCACATTCACATGCTGGCTGCCAGTACTTAGATTTATTGTGCCTTGAAAATTGATCATTTAAAATGTTTTCTCACATCACCCTATTGGAGGCTGGGACCTAGAGCAAGAAACTAGCAGATTTGGTTTCTGGTGAGGACTCAATTCCTGATTTATAGACGGTGCCTTCTCATTGTGTCCCTACATGGTGGAAGGGAGTCACGGGGTCTCTCTAGGATCTTTTTATTTTTTAATAAGGGTACTGATCCTATTCATGAGGGCACCACACTTACGACCTAATCACCTCCCAGGGTGCCACCTCCTAATGCCATCACTTTGGGAGTTAGAACTTCAACATGTGAATTTGGGGAGGAAATAAACATTCAGACCATAGTAGAATGTTTTTGTAAAATAATATATTTATAAATACCAGTTAGTAAAGAAAACTACACACACACACACACACACACACGTGTGTATTTTCATAAGAATAGTAAAGGATATGAAATAATACTCATTAAACTGTTAATAGTGGTTAATATTGGAAACTTGGAGGGGTGGGGAACAATGCTGATTTTTTTTACTTTCTACTTTTGACAGATTATTTATCAGTGAAGGTATACTTCTTTAGTAATGGAAAAAATTTAAATAATCCTACCAAACTAAAATTCTTTCAGTTGCTCAAACATTTCATTCTCTTTCACATTTCAAGGTTTTATTCATGATTTTCTTTCTGACTGGAACACTGTCTCTCTGACACCTTCACCTGGCTACTCATCTTATAAGTCTTGGTTTCTTTATTACTTTCTTTCAGAAGCCTTCCCTGAGTACCCTTCTTCTCCCTATAACCTTGCAACTGATTTAGGTGCCCTCCTCTGTGTCCCCTAGCACTCTGTATTGCCCTAAGATAGCACTTACCTCACATTAGGTTGTGATTGTTGGTTCACATGTCTTCCCCACTGCACTGTCTTATGCACTGCAGTATTCCCAGTCAATATTCAATATGTATTGAATTTATTAATTGATTTATAGACAGAACATTACTGAAAATCGTATTCCTTTTATTCCAAAGGGAAAAAATGGAGAAATACTGAAGACAGTAAAGAAGGGAGAAAAGAAAGATAATTCAGAGATTTTATTATACCCAAATGAAAAGCTAGATGGAGAGGCAGAAGGAAGAAACAAGGCAACCTGGAGAAAAAGAAAGTAATCTGAGTGACACAGTCTGTCATATCTTCATCTATCTCATGCGATCAATATTCCATTCACACTAGACTACTCACTCTGCTACCCCAAATACATACTTATACACCTGTATGACTTTGCTCATGTTATTCTTGCGGCCCAGAATGCTCTTTCACGTGTTCCTCCACCCAACTCCTACTTTTCACAGGATTTTGACCATGCAGAAGCTTTTGACAACAGTTCACCACTGCCTTCTTTATCAAATGAACTCCATTTCCCTGGCCAGCTGGCCAGCTCCTCTTTCTCTGTCACCTGACTTCTAATGCTAGAATTTCTATAATACAATACAGCCAGCCAAAGGATGAATGGGAAAGGCATGGTTAAAGGACCATTGTAGCCCATGATGCCAAAAGACAGTGAAGCAATATCAACCAAGTCCTGAAGGAACAAAAGTGTGACCCAACAATTTTATATCCTGTCATTTTGCCCTTCAACAGACAGATATCTTCAAGCATGCAAAAGGTCAAGAAAAACAACACATGTGAGTGCTTCTTTTTAAAAATACTAGCAGATGATAAAATCTAGACAATCAAAATATGTACCAAAAAAGAACTCAGGAATAAAGAAGCTTTGAGAGAAGGACTAGTGGTAAGTATTGAATTAATTTAGGCACAAGAGCAAACAACTTAGAGAATTTTAAGTGGAGAACAGAATGTAAATGCTATAAACTGTGAGAAGGCACAAATAATAATATAGCTAACAGAAATCAGGAGATGAGAGGGGAAGTGCAGGGTTACATTTCCTCATATTTATTATGACAGTTTACTATGTGCCAGGCACTGTGCCAAATATTTTACAAGTGTTAACTCATTCGTTCCTTACAACAATCCATGCAGTAGGTACATTTTTTTTAAGTAGGTACATTTTAATTCCCTTCCAGAGAGCAAATTGAGGCAAGTAGAGATTAAATAATTCCCCCACCTTCATACAGCTAGTAAGTGGCAGAACTGACTTGAACCCAGGCAGGCTATCTCCAGAGCACATGTCCATAAACAACTACATAGAAAATCAGTCAACACTATTAAAATTGAGACCCGGAGATAAAAATATGAAGACTTCAACCTCTTTATATTTTTTAAATCTTTGATCTTAACTTTAAAATAGTCTTTCAGAAACTACTATTCCTTGAGGGGGAAGAAGTTTACCAATTCCTTGGCTCACACTTTGATTTAATTTTCTTTGTTCAATTCGGTGATTCTTAAAACATAAATAATGTGTTAAAATTTGCCTATCCATTTGTTAATCCTATATAACAAAAGTGATTTCCAGAATAATGCTCATTAATCTTAAAACAGCTACTGGTTATTAGGTGTTCACTATTAAAATAAGCTATTTATTTATTTATTTGTTTGTTTTGAGACAGAGTCTCACTTTGTCACCCAGGTTGGAGTCCACTGGCATGATCACAGCCCACTGAAGCTTCAACCTCCTGGGCTCTAGTGATTCTCCCAACTCAGCCTCCCAAGTAGCTGGAACCACAGGCACATGCCACCATGCCCGGCTAATTTTAAAAATTTGTAGAGACAGAGGTCCCCCCGTGTTACACAGGCTGGTCTCGAACTCCTAGGTTCAAGTAATCCTCCCACCTCAGCCTTCCAAAGTGCTGGGATTACAGGCATAAGATTCCATGCCCGGCAAAATAAGCACTTTAAATGGATTACCTCATTAAGTTATTGCAACCACCTTATATAGGTTGTTGTATCACAACAACCTGTAGGTACTGTTTGTATTCTCCTGTTTTTCAGATAAGCAAATTGAGGCACAATAATGGCTATTCTTGGTTGGTGCAGATTTGGAGGAATTTTTTTCTCTTTTTGTATTTTTATATTTCTCCATTATTTTTATAATGAGTGTGTATCTTTTTTATAAAATGAAAGCCATTGTGAAAGCATGTCTCAAAATAAATAACTGTGAAGATTCCCTGGGGCTCAGTCTTCAGCTCTTTTCTCCTTTTGTCCTGAACTCTCTTCCTAGACCATATCATAGACTCCCATAGGTTTGAATGCCAGCCAAAGGCAAATGGCTCCCATATCTATATTTCCATTCAAGCACCTGTTTTCCAAGCTCCAGACACACTTGCCCAGCTGCCAACTAGACAACTCCTGTTGGATACTTCATAGACTATTCAAGTTTAACATGTCCAAAACTATGCTCATCACTTACCCCAGACTGGTCCTCCTCAGTGCTTCCTAATCCCAGTGAATGGTGCCACTCTCCACCCAAAGGCACAAACCAGAATCTATGTCATTTTTTGTTCTTCTCTTTCTCTCATTCTCTATATATTCAATCTATCACCAAGTATATGCTTTACCTAAAATATGTCCCAAATCTGTTTACTTATTTCCATCTCTGCTACCACTTCCTAGTCCAAGCCACTATAATCTCTTTCAGTTACCTCCTAACTGGTCAACCTTTTAAAACTCTTGCCCCCTTACAATTCATTCTTCTCACAGCAGCCAGAGAGATTTTAATAAACATAAAAGGAATTCTACTTAGAACTTTTCAATTAATTCCCATTGTTCATAGAACAACTTCAGTTGAGTACAGGGGCACATGCCTGTAATGCCAGCAACTTGATAGGCTGAAGTAGGAGGATCACTTGAGTCTAGGCCAAGTCTGGCCTGGGCAAAATAGCAAGACCCCATTTCTAATTTTAAATAAATAAATAAACTTCAAACATTTACCATGACCTTTGTGGCAGAAATTATAAGTTGCCTACTCAATATGTTTCCCCCTTCTATATATGTAAAAAAAGATATTATTAAGAGTAGTAACAGGCTCAGTTAAAAATAAAACCTCCCCAGACCCCACTATAAGTAGGAGTGGTCATCCAACCCAGTTCTGGCCAATAAGATAAGCAAAAATCTACAGGACAGGGCTTCCAGGAACACTATTACTTTCTTAATGGAAAGGGACAAATTTGGCTGCCACATGTTCTTTTGCCCTTTGCTATCTCCCCTTTATCCTGCCTAGAGGTGGAGCAGCTGTCTTGGAAGCATGATGATGGAGGCCATGCTCGAAAGATCACAGAACAGAAAGATGGAAGCTTGGGTCCTTGTACTTGAACTAGCCCTGGACTGCTGACTTTGCAACTCCCATTATGTGAGAAAAATAAACCCTTTATTTGGTTAAACTGCCATAACTTGGTTTCTATTACATGCAGCCAAAAACAGTCCTAGCAGATACAACTCTGAATATGTCTCCTGCCTACCTCTTCAGCCTTATCTCAAGTAACTCTCCTCCTCATTCACTACATCACAGCTACACTGACATTCCTTTCATTCTCTAAATAATTCAACCCCTATTTTGCTTCAGGATATTTCCATGTGCTGTTCCTTTGGCCCAGAATAATCTTTTCCCCACTCATTAACAGCTAACTTCTACTCATTATTCAGGTCTTAGCTTAAGTGACAACTCCTCAGCATGGATTTCCCTCACCTATCCCGCCCAATCCAAAGTAGGTGTTTATAGCACCTGCACTTTTCCTTCTTAGCATATATCATCATTTATGTACTTTTATTTACAGAATTTTTTTAGTTTAATGTCTGTCTACCCAACCAGACTCTGAGCTCTATAAAGGAGGAACTGTGTTTGCTTGTCTACTACTGAATATATATCTAGCTCCTATAACAATGCCTGCCACATAGGGGACACTGAATAAATACGTGCTAATCAATGAACAGTCTATTGAAATGCCATGTCCTTTGTGCCATTTTTCCTGCTTTTCTGAATCAGAATTAATCACTCTTCCCTCTATGTTTCCATGGAATATTGCTTTGACTCTTGGTTTAATTCAATCCTTTTAACAAGAAAGGCACGTTTTAAAAGATCTCAAAGTCTATTCAGGAGAGGAACACATAAAAAAGAATTATAATACAGCATACGAAGTACAACGGTTGAAGTATGAGAAAGATACAAAAGTAGAGCAAGGGAAAGGGTAATTAACTTAACGAAGTGGAAGAGATGAGACCAGGAAAGGCTTTCAGGGGGTGATAACATCTAGGCAGCATTTTGAAAGCCAAATGGGAATTTTCCAGGTAAACAAGGGAAGGCAGAAAACTCCAGGCAATGAATATAGCATGGGCAAATGTCCTACAGTGTGAAGAAGTAGGGCATGTTCATTAATAGGGTGTACAGTGTGAGGCAGGCATCAGAGGCATAGTGTGAATAACATCCCTGAGGGGAACCATATGACCCAATAAACATAAGTTTCTCCATGAGACTGCTCTTGTGGCTTTTCTTTTTTCTCTCTTTAAGCTTGACCAAAGAATTGTAGAACACATAGAATCGTGACATATTTCATAATTTATGTAATCAGTTTAATGCACAATCATGTCTCCAACAATTAGAAAATTGTTTTCCTTGAGACATTAGGATGTGGAGGTAGTCATATGTACATGCCCCATTTTCCTGCCCAGCTGCGACCTCCCAGTTGGCTCCATCGCTGTAGAAAAAAATTGTCCAAAATCAAGGCTAGAGAGTTGGACAAAGTCCAGATCATTAAATGCCTACTATGTCACAATAAGTGGCTTGGATTTTATAGACAATGAATAGATACTAAAGGATTTTAAGCAAGGGAGAGATTATCCTCAAATTTGAGTCTTAGAAAGATCACCTTGAAGACAATGTATGAGAGACAAGGAAAACAGAATTCTATTGCAATAGTAAAAGTAACTGAGAACCTCAACTTAAACAGTGGTGATTGACAATGGAGAGAATAGGATTGCAGAGCTAATTCAGAGACAGAATTAACTGGACTTAATAATTGATTAGCCGTGGGGATGAACAAGACAGGAAGAAATCAAGGATCATCTGGAAGTTTCTATTCTAGAGACTGATTATTGTGTCATTTAGTGAGAGAGGTAATACCAAAAAAAAAAAAAAAGAGCATGTTTGAAAGGAGAGATAACTAATTCAGTTCGGGACATATGGAATTTGAGGTGTCTGTTGGGTGTTGGAGATGTCTAGCAGGTTAGATGGACATATGGGTGTGGAGCTCCAAGAGAACAGCCTGGGTAAAAGATGGATGTGAGATTTGTCAGAAAGGATGACAAACTAAACTGGGGTGTTAGCAGTGAGCACAGGAGGAAAGAACAGCTTTCAAAGATATAAAAATTTAGAATAGATAGGATCTAGTGAGTGATTGGAATAGATGGGATCTAGTGATTGACTGGATAAAGGGAATGTGAAAAAGAGACAAAACCTCAGATTTTTGGTTTGAAAGACAAACCTCAGATTTTGGTTTGAAAGACTGGGTGTGTGACAATTCCACTATTATAAGCTGAGTTATGTCCCCTCAAAATTCATATGTTGATGCCCTAGCCCTCAGTATTTCTATATTTGACTGTATTTGGTGATACGGTTTTTAAAGAGGTAATTAAGGTTAAATGAAGTCATATGGATGGGCCCTTATCCAATATAATTGACGTTCTTATAATAAAAGGAGATTAGGATACAGGCATACATAGAGGGAGAATGTCATGTGAATATGGAGATGGTCATCTACAAGCCAAGGAGAGAGGCCTCAGAAGAAGCCAACCCTGATAACACCTTGATCTTGGACTTCTAGCCTCCAGAGCAGTAAGAATATAAATTTCTGCCATTTAAGCTACTCAGTCTGTGGTATTTTGTTATGGCAGCCCTAGCAAACTAATATAGCCACCAACTAAGATTGGGAATATGAGGAGAAAAGTAGGTTAGGAGAAGGTGTTGAAAGGAGACTTTGATATAGAACATGTTGAGTTTGAGATTTCTGAGGTATATCCAGGTGGAGATGTTCAAATGGCCTTGAAATTAAAAGATAGAACTGGGTTACAGGTACAGATGTGGAAATCATTGATATGTAGGTGATATTTTCAACTGTAGGAATGAATGATATCATCTAAGAAGTCTGTGTAAAGTGAGAATGATCATCAGGAAGAGAACCACAAGGCATGTGAACATTAAAAAACAGACTGAGGAAGAGGTCCCAAGAAAGGAGAAAAATCAGAGACAGAAGATGGAGAGAGCTTAGAATTAGTCTTTATTTTATCCTGTTTTCATTATAATTAGTTAAGTACATATTGATAGCACCATTTAAAGAGCTTTAACTTAGTGAAGGAGGCAGTATCTTATTCATTTCTGAATCTCAAACACCAAGCACAGCGCCTGACATTTAATATCCCTGCAATAAATATTTGTTGAACCAAATGGAATCGAAATTAGGACTTCATTCCCTTCTTTGTTTTGTTTGCTTATTTCTGGAGTGTGCAGCATGTATTACCATGATATTTTAAGTTCATAGTGAAAAATCATTTCAATGTGTCCTAGGCTTGGTCCCCTTCCAACCCAACCCCCAGGACAATAGTTTTCATTATAACCTTCTGTCTTTGCCATTCTGGATGGAATTCTGTGCACAGAAGTTATATACATATATGGGTATATCTATGTAACAAATCGCAGCACAGGAGTCCCCTGGGCTCCCTCAGGCTCTGGTATGACATATTTGAGCCATATAAATTCAGCTTCTCCTCTGGCATCTGTTAGCCGACTCACTTGCAACTCCACCTCAGCAGTGGTCTCTCAGTCCTCTCAAAGCAGGCAAAGAGTACTGTGTGCTGAGAGACCATGGCAAAGAATCCTCCAGAGAATTGTGAAGACTGTCACATTCTAAATGTAAGTTGATTCATATTTTTTCCCTTTTGAGCAGAAGCATGGTTTCACAGATTTATCATATTGCGAAGTGAACATTAGAAAGTGGAATCAAAGGTGACTTTGAATTATGGCTTGCTTATTGAGGTTTATTGTGTATTGTTTTATTCTCTCTGTTCTTTGGTTAGGCAGAAGCTTTTAAATCCAAGAAAATATGTAAATCACTTAAGATTTGTGGACTGGTCTTTGGTATCCTGGCCCTAACTCTAATTGTCCTGTTTTGGGGGAGCAAGCACTTCTGGCCGGAGGTACCCAAAAAAGTAAGTAAATACACATCATAATCTGATGCTTCTGTTCTGAGTTTGATTGAATTTAATTAGTAGGCATATAAATTATTCTGAAAATGAAAATCATTAAGTCTCTTTTGTGTTTATTTTCTGGTGGTATGAAAAACTGAATCAAGATTTTTCTCTCCTTCATTTGCCTAATTATTTTGGTAAGGGAAAAAAATTTATCTTCTGTATTTTGGTTAGTAATGATAGGGTGTAGAATTACCCATTCTTCCATAATGCTTATATTTAAGGAGTTAAGACTCCTCCTAGGAGCAAAGTTTTTACTTTAAGAAAAAATACTTTCAATCTTTCTTTCAATTATCTGGGCAGAAACTGATGGAAAAGTAATTAGACCACCACATAAGGAGAAACCACCCAAAGTGGCAGCAAAGGATTTTCAGGGATTATATTTCTGACTTAATGCATCTGCGGTGAGAACAGGCAGCAAGCTGCTTTTCAGGAGGAGCAATTCTCATACCTGACTTCACATTTATTTATGACTTAAAAAAAAAACTAGAGCTTTTCAGCTCCTTGCCAGCGGTAATCATCACTGTCCCACTGAGATAGTAATGCCACAAGGTAGAAGCATGCGACACCAAGTCATTAATCACAGATAACTCAGAAAGCTTCTGATGCTGCGGTCATTTGGTGAAGCTTGGCTAGCCACTGTAGTTTATATTTCTGTACCTTAGTGTTATTGTTACTCCTGGGCTCATATGCAATGGGCAAGTGTAGATATAAAATAAATAAATAAAACCATAGTCCCAAATAAAACCATTGTCCCTTCATGCTCACAATTTCCATTTAAAAGATAATCAACAAATATACAAACTACAAGTTGTGAAGATAGTTTTCTGGCTTTGCCATGTTTTTCTGTTGGTGTGTGGATTGCTGCTGAAGTTATTGTTATTACTGTTGTTAATCTGTTGTCATAAGATGCTCATTTCTATTTGGTAACAGATGTAGGGAGAAAAAAGCACAAATCCAGGAAGGAGGATGATACAAGAAAATGGGTTGGCATGGACCGTTAGGAGCCAAAGGAGCAATAGGAGCAGAGAGAAAAAAATATGGGTCAGTGGGGAGAGAGAGGTAGAGGGGGAAAAGCAGAAAACAAGGTGGCTAAGTGTCTGAAAGAAAACAGAGGTATAAGGCATAACCACCCTTGGGTTCTCCACCTCTGCTGTCATACCCACTTTCATTTAGTCCCAAAGGATATCTTATCAGGTTTAAGTAGGAGGGAGAGCAAGCCAGCCTACTTTGTTTGCCTTTTTATTTATACCTTGTTCCAGAAAAGATTTCAGGCATCACCCAATGCCTATGGTTAGCCCTATCCCCTACTCCTCCTCCCCTTACTGCTCCTTGCTTCTGAACTACTTACCGTTCAAATGTCCTTCTAGAGAAGCCACCTGTGTTCAGGCTGGCAGGGTGGGTAAAGCAATCGACATCAGGAAGGAAACAGCAATTAATAAGAGAGCCAAAATGCATTCCAATACAATTCTGGTACCACTTAGTTAATTCCCAAGGTGATATGTCACTCCACAAGTTGAACCTTGGATCCTCTTGAAAATTATACATGAGTTAAAGGGCCATAAATCCTTTTGTTCTCCACAGCCATAATGTACTTAATTGGGCATGGTGGATAGCTAGTCCTTTTGACCACCCTTAGATGCTTGCCTAAATAAGGGGCCAAATGGCCTTTCTTGTTTTATTGTTGTCGTTGGTACTGCAAATGCTATTCCAAAAGAGTATATGTGTTTTTATAAACTTATAGTGCTATTTGCCTCAGCGCAGCTATAAACGACTAAGTGGAGACCTTGCCTTTTTATTGCAAAGTGTCAAACTCACTAGCAGGTTCATGGTCTCCTCTGTTTCCCTGTTATATCATCTAGTTCTGTTTTTAATGATTATAAGGAGCAATCCTATGATACCTCAAACCAAAAGTAAAACTTGGTCAGTGCATGCACAGAAGAGGTGGGATATGCTGCTGAATAAAGTTTATCAAAAATCAAACCTCTTGTGAAACAATCCATTTTGGGATGTCATTTTCAGCAAAGGGACTCTCAGAAATGAACAAAGCTATTATGAAGTAATCCAGATAAAGACAACAGGTGTCCCCTAGGGCAAGTTTCTCTACCATGAACAAATGTTGTTGGTTTTCCATTCCAGTGGGGAGTTATGATTCATTGTCTTTGATATTTAAGTCATGGCCTTCACAAGACCAGGTTTGGTTCATTGAAAACTAAGAAATCAGCTGGAAATGTGGATGCTTTAGTTAGTCCACTACTACCTTCAAGTCCCAGACAAAGATCTCAGGAGACCATCTATGTTTCCAATGGCTAAGACTATCAATAAGCCTGCCTTAGAGCAGACTTAAGAATACTGGGAAGACACTAGCAGTCAGATTAGTCTTGGAAGAATTGCATAGGAAAAGGATCCAGGCATCTTACACAAATTAAAGACTCTCCCCTTAATGGTATGGCCTAGCAAGAAACAACAGTTAGCAGATTAAAATCCAGGCTCTTTGGGCTTTCATTAACAAGTCCACGAGACTTGTTGGGACTCTGTGGCCCTTGGTAGAGAGAGCTGTGTGTGCAACTGTGCTTATTGGTGGCAGTGATTTGTTTGCTGTCCTGGGATTTCCTCCAAGCTCTTAGTGTTTGCTCTCCTAGCCTCCACCACGCCTTTTTATTTTGTCTTTCAACATCTGTGTATAATAAACAGTATTTATTTAACATCCCACATCTGGTGTTGACATTTTCATGCCAGTAAGTCCTTCTCCTCACTCCCGCTTTGGTGTGTACAAAAGATCCAGATTCCTGTATCCAAATTGAGAACAAGCCATGCTTGACCTCCTCCCCTCACATACCTCAGGTCTGTGTGCACACAGGTGTGCACACACACAGACACACACACACACACACACACCAGAGAGAGAAAGAAATCAAAATAAAGTGAAACAAGGACGACTAACTCTGGGTGAGCTGCTGCATTTTCTTACAGGTCCCAGGCCCCTGACCCACAGCCACATACAGGAGTCACCTGAGCTAAATGAAAGCCAGGTCCATCCAGCTCTGAATTCAGCTTTCTTAAACAAGCAGAAGAGACCTATTCAGTCCCAGCAATTTTGAGAAAGCATCATAATGAGGCTCTCCTTCTAGGCAGTGACTGCCCTGGGATCATTGAAGCAGAATCGCCAAAGAAACATTCTTGCTTAAAGCCCCCTGTATTACACATTTTACTGGAAACAGTCAGAAGCCAACTCCTCAGCTAATTAATCCAACATGAAGAAAACAAATCAGAAAAATCCTAGCCCTCAAACCAACAGTTTAGAAACTTAGCACAGACCTTGTAGCCCATCCCTGCCAATCCTTTGTGGAGCGAGGCAGAAGAATCATACATTTAATAAATGAAAGAGTGTCCTTACTGCCTTACATAGGAGCTGCCTGGTGACTTTAGGGTTGTTTGAAAGCCATCAGGACCACACAGTAATCAGCAGATTTGTGAGGATGTTCCTTCAACTTCTATATATTACCAGAGCAATGAGGAGTGATAGGGATAAGCGGGCATTTTTCTGCCCTCCTGCCACACCTCAGTTGCAGGTGATCATTAAAACAGTCTCCCCCAGCGTTGTGAGCCCACTATCATTCTAGGTTGAAAATCCTTTGCTCAGAAGAAGCACTTTCTTGACGAGTCTGATCGCAACTTTTTGTGCGTGCCTATTTCTTGGCATGCACAATTGGGCATTAGCCCAATATTAACTTTTTTCACTCCTCTCTAGGCACACAAGGAAGACAACTTTCTTCTCCAGGTCCCCTGGGCTTTCCTACACCACAGTCTGGTGGGTGAAATGTGGGTCTAGAGAAACATTAATATACCCTCAAGGAAAAAATTGAAGGAGTAGCCGGAATATTTTTGGCAGGGAGACTGAGCTTTACCAGATGGTGCCATGTTGGCACTTTCAAAAAAGAAAAAAAAAGACCTCTCTTCATTTTCCTCCTGAACCACTGTGAGACCCAGGTCCACCATTGTACAATTCTCACTGGGCCAGCACTTATTCTGGGCTACTCAAGGGCAGCTCCCAGCAATTATGTAGAGCCAGGCTGTGGCTGTGATGGGCATGTTCTTCTTAGTCAGTCTCTTCATTCTCCTAAGGCAGCATTTGCTGAACAACTTATATGACACCAGGATGAAGAGCCTGGGCCTTCGAAGACAGCTGTTCTGGAGTGGTTGAGAGTGGAATTGGGGCTGTGGAGGAAGTAGCCTGGATGATCAACAGATAGTAGCAGTAGGAGTAGTCCAATGATCAACCTGACAGGTTGATCTGAGCAAATCTTAGCAGACTTTGCTAACTATCTAGCATTACAGATGAAAAGGGGTAAAGGATTAAAATAGAAACTGAGTCCCTAGAGACACTCAGTGATTTACCCAAAAATCACACAAATTGTAAGTGGTGGGGTTAAGGTTAGAACTAGAGGCTAGTCTGAAGATTCTTTCCACTATTCTTCAGCTGCATTTAAGAATCAGGGATGGGAATAATGGGTAGGATAAAAACTTACTGGTCAGCTCAAGTCTGTAGATAAAAGAAGTAGCTTTTTCTTGTTGAAAAAGACTGTCTGTGCTGCTTATGCCAATATTTTGCATATTGCCAAATGGTGATTGAAGACGCAGAACTCTAACTTTGCATAAGGAACAATCTGTCTGCTCTGTGTTGGTAAAGAAATACCCAGAGGCCCTTTAATTCCCCCAAGTTAGGTTAATAATAATATGGTACAGTGCATTCTCTTCCCTTCCTTCCAGCCTAACACCTGCTAGCCAGCTATTCTGAGCATGTATTTCACCTTTGGAGAGTGTACCTCATAAACAGACAGTAAGGGATGAAGATGGAGTGAAGAGCAGCTAGATTAATCACAGGCTTCAAAAAACAAACCTAAGCCAAATGTCCTCAAATCCCTGTCGGGACAGGCTAAAGCTTCTTGCCCCTAAAACAGATCCATCACACTGAGGTATGAGATAGCTTTACTTTTTCTAAAAAGCTTTCTTTTCTGATCTCAGGGACTGCCACAGAGGCAAGAAAACAAGGAAAACTGTGAAAGAGGGATGTTAGGGCTCATTTGCTGCCTGAATGGAGGATTTAACTGGACTGAAGACAGAACTCCTGGGCAGGGAAGAAAAATGAGTTGTGTCCTCTACATGTTTTGTCAGTGTGGTCTCCTTACGCCTCTCACTGCCTGGACTTAACCACATATCTGTCTCATTTCACTTCTGATTCCTATTCCACTCCATTGGCTTCCTTGTTCCATTCCAGTGTTCTGGTTCTTATAGTTAAGGCCAGCCTTATGTGTGGGTGGAGTAAGAGCCCATTTGAGTGGTGCTGGAAAGATGCCCTTGCCCCCAAATAGCTCCCATTCCTCGTGCCACTGTGCCTATTAGATTGGTGCAAAAGTAATTGTGGTTTTAGCCATTGAAAGTAATGGCAAAGTAATAAAGTAATAAAATCCACCATTAGTACTTCATTCTTCTGAGTGAAGTACTGTACTCAAATTTTTAAACAGACAAATATTCATCACTAATATCTAAGTGTGAAATCATGGGTCAGATTGATTTCTTCTTTGTCATAAGGTACCTGAAGCACCACGAAATTCCTAGATGTCTAGACAGGAGACAAAGGGACAGAAATAGGAAGAGAAAGAGGAAGGGCTATGAGGGTATAGAATGAACAGAATATGAAAATAGAGCAGAAAAGGAAAGCTAGAAGCACCAAAAATTAACTCTCTCTATTTGCCAATTGGGCAGGGGTGTACTCCTCATCATATTCTGTCCTTGCTCTATCCTCCCTGGAATAAAGCTGAGTTGGAGGCAGCTGAGATGAGCTACTTGTAGCCCACTCACACCTCTCTTCAGGCCAGTCATCCTGTCTCTGCTTTAGCTTGCTCCTGGAGAGGACAAAGCCATTTATTCTTTCATCTCCAGGAAGACCTTCAACCCCTGAGCCAGGAAGCTTAGCAGAGAGCAAAGTACTTGTGATGCCAAAGGCATGAGCTCAGTCTTCATATGGGCCAGTGAAGCTTGCATAGCCATTACCCAAGCAATGTGCTCCACAGGGACCCAGGCGAGACAGTGTGTCTGGATTTGCTCATACCCATCTCCAAAGAGTCCAAAGTGGGCCACCAGCATCATCTTCCTAGACGAAGAACAGTCTGTTCCAAAAGGACACCTTTGATAGTGGAATTCTGTCTGGGTGAATATATAGCTCCCCACTCCTACCCCCTACCAAGGATTCACACATAAACGAAGTCATTCTGTTCCCACTCTAGTAACTTATCATTACTAACATAAAGCCAACAAGTTGGTTAATGAACACAATCAGAATGGACCCCTTCTCCCCTATCAAAAAAACTCTTTGCAGGAATGTTGAAAATAATCAAGATCTGCTGAGCTTGGCAGTTTCCAATAGTTTTCATCTAGCAAGGTGTCCAAGTAAAGTGCATTGCCAACAGTGCAGGAAAACTCATTCCACAGAAGCACACTGAAATTCTAAATGTCACCAGTAGGTTCCATAGTCTTCTACCAGTGATTGAAAATACAGCCTGTATTTTCTCTTTCGCCCAGGTAGGCAGTGTTCCAGCATCCCCTAGTCTCTAACCTCATTTTTCCATACAATAATCCATCAGTGGTGCTACTGATGAAATAAACACCCCACCCCAGCCCCCAATGGCTAGTGGCATCAACATTTGTCTCAAAAATGGATAGTATTTCTAACAAAATTCCCCCATTGGGAGAGCTGACAAGACTGGATCTGAAGTGGATGCCTCCCTTTTCTACTTAGGTCAGACAGACTGAGAGCTCAATTTGTTGCCATAGGTAGAAGTTTCTCTTTTCAAGCTGGCTGCAGAGCTGGAACTGAGGACATATTTATTGCTAGAAGCAAATAACAAACCTAAAGGAATTTGCTACCTATCACAAACCAGGCCAGACTTCCTGAGTTAACTCTGCAGTTGCTGGAGAGTTCTAAGTATTGTTTTTCTTTCACTTTTAAAATGATTTTTTAAAAACACCTTGCCAATACTCAAAAATGTCTCTTTAGGAAGATAAGGATGTGCTATTGGTGGGGAAAACTTATTCAACAAATACTTAGGTTCCAACCACGTCCAAGGCACTGTAGGGCTACCAAGAGGTAAATGACATTGTCTCTTGTTTTTCTCTTCAGCAGCTACATTAGACTTGTCACCCTTGAAGTAACACTTGCTTCTACAAATGGTTCCAATTTGTTTTTCTCTAGTTGAGTTGGTGAATATTTGACCAGGTTAAACTAACATTCAGTCAATGGCATCAGCAGAGACTAAAAAACGACCCAACCTGGTGTAAGTTCTCTATAAGGCTGCCACTGGGAACCGTATCATTAGAAAGCAATGTGGGCTCTGAAGAAGACTTGCTTTTTCAGGCTTTTAGTTTCCCAAATTTTTTTCATAAGGAAAAATGAACATGGAGAAACTCGATAAACAAAGGTCTCCTAATGACAGAGATAAGATAGACTTCCAAAAGGCATCATCAGGTCTGGCCTGGTTTGTGACAGATAACAAATTCCTTTATGCTTATTTGCTTCTACCTATAAATATGTCCTAAAATTATAAGTTATGGGCTTACTCCTAAACTGCAGTGCCATATGGGACTGGTCCTCTTGGTCTTTAGAAATACAATTGCCTCTTTTAGAGTGCAGGAGGAAATCTGGGGTTTTGTTTTAGCCACTCAAGAAAGACCTGATGAGCAGTCTTTCTTCTTGGGAGGCTCCACGTTACTTAATGCAGGACACTTGGCTCAGTTGGCTTAATTCCATATACACAAAAGAATCTGCAGAACTTGAAAACAACTGAATATGGCTTGGGAAACAGAACCCAGGAATAAACTGGGTGGGGTTGGTTGCCGTATAAAGAGAAGGCTAAGGGAAGGCAATAAATGTTTCCTGGAGTTTAAGGGGCAAAAGGAAGCAAACAAAGCAGGGTAGGGCTCTAATATTGGCAAGGAGAAAGTCTCCAGATTCTAAAACGAATAGACTCAAGGCTGTTGTGGCAATATTAAAGCCCTGGATAAATAAGAAGACAAAAAACACTTAACCATTTTATGTGTATTCAAATCTCTTTCCAAGCCCTAATAAATTTCATGGGCAGTGGGGGGGGGGGTGCAGGGCAGTGAGCCGGGGGGGGGGGGGGTAGGGGGAGGGGTCGTGATTACTTAGCACTTGGAAACGGAAGTGGTAGCCTAAAGAAGCAGCATAGGTTTTAGGTGATCCCTCAGCTTAACACAAGGAGAAAATACTTTATAGGCTGGTTTGCAAACTATCATTTGCTGTTTAGTCAAGGCTGCCAAGAAAACTGTTGGAATTCTTAGTAATTAGCTCAGCAGCTTGGCTTGAATTCAAAATACCAGCTCTGAAGGGATCCCCATATCAGCTCCAGCGCCAAAAAGCACCTCACTTTAGGGACACACTGAGTATCTTAGAGATTGTTTTCCTCTGTTCTCCCAGACCTATGACATGGAGCACACTTTCTACAGCAATGGAGAGAAGAAGAAGATTTACATGGAAATTGATCCTGTGACCAGAACTGAAATATTCAGAAGCGGAAATGGCACTGATGAAACATTGGAAGTACACGACTTTAAAAACGTAAGTTGGATGTTTTCCCCCTAAGACTTTCCACTTAAAATATTAGAGCAGTTGAGTCAAGTTAAAAATAGCCTCCATCTAAAATTTGAATTAAAATGGAAAGCTAGCCTCCTCTAGCTTTCCATTTAAATTCAAATTTTGCTAGTCTGGGACCCCAACAGATCATGGAACTTACTAATAGTGGCCCTTTTGGGAAGCTTTATTGTTGTTTTGTCTGTTTTATAGGGATACACTGGCATCTACTTCGTGGGTCTTCAAAAATGTTTTATCAAAACTCAGATTAAAGTGATTCCTGAATTTTCTGAACCAGAAGAGGAAATAGATGAGGTATGTAAGAAGAATAATTGTGGTGGCAAAAGACATCATTTATTGGATGCTAGCTATGTGCCAAACATTGTACTAAATGCTTTACTTTTCTTTGATTCTCCAACAACCTTATAAATAGGTACCATTATTATCATCATTTTCAGATCAGGAAACTAGAACTCAGAGCCAAAAAGTGACTTGCTCAAGGTCACACAGCTAGTGAGTAGCAGATTGGGGTCTTGAACTTAGGCCTTTCAGAAAACTCAAGTGCATAATTTTAGGTGCAATGCTATACTTTTATACCCGGGCACCCATTAACATTATGTTGATTTTCTCTGAAACCAAAGATTTCTAGTAAGAGGGATGAGCCAGAGAAAATCAATCTTGCCTCAGATAAAGCGTTTTTAAAAAAGAAAGTTCCAAAGCCACCTGGGGTTCTTGCCACTTTTGTCACACTTCAGTATTCACCTATTTTAAAGATTGTGGTTCATTCACCTTACCATTTTATGCTGGGCTGCTAATGGAATAATTCACATTTAACCACAGTAGGAAAGGCAAAGCAAAGAAGGTGAACACTGCAATGGGATACAAATTCTCTGAAAACACCCTGCTAGACAAAAGTAAGGCAACCTAGGGTGCTGGTGAAATCACTGAATGGCCCCTTAAAACCTAATGGGAGATGGATGTTATTGCCTAAAATACAACTATCTGTAAGGCCCTTAGGCTCTTTATTGTTCCCTGATATTTTGTCTATAATTACAGTATGGTTTTATTAGTGGGAGGAGAAGGGGGATCTCAGTTAAGGTCCTATTGTGACAGCATATCCCCACTATAGCAAGAAAAAACAAACATTGGTTTGGTTTGGTTTAGTGCTTAGTTGGCAAATCTAAAGTGGAATTATGGCAATGGCAGAATGATTTTTCTTCTTCTTCTTCTTTTTTTTTTTTTTTTTTTTGTATTTTTAGTAGAGACAGGGCTTCACCATAGCCAGGATGGTCTCAATCTCCTGACCTCATGATCCGCCCGCCTAGGCCTCTCAAAGTGCTGGGATTACAGGCGTGAGCCACCACGCCCAGCCATGGCAGAGTGATCTTTCTATAAACTATAAAAACCTCTTTCTTTCTTCTCTCTCTCCCTGTTCTTTTCCACTTTTCTCCCACCCAGCTCCCTCCATCTTGATTCTCACCAACCCATTTATCTTTTCCTTTACCTTTTTCTTTATTTGGGGGCGGTGGGTGGGGAGGACTATTTTTCTTTCCCTTACCCAAGTCTTAGAGCTGTCATTGGCTCCCACTTTACTCTTTCATGCTACTGGTCTCCTCGGGGCCAGAGAAGTTACAGACCCTTGTTACTAGAATTTCCAAGAAAACAAAGAACGTTCTCCCAAAGATGATGCTCTGCTCCCAAGGTCTACTGTAGTGACAAAGTTTGGAGACTTTTTTTTTAAAGTAAGCATGAGTTAGATGCATCTGAGGAATAGATCAACGTTCAGGATATTAGGAATGACTATAGAAGGCAATGGTAAGATAAAAGGAAAATCAATAGGATTAAAAAGCTACTATACACAATAACGTATGCCGATTACATACAGAAAATAATGTAAGCATTTGAGTAGGCCACCCAGCAATGAGAACCGGAAGTGATATAATAGGATTTATTTTTTTGAAAGATTAAGGCAAAGGAATCGGGGCACGGTGGCTCACGCCTATAATCCCAGCCCCTTGGGAGGCTGAAGGGGGGATCACTGGAGGTCAGGAGTTCGAGACCACGCTGGCCAACATGGTGAAAACCCATCTCTACTAAAACAAAACAAAACAAAATAAAATTAGCTGGGCACGGTGGCGTGTGCCTGTAATCCCAGCTGCCGAAGAGGATGAGGTGGGAGGATGGCTTGAACCCGGGAGGTGGAGGTTTCAGTAAGCCGAGTTTGCGCCACTGCACTCCAGCCTGGATGACAGAGCAGGACGCAGTGTCAAAAAATAAATAAATAAACAAATAAAAAATAAAGGCAAAGGCTCATAATGTCTCATTTTGGCCCTAATTTAGTCTTCAGTTAATTTCACCAAATATTTTAAATAACGCAAATATTCATTTCATGATAGTAAGAATACTGTACCTTCAGGTAAATCTTGTTTTTTATATTCACGCCACAGATTTTTTTTAATGAGACAAATTTGTGGTCCTGAATGACAAAAACCTTCTTCTGTACTTCCCTCCACACTGTATCCATGGCATGTGTATTTTAAACATGCAGAGCAGGTATATAAATAGCCCTGATTTTGCTAATAAAGCTAGTCAGCATACCAACCTTATTTTATACAATTCCTTTCAATGCATCTCAAGGTCGTTACAGACTCAAGGACAAAGGTGCTAAGACTTTAGAATTGTAAATGATTCCGGGAGAAATTAGTAAGAACTAGGTATACAACACAATTACCTCAATACTAGAAACTGAAGAGAAAGTGGCATCCTCTACAATATAAAAAAAGCTGCTTAAAGGAAAAACACTCTGTGAGATAAACTCTAAGCATCTACAATGAAAGGAATGCAATAGTAGGAAGGCCAGTGAAGTCATAAACTGGAGACTTGACTTTAAAACATAAAAGGACATCTTTTGTACTATAACTAGCTACCATCAACAGGCAAATCTTGTAA
The DNA here is from genome assembly GCF_028885625.2 of Pongo pygmaeus. NCBI lineage: Eukaryota > Metazoa > Chordata > Mammalia > Primates > Hominidae > Pongo > Pongo pygmaeus. The sequence goes on from NC_072396.2 coordinate 104,633,673, forward strand.
AACCAAAATATTAGATTACATTGTTATTGAATTGATCTCACCAGTTTGGATTATAGGAGTTTTTTCAGCTTCAGGTCAAATCCTGCTTGCCACCCAAGAGGCAAACCTAAAATAAGGCAGGCTAACAAAATGTATTTATAAAAAAGAAAACAAATGTAAATCACTTAGGGTTCCAGAAGCTCAAGTTAAGACATACACAGACCCAGGGCACCCTGAAAATAATGAAGCGCCTTTCTGACTTTGAGTGAAATGGTAACAGAGAAGGCTCCTATTTTAGTAAGCAGCCTTGCTGTTAGACCCAAGAGGGAGGAAGGATCAGTTGTTAACTCCCCAAAGGGCACCCACTGAATGCAAGGCACAGAGCTAGTTCACCAGCAGCCCTAGGATTAAACTTATTACACTCAAAATATATTGTTTTCCAGCATCCCATAATGTCTCACTTGTTCTATTAATTTCTCTGCCAATCCCTACCCTAAGCTACTTTCTTCTTTCAGAATGAAGAAATTACCACAACTTTCTTTGAACAGTCAGTGATTTGGGTCCCAGCAGAAAAGCCTATTGAAAACCGAGATTTTCTTAAAAATTCCAAAATTCTGGAGATTTGTGATAACGTGACCATGTATTGGATCAATCCCACTCTAATATCAGGTATGACACTGTTATTCTCATCCTCCTCCTATTTTGTAAGACAGTAACAGCTTAATGTTCCCAGCATTTAGAGGCTACATTTCTAGGAAAACAAATGATCGGTTTATATCTTCTTGGATGAGTCTATATATGCTGACTGCCAGTGAGGAGGGAATTTTTCACAGCCAAGTTATAAATCAGATAAATTAATGTTGACAGGCTTTTAAATATCCCAGCAAAGGTAACACCACCTTAATGTGACTAGTGATAGCAAAAAACTAATCTGTCTTTCTTTGCACATCTATATTCATTGCAGTCGGTATACCAGACTATTGCTCAAACCACTGTGGGTCCAACCCAAGAATAGAGGAGAGAAGGGCAAAAACAATGCTCTGCTGTCAAGAAGGATTCCCTATGTCAAATGGTGGCATTTTCCTTAGAAGATAGGACAATCACTGCAATACAAATTTCTTTGTCGCTGTTTTAGGAATTACTATAAAAATAGTTGAGGGCTAGATGTCCAGAGGAGAAGAGTCCAGCCCTCAACTTCCAGTCAGCCCATAGAGAAAGTAAAGGCCCCTGGATGTCTTAGTCTGTTTAGCTAACATGGAATTTGGCCTCCCTCATTCTGCACAGCATAGATTACTCTATTACCCAAGAGAGGTTATTCTCACCAGTGTAAGCATCTGTGGGTACTCTTTAGAGACATTAAAAAGGTGACTAAATGCAGTGTGGTATCCTGGACTGGATGCTGGAACAGAAAAAGAACAATTAGTAGAAATACTAATGAAATCTGAATAAAGTCTGTAGTTTGGTTAATAACATTGTACCAATTCTAACTTCTGATTTTTGACCATTGTACCATGGTTATGTAAGTAACATTAGGGGAAACCGGGTGAAGAATATGTGAACTCTGTACTATTTCTGCAACTCTTCCATAAATCTAAGATTATTTCTAAACAGAAAGTTTAAAAAAAATTTAAGACAAGAAACATAAGGGAAGTGGGAAGACAGAGGATGTCAAATCAATTCAGGCAACCAAGAAATATTTATTGAGCATCTACATGGGTAAAATCATCATTGTAGGAGATACAGAAGTCCCTTGTCCTCAGTTTTTAATTTAGTATGCTATTAAGGCAAAGCAGTAAATGCTTGATGCCAAAGAAGCAAAGAAGTTTGTGTATGTAGAAATGATCAGGCTTGTTTTGGAAACTACTCTAAAATATCAGCTGAAAGAGCTTGGAAAAGTGGTCCATGCCTAAATGATGCCAGTTAGAAGACACAATGAAAATCTCTATCCCCAACTGCTATTCTCCCAAGCACTTCTTTCAGGAACATTTGCAAAGCAGTTGCATCACAACTTTGCATTTATTATCTTAGTTTCCGAGTTACAAGACTTTGAGGAGGAGGGAGAAGATCTTCACTTTCCTGCCAACGAAAAAAAAGGGATTGAACAAAATGAACAGTGGGTGGTCCCTCAAGTGAAGGTAGAGAAGACCCGTCACGCCAGACAAGCAAGTGAGGAAGAACTTCCAATAAATGACTATGTGAGTTATGTTTATGTAAACTCTTGATAGAGGAGGAAAAAAGAGCCCTCACAAAACTTACTACCCCTCAGATCACGATCATTGGAAGGAGTATGATCATGGCTTTAACAAAAAAAAAAAATGTTTAAGAAACTTGGAATCTCCAGGAGGCTCATTCAAAATCAATCTCGATCTCTGCAGATATATCTCCATGATCAGGCTAAGGAGCTTAATTTCTCACAAGCCCCCAACTCATACAGTCTTCTAGTTCTCCCCTGCTTGGTGAGAATTCTTGCTAGTGAACCTTCCTCTCCCACCCCCAACACTGGCTTCTTCTTCTTTCAGACTGAAAATGGAATAGAATTTGATCCCATGCTGGATGAGAGAGGTTATTGTTGTATTTACTGCCGTCGAGGCAACCGCTACTGCCGCCGCGTCTGTGAACCTTTACTAGGTTACTACCCATATCCATACTGCTACCAAGGAGGACGAGTCATCTGTCGTGTCATCATGCCTTGTAACTGGTGGGTGGCCCGCATGCTGGGGAGGGTCTAATAGGAGGTTTGAGCTCAAATGCTTAAACAGCTGGCAACATATAATAAATGCATGCTATTCTATGAATTTCTGCCTATGAGGCATCTGGCCCCTGGTAGCCAGCTCTCCAGAATTACTTGTAGGTAATTCCTCTCTTCATGTTCTAATAAACTTCTACATTATCACCAACAGCCTGATTGCTGCTGAACACACTGGGTAAGTGTTTGCTGAGAATATTCCCAGCAACTGAAATGGAGCAGACCCGTTAAACATAGATGACTATGCTGAGGCTCAGAAAACAATGCCCCAAAATGAAGGCCTCAGAAGCAACAGTTTTTCTCTGACCTTCTCCTACCTGCCAGTCTCTCAGTCCCATTCTCCCCCCAAGGCTAGCCATAAAAGCTAGAATCCCTCTTCCTCAAGGCGTGTCATAGAAATCAGAACCCCTTTTTTCCAAAGCCAGCCATTAAACCTAAAAATATCACTCTGATTTTTCCTCTGCTTTTCTGTGTAAAAGCTGGCCGTAAGGAAATTATCTGACCTACCTTGTTTGACTGTAGGTCATAAGACTCCCTTTCCAGAGAGGACCCAACAGGTTTGGAAGTAGAAAATGGCAAAGCATAACGATACCTAAATATCATATTTTACTCTGCTGTATTAAGACAGTGGAAATAAGGGGCTGATGACAAAATGTCTTCATAACTGATGCATTAAAAACATATCCTTTTGTGCATAGCCCCAGTGTTTAATTATATGAAAGATATATTGTGAACTTGCTGAAGTATCAATTAAGCTGCTGGACAGGCAGTGAGTCATAGCAGGCCAACACTAAAATATTCCAAATGTGCAGACTCAGCAAAGGAGAAAGCTAAACTAGCAAAAAGGGTCTCAGGCTCTCCTCCTATAAACAGGAACTCAACTTAGGACAAATTCAACATTCCATAGCCTTCACATCTGGCTCCTCTTTATATCAGTGTTTGACTAGATACCTTTCCAAGGCAATTGTCTAAAAAACAAGAACCCATAAATACCATTCACAGAAGCAGGCATCATAGGAAATTATTGAGATGAGGAATCAAATGGGATTTTCCCTCCCAAATCACAGGGAACTAGCAGTATACCACTTTCTGAAAGAAAAGGTAAGGGCCTACTTCCCAATCACTCCATACTTTGCTTGGGAAAGGAAAAGGGGGCAAAGGGGAAGGAAAAAGAAGTGGTTAAAGAGTAATGTTAACCTTGATGTCCCAGCCAGTTTCAGTTTCAAAATTCATGCTCTACCAATCTGTCACCCCTTCTAGTTTCATTTGAAGGTAGCATATACTTCATTGCTGAACTTCAAAGTTATTGTGTCATGAAAATGTCTGTCTGGAACTTTCTATCAGAAAAATATTTTCAAATAAATTCTTCACCAAGATGCCTGTGGGCCAGGAGTCATTTTCTCCCATTTAAGAGTTGAGGAAATCCATAGAAAATGGCTTTGCCCAAGGTTGAGTTGCGATTAGCCAGTCATTAATTGGTAATTAGCATATATGCCATACTTAGATTACCAATTTTCACAGAATGAGAGCACAATAAAATATATCTAACAATGCACATTACTGAAAATATTTTTGATTGATGATTTAGAAGACATCTGATTGTTTTAGAGTACTTCAATTATCATAACAAGCATTAATGTATAGTTGAAATAGAAAAATGTAAAAGATATGAAATTACTTTGAGGTTATATGAACTTCATGATGTTTCTATCATTGTTTTTTAATAAGACTACTCATTTTTAACATTGCTTTTTTAAATCAGCCAATAATTTTATTTTATTTATTTTTCTATTTTTTATTTATTTTTCCATAGGTTATTGGGGTACAGGAGGTATTTGGTTACATGAGTAAGTTCTTTAGTAGTGATTTGTGAGATTTTGGTGCACCCATCACCCAAGCAGTATACACTGAACCCCATTTGTGGTCTTTTATCCCTCGCCCCCCCCCCCAACCATTTCTCCCAAGTCACCAAAGTCCATTCTGTCATTTTTTTTTTTTTTTTTTTTTTTTTGAGACGGAGTCTCCCTTTGTCACCCAGGCTGGAGTGCAGTGGCGCGATCTCTGCTCACTGCAAGCTCTGCCTCCCGAGTTCACGCCATTCTCCTGCCTCAGCCTCCCGAGTAGCTGGGACTACAGGCGCCTGCCACCACGCCCGGCTAATTTTTCTTTTCTTTTTTTTTTTTTTTTTTTTTTTTTTTTTGTATTTTTAGTACAGACAGGGTTTCACCGTCTTAGTCAGGATGGTCTCGATCTCCTGACCTCAGGTGATCCGCCCGCCTCGGCCTCTCAAAGTGCTCGGATTACAGGCATGAGCCACCGCGCCCGGCCCATTGTATCATTCTTATGCCTTTGCGTCCTCATAGCTTAGCTTCCACGTATCTGTGAGAACATGCAATGTTTGGTTTTCCATTCTTGAGTTACTTCACTTAGAATAATAGTCTCCAGCCGGGCACGGTGACTAAGCCTGTAATGCCAGCACTTTTGGGAGGCTGAGGCGGGAGGATCACGAGGTCAGGAGATCAAGACCATCCTGGCTAACACGGTGAAACCCCGTCTCTACTAAAAATACAAAAAAATTAACTGGGCATGGTGGCGGGCGCCTGTAGACCAAGCCACTCAGGAGGCGGAGGCAGGAGAATGGCGTGAACCTGGGAGGCGGAGCTTGCAGGCCGAGATCGCACCACCGCACTCCAGCCTGGGCGACAGAGGAAGGCTCCGTCTCAAAAAAAAAAAAAAAAGAAAGAATAATAGTCTCCAATCTCATCCATGTTACTGCAAATGCCATTAATTCATTCCTTTTTATGACTGGGTAGTATTCCATCATATATATGTGTGTGTATATATATATGCGTATATATGTGTATATATGTATATATGTATATGTGTATATGTATGTATATATTACATATGTATATGCATGTATATATATGTGTGTATACATATGTGTGTCTATATATGTGCATATATATACGTGTGTATATATATATATATATATATATTAAAAAAACAGTTTCTTTATCCACTGGTTGATTGATGGGCATTTGGGTTGGTTCCACGATTTTGCAATTGTGAAGTGTGCTGCTATAAATATGCGTGTGCAAGTATTTCTTTTGTATAATGACTTCTTTTCCTCTGGGTAGATACCCAATAGTGGGATTGCTGTATCAAATAGTAGTTCTACTTTTAGTTCTTTAAGGAATCTCTACACTCTTTTCCATAGTAGCTGTACTAGTTTACTTTCCCACCAGCAGTGTAGAAGTGTTCCCTGATCACCACATCCATGCCAACATCTACTGTTTTTTGATGTTTTGATTACTGCCATACTTGCAGGAGTAAGGTAGTATCGCATTGTGGTTTTGATTTGCATTTCCCTGTAGATCAGCCAATAATTTTAAATTCCTGAGATACTCAAATTTATGCAGTCTATAGTATACTATATATACCATGCTCTATGAGGGATATAAATGAAGTAGAAAATATACTCCCTATTTCCAAAGAAAGATGAGACACCCAAAATACATAAGCCCTAACATAGGAACTTATACACAACTCACTACAGTTGTATATGCTGTGTGCATGTGTGCATGCGCGTGCACACACACACACACACACACAGACACACACTCTAAGAGGTATAGATAATTCCGTATCACATTTTAGGACTCAGAGTTCCTACTCACATTCTTTTAATTCAGGAAGCATTTCTTGCTCAAATGAGATACCTCAACCTCCAAATAATTTCACAGTGGGAAATTGTGATCCTCTTAATGAGCCAGAATGAGTTAAAAAAAAAATACAAGGGCATGCTTAAATAAATATTCAAGGCTGGGCACGGTGGCTCATACCTGTAATCCCAGCACTTTGGGGGGCCAAGGCAGGCGGATCACAAGGTCAGGAGTTTGAGACCTGCCTGGCCAATATGGTGAAACCCTGTCTCTACTGAAAATACAAAAAGAATTAGCCGGGCGTGGTGGCGCATGCCTGTAATCCCAGCTACTCAGGAGGCTGAGGCAGGAGAGTCGCTTTAACCCGGGAGGTGGAGGTTGCAGTGAGCCGAGATGGCGCCACTGCATTCCAGCCCAGGTAACAGAGCAAAAAAAAAAAAAAAAGAAAAAGAAAGAAAAGAAAAAAGAAGAACAAGAGGAGGAGGAGGCGGAAGGATTCAAATTATCACATGTTTAGAAGGGGGGGTGCGGGGAGAAGGGAACAGCACAGCAAACAAACAAATCCAAACACACTCGTCTGTCACTTCAATTTAGGCCCAGGCTACGTTGGAAAGGAAAAAGTATAATACCTCTCTCATCACAAATTTTTACCCCTCATGTGAATCCTGTGTAGAGATTCCTTATTTCATGCTTTACACTTCCCTCACATTGACCCCACTGAGGCTACAGCTGCCTCTCTTCCCTACACCCTTCCCTAAGCCCAGCCTCCTCAAAGAGCAACATCAAAGTAACTCTGACCTCCCAAGCCAGAGACCTTGCAGTAATTACAATGTATCCCTGTCACCCACTCCAGCTCTTTTGTTGCCAAGTCTTTTCTCTTCTAAACCTTCCCCACCGGATTATTTCTTAGATCATTTGTTACAACTTCCTCCCTGCTGAAGTTCCCAGGTTGGAGATGGAAACTAACATAAAATGCTTATAGACAAAGTTTATTTTTCACTCACAGATTTCATTAATGCCATTTCCTTTCCTGAGAGTCTACAATAGCTACTTACTTACTACATTAAGGATCAGGCCTAAGTCGCATTCAAAACATCCTGATTCGAAGCACCTTAAACTACCACCTCGTATCTCTTTTCTCCTCCCACTACCCTACCTACCACTCTTGCTTTTCTCAGGCATTTTAGTTTCATGCTCTGTTTGTCCAGTCATCCCATCTCCTTTACAGACTTGTCTCTCACTGATTTGAAGAGATTTTTCAAATCCCATTTTCCTCTTGCCCAAACATGGAATCTAAATTCTCTCTACTTCATTCTATGCCTGTATAAATTAATACTGTCGTTCCTTGGTATTTGTGGGGGATTGGCTCCAAGACCTCCATGGATACTAAAGTCCTCGAATGCTCAAGTCCCTGATATAATATGAAGTAGTATTTGTATATAACCTACACACATCCTTCCTTATACTTTAAGTCATCTCTAGATTACTATTTATAATACCTAACAATGTAAATGCTATGCAAATAGTTGTTATTTTTTTATTTGTATTATTTCTTATTGTTGTATTATTTTTTGCAGTGGTTTTTCCGTATGCTTTTTATCCACGGATATGGAGAGCTGACTGTATATCACTCAATGCACATACTCCTTACATATGATTTTAACGTGTAAGTTCTAAAAGAAAAGGGCCCATATCCTCTCCCATTTTGCTCTGTCTAGAACCTGGCACCATATCTAAAGCATATACGTGGCCTTTAGATGTTGTGTGTGTGTGTGTTTTAATTGAGGCCAATGAGAAAGAAGACGGGGAAGAAGATAGAAGAAAAAGAAGAGGCTGTAAAAGAGCACAGTTACAAAGCCCAGTCAGAATATTATTACAAAAAGCTGGCCTTGAGTTCTGTTCAAATTTAGGATACAAGTTCTCATTTTACTTAAATTCATTTTTTTATTCCTCATCTTTTGACACAGTTGAATTCCGTAAGTGTAAGGAATTCCTCTAATCCCAGAATGATCAAAAGCATAGATGATTGTCCACAGCTCAATTATTTCCATTATATGAATGCAGGCATTTGGCATTTCCATCTCAATTTTCAATGATTCTATGCATAAAAAAGAAAAAATGCCAAAAAGCACATCTGCCATGAAATCACAAGAAATACCATATTACCTTTCAGATTCTTTGGGGATTTAAATTCCAATCAAGAAAAGTCAGGTAAGGCAAAACCATCCATTGCTCCCACTCAGCATAAGGACACTATGCATTAGTGTGCTCAGCACCTTCCAGCACACCTAAAATGGCTCTTTGGCAGGAATAGGGGCAAGGGAAATCTATTTTGAGTCTTTATATATAAGGCTCACTGTCTGGCTGAATCCAAAACTGTCACTTTGGCTCCTAGAGTCTAACGCTGAAAGCTTACTGAGATAAATATGGACCTTCTCATTCAGGCTGTCAGGAAATGCGTGGATCTATTTTATTTATACCCTTAAAAATGATTTCATTTTGGCTTTCCTTCTTTGAAGAAGTTTAATTCTGGGGCTTAATTTTGCTGACAGAATGCTGTTCCCTAACAAGAAAGAAAAGTATTTCCATATTAAAAAACAGGTATAAATGTATACACAAAAAATACTGTCCCTGGCATTCCAAAGTCCTGCTCCTAAGTCTCCTCTACTATCTTTCATCAATTTGCATGAAAGCTCCTTACCCAATGACTGCATTGATCATTTATTTAGATCAATATTCAGTTCTGTCATTTGTAACCCAATGACTGGATAGTCACTTGTCTACTTACTGCTTTGAAATTGGTATTCCATTGTCTATCTTCTCTTCCATTCTCTTAACTTCACACTCAGTCCTATCATCCTTGCTAAAGGGGGTTGAGAAAGAGAGAGGCAGAATGAACCAAAGGAAATAGAGCAAGCCACAATAAATTCCTCAACCAAAACAAACTAACAACAACAAAAAAAACCCAATATCTCCGTAGTCCTGAGATGATCTCTGCCTGACAGTGACATTAATATATTGTTTATATTTATCCTTCTCTGCTGATGCTATCATTTGCCATTCTGAATTTTCCACTGACAGCAGTAATTCTACTGGTCTTATGGAGATGTTGCTTTCTAAAACACAATTCAGGCTCACACTCATATCAGTCACCAGTGAGCCAAAAGCAAGACACCTGCCAAGGGCAAGGGATTTAGGGTACAGGCCCCAGCCATAGTTGAGCTGCTGAAGTACAGAGTAAAAAAGCAGCAGTGCGACTATTTAGAAATAAAACATAAGGATTTGATCTTGTTTATTTTGCAAATGATCCATGTCGCCTATCAACTCACAAATTCACTGTGTCCACCGAAATTTTTTCTTAAGGATGGGGGTTGTCTCTACACAGCAATATTGCTCCAGCCTTGTGTATCTGGTGAGCCACCGTGATGTAAATCTTCAATGTTCCCAATAACAGCTTTCGATGTTTGGGTTATGCTAAATCATATCATGCTGAAATCAGAATGGTTTGTGGTTGACCTTTCTATATTTCCTCTTCCTCCAAACTACTTCTCTTTTTGAGAGTTTCTTCTTACCAGGGCATGTCAATCTAGGGTAACTGTTAAACTAATATGATCAACAAGATATGAAGAACCCAGAAACCTGCTAGAAACTATGGCATGACAGATAGAAAATAGGTTATCCTCTTTATTGTCTAGTCATTTACAAAATACTTGGCATGATAAAAACTGTGCTTTTTAAACAATTAAGAAAGTGTAAGACAGAATTCATTTCAGAAGGATTCAGGAGAACAAGAATTCTTCATATGCTCTCAGAGACCAAGAACTTCTGTCCCTCAAAAACCAACAGTGGCTTTAAATACTTTGTAAATAAGTAACAGAAAATAATTTCGTTTTACCATATCCTGTAGTTTCCTTTACTGGCTTACCCCACACATTCCTGGAAGGTTTGTCATTTAAAATTGTTTTTTCTTCTTTCTTAATTGTTGTGTTTTCTGATGACAAAAATAAAACATGCTGTTGTTTTAAAAATAAAAACCAAAAAACATCAACCCCCCCCCAAAAAAAAACCAACAGTGATGGTTTTCTCAGAATCAGCCTATCAGTTATATCAACTCAAAAATCTGCAAAGCCCTGATTACCCAAAGATATTTGTCTTACTGTTAAAGTCAAGTTCAGCTGCATATGAAAGGAAATCCTAAAATGATGTAACTTAAACAAAGTAGAAGTAGATAATCTGGGTTGTCCAGTCAACTGACCCATGTACCTATCTTTCTGTTCTTCTATCCTCAGTATGTAGTTTTCATCCTCAAGGTCACCTCATGGTCAAGGATAACTCTAGTTCTAGCCATCGTGTCTACATTCTAGATTGGCTTCAGAAAGAAGCTGGACACCACAAACGCACACCCCCTAACTTTTAGGGAGACTTCCACTTACACGTCATAAGCCTGAACTTAGTCATATGGCCAAACATAGCTTCAAAGGAGACTGGTAGCATTCTTTGTTCTGGGAGCATTATCACTTCAAATGAAATCAAGATTCTGTCACTGAGGAAGAAGGCGAGAAGACATGCTGGAGGAGGTAACTGGCAATCTTGGCAACATCTAGTAACTTGTCACAGGATCTAGGATCCCTACTATTAAAAAGTTATCCCTTTTGTATTAAGTTGCTGTCTCTCAAATTCTCGTTAAATGTAAATATATTACTCAGAAAGTGATAAAACATTAACAAATTAAGACCCATTCTCATATGATCACAAACCAGTCGATGAGATGAACATTTTTTCTGAAGAATGAGAGCATAAATAAAGAGAACTAAAAACCCTACTTGAAAAATAAATACAGGATAGGTTAAAGGAAAGCATCTAGAGGACTCTGTAAAGTCAAGACACTACAGGTCAAAAGGCTGAGGGTGGGGAGAGAGCCAAAACCAATTTTGCTTACCTCACAATTTTGCTGCAGACAGACCCCACACTTCTGGGTTGATATAATGGTATGGAGTTGCTACAGTCTGCAGATAATACCCAAAGATATTATATCACAAGGCAAACAATTCCATTTATTATTTTTTGCAAGATTTTTGTTTTTCATTTTTACCAACCAAGAGGGAAAAGTGGTACTAGGAGATGTAGGACTGGTTGGAAAAAGGAAAGAAAAAAATCTTTCTAATAACTATAGCTCTTGCTCTTGAATCAAAATAGAGCACCATTTTGAAGAAAAGTATGAGGACAGGTTTTTCTTTTCAAAAATCCTCCTTAGTTTTTGGAGTAAGATCTTTATAAAATGAATATTATTCATCAAAGGAATTTTGATTTGACAGACTTAAATTGACTAGAGAAAGTTCAAGTTCTACATTATGGGGAATCAAAATGTCTCTAGCAGAGCAGAGTAAATTTCATGACACATCATACACAGAGCAGATGTGAGAATCTTAGGCCAGTAAAAACAAGTTCTATTTTACTGTCACCCAGGGAAATTTCCCTTTTCTTTTGAGTAGCCAATAATCCACACTTATTTTTCTAAATCTTGATTTTTTGCACCATCAGTGGATCCCATCAGTCATGGCAATGAATATGGCTTTGGAGATAATAAAAGGCTGTAACCAATTTATAGACCAATCCCAAGAACATAAACTTTTATATTCAGAGAAACTACAATGACAATTTAGGCCACTAGAGAGAAAAAAAATATTAGTTTGAAACTTGTTCACAGTTTTCAGGCCAACTAACACAAACTGATTCCCTACAACACATTCATTCTGAGCACTCAATAAATATTAACCAACATTCCCCAGTGTTTTGACCCAATATTATATTTAGGCATCTTAAGAATGAAGCCTACTTTAAGTGCTGAGAGATTGCTTCACAGAAATTTTATTTGTCTTGATATTCAATCAAATTATTTTTATGCTAAACCTTCTTTACCCAGTGTCTACATTTTATTAATCAACTGGTCCTTCACTTTAAGCTTATGAGAAGTTGTACAGAAAACACTGAGAAAAGTTTTCTTTAATTTGAGGGTATTATTATCATGGTTGCAGATATTTTGACTTTGGGGACTTGAGGAAAGGTAAGGGAAAGCTAATCCATGTTTTAGCTTTTCCCCAAAGCCTCCAAACTATTGCCCATCCAGTTTCCTTTTAGATGGTAATTAAGCAGTCTGCTGGAGCTGAGAAAAAACACCTCAAACTGCAGAAAATTGAAATCTATGTTTTATCAGGCATGCAAGTATTTCCCTCCAGGTGTCTAATTCCACATTCCAAAGCACGTTGTTTTCAAAAATAGAGTAATTCAACATATCACAATTTTTCTTACACATTTCTGTACATTTTATACCCTATTCCGAAGTGTTCAACTGGCATGCAGGTACTCACGAAAGAAGTGCTCTATTTCATTTCATGGAGTGACATGTCTAGGAGAACATATTTTTTCAGTTATAGAAGTTTTAGATGGGTTTCATTCTATGTCATCTTTGAAAAATGAGTAATCCCACCCCGAGGGTCACATTCCTACCCCACACAGAAGTGGCCCTTGTCTCTAATTATCCAACCAGAAGGATAAGATTTCCATATTAAAGAGAAAAAAGACCATCACAGATTTCTTTGTTATACAAAGCTTAACATCAATAGACTGACTGTGCTCTCTACTGGTAAAATCAAGAGCTACAACTAGCATCAAAAATTTACTTTATGAAAACCTTATGGAAATAGGAATTCAAAAATTGTTTACTGTGCCCAGAAATAGGATTTCTTGCCAACTGAGTTCAAAAATTACAGGAAAAGATTACTCTTTAGCCTGAGAGCAGAGGCAAGTGTAGTCAGAGCAGCCCCAGGATCAAGGTGAATACAGATTCATATACTAGTACCATTTGATATCATTGTCAATGTGTTACTAGTTGCTTAATGTGTTCTGACCAAATACAATGGTCCAGTGGTTCTCAAATTTTAGTCTGTTATCAGAAGCTCCTGGGTTGCCTGTGAAAAATACACATACTTAGATCTGAGGTACAGAAATTCTGATTCTGCAGCTTTGGGATGAAGCTCTGGAATTTGCATTTTATCAATTCCTCCCTCCCCTGGTGATTCTGGTGCAAGTGGCCCAAGGAATACATTTTGAATAACATTGATAGATTTTGCAAAACACCCTTGTCAGATGTGCTTGAACCACAGGAACTCCATCTTGAATAGGGACTGTGTAAAATAAGGCTAAGACCTGCTGGGGGGCATTCCCAATAAGTTAAGGCATTCTTAGCCACAGGATGAGACAGGTGGTCGGCACAAGATACAGGTCATGAAGACCTTGCTGATAAAACAGTTTGCAGTAAAGAAGCCAGCCAAAACCCACCAACACCAAGATGGCGACCAGAGTGAACTCTGGTCTTCCTCACTGCTACACTCTCACCAGTGCCATGACAGTTTACAAATGCCATGGCAACGTCAGGAAGTTACCCTATATGGCCTAAAAGGGGAGGCATGAATAATCCACCTCTTGTTTAGCACATAATCATGAAATAACCATAAAAATGGGCAACGAGCAGCCCTTGAGGCTGCTCTGCCTATAGAGTAGCCATTCTTTATTCCTTTACTTTCTTAAACTTGCTTTCACTTTACTCTATGGATTTGTTACAAGAAAGGGGTCCCAATCCAGATCTCAAGAGAAGATTATTGGATCTTGTGCAAGAAAGAATCCAGGCGATTCTGCAGTGCAAAGTGAAAGCAAGTTTATTGAGAAAGTAAAGGAATAAAAGAATGGCTACTCCATGGACAGAGGAGCCCCAAGGGTGGCTGGTTGCCCATTTTTATGGTTATTTTTTGATGATATGTTAAACAAGGGGTGGATTATTCATGCCTCCCCTTATTAGACCATATAGGATAGATTCCTGATATTGCCATGGCATTTGTAAACTGTCGTGGTGCTGGTGGTAGTGTAGCAGTAAGGATAACCAGAGGTCACTCTCGTCGCCATTTTGGTTTTGGTGCGTTTTGGTCTGCTCCTTTACTGCAATCTGTTTCATCAACAAGGTCTTTATGACCTGTATTTTGTGTTGACCTCCTATCTCATCCTGTGACTTAGAATGCTTTAACTGTCTGGGAATGCAGCCCAGTAGGTTTCAGCCTCATTTTACCCATCCTATTCAAGATGGAGTTGCTCTGGTTCACACTCCTCTGACAGACTCGTCTCAAATTATTTATTGTGCGAGATCCAAGAACTCTCTTGGGGTCTAGATCAGGACCCCTTTCCAGTAACACCCTAATAGTGTGGTCAGAATAATTACAAACTAGTATGTCAGCAACACCATCTTCAGAACTATGATCTCTCTGGTGGGACTGGAGGAAAGCCTTTGGTTTCCTTGCTCTCATAGGTGCCAGCTCTCTGCCTTCACCTGTCTTACTGACTCCTGTTTGGTGTTTGAGTAAAGGAAAGTATTTTTAATTAATAGTAATAATAAAAGCTAACACTTACTGAATGCTTACTATTTGCCCAGTACTAAGTGCTTTTCTTATATTAATGTGATCCTTATAGCAATCCTATGAATGAGGTAGAATTATTATTATTCCTATTTTACAGATAAAGAAACGGAGACATTGCCTAAGATTACACACCCTGTTAAGTAGCAGAGCCAAGATATAGAAGGCAAGCAGGTCTGCTCCAGAGCTCACGTACCTAACCATTCTCTATACTAACTATATACATTTCAAAGGGAAAATATGAGCCTTTTTTCTTTGTGATTATATTTTGACTTTACCCACTGAGGTACAAAATTATTGAGTAGAAAAAAGGTTTTAAAATGTATTCCTTTATCAGTGGCTTACTTGATCAAGTTCTGTTTCCCTGAATAGTGTGTGATCACAGCAATATCCACTATTTCAGAGGCATTCAAACCAGAATAACTCCATCTTGAATAGGGGATGGGTAAAACAAGACTGAGACCTACAGGGCTGCATTCTCAGAAGGTTAGGTAGTCTTTGTCACAAGATGAGATAGGAGGTCAGCAGGACTGGTATCCTGCTGATAAAACAGGATGCAGTGAAGAAGCCGGCCAAAACCCACCAAAACCAAGATGGCAACAAAAGTGACCTCTCGTCATCATCATTGCTCATTATACATTAATTATAATGCATTAGCATGCTAAGAGACATTTCCAGCAGCACCATGACTGTTTACAAATGCCATGGCAACGTTCAGAAGTTACCTTATATAGTCTAAAAAGGGGAGGACTCAGTTAAGGAAATTGCTTGCCCTTTCCCTGGAAAATTCATGTATAATCCACCCCTTGTTTAGCATATAATCAAGAAACAACAGTAGGTATAGTCAGTCAAGCAGTTCATGCTGCTGCTCTGTTTATGGAGTAGCCATTCTTTTGTTTCTTTACTTCTCTAATAAAATTGCTTTCACTTTACTCTGTGGACTCGCCCCAAATTCTTTCTTGTGAAAGCTCCAAAAACCCTCTCTTGGGGTCTGGATCAGGACCCCTTTCTGGTAACAGCTACAATGCTTTTATAATGCTTTCTGTGTTCCCTGCAAATTCATTGCCTCACTTAGATTTGGAAACTGACACATTAAGCAACTTTTCTGAAGTCACCAAGGAGTTGATGGCAGCAATGAAAGAGCCCAGGGAATTTCACTTCGAAATATGTCACCCTGGTGTGTTGATTATTTTAAATTAAAGGCCCTTGAAGGTCAGTAGATGCTAGAAGAGGCTTTATTCCTTCATCCGAATTAAGACAGAACCTGCAAAAAAAAACATAATTGCCTTCCATTTCTTCCCTGAAACTTCATTTTCTATCCCAGAAAAGAAGACCGAGGAATACAGCCACACCTGGACAGACTTTTTCACAAAATGTCTGTTTCTCAGGCTCATTCAAATTCCAAAGAGTCATTTACAAGTTAATTTTTGTCTCCCAGGCTCATTCATTCTCCCTAATAATTATTTACTACCCCTCAAAAGAATTGCCTATGTTCCCCATCTCCTCCTCCCTTATAAAGAAGGGTATATACGCCTCTGGGCCTCATAGGTTATTGGGTAATCACATTTCGGTGATTTCCCCACCCTCTCGTGCATGTTAAAGAAATTCTATATGCCCTTTTCTCCCATTAATCTGTCTTTTGTCTGTTCATTTTCTGTGGCCCTTCAGATGGCTTTCCCTCTTCAACCCTACAGCTGTGTAGTAAGACCTCTACTCATCCTCCATGTTGGCCCTCCCCACCCAATCCTTGCATGCGCACCACTCAATCCCTTCACATACTGGCTTGGTTTAAGTAGCATAATATCCATAGCCTAGGAATGGCCATATATGAAAGATATAAAAGAACAAGCTGTGTATTACACAAACTTGTCATGGCTTTTGGAAACCATGCTAGTGCCCAAAAGACAAACAACATAATTGAAGACGTCAGCCTAGACAAAAGAGGTGTTCTTTTTACGGTTGTCATTATAAATCTCTCTCTGAACTTTACTTGGCATTTAGGTATATTAGGCCTTCAAGTGTAGACCTTTAATTTCTTCCCTGTCTTTTTAAAGACCTTTAATTTCTTCCCTGTCACATTAAATATCACTATTTTCTTCTCTATATCCCCCTCATAAAATACTTTTAAAGCAACTTGGACACAATAGTATCCTTCTCCTGCCCTCTATAAACAATTCATGAGCCCAAAGCATGTGCAGTTCTTTCTAGTTGCAACTATGAAAGAAAAAGGTTAGCAGTAGCTAGCTAAAATGTTTGTGAGCAACTGTAAGTTCCAGTCAGGGTTCATCAATGCCCCAGAGCAATTTGCAAGAGGGGGCTGCATTTATATCCTGAGTCATCATGCCAAATCCCAAGGTGTAGAACTTCATCCTTCCATCGATTGCCATGAGTCTTGAGAGTATGAAGTTACCCAAATTCAGGAAACAATGGTAATAAAAGGGATTGATTGATACCTTTATCCCCAGACTGGTTTTTACAAACCACTGCAAAAACCGTGCTGGTAACAGGGTATGCTCTGTGATGATCCCCACATCTAAAACCGTTTTTTTCTCTCCTCTTGCTGTAGCAAAGCCTCAATTCAAAGCAGTTTTCAAACCATGTGTAAGGTAAATAGATATCCTTATCCTAAGGTAAATAAGTGAATTAATGGAATAAGGCACTATTTTATGAACTATTGAATTAGCAAAAATTAAGAAGATTTTCAGTGTTGGTAAATGTATGTGAAGAAAGACACTTTGATATAGTAGTAAGAAGAGTGTAATTAGTGTAGCTATCTTGAGGGCAATTTGGCAGTATCAGTCAAAATTAGAACTGCATATACTCTTTGACCAGCTGTTCTTCAATTGGGAATCTAATCTAAATATATATACTTTTAGTATATAAAAAATATAATTCAAAGGGTATTCATTGCATTGATTGTGATATGAAAAAAATTGGAAAAAACCTAAATTGCATTGATTATGATAGAAAAAAAATCCCGGTCTAATAATAGGGCATGGTTAAATAAATTATGTTGTGTCCCTACTCTGGAACACTACATTAGATCTGCATGACCTGCTATTAAAAAAAATTTAAGAGGCATTTTTAAATGAGGAAAAACCAAGGTAAGGAACGGCTTGTATAATAATAGCTAACCAGGTGAGACTTCTGGAATGGCAGAGTGAGGATCTTTGTAAATCCACTCCTCCATAAAATCGATGAAAATGCTGGCAAAATTATAAAAATCAACTTTTTTTTTTTTACAAATCTGGAAATTAACCAAAGGTCTAAAGCAATCTGAGGAGCATTTATTCAAGAAAAACCACAGCACCTATGTAAAAAAACTACATTTTTAACTTGGCCTACTCCCATATTTCTCTCCCCAGCTCCACAGTTCCCTTGAAAGCCAGCCAACTCACAGCCAGAGGAGCTGTAAAAACAAAACAAACAAAAAAATCAAAAACAAAAAAAGACAGGAGCTTTACAGCCACTAGAGGGGGCAGACTGGTTTTGGAGCTCCTCAAAAAACTTCTATCCCACAGCATTGTTACTGTTTGACTTGTCTCATATCTCTCTGGGAAAGCCCCATTTATACAGTGCTTTCATATGTGACCTGACTCTGAGCTTGCTCGACAAGAAAAGCCCTATCTTTAGTGCATTAATCAAAAATGATCAGCTGCAATTGTTTAACATCACAACTGCCTGAGGTGATTATACCCATTTGGGCAAGCCAGGGCCTGTCCAAAAACTTAAAAGAAAGATCTAAGGAATGCAATGTTTGTAGTGGGCTTTAAAGAACTTGAGACCGGCCTGGCCAACATGGTAAAACCCCGTCTCTACTAAAAATACAAAAATTAGCCAGGTGTGGTGGTGCACACCCATAATCCCAGCTACTCGGGAGGCTGAGGCAGGAGAATTGCTTGAACCCGGGAGGCGGAGGTTGCAGTGAGCCAAGATCATGCCACTGCACTCCAGTCTGGGTGACAGAGCAAAATTCCGTCTCACAAAAAAAAAAAAAAAAAGGGTTTAAAAGATGCAAACAGAAATTACAGAAATTATGGAGTTGCAAAATACAGTAATTGCAATGAAAGATTCACTAAAATTGTTCAATAGCAGATTTGAGCTGGCAGAAAAAAAGAATCAGAGAACCCAAACATAGGTTAATTTACGTAATTCAGTCTGAGTAATAGAAAGCAAAAAGAATGGTGCTTTGGAGACCTGTAGTATACCATCAAGCATACCAATAGACATACAATGTAAGTCCCAGAAGGAAAAGAGGGAGATGTAAACAAATAGAAAGAATATTTGAAGAAATAATAGCCAGAAATTTCCCAAATTTTATGAAAAACTTTGCTCCACATAGCTAAAAGTGCAACAAACTTCAAGTAGGGTCAACACAAGGATATCTACACCCAGTCACATCATAGTCAAACTGTTGAAAGACAAAGACTCTTTAAAGCAGCAAGAGAAAAGCAATTCGTCTCTCAGTGAGATTGATAGTGAACTTCTCATCAAAAAGGACAGAATGCCTTCTTGCCTTCATGGAGGACAGAATGCATTTGGATGGCATCCTCAAAGTGCTGAAAGGAAAAACTTGTCAACTAAAAATTCTGTATTTGGCAAAACTATCCTTCAAAACTGAAAGAGAATTAACACATTTCCAGATGAACAAAAACTGAAAGAATTTTTCACTAGCAGATCTGACCTACAAGAAATACTAAAATAAGTCCTTCAGTCTAAAATGAAAGAACTACACAGTAATTCAAATCCACACAAAGAAATAAATAGTACCAGTAAAGGTATCTATGTAGGTAAAAATAAAAGATAGTATAAATGTAGTTTGATAACTTTTGTCTCCTCCTACCTTATTTAAAATATAATTGCATAAAGAAATAATTGTAAAATTGTGTTGATAGACTAATAATGTAAAATATACAATTTCTATGACAATAATAGCACAAAAAAAGAGACGGAATGGAGCTATATTGGAAAATGATTCCGTATACTATTAAAATTACATTTCTATTAATCTGAACTAGATTGGTTTGTTCTTGTTGTTGTTGTTGTTATTGTTGTTGTTGTTGAGACGGAGTTTTGCTCTGTCGCCAGGCTGGAGTGCAGTGGCGCGATCTCGGCTCACTGCAACCTCCACCTCCTGGGTTCAAGCGATTCTCCTGCCTCAGCTTCCCAAGTAGCTGGGATTACAGGCGCCCGCCACCACGCCCAGCTAATTTTTGTATTTTCAGTAGAGACGGGGTTTTGCCATGTTGGCCCGGCTGGTCTTGAACTCCTGACCTCAGGTGATCTGCCCGCCTTGGCCTCCCAAAGTGCTGGGATTACAGGCGTGAGCCACCGCCCAGACTAGATTGTTTTAAGATAATAATTGTAATCTCCAGAGCAACCACAAAGAAAATAACACAAGGGATATATGGTAACAGAAATGACGAATTAATTAAAATAGGGCATTAGAATATGCCTATATGTCACAAAGTAAGGAAGTAATGGAAAAACAGAGGTGCAAAAATGATATAACATATAGAAAACAAATAGAAAAATGGCAGATGCCAGTCCTTTCTTTAAAATCAGTAATTACATTACATTTAAATGGAGTAAACTTTCCAATAAAATATAGAAATTGACAGAGTGGATAAAACAAACACAATTCAACTACATACTGTCTATGAAAAAACTACTTTAAATTTCATATGGAACCAGAAAAGAGCCCGTATAGCCAAGACAATCCTAAGCAAAATGAACAAATCTGGAAGCATCACGCTACCTGACTTCAAGCTATACTACTAGGCTACAGTAACCAAAACAGCATAGTGCTGGTATAAAAACAGACACACAGACCAATGGAACAGAATAGAAATCTCAGAAATAAGACCAAGATGAATTAAAGATTTAAATGTAAAACCCATAATTATAAAAACCCTAGGAGAAAATCTAGGCAATACCATTGAGGACATAGGCACAGGCAAAGATTTATTGATGAAAATGCAAAAAGCAATTGCAACCAAAGCAAAAATTGAAACACGGGATCTAATTAAACTAAAGAGCTTCTGCACAGCAAAAGAAACTATCATCAGAGTAAACTGACAACCTACAGAATGGGAGAACATTTTTGCAATCTATTCATCTGACAAACGTCTAATATCTAGTATCTACAAGGAATTTAAACAAATTTACAAGAGAAAAGCAAACAAACCCATTAAAAAGTGGGCAAAGGACATGAACAGACACCTCTCAAAAGAAGACATACATGAGGTCAACAAACACATAAAAAAAAAAAAAGCTCAACATCACCAATCATTAGAGAAATGCGAATCAAAACCACAATGAGATACCATCTCACACCCGTCAGAATGGCGATTATTAAAAAGTAAAAAAAACAACAGAGGCTGGTGAAGCTGCAGAGAAAAAGGAATGCTTTTACGCTGTTGGTGGGAGTATGAATTAGTTCAACCATTGTGGAAGACAGTGTGGTGATTCCTCAAAGACATACAGAAAGAAATACAATTTGACCCAGTGATGTCATCACTGGGTATATACCCAAAGGAATATAAATCATTCTATTATAAAGATACATGCATGCATATGTTCATTGCAGCACTATTCACAATAACAAAGATATGGAATCAACCTAAATGACCATCAATGATAGACTAGATAAAGAAAATGTGGTACGTATACACCATGGAATACTATGCAGCCATAAAAAATAACAAGATCGGCCAGGCGCAGTGGCTCACGCCTGTAATCCCAGCACTTTGGGAGGCTGAGGTGGACAGATCACGAGGTCAGGAGATGGAGACCATCCTGACCAACATGGTGAAACCCCGTCTCTACTAAAAATACAAAAATTAGCCGGGTGTGGTGGTGCGCAGTAGTCCCGGCCACTCGGGAGGCTGAGGCAAGAGAATGGTTTGAACCTTGGAGGCAGAAGTTGCCGTGAGCCGAGATCGAACCACTGCACTCCAGTCTGGCAACAGAGTGAGACTTTGTCTCAAAATAATGATGATGATAATAATAATTAATAATAATAATGAGATCATGTCCTCTGCAGGGACATGGATGGAGCTGGAAGCCATTATCCTCAACAAACTAACGCGGGAACAGAAAAACAAACACTGCATGTTCTCACTTATAAGTGAGAGCTAAACAATCAGAACACATTGACACATTGGGGGAAACAACACACTGGGGCTTGTCGGGGGGTTGAGGGAGGGAGAACATCAGGAAGAATAGTTAATGGATGCTGGGCTTAATACCTAGGTGATGGGATGATCTGTGCAGCAAATCACCATGGCACCCGTTTACCTATGTAACAAACCTGTACATCCTGCACAGGTACCTCGGAACTTAAAGTAAAATTGAGGGGAAAAAAAGAAAGCATTCTTATTGTCAATTATGAAATCGTCAAATATATCAAATATAAATTATATTTTGCAGATGACTGTCAAACAGAACATGTAACATGTATAATGTAAAAAGGGTACACAAGGAAAGATGAATAAGTATCACTTTTAATAAATATACTGATTTTAAAAATAGTGTGAGACTAATTACCTTAGTAAACAGAAAAACAATAAAAATCAAAAAAATCCAAGTTGACTTTCTGACAGGATCAACAAAATTAATAAACCTTTAGCTAGACTGACCAAGAAACAAAGATTCAAATTGCTAAAACTATAAATGAAAGAGCAGGCATCACTACCAACTTTAGAGAAATAAAAACATTATAAAGGAATACTATGGACAATTGCATGGAATCGAATTAGATAATCTACATGAAATGAACAAATTACTAGACTAACACACAAACTACCAAAACTAACTCAAAAAGAAATACAAAATCTGTATAGCTTTATTACAAGTGATTGAATTGGGAATCAATAAACTTTCCACAAAGAAAAACACAGGCTCAGATGGCTTCACTGGTTAATGCTATCAAAAGTTTAAACAGGAATTAATACAAATCCTTCATAAACTCTTCCGAAATTGGAATGTGAGAAAACACTTCACAACTCATTCTATGAGGCAAATATTACCCTGATGCCAAATTAAAACAAAGACATAATGAGAAAGCTACAGACCAATATCCCTTATAAACATATGCACAAAAACCTCCAACAAAATATCAGCAAGCCAAACTCAGCAACATAAAGAAAAATTTATACATCATAACCAGTTGGGATTTATTCTGGGAATGCAGGGTTGGGTCAACATACGAAAATCAATCAACATAAACCTAAAATGATCAATTAAAATATTTTAAAAGACAAAAACCACATCATGATTTCAGTAGACACGGAAAAAGCTTTTGACAATGTACAATACCTTTTTATGATAAAAATGTTCAACAAACTAGGAATAAAAGGGAACTTCCTAAACCTGATAAAATGTATTTACACGGTGGCTCACGCCTGTAATCCCAGCACTTTGGGAGGTCGAGGCGGGCGGATCACAAGGTCAGGGGATACAGACCATCCTGGCTAACACGGTGAAACCCCGTCTCTACTAAAAATATGAAAAATTAGCCGGGCGTGGTGGCGGGCGCCTGTAGTCCCAGCTACTTGGGAGGCTGAGGCAGGAGAATGGCGTGAACCCGGCAGGCGGAGCTTGCAGTGAGCCGAGATCGCGCCAATGCACTCCAGCCTGGGCGACAGAGCGAGACTCCGTCTCAAAAAAAAAAAAAAGGTATTTACAAAAAAGCCCACAGCTAAAATCAGACTTAAATGTAAAAAACTGAAAACTTACCCCTAAAATCAAGAACAAGACAAGAATATCTGTGCTCACCATTTTTATTGAACATTGTACTGGAGGTTCTATCAGGAGAATTAAGCCAGAAAAAGAAATATAAATCATCCAGACTGAAAAAGTAGAAGTACAGTAACTCTATTTGCATATGACATAATCTTGTATATTGAAAATCCTAAGGAATCCACAAAACAAAACAAAAACTATTAGAAGTACACCAAGGCCACAGGATATATGATTAGTGCATGAAAAAGATTTTATTAGAGCTTCATCTCACACCACACAGGAAAATTTATTCTGAATTTTTCGTAGACTTAAATGTAAGAGCTAAAAACAATAAGATTTTTAGAAGAAAACATAGGATAAAATCTATAAGACCTTAGGTTAGGTAAAGGTTTCTTAGATATGACACCAAAAGCACAATCCATCAAAGAAAAAATTGATAAATTGAGCCTTAGGAAAATTCAAAACTTTCGCACTTCGAAATGACGCTATTAAGAGAACAAAAAGACAAGCAACAGACTGGAAGAAAATATTTGCAAAACACATATGCAATAAAGGATTTCTATTTAGAATACAGAAAGAACTCTTGCAATTTAATAAGCAGACAACCCAATTTTAAAATGGACAAAATCTACGAGCATACTTTTCATCAAAGAAGATCTACAAATGGTTAATAAGCACATGACAACATGCTCAACATCAGTCATTAGGAAAATGCAAATTAAAACCACAATTAATACCATTTTGTACCCGGTAGAACGAGAATGAAAAGTAAAACAAACAACAACAAATGTTAGTGAGAATGTGCAAGAATGGAAACCCTCATGAAATGCTGATAGGACTGTAAAATGGTACAGCCACTTTGAAAGCAGTTTGGCAGTTCCTCAAAATGTTAAACATATAACTTCCATACAACCCAGCAATTTCATTCCTAGATATCTATCCAAGAAAAATTAAAACATGTGACTACACAAAGACTTGCATGGAAATGTTCACAGGAGCATTATTCGTAGTAGCCATATATTGGAAACCATCTGAATGTCTATCAACTGGCAAATGGACAAAGTGCGACATAATAGAATACTACTCAGCAATAAAAATCACAGACTACTAACACATGCTATGTCATGGATGAACCTCACAAACATTTTGTAAAGTGAAAGAAGCCAGGCAAAAGAAACCACGTATTGTATGATTCCATTTACATGAAATTTCTATAAAAGACAAATCTTTGGAAATGGAAAGTAGACTAATGCTTGCCTAGGGTTGGGGGTGGGAACGGAGATTAACTGTAAATGAGCAAGAGGGATCTTTATTAGGAGAGTGAAAATGTTGTAAAACTCATTTATGGTGATGGTTGTACCACTCAGTAATGTTACTAAGAATCATTGAATTGCACACTTAAAAGGGGTGAGTTCTCGAGACCATCCTGGCAAACACGGTGAAACCCCGTCTCTACTAAAAACACAAAAATTAGCTGGGCGTGGTGGCGGGCGCCTGTAGTCCCAGCTACTCGGGAGGCTGAGGCAGGAGAATGGCGTGAACCCCGGGGGGCGGAGCCTGCAGTGAGCCGAGATCGCGCCACTGCACTCCCAGCCTGGGCGACAGAGGGAGACTCGGTCCCAAAAAAAAAAAAAAAAAAGGAGGGGGGATGCATTCGGCTGGACGCAGTGGCTCATACCTGTAATCTCTGCACTTTGAGAGGCCAAGGTGGGCAGATCCCTTGAGCCCATGAGTTCGAGACCAGCCTGGGCAACATGGCGAAACCCCGTGTCTACAAAAAATACAAAATATTAGCCGGGCATGGTGGCACGTGCCTGTAGTCCCAGCTACTGGAGGGGTAAGGTGGGAGGATCACCTGAGCCTTGGAGGTCGAGGCTGCAGTGAGCCGTGATGGCACCACTGCACTCCAGCCTAGGTGATAGAGTACGACTCTGTCTCAAAAAAAAAAAAAAAAAAAAAAAAAGCTGAATTTTATGTTATGTAAAATATATCTCAATAAAGACCCTTTAAATATTAGACTGACACTTACATAACGCTGTTTTAAGTGTCTGGCATATAAGCAACTCATTTAATCCTTATAACAGCCCTATGAAGCAAGTAATATTATTTTTTTCATAAATGAGGAAACTGAGGCACAGATAGATTAGGTGACTTGCCAAAGAGCTCACAACCAGTAATTGGTAAAGATAGAACTCAAACCTAGCCAGTCTGGCTCTAGAGTCTGTGATCTTAACCATGGCTTCCATTTGTGGGAAGAAAAATCTGTACAGATACACATGTATATAGCAATGTGTGGAAGGAATCATAAGGCACTTTAATCAGTGATCCTCTCTGGGGAGTGAGAGCGAGGATGGGCAGCAAAGCAAGACTTTCACTTATTACGTTATACTTCTTTGAACTCTGAATTTTTTATACATTTTCTAATAATTCATGTATTCATTTTGTAGATAAGAAACTTCTATTTTTAAATCAAAACATTGGTTATCTTTGATTTGTTACCTTATACACTTTTAATTTCCCTGAACATTTTTCCATTTTCCATGTTCTTTGGGATAAGTGTGTCTTCGGGCCAAGTTCTCACATAATTACCATGACATGTTTTCTGCTACATTTTGTCTTGCCAGTGTGTCAGAGACCCAAGATGGGGCTGAGGCCAAGAAGGATCGGGTAGGAGGCTAAGGAAAACTTCATGAAAGAGGGGCCTGTATTGCTCGCTCTGCTTGGGCAAGACTGTGATTGGGCTGGATTCAAGGCTGTCCTGAGCTGTAGTGTGCAGCTCTGAACTCCCTGGATCCCCTGGGGCACTCTAAGGGGGGCTGGCTGCTTCAGAAATTGCTTCTATTCTGTAGGGGAATAGATTATCTGCATGCATGTGCACATGTGCGAACAAACCCATTTAATGAAAGCAGGAGTTTGGACTTGTGCCTAAAGGGTAGGAGTGGTTCTGCACTGATGTGTGAGTGTGTGGCATGGGTGTTTTTGTTCTTGTTTGTTTCACTTAATATTTAAAGATACTCAAATGGGACTATGTTATGAAAGCAACTAAGTGTTGTGGAGTGTCTTTACTAACATAGGAAATAATAGTTTGTAAACTTTAGGAAGCATTAGACTGTCGAGATGCTTAAAAGAAAATGGAAAGAGTTGATGTTTAGACTGCGATTAATTCTCTTTGTAATCATTCCCTTGGTTCGATGATGTTGTGGAGCTGAGGAATAATAACAAGGTTGGTTGGTTTGTTTTTAATATGTACTTACTGTATACTAACACCCTACAAACGGCATATTGTGAGAGAATAGGATATTCTTTTTTTATTATTGTACTTTAAGTTCTAGGGTACATGTGCACAATGTGCAGGTTTGTTACATATGTATACATGTGCCATGTTGGTGTGCTGCACCCGTTAACTCATCATTTACATTAGGTATATCTCCTAATACTCTCCCTCCTCCCTCCCCCCACCCCACAACAGGCCCCAGTGTGTGATGTTCCCCAACCTGTGTCCAAGTGTTCTCATTGTTCAATTCCCACCTATGAGTGAGAACATGCGGGTTTGGTTTTCTGTCCTTGTGATAGTTGGCTGGGAATGATGGTTTCCAGCTTCATCCATGTCCCTAAAAGGACATGAACTCATCCTTTTTTATGGCTGCATAGTATTCCATGGTGTATTTGTGCCACATTTTCTTAATCCAGTCTATCATTGTTGGACATTTGAGTTGGTTCCAAGTCTTTGCTATTGTGAATAGTGCTGCAGTAAACATACGTGTGCATGTGTCTTTATAGCAGCATGATTTATAATCCTTTGGGTATATACCCAGTAATGGGATGGCTGGGTCAAATGGTATTTCTAGTTCTAGATCCTTGAGGAATCGCCACACTGACTTCCACAATGGTTGAACTAGTTTACAGTCCCACCAACAGTGTAAAAGCGTTCCTGAGAATAGGATATTATTTCATGAAGGTTTTCTCTTTAAAGATTTCATATTCAATAAGGACTGATTAAAAGATATTTGGACAGGTCGGGCGCAGTGGTTCACACCTGTAATCCCAGCACTTTGGGAGGCTGAGGTGGTCAGGAGTAAGAGACCAACCTGACCAACATGGCGAAACCCCCATCGCTACTAAAAATACAATAAGTTAGCTGGGCGTGGTGGCATGCACCCGTTATCCCAGCTACTCAGGAGGCTGAGGCAGGGAGAATTGTTTGAACCCGGGAGGCGGAGGTTGCAGTGAGCCAACATCGCACTACTGCACTCCAGCCTGGGCGACAGAGAGAGACTCTGACACACACACACACACACACACACACACACACACACACGAAAGAAATAAAAAGAAACAGAAGGGGGGGAAATAGGTCTTTTCAAATGGCCTATCTTCTCTTATATGCCCTTTTTTTTTTGAGATGGTGTTTTGCTCTTTTTGCCCAGGCTAGAAGAGCAATGGCATGATCTCGGCTCACCACAACCTCTGACTCCTGGGTTCAAGCAATTCTCCTGCCTCAGCCTCCCAAGTAGCTGGGATTACAGGCACGCACCACCACGCTCCGCTTATTTTATATTTTTAGTAGAGACGGGGTTTCTCCATGTTGGTCAGGCTAGTCTCGAACTCCCGACCTCAGGTGATCCGCCTGCCTTGTCCTCTCAAAGTGCTGGGATTACAGGCGTGAGCCATCACGCCCGCCCTTATCTGCCACTTTCCTGCTGAGGAAGTACATGGCCTTTCTGGACAGGAAAATGTGTGCAGAATCTCTTACGCTGTACCCTAGGTTGCCCTGTGTACATAATGTAGCTACTTTACCTTTCTAGTCATGATTCTGAGTAATCGTCTACCCTGCTATATATGCTGCATATAGCCATTGGTGAATTGTCTATATCCAGGCAAGTGCCATGTCAGTTTGATTTGCTTTGTGGACATTGCTAATAGGTTTGTATTTTCCCAGAAAAAAAGTGGTGAGAAACTTCGGCTGGAAGAAACAAGAGCCTTACCAACTCACCACTTCATTTTTTTTTTAATGAAAATTTTGAGGATATGGTAATAAGAACACCATCAGATGAAGCATGACAGTCCCAAAGAACTGATGTGCACCTGATAAATGCTTGTGGTTAGAACAGCTGACCCATTTTCCCCAGTTTCCATAAGCCATGTCATCCCTGGTTAAAGAGCCAGGTAGGTCAATGTCAAATAAGTACTTACTCTTCATGTGCTAGATGTTATGGGAGGAATATTTTAAAATTTTTAAGTGTTCGGAATGCTACTAAACTTTTAGGTATTGGAGAGGGATAGGAATATAAGCAAGCTGCTATGACCAACACACAACTAAAGTGCATGTCCCAAGAATAAGAGGTTAGGCCTGATGATCATGTACTTTAATTCCTCAAGGTAAGGTCAGCATAATCTAAGAGCAAAAAGCCAAATATAAGCCCTTGGGGTCAGCCACACTTGAAAAGGAGGAGGAAATTCAAACAACAAAGTAAACTAGAAAGAGCAGTAAAAGGGAAGAAAATCAGAACGTTACACAGTCAAAACAAAAAAAGAAAAATATTTTTAGTGGTACCAAATGCAACAAAGACTTCAAGAAAGAGAAGCAGCAAAAAGCGATTTGACCAGGAGGAAGTTGGCTGTGGTTTCCGAGGTTAAGTGGTTTCTGACTGGGCAGGTGGTTTCTATTATATAAATGGTGGCTTATATAGAATGAGATGTTGAGATCATCTTATTTCACACAGAACATTAAAGGAGCATTATAATTAGACTCACTCATTCATTCATTTATTGCATTAGCATTTACTGTGTTCTTACAAGTGCCTGATGCTACTAAGCTCCATGGGGTCAGGGTACCTAATAGAAAAACCATAATTAAATCATAATGGCTTCTCTCTCACAAGCAATCTGGGTGAAGTTTTAAAGCGATGACTTAAAAATGAAAGTCTTATTTCCCTATAGCTGTTTCAGTTTATATATTCATTTCTGACACATTAGCCTTTTGTTTTCCTTTTTAAATTAGTAAGGTTTGGTTTGCCACATCACAAAGTTTCAACCTAGAAAAGTAGCAAACTTAAAAAAAAATCAAATCTCAAAGTATCTTATATATGCTGTGAGGAAAAGCAGAAATGGCATTAATATCTTAGGTTAATTTTTTTTCCTGCAAACACAAACAAAAACCCTCACAGAATAGTCCAAGGGAACCAAAGTTTACTGTTTCATGAGAAAATGCATATATTGCTTTGTGTCTATTTTTTTATTTTATTTTATTTTTTTATTTTTTTGAGACGGAGTCTTGCTCTGTCACCCAGGCGGGAGTGCAGTGGCGTGATCTCAGCTCACTGCAAACTCCACCTCCCGGGTTCACGCCATTCTCCTGCCTCAGCCTCCTGAGTAGCTGGGACTACAGGCGCCCGCCACCATACCTGGCTAATTTTTTGTGTTTTTAGTAGAGACAGGGTTTCACCATATTAGCCAGGATGGTCTCGATCTCCTGACCTCGTGATCCACCTGCCTTAGCCTCCCAAAGTGCTGGGATTACAGGCGTGAGCCACCGCGCCCGGCCCTGTGTCTCATATTTTAACAGGTTTGTTAGGGTGCATCACCAACTTGGATTGTGACAGGGGGTTGAAAACATCAAGTCTCAAAGATTCTTTTGTGAGCTCTGAAGAAAACCAGAAATGGTATTTATACCTTGTATTACGTATTTATTTCCACAAAAGTTTGACGCTTACAACATAAACCCAACAACCCACCTGGAACAGGCCATGGAAATCTAACGAGTTTTTCACACTTAAGATATACCTAGAGATCTCTGCTTCTCAAAATGTCACCTTGCAACCTGGTGCCTGGAAATAAGGCAACCCACATCAATTTTGGGACATCAAAAATGAATTATTTTAAACATGGATATATAGTGAAGTAAAATGTAAAATTCTCCAGATTTCTATAAAACAAAACTTAAAAGCTCAAAACCCCCAGCCTGTGCCACTAAGGGAAACTCACTCCCTCTGCCATTAGGATTGTCACCATGGAATGAGCAGACCTACTGCTTCCAGTGGAAACTGGATCTCTCTCTCCAATCTAGTGATCCCTCTTTCTAACCAGCTAGTCTAATTAGCCAACTATTAAAGACACGTGAACTTTCCTTTGTACCAGTTATCATCAGGTGAAATGTTTCCTCATTACTTTCAGAATTAAGTATACAATTCAGTATGCACATGTACATATCAGCTATAAGGGCGTTTTCTAACTGGCTATCCAAAATAAACCCATCTTAAAAATAAACCAATCCACCTGAAGAGTGATGTGTGGTGTTTTTCCTCTTTCTACATTCTATATTTTAATTTTCTATAATTTTTCCTTTTTAATAATGAGGGAAAACTTTTTTTTTTTTTTGAGATGGAGATTCACTGTTATCGCCCAGGCTGGAGTGCAGTGGTATGATCTTGGCTCACTGCAACCTCTGACTCCCGGATTCAAGTGATTCTCCTGCCTCAGTCTCCCAAATAGCTGGGATTACAGGTGCTTGCCACCACACTCAGCTAATTTTTGCATTTTTAGTAGAGACGGTATTTTACCATGTTGGCCAGGCTGGTCTAGAACTCCTGACCTCAGGTGATCCGCCTGCCTCAGCCTCTCAAAGTGCTGGGATTACAGATGTGAGCCACCATGCCCAGCTGAGAGAAAACTTTTTTTTTTTTTTTTTTTTTTTGAGACGGAGTCTTGCTCTGTCGCCCAGGCCAGAGTACAGTGGCGCGATCTCGGCTCACTGCAAGCTCCGCCTCCCGGGTTCACGCCATTCTCCTGCCTTAGCCTCCCAAGTAGCTGGGACTACAGGTGCCCGCCACCACGCCTGGCTAATTTTTTGTATTTTTAGTAGAGACGGGGTTTCACCGTGTTAGCTAGGATGGTCTCGATCTCCCGACCTTGTGATCCACCCGCCTCGGCCTCCCAAAGTGCTGGGATTACAGGCGTGAGCCACCATGCCCGGCCGGGAAAACTTTTTTAAAAACTCTAAATATAACCTTAAAACATTCTTCAAAACCACTGCAGTGAAAAATATGTATTTGAAAATTGCTGATAATCCTTTAAATATTTGCTTCTTTAATCTCAGTAGCCAAAAATCTGATTTGCTGTACTTGAGTCACTATTTTTCAACTTAATTTTCTTATCACCTTATCTTATGTCAAAAGTCACACATGAAATGTTTTAATGGAGAATATCCTTTTTCTGCAATAACTCCAAGCATTTTAAAACACATACTCAAAATTCATGATTATTTAACTAGTAGTTTTTGCCCAGGTTTTTTTCTAACTGTAACTGACTCCCCCTTACCATCAATTCAAGGACTGTGGCAATCAGACTAGATAGGTTCTACTAATGGATGTATAAAGAGACTCAAAACCAAAGAAATAATTCCCTGACTTCAACTCAAATTTTAGTAATTATTATTTTCCTTATTAATTTCCCTATTATCCTGAAGATACAGGTTACATCCCTCCCTGTACAACTTTTTAATGCAAACTATACAATCAAAAAAGTCTGATCTCTAGGAGATAGATCAGTGCTAGGAGATAACCATATGCTACTTTATAACATGGAATATAATTTTTTTCACAGAGAACAGTTTTTTTTAATATTTGCACTTTAAGTTTTTTTGTTTACATTAAGTTCTGGGATACATGTGCAGAATGTGCAGGTTTGTTACCTAGGTATACATGTGCCATGGTGGTTTGCTGCACCTATGGGAACAGTTTTTTTTAAACAAAAACATTATTTTTTTTAATACAGAGTTAAGGCCACAGGCTTATATTTCACATCTAAAAACAGTACTCTGAGTAGAAATGTAGGGCTTAGCTTTCTCAGTGGAAAACAACAACCACCCCAGCAGATTTTCTACAAGTTAATTTAAACACGATCTTTTTAGAGGAAAACAGTATTTATTGTATAAGAGTTATACTTATTAATCAAAGGCACAAACGAAAACTAAGACTTAAAGTTGACCATAATATTGACAAGTCATATCAACCTGGTACCAGCTAAATTTAATGAAGATAAGTTCCGCTGAATTCCTAAGGAAAATACAATAATTCCGACACCATTTAATAATTAGAAACTTTCAAACAAGAGGGAAAGTATGAACATCATAATAAATGCCTCGATTTGGAGGCAAAGAAATGTAAGTTGTGTGCTGAAACCTGACGTATCACAGAACATCAGTAGTTCCTTTCAGTCTTGGATGCCTTAGACCCAAGGCCTTAGACTGTTATCACCATCTGGCAACCCTGATGAGGGATGCCATCTATTGACTGACTGAAATTAAATTACACAATGTGACTCTCTGCCTGTCAGCAGAACAGAGAGTCATAAAACATTTTAACTTCTTGGTGCAAATTATACAATCAAACCAGATAACCTTGACTGGGAAGGAGCCAGTTCAGAGAGGTCAATTTTCTATCACACTACATCAATAGCAAAGTCAGAGGAATCAATTTTCCATCTTGTAACACTACATCAAAATAGCAAATTCACAGTGCCTTCCAAAGGCCCCCTACTAAGAAAAATAACAGTCAAGAGGAACACAGTATTACTTCATTTACAATTTACTAGCTCTTCCAGTGTTTCAGGGGGATATAGGGTTTCAACGATCTAACATGAATAGGACAGAAGGTGGACTTAGAACATAGCAAACATACATCTTGATTGAATCAGCCCACTGCGAGCACAAATCTTGATTGAATCAGCCTATTGGTGTAGTTTTAGGTCTACATACATCTTGATTGAATCAACCTACTGGTGTAGTTTTTGGTCTATCAGTAAGTAGTGTCGTCAGTTCTCCAGCCAGGCAACTTTCTAATTCACAGGGGGGACCCTAAATGTCCTAAAATTAAAGAAAAAAAGTTAATGTACTTGTTACCCAAATTTCAACATCTGTATTTGCTTACATACATTCTAATCTATTCCTGCTAATGAAGACCTTCCTATGTGTTCCTAGTCAGTGGCTCAAGTAAAATGCAAAGTGTGCCCTAGGGATCAATTCAGCCAACAACAGTTCTCACAATATTTTACCAGTCAAATACTAACGCCATTGAAACACATGTCTTTCCAAAATCTGGTTCCTTATTAGACCAGATGAGTTTACGGTTTTAACGATAGCCCACCAAAAACATCTTTTTACCAAGAAAGCCACACTCTCAATGACTGATTAAGATTGTGGTAAAAGAAAACTAGGAAAAGGACTAAGGAAAATGTCAATATTGGTGAGGAGCAGAGTGCACCTGCCAGGGAACCTCACAAATAAGGTCATTATTGGGATTCTTTGTTTCTCCTCTCTCTAGGCCGAAACATGTTAGAAAAGGGACCACTTATGATCTTTGGGCTGACATGTGTATGCAAATATATAAACCCACATGGGGAGTCTTCTGTTGCATAACTGTAGAGAGCATGCATAGATAAGCTGTAGCTAAGTCATTACTTTCTGACCATGCCCTGTGTATAGAGACCTAACCTGCCTACACAGGGCTTACATAGCACCAGCTAGATTTAAATATACTACTAGACAAGACATTCTTGGCAAACTTAGTCCATGCATCACATATACAGGCTAGAATAAATATCAACACTAACAGAGCTGAGGACCAAAATGAACGCACCTTAAAGGTAGAGAGGAATAGGCCCGCAGATACATTGGGTTACACTATCTCATACTGGTTATTTGTTATGGCACGAGAGAGGCAGTAGGCGAGAAAGATTCCAATCAGCTAGAAATAAAATAGGAACAAAATTAAATACACAAAAGAGCTTGAAGACCTAAGACTATATTCTCCTCTCACTTGTAATTCGCTTATGATTTTCGTCCTTGAGTTTTTCTAGAGTTATGTTTAATACTCTGCAGCATCTAGATCACATTCAAAGAATGTAAGTGAAGTTTTATTGCCACTATGACCCAGAATTTCACAACTCTCACCAAAGGAAAATCCAGCAAACTGTCACTCAAGGAAAATACAGTCACGAGTTTTGGAGAAACTTTTCTTACTCTCATTTCCCAGAAAAAACAAAGACATGGTTTTCAATAAGTATCTTAACAAGTGAAATCTCCATCAGTGAAGGCAGAGATTTTCCTGGAAAGATCCAGAGCAATGCTACAATAATGAAAATGTTCTAGAATCCCTGTACTGTCCGATATAGTAGGCAGCAGCCACATGGCTACTAAGTATTTCAAATCTCCAGCAAACTGAGGTTTTAATTTTATTTAATAATTTATAACAATTCAAAGGTGGCTAGTGGCTACTGCATTAGCATAGATTTAGATATAGCTTTGCTTGCTTCTTTAAAAATATATTAAGACTAAACTTGAATTAGTTTTATTTCTAGTGTTTAATATTAAAAAAAATCGTTCAGAGCCACAAAACAAACTTCATGCTACAGTGAGAAACACAACTTGGGAAACACAATTTGATCTACAACGTGGAATCAACCCCAAACAACTGGTGCATAATGAATGTGGGGGTGGCATCATCTAAATTGTAGTAAGTTGGAACTTGTATGCAACTCATCAGGCAGTTGCAGACCAGAAAAGATCCTAATAACATTTTAGAATCTTGACTGACCGCAGAGAGAACCAAGGTTCCTATCTAATGTTTTGTTTCATGAACTATGATACTGGAAAGTTGCCATAACTAAGAGGGCACTGAGTCTTTCCACAGTTAACTGCTTTCAAAAGATATGTACTGCTACAAGTTAATTCTAAATCTTACTTTTTTTTCTTCTTTTTTTTTTTTATTATACTTTAAGTTCTGGGATACATGTGCAGAACGTGCAGGTTTGTTACATAGGTATACACGTGCCATGGTGGTTTGCTGCACCCATCAACCCATCATCTACATTAGGTATTTCTCCTAAATAAAGTATTTTTATACTGTGACCAGTAACAGAGAGTTTTGTGAAAATGCGACTTCCCTAAAAATGTCCTCATTATCCAGTCCCCTGAAGCAAAAACTTACAAGCCTTAAAAGTGAAAATCTTGCTGCATGCAGTGGCTCATGCCTGTAATCCCAGCACTTTGGGAGGCCGAGGTGGGCAGATCACTTGAGGTCAGGTATTCAAGATCAACCTGGCCAACATGCTGAAACCCCATCTCTACTAAAAATACAAAAAAAAATAGCCAGGCATGGTGGCACACACCTGTAATTCTAGCTACTCAGGAGGCTGAGGTGGGAGATTCGCTTGAACCCAGGAAGTGGAGGTGGCAGGGAGCTGAGATGGCGCCACTGCATTCCAGCCTGGGCAACCGAGCAAGACTCCATCTCAAAAAAAAAAAAAAAAAAGTGAAAATCTTCTAGCTTACACCTACAAGAGGGATGGGATGAAATATTTCCTAAGTAACTACAAAGACTTACTTGGAAGCAAGCAACTCCAAAGGAAATTCCTGCAACGACTCCCATTTCTGACTCTATAATGGTCATCACCTTTATAAAACAACCCTAATGGGAGGAAAAAAACAAAGATTAAATACAGCACAAGCAGCCTGTGCGTTTCTTTATGGTAATAAATACTTTGATCATATAACTCTGCAGAAAGATATATTTATGGTAATAAATACTTTGATCATATACCTCTGCAGAAAGATGTATGTATCATAGCCTTTGATTGTCATTTTATTGAAATCTACTCTCTTCCATATGCTCTTAACAGAACAAGTAATTATTCCCAACTATTTCCACCTTCTGGATTATATATTTAAAAGTGTTACTTCACTTGAACCCAGGAGTTCAAGGCTCCAGTGAGCTATGATCACACCACTGCACTTCAGACAGGGTGACAGAGAGAGACACTGTCTTTAAAAAAAATACTAAATAATAAATAAACAAAAAAGTGTTACTTGCTAGCTGTCTGAACTCAATTCTTACCCGCCCTGTCTATTTCAGCTTATATTTAAAAATTAAAAACTGGTCGGGTGCAGCGGCTCACGCCTGTAATCCCAGCACTTTGGGAGGCCAAGTCAGGTGGATCACAAGGTCAGGAGATTGAGACCATCCTGGCTAACACAGGGAAACCCCGTCTCCACTAAAAAATACAAAAAATTAGCCAGGCTTGGTGGTGGGCACCTGTAGTCCCAGCTACTCGGGAGGGTGAGGCAGGAGAATGGCGTGAACCCAGGAGGTGGAGCTTGCAGTGAGCCGAGATCATGCCACTGCACTCCAGCCTGGGCGACAGAGCGAGACTCTGTCTCAAAAAAAAAAAATTAAAAACTGGGTCAATTTTGCATTCAGTTAAGTCTTCAAATATTGTCAAATAGAAAGTTTTAAAAGGCACCTTACTTCATTGTTTACTTTGTCTGCATCTCTCTGTGGAGTACAATCTTCAAGTTTACAGCAACTCTTAGGAAATCCTTTTTCTGAGTAATAATTAGTATCTGTCCAATCTCTATAATCGGTGACACCACAACAATGCAACTGAAAAACCCAACAAAAGCATTTACTGTTTATATTACAACTTTGTAGTCAAACATTTAACCTAATATCCTCTATTGCAATTTGTGCTCAAAACATTTACTAATCTCAATGATCTCTCTCCTCAATTGATTCAAGAGATGAGCATTGGGTCCTTGATTAGCACCACACATGACAGTTTTGTATTGGCCTTACTTTACTGCTATAGTTGGTACTAACTGTACCTGGACTATGATGTAAGTGGGGAAGGAAGAGAACAGGTGCACATGTGAGGAAAATGAAACACGTCACACTTCTTTCCCCTACAAGTGGATAACATCTAGTAGCCAGACTCTACTCGTTTCTCTGAGGCAACAGGGAATGTGTTCCCCTCTAGGTGGTGGTTACCACTTACCGTATTTTGGATCTTGTCTACTGCATGACTTCTATAATCTCCTGTAGAGTTATACTGCTTCAAAGCCTTCTCATAACTATTCTTAAAGCTGTTCTTAATCTATAGCAAAGAAACACAATGTCAGTAAGAAAATCCTCTAGAAAGTTCTTTTGGTTTCAGGTCAAATAAGTTCTCGAATCTGACCAATGGTTATATCTCTGACAGTAGCAACATACATGGTAATTAACTTCCATGGTACAATCCTGTCCTCTAAGGGATATAGGTTAGCTGAGGGGACTACTAAGCAAAACATTAAAATACACGATGAGAACCACTACAAGTTCAAAGTGCTGTGGGAATATGTATTTATCTGAGTGGCAATGCAGTATTGCTGTATTCTGCACCCTGCTAATTTTTCTCCACTTTAAACTGAGTACAAATTCGATGCCTATGGAATTTGTAAGCTACAAAACCTCACTTTGGGAGGCTGTGCTACCACTTTATGAGAACTCTCATTAATGAGCCTTTACTACTCACCAAATGATATTTAAACAACCCCAAGTTTACCTGTTTTCTAATTCAGTATTAAACTTTTTTTTTTTTTTGAGATGGAGTCTCACTCTGCCACCCAGGCTGGAGTGCAGTGGCGCGATCTCGGCTCACTGCAAGCTCCACCTCCCGGGTTCACGCCATTCTCCTGCCTCAGCCTCCCGAGTAGCTGGGACTACAGGCGCCTACCACCACGCCCGGCTAATTTTTTTTTTTTTTTTGTATTTTTAGTAGAGACAGTTTCACCGTGTTAGCCAGAATGGTCTCGATCTCCTGACCTCGTGATCCGCCTGCCTCGGCCTCCCAAAGTGCTGGGATTACAGGCGTGAGCCAACGCACCCGGCCCAATATTAAACTTTTGATGATTTGCATTAAGTATATCCAATCTTTTCAAAATGCAAGGCATAAGAAGGTTATCAATTTTGTGCTTTGAATATTTTCCTATCAGTAAAGTTATAAATTGTACTATCTCCATTTTAATAGGTATCTACACACAGAAAAATGACAGGGAATATAAGTAAGTAATTTTCTTCTGGTGACTATCAGTCTTCACAATTTTCTAAATTTTCTTTTAAATTAGAAGTGGACCAGAATTTTTACAAGAAGGCCATTATTGTCAGCTACAGGTTTAAATACAGAAGTCTGACTCTTCTACTTAAATAAATCCATTTTTATCTCTCAGAGAATAAATGTAACATGCTAAGCTTCCCTAATTCAGGCTTACCTCATGTCTGAAAACAAATCCTACGATGGCAGCGACCAGTTCGACCAAAAAAATGAGAGTCAGAAACATTGCATACTGCAGGATAAGAAAGAAAAGTCCAAGTCAGCATAAATAAGATATAGCACAACTGCAAAGGGAGTCAAAGAAAAAATAATGGTCGCCTTCTCAATTAGTTCATCATGTTTTCATTGAAAAGGGCAGGGAAAATAACAACATGTCTATTTTGAAAGTGGAAACTGGCAGCTGAACTGTGACTTGATAAGTTTTCATAAGGAACAGGAAAAATTGTAAAGGGCCATGGCCAGTTCCAAGAAAGGAATTCTGTAACATACAAAACTTTTCTAAAACCAAGAATCAATTCTAATGAAAACTAGGACTCACCAGTTTTAGCATCCATGCAGAAGCTCGGCAGGTAGCAAAACAACCAAAGGTGCCCAAAAGAATAATGACGGTACCAGTAGCAATGAGCACGAAGGGGACATTGGTGGCCTTCTCATTTAAAAGAGAAAAGTAATTCTCCAGGCTCACCTTGCCCCAAATGCCAACTGCAAGAAGGATAACGCCAGTGATCTATGTGGGAATTCAGAGAATACAAACAGTTACGTACTGTGTACAGCAACATCTTCAAATCACAATGCATGAGGTATTTAAGTCACAATAGGTGTAATATGCTGGGATACGGCAGACAAGGGGGAAGAGTAGAAAGGGTTAGGAGGGGATCTG
Organism: Pongo pygmaeus; assembly: GCF_028885625.2. Classification (NCBI taxonomy): domain Eukaryota; kingdom Metazoa; phylum Chordata; class Mammalia; order Primates; family Hominidae; genus Pongo; species Pongo pygmaeus. Next base: position 104,673,072 of record NC_072396.2, read on the forward strand.
CACACAAGAGCAGGCTGTGTACCAGGTATCTTATCAAAATTCTTAAAATTCATCTTTTCGTGTGTAAACACAAGCGAATGGCATATTTGCCCTAGGGATCAAAACTTCCTTAACTATCTTACTCCAACCTTAGGAAGAAAACCTTGAAGGGGGAAAAAAAAACCGTGATTTTATGAGTTCCAGAAACTTCCCCCGTCCTCTCCAGTTAGGGATGAGCATAGAGTACAAAGGACTGGTACACAAAAGCAAGCCCAAGGATAGACTGGCGGGAGTGGAGGCATACCATACTTACCTGCGAAACACTCCTCTCTTATGAAGCAGTGAAAAGAAAGACACTATTATGCAAGTGAGCCCTCAAACGGGCCGGGCAAGCCTTGCTTGCCTCTGCAAAGGTCCAGGGTCACCGTCTGCGTGCTCTGGGGGCTTAAGGCCCCACCTCGCCTCCCGTATCGAATTCGAACGCTGGTACGTCTGGGTCCCAGCTCAGCCTGTCGGCTGCCTTCGTCCCGCACTCCGACCCCAGCGCCGGCGAGATGCCTGAGCTCTTTGCTCGGGGCCCAGTCACTGGTCGCCGGCGTCGGGGTCCCAGGCGCGATGGCTGCCCAAACCCCACACCATTCCCGACCTGAGCTCCCGCCGCTCAGGGTCACACCCCCCACACCTAAAAGCCCGGGATCCCCTGCCGGCCCCAGGCGCCTTCGTCTCTCACCCAGAAAATAAAAGTGTAGATTAGTAGGACGCTCTTGAAACAAGTAATGACTGGTTTAGTCTGCAGTCTCCGAGACGGGGACGCCATGACTAGCCCGAGACCCTGCACCACCGCACCGGGCGATCGGAACACAGAGAGCGAGACGCGGAGTCCCCGAGTCTCCCCGGAAACTGCCGAAAACTTACGAGCGTCCACAACTGAGAAGGGCCGGAAACACTGTACAATTTTGTAGAGGGTAAAGTACGGGAGGCTGTCCGGAAAGTGGCAACAATTTCAGAGCGCCCCCTGCCGAAGGTTACCGAAAACTATATACAAAGGTTCTAGTGTCGGAAATTTCATAGGTCTTCAAGTGGAGCTTTCTTCATTGTTTTTTTTTTCTATCCTAAGGAATCTTTCCCGCCCCCCACCCCTCCCCTCTCCTTATAACTTCACCATATTGTTTCTATCACCAGCAGAGCCCGCAGCGCTCTGAGATTGGGCCTCCCTGGCCCCTGCTGCCCTAGAGAGAAGGAAAAGAATGAAGAGGTTAAAAGCGACCTAAGAAAATACATGGGAAAATACCCACAAGAAATATATTTGCAAAAAGAAAGCGGATTGCAAAGCAATACATACAGTCACGTGTGCTTAGACAAAAACTGAAAGGAACAGTGAAATTTACCTCTGGTGGAATTAGGCTGATTTTTTTCTCACTTGTGTGCTTTTCAATTTGTGAACATTGTTTTATGTGTTAGGAAGGGGAGATATGAATCGAGGAAAATAATCACCACTTGTTGAAAGAATTTCTAAGCTAGGTATTAAAGATAATAATGACTTTAGAATTTCCCTGCAGGACTTTGCAAAACCCCAGTATTCCTCTCCTCTTTTATCCCCTAAGTAATTGGAAAGTTGAGGGAAAGTATTTTTACATAATAGTGAAATGTAAGTTCAGCTATTCGCTGTAAACTTTTAAAAAGAGAGAGTGCAATGGAAAATCCCTGGTGAGTGTGACCTTCTCTTAAATGTTAAAACAGAAAGGCACTGTACATTCCAGCCACCTGGTTTTTCCCATCAAAACCCAGCTGATTACAGAGAGATTAAAACCTAATGTTATATATTGTGAACATATTGGTCTATGTTGTTACAGCACAGGAGGTGTGTTAAGGTCTGATTTCTCAACTAAAGCATCAGCTCTTTGAGGGCAGAGACTGAGTGTTAAGTGAGTATGTGTTATCTCTAGAGGAATGGGGTTAGAAGGCTATATCAGTTCCCTATGCAATCCAACCCTTCATCATTGACACAAGCTTAATATCACAAGTGGCTATTTACTCTATTGCCATTGCAAAAAGACCTGCATTTGTGGAGGAGAGATGAATACTCAAACTTTTCTGCTTGAAACGTTGCTTTAAACATACACCTCAGGACCAGAACACAGGAAAGTTCCATTGACTTGGTCACACAGAGCTTCCCTGTGCTTCGAATATTGACCTAGGACCAGTTCCTGTAACATCTTGCCAGACGTCTGAGGTGCAAGGCAGCAACTATTGGAAAATTAATTATTGCACTGCCAGGCTTTATACTAAAATTTTTACTAAAATTTGAAAGGCCTAATACACAAATACATGGAGAGAATGGATAAGTGATACATCTACATACACCTTCAAACACTTTGAGGTAAAGTCGTCAGGAAATAGCAAATATTCAACATGGTGGAGGGGGTTGTCTAAGTATATGCAAAGTTTTCTCCCTAGGCTAAATGACCCCAACTGAAGGGTTCTTATACTAAAAACAAGGATCAAGGGAAGTCTTGATAACTTGTCATCTTAAAGAGATTTCTTGTCATCTTAAAGAGAAGTTTCTCTGAAACTTAGATTTGTACTATGTACTGGAAGGGATTTACAATGTGAGCCCAAGAGCAAAGAAATATGTCTGTAGCTGAAGAAAAAACAAAATAGCAAAGCAAAAGCCACATCTTATTTCCAAGAATGTGTTGACTTTCCTCCTCTCCCTTCCTCTACCACTCACAACGCTGCTTTGTTTGAATAACACTTGGTGCCAAATTAAACCAAATGCTGACATGGAAATTCATATTCCTATGGCTACAACACCTTGCACCATTGCCTCCTACTCTGCTACACCCACTTCCATCTCCCCACCCCCACAATGCCACCAAACCCAGAAATTCAATTTAGTTCAAACCTAGGCCTGGGTCTGGGTACAAACCCAGACCAAAGGGGCATCTAATCCCATTTAAGGCAATTTAAGAAGTATTTCCCTAGGCCATTAGATAAATGTATTCTTTAAAGTATTAATAATGACTGTGATAATGAGCATTGACTATATACCAACCACGACTGCTAAGAGCTTGATACACATTACCTCATATGCACACATCACAAGAACCCTATTATGAGGTTGACACACCTAGCACCTTCATTTTACAGATGAAGAAACAGGTTGAAAGAGGCTAAGTAAGCTGCCTAGGACTAAACCTGGGCAACTTCTGTGTCTTTCATCAGAAATGGGGCCCACTTTGTGATGAAACATAGCTGCTGTTGTACATACGGCTGCCTCTGCGCAGAGTAACCTGAGTAAAGATTGCTGTTGCACAGACATTTAACCTAAAACAAGGACTCCTCGGAGCCTCTGAAGCTTAAGAACCTCAATGATTGCCCCAATTCTGCCTTGCACTTGGGGTTTTTTGGTTGAATTTGGCTTTTGCCTTCACTCCAATAGCCCAGCCACCTAGGAAGTAACCCTACCTGCCCCAGAGTGGTAAGGCAGAGAGTTCAGTACTTTTTCTTGTTCAGCCTCTTAATTTCTCCCTCTTTCTGAGCACAGAAACACAATTTGATGCCAACAATGCAGGAAAAAAGGAAAATACTTTAAGTATTGTTACTGCTTGTTTTACATGGAACATTTAGTAGTCCCCCTTCCCAATTAACTTCCTGTAACCTTCAAGATTAGGTGTAAATATTTTTCATTGCTAGATATCAGGCAAGGGAAATGACATAAACAAGGGCTCACTGTTAAGTCAGACCTCCCTTGTGCCACCTCCAACCTCCCTCCATCCCTACCAAGCCCCTCATCCCAATACAATCTCAACTGATTTCCTACTGCTTTTCCAATGTGAATTTTCTGCTCTATACCAGGTCAGTATGATCAACCCCCCAAATAAACAAGTCCTATTCCCTAGTCTCTGCCCACCCTCATCTTCACTCATATTTTCTGCTTCTACTGAATATCCAGCTCAATCCCAACTCAGTAAAAAGTCCCTCCTCCCTCACCTCTTTCTCTAACACCATAACTGTCTTAACTACACACTCACTCCCATTAACTCAGCGCTTTAGTCAATTACTGCAATATCTGCTTTGCATTTCTACTTACCTATTCTACATCCTACCGTCTAGATGTTCAGAAACTACTGAAGAGCTAGTGTGGCAGGGCCCCTATGCCCCCTTTTATACTCTCCTCAGTACCCTAGGACATAATGCCCAATTGATGAGTTCATTTTCTGCTCAGCCAATCCCTGTTGAGCTGATTGCTCATTGAGGTCATAACTGGTCTCTGGGAGCAACCACATAGTAATTACTCAGGATTGATTGTTGAAATTAAATAAAAAATTAAATGTCTAAGCCATCCCAGTATCACACTATAATAAAACAGAAAAAATTAAATTGAGTACCTAGATAATGTCTTGGGACATTCCTACTCTCTCTCTTAGGAACCACTAAAATAATAATAATAATAAAAAACTGTATCGCTGAGAGTACATCTTATCTCTTATTCACGTAATAACTTCACCATTTTCATTTTCTAATCCCTTTTCTAGCATCCCTTCAATTACCTTTGGCTAAGTGCCTATCATAGAATTTAAAGGCACATCCTACTTATTTTCTTAATATCTCATATTTTATGTTACAGTCATCAGATACCTCATTATTTAAACAGTTAATTCATATGTACAGTTTAAAAAATCCATTTCGTTAATGGAATATCTCTTTATTTCTATTGTCTCTTGTGCATTCCCATTCTCCTTCTCTGAAATTCTATTCTTTGTCTATTTTTATTCCCTTTTTTTTCCATCCACTCCTTTCAGATGCTCTGTAAAACCTTTACTCCCTTTCCATCCCTGATCTTGCCTTTTTCAAAAAAGCTCATAATATACAGTTTGGGACACATAGACATGATAAATACTTTTTTTGTTTGTTTGTTTTTTTGAGACGGAGTCTCACTCTGTCGCCCAGGCTGGAGTGCAGTGGCGCAATCTCGGCTCACTGCAAGCTCCACCTCCCGGGTTCATGCCATTCTCTGGTCTCAGCTTCCCGAGTAGCTGGGACTACAGGTGCCTGATACCACGCCCGGCTAATTTTTTGTATTTTTAGTAGAGATGGGGTTTCACCGTGTTAGACAGGATGGTCTCGATCTCCTGACCTCGTGATTCGCCTGTCTCGGCCTCCCAAAGTGCTGGGATTACAGGCGTGAGCCACTGCGCCCAGCCATAAATACTTTTAAATGGTATTAAAATTGACAATTCTATGTCCATTTTCTAAGAAAGTTGTTTCTAGTCTAGCCTTGTTGAGCTTTCCTGAGATCTCAACTAGGGAAGTCAGTTTCCATATCTAATATTTCGTAAAACAATACATTATTTACTGCTGAGGGGCTTCATATTAAAAGTCTTAAAGTTGAAAATGGTACTGAACTTTAAAAAACTTAAGAAATTGAGTATGCCTGGATGCTGTCAGTCTCCTTATCTACCTTTGTCTTATCCTCCCAACCAAACCATAGAGAGAGGTGTTTTATTTTACTTTGTAGCCTCACAGTATCTAATGTTGTGTTTTACACACTGAGTATGTGCTGCAGAAACGTTGGGGTTATTATAATTAACCTCACTTGTTTTGGGTGAGCTCTTTATATTATTAATCCCAATGCTTTGCAAGAATGCTGTCTCTCTCCTCTGACATATCCCCTTACTTTGATCTCCCTATGATTTCCATATTCTCCCCCTTCACTTTCTTCTTTAACCTCTCTCTGGAACCCTTCTGGCCCACTCCTTCAAGCTTTCAGTGGGATTGAGGCCTTACGCAGCATCTTCACCCTGGCATGTGCTAGGCTTTGTGTTGGATGGCTGGGGATATGAAGAAGACTAGGATAAGGTTCTTGCCTTCTAAGCACTCATAGTCTAGTAGGAGTCAGAGATAAGTAAAGAACAATGCCAATAAGTGTGAAAAGTCCTAAAATTGAGATATGTACAAAGTGCTGTGAGAGAAAAGGAAGGCAAAGTTAACCATCTTGGGCTGGGATGGGCTGGGGGAAGCTTCCTAGCAGCAAGGGTGGGTAGAGTTCCAACAAGCCAAGAAAGGAGGGAAGGGACCATAGAGCAGAGTGAACACGTCTGTGCAGAGGCTCCAGGATGTGAAAGGAAGAACAAGAAGCTCAAGGAAGAGCATGAGGCTGAGGGTGTCCAGAATGAGGAGGCATGGGGTGAATGCTTAAAACTAGGCTAAGGACATAGGTGGGGTTTGCTTGTGAAGAACATGGTATGCAATGCTAAGGAACTCAGACCATTCGCTATGCCAAGAGGGAGCCAGTGAGGGGGGTTTAAGAAAGAAAAAACTCTGGTAGAATGTATTACTTTGCTTGTTCCCTCTCTCTCTCATATTCCTCTCTCTCTCTCTCTCTCTCTCTCACACACACACACACACTCACATACTCAAACACACAGACACACACATTTAATATATTCACTATTTTCTCACACATGAGCTTAAAATAAACTCCTATATCTAATTTTCTGGCCCTACCCTATTTATTCAACTTTGTTTTCTATCTCTCCCTTAAACCTCTTAGCAGTTAGCCTCTCCCTCCTCTGACCTAAAGGTGAGCTCTTGTTGATGGCATTTCCTTTGCCTGAGACTAGACCAAGGCCCACCTCTTCTCAGGTGACCCCCTCCTCTGACTTCCTCCTAGAGTCCTTAAAGTCTGTAACACAGCTTTTGGCAGTCTATTACCATAGGCAGTTGTATTGTTTTCTAATTGATTGTGTCCCTCTTCTCTCCCCTACTAAACATAAACTCTGGGAGCTGGAGAGTAAGCTCCATAAGATCAAGAATCACACATTACTTGCTCACCACTGTATCTGCAGTGCTTAGCTTATAGTAGATGACCAATAAAGATTCCCTAAACACACACAATTGTAATTAAGAACATGCTTGTTTGATGTCTGTCTCCTCTGTTCCATGAGGGCAGGGATTTTTGTGTGTTTTGGTCACTGATGTTTCTCAAATACCTAGAACCATATGTGGCACATAATGGATGCTCAACAAGTATTTGTTGAATTAATTATGGATTACAATGCCTGGGATTTTGTCTGTCTTGTTCACCACTACATCCACCACTCTTGACATGGTAGATACTTGATAAATTTATGGAATGAATAAGGCCATGACGATCACGTCTTCTTCTTCTTTTTTTTTTTTTCTTCTGAGACGGAGTCTCACTCCCTCGCCCAGGCTGGAGTGCAGTGGCGTGATCTCAGCTCACTGCAACCTCTGCCTCCCAGGTTCAAGCAATTCCCTGCCTCAGCCTCCTGGGTAGCTAGGATTACAGGCATGTACCACCATGCCCGGCTAATTTTTTTTGTATTTAGTAGAGACGGGGTTTCACCATGTTGGCCAGGCCGATCTCGAACTCCTGACCTCATGATCTATCTGCCTACCTCAGACTCCCAAAGTACTGGGATTACAGGCGCGAGTCGCCGCGCCCAGCCACATCTTCTTTACATAGATATTACACTGTTAAGCACATGGTAGATACTCAATACATATTTGTCACAGGTGGATTGGAAATGAAGCAGGCTCAGGCTTGCTTTTGAACTTTGTATTCTCATAAGTACAATTCTTCCCCTTATGACTGAGAAGGGGTTACCAATTTGCTTGCATACACAGGAGAAACACCCTTTCTACAACAGCTTAAAATTCTTCCTTCTATAACCACTGATTTTCCAAGAGATGGAAATGTCAACTGTGAGGGGAGGGAGATTGTAAGTAGCTGGTCTGTGCTATGGCAGAATAGTCTCATTATCAGATACTAAAATGAAAAAATCTTGCTGAGTGAAATGTAGCCCTCCATCAGAGACCACTGGGAAGCAGCTAGATTTGCTCAAACAGCCTACCTCTAAAGCCTCTCCAGGCATGCTTTCCCTCCATTCTTAGTGTGGGAAATCAGTCTTGATTCTTCAGGCAAGAAGTACATGTTTTTTTTTGTTTTGTTTTTTTTTTTTGTAAACAATATAATCTTAACAGAAACTGAAGTCCAGAGAAGTTAGGTCACTGGCATGAGGGTTTCAAAGCGTATCTGACGTGATACCATACAGATTACAAGACAGTTCAGAGTTGGGAGTCTAAGGAATTACAGGAGAAATCTTAGGGAATGTCAAAGTCAGCTACAGTCTTCCCCTCTCTTTGGTGTTTGTGAATGTTTATGAAATTCCTTTTCATTCAATTCTTATGTCATGCTGAGTCATAAAAAGAAGTGCTCTTCAGTGCAACACATCTCTGGAGGCCGCTTAAGCCAGCCTCTGTGTTAGTCATCACTATACTCACAGGCTTGGAGCCAGTGCCATTCACACTTCCCCCTCTTCTGCAGCAGACGGACTGAGTTCCTCTAATCCCTGTGTTCCTTCTCCCCCATCTTTCTAAAACCCTTCTCTGAGAGAGGAATAACTATAGCTTCGGGGATAATATAGCTTTAAGGAAATTTTGGCAGATGTGGACGTCGTAACATCTGGGCAGTGTTAACAGAATCCCGGAGGCCGGGACAGACCAGGAGCCACTCGTTCTAGGAATGTTAAAGTAGAAGGTTTTTTCCAATTGATGAGAGGAGCAGAGAGGAAGGAGAAAGAGGAGGAGAGAGAAAAAGGGCACAAAATACCATAAAACAGGTAAGATCTGCAACTAACCCCTCCACACTCCACTACCCCAATTCACAATTGTGAAGGGGATAAGGAGACCCAGGACTTGGGCAACATGGCTGGGGGTGGAGGTCGGGGGGAAGTTCTTTTATGAAGCTGGATCATATGCTGCTTTTCATTTGTGCCGTGACCTGACTGCAAACACATGTTCCCAGCAACTTCTCAGCCCACAGCAGAGGGATGGGATGGTTGACTCTGGTGAGTCAAGTATTAAGCCTGAGACTGGGGAGAAGCTGGGCAGGTACGAGGTCACAGGTTCAGGGATCTGAAAAAGGAATGCCTCTGCTCCAGAACAAAGGAACTGGATGGAGGCTAGATGTGGGAGAGGGGTCAGTGATTAGTTATCTAACGTTCATTTTCCTGGATCTGTCTTTAATCTCCTCTTTCTGCTCCTTTTGTTGCCTCTTTCTGCGTTTATCTATCTCTTTCCTTCAGCTCTGTCAGATTTTCTTTCCTTCCTTCCCACATCTTTCTACTTCCCTTGCCTCCTTCGTTTACTCTCACTTTTTCTCCGTCCTGCTTCCCTGTCACTTTCTAGACAAAATCTGAAGCCAAGTAGCAATGAATTAGAAAATACATTTTTCCCTTTCTTGGGCTTTGCATGTCCCTTAGGGACTCTGGCCAGAATCTACCACATTTTTGTTTCTCTATTTCTAGGACTGACTCCTCCCCTGAGCATGGCATTTCATTGAAAGCATGTGAGTGAATGGGTGCTTGCTGAAATGCCCAGTGGCCAATTTATACCAATGGGCAGCAAGTTTTAATACTGTCATTTACAAAGTATTTGCCCGCTGGGAACCACAAAACTCTCGTCCCATTAGGGTGAGGACAGGGCAGGAAGTGAGAGGGCAATTGGAGCTTGTTCACCCTCTCCTCATGTACCTCAGCAGGTCCTCCTCTACCTCGCTGACTTCCTGCTGGCTCAGCAAGGTAAAACTAGAGGGTTAGGCTTTACTTGAAAGCCAGAAGCCACTACCAAACCACCAAGCCTTAAAACCCAAAGCTAAGAACAGAGCCAGAGTATAGTTACTGCCTGGGAGACTAGAGAAGGGAAACATTCAGTCCTGTCCAATACAAAGTTGGTAATAATATTGTCTAATATATAAATTACTTCCCTATATGACAGACAATAATCAATTCATGAGGTAGACAGTATTATTATTCCCATTTTATAGATGAGGAAACCGAGGCTTAGAGAAGTTAAAAAATTTGTCCAAGACCCCATAGTTAATAGGTGACAGAATTGCATTCACATCCAGGCCTGTGTAACTTCAGTGTTCAAATTCTTAGACCACATATGCTAATGCTTTCCCAGATTAGTGGTTAGGAAATGTTAGTTGAATGAATGAAACCTAATGGCAGCCTTTAGGTCACCAGGTTCCCTCCTGGTTCTATGTAACTTCATGTTGGCCTTTTCCTGGTCTCAGTACTTCAATGTCCCTCTCTATAACTTGGACCATGAAGCATTTGCATCTGATCCCACCACAGTCAGATGAAGATTGGTTATTTTACATCCTCCTCCTCCTGGGAGGAAAAGGGACCATAAATAACAAACAGAGTCTTGTTATTCTATAACATGAAAGATCCTTATGTGGGAGATAATATAAAAGGCATTCATTAATTATAAAATCTCTCTTCTTCCTTACAGATCCCATATTTCTGCTTCCCCTCACTTTTGGAAGTTAATTGATAGCTGACTTCTGAAAGTCACTTTCCTTTGCCCTGGCACTTCAGGCCATATACATCTTTTCTTGTCTCCATAATCCTCCCTTTCAAGGATGGCCAGTCAACTAACTCAAAGAGGAGCTTTCTCTCTGCTGTTCTTTCTAACTCCGGCAGTGACACCAACGTGGTATGCAGGTAAGTTCTAGGAGCTGTTGTCTATTATTTCCAGGAAGGGTAGGTCCTAGACCAAGACTTGGAGAAGGAAGAGTTAGACTACAAAAAGAGACACTTATTTTCTATACAGAGAAGTATTAAAGGACAATAAAGATGGTTAAACATGGCAACAGACTACCAAGGGAGGCTTTTAAGGCAGTCTAACAAGAGCTATTTGAAATAGGCCACACTAGTACAAACATGAGAAGGTTGGACATCACCTTTGAGGCCATTGTCTCACCTGCTTGTGCACTTAGCTTCCTGAAAACCATTTTCTAATATGAAATCCTTTATGAGTCAAATCTTTATTAATATTAATTCTTTTATGAGTCAAATACTCTTGTCAAGACCACAAAAATGGACTTAGACCACATACCTCATTTGGAAAAAATAAGGGAGGCAGGCAATCTATTCAAGTGAAACGAGAATCCATCAGACTTCTTCCCACCCTCTCTGACCTTATTTATAAAATGAGATTTTTTATAGCCCTTTTATGCCAAAGCTGTTAGTGGCAATACAGATCACATCCTTTTAATCAGGAATTTCCCAGTTTCCTCTCATTTGTTCTTTACTTCAGAAGGGATGGAGATTTCTGGATTCCTGAATATTTCACTCTTCACCCAGAGAGCCAGAGAACAAACTCAGTGAGAAGAGGGAAAGGGGAGGGGGAAGGGATGAAGGCAGGATAATGAAGTGGCATACAGAGGTTTTATATGGGGCCCAGCTGGCATTCCAAGTGCTAAGAATATTCTGTGGCCTGCAGTGTCTGCCCTCACAGGGGCCCATGGGGAGGAGTGGGGGAAGGAGACAGGCCCAACCAGTGGGGTTAGGAAAATATCCAGAGATGAGTAAATAACAAACTGCTCCCATCACAGCCACAGTCACTGCAGCTAAAATTTTCCACATGCCCTTAGCTCCTGGTGGAGGCCTTTGGCAGTAGCTCTGTTTGTCTGGAACAGCTGCATCAAGCTTTCAAACAAATATGCAAACTTCTTCCCCTTTTTGGCTTAACCTGGCTTTGTAGGGGGTGAAGCACAAGGACTGACATTGAGATGAAAAAATTCAAGTCAAGCCCTTCGCACAGCATATCCTGTTTGGGGTTAAAGGTGCCTCAAGTCTCCAGGAGATAAATATGCAACTGTCCTCCCCAACCTCCCCTAGCTTCAGTTCATTTACAGAGACCAAAATCCAGCCAAAGACCACAGGACTAAAGGAGTGGAGATTAGATGGCTCGAAGCCCAATTCTGAACACCTGTATGAAACCTCATGGCATGCAAAGGTCTTTACCTTTCCCAAAACAGAAGCCTGAGCTGTTGGAGGCATGAGCACAGAGCAGTTTTTTAAAAGTTAGATTCAGTTGAGGTTCTCAAAGGGCTATTTGCAAAGGTGGAACACCCCACTTCCACGTGAATCACGAGTCACCACTCCTGAGGAGCTCAGTTTGGTGAGGCCTCTGCCAGCCCTGCAATTCCACTCATTCTTCCCTCTTCTATCCTTAGGAGGCCACATGATGAGAGACATTTCCCCTACACTGCTAGCTCAGCTGTTGGGCTTGCCTTCATGCATTTGTTCATTCATTCCTTCAACAAATATTTATTGAGCACTCTTTATGCATCCAGGACTGTTTTGTTTACTTCTACAGCCTTGTCTTCAAATGGGCATGGCAAAGAATAGCAGCCAAATGTGGATCCAGGGCTAATCAGAAAAAGGGTCCAGGAATAATCAGCAGTGGCTGGGAAAAGTTAAGAATATAAATAAAGCAAAGAATGGGTTAAAAGTGTGTGCTGGCATATCTGTGCAGCCCAGAAAGTCAGACTGTATTTGTCATCATAAGCCAAGGATTAATATGAATCTTAAAATAGTCTTTTAACTATCAATTACATGTCTAACTATACTTTTGTGAAGCGCAGTGCTTAGAGGGCCTGACTGTACTATGGAGGTTGGAGGAACCCAGTAACAGACCACACAGTAACCAAGCACTGATTGATCTAAAGAAACTGAGGAATGCTCCCCAAGTCCTTCCCCCAGGGCTGAAGAGGGACAAGCAGACAGAATAATGTAGGAAATGTTCCCCTTTAATTTCATTCTTATGCCCATCTTAGTATTCCACCATTTGCAAAAAAAGAAAAAAATACTCAAAGATAGGCAAAGAGAGGAAATGGGAAAATGGAAAGATTTAAAGTGGCAAGGTGGTCTGAACCCTTTCTCCACACAAAGCATAGTTGGCACTGTCCAGCTACTTCTGCACCCTGATGGAGATTGTAATTATCTTATTGAGTCTTCCCCACAGTTTTCCTACATCCCCTGTAATTCTGGAATGATGTAAAATGCTTGGTGGCCTTCGATCCCACACACACAGTAAAAAAGCTAGATTGCAAAAGAGATTTTGGACTTTTACCCCAGTCAGACATTATCAAAAGCTCTCCCCTAATCACCATCTTCAGTGGAGTGTCTTGAGTTTGGTATCTAGGGCATCAAGCAGACCTGGGCTGGAATGCCCACTCTGCTGCTTACTAGCTGGGAGACCTTGGTTCCCTTGGTTCCTCAAGCCTGTTTCTTTGGCTTTATATTGGAGCACATTAGTAGTACCTACTCTGCTGACATGTTATGGTGACATAATAAGCTAACATATGTAATGTGCTTAACACAGAATATGAGCTGAGAGATGTTAGCAGTCATTGTCGTAGTTGTTCTTGTTGTTGTTACTGTTATCAAGCCACAGGGCTTTGACACTCCTGTTTTCTCCTCTGGTAAACAGTCCTTTGCTCCCTGCTGAGCATTTCTTCAAAAGCTGACTCTGTAACCGGAGCAGGGAGACCTAATACTTTAGGGAATCACACACATCTGGCCTCCTGTTTACAGGTCCTATAAGGCTTTGAGGCTAATACCAAACTGAAACAGCTGACAAAAATTCCATGACCCCCCCCCCCACTCCCCCGCACCCACCAAAGAAACCTCCCATTATGGGAAAAAAGAGAGCAGGGGAGATGAGGCCTGAGAAGAAATCAACGGAAGCCAGAAGAAGAACTGAAATGGGAAAACAGAAAAAAAGAAAAAGGGGAAAAAGAAAAAATGAACTCTTTCCTCTGGAATGAGGGCAAACCAACGAGGACATGATTTCATAAGGCAAACTTTCAATTGATTCATTCCCTTGTTCACCAAGTTGGACTGGTTTCCCAATACCTCACCTCCCCCACCCCTAGTCTGGGCCTGTGGGGAATGGAGGAGCTTCATCATCTGGCCCTCTGCTCCGCCCTTTAGTGCAGGGGGCCCTGTGCCTCTTCCCAAGAAGAGGAGGCGAGCTTGTGGCCTGAGTGTTTACACAGGCCAAAGGGCTCCAGCACTAAAACCCAGCCTTGTCCTGGAAGCACACACCCTCTCCTGGAAATAGGGAATTGTCTCTTGACTCCAAAACAGCTGGCTACCCTATTCCTGTGCATGCATTAGGGCTCAGGGAGGCTGGAAGGAGGGCTTCCGGAAACTTCACTCCGGAAAGGACCAAGTTGTTTTCCAATTAGTTCGTATTCATGACCGATTTCCTGCCGTCTGGTGGAACATACTGTTTAGTCTCCCAGACAGCCACAGACCTGCCTTCACTAGGGACTGGGCCACTTAACTGGATGGAGATAGATTAGGAATGTTCTCTAGCTCAGCAGCTCCCTGTTAAAGTTCCTTCTGATTAGAGAAACAGGAAATTTATCTGAAGGACTCTGCCTTCTCTGTTCTCCAAACCAGGGCAAAGTGCTCACAAAACTGCTTTCATTTCCTCTTGCCTTTTAAGTCATCCCTCTCGGCCTTGGCATGCCACCCCCAGCAATGGTAATCGATGACAAAAAGGCCCGTGCCCTGTGGGCTAGTGGAAGCCTGAGTAATTGTTTCTCTTTGAGGACCGTGAGCAGGGCCGTCACTAGGGGGAAGACACAGGTTCTGTTTTTGCCTCCTCTCTGGGACCACTGTCCATTCTCAGAGATTAGTCCCCAGTGTCTTACCAAGACTCATGTGTTGCCTCAAGGAAATGGGTCATTTATAGTCCAGATTGACAGGATTGATGTATGGTCAGATTCAATTTTTTTCTTTTAGATGGAGTCTTCTAGTGCTCGCAGTAACTGGCCACCACAACCATGAGCCTGCCCTCTATGCAACTAAGGTGCTGAGATTCACCCACAATAGTTCTGCTGCCTTACAATGCAGGATTTCCCCCACTAAATATCCACCTGGCTCCCCACCCACGGAATGCCATGTCCTAAGGAAGTTATAAAGTTGGATGAGAGGGGGAAGGTTGGGAAGGAATTGAGTGAGAAATCAAGACACCATCTTGATATTGTCTTCCTTATTCTAGGTTCTGGCTACTATCCGGATGAAAGCTACAATGAAGTATATGCAGAGGAGGTCCCACAGGCTCCTGCCCTGGACTACCGAGGTAATCTACCCTGCTTCTCAAGCCCAGAAAAGCTCCTTTCTGGCCTCAGACCTAGGCCCTTCCCTGAAGCATCCCCATCAGGCTTGGCTCACATGTGCCAAAACTGTAGCACAGGGAATCAGGGGCTGTGATTTCTCATCATGAACTTGGTTACTGACTTACTGTGTGACCTCACCTCTCCAGCCTGAAGGTTCTCCATGTATTATTAATCATTAACTATTGACTAGTTACTCAATGCCTAATCCTGTGCAAGGTAAGCCTGTGAGTAATACAAGGTCTCAGATAGGGTTTTGTCCCCATCATGTGGCTTATATTCTGTTGGGGTGATGAGGGAGTATAAAATTAGCACATGTAAGTGTGAAGCTATGTCATAGCAGTAAATGCAATAGGGTTTAAGAAAAAGAAGTCAGGAAAAGGGTCATGAAAGATGACATTTAGGCTAAGCTTAGAATGATAGGTGGGATTTTGAGAACTAGAAAGGGGAGGGGAGAGCATTCAGCAAAGCAGATGGCTAAAAATATGGAAGTAAGAACAAACCTGGTAGAGGAGGGAGCTAAGAAGAACCCAGCCTGATTGGAGGAGATGGAATGTGGAAGGAGTAGTATCAAAGAAAGTTAAATATAGGCCAAGTGCAGTGGCTCATGCCTGTAAACCCAGCACTTTGGGAGGCCGAGATAGGTGGATCACTTGAGGTCAGGAGTTCGAGACCAGCCTGGCGAATATGGTGAAACCTCATCTCTAACAAAACTACAAAAAATTAGCCAGGCATGGTGGCACGTGCCTATAATTCCAGCTACTCGGGTGGCTGAGGCAGGAGAATCTCTTGAACCCGGGAGGTGAAGGTTGCAGTGAGCCGAGAGCTGAGATGGCACCACTGCTCTCCAGCCTGGGTGACAAAGCAAGGCTCTGTCCCAAAAAAAAAAAAAGTTAAATATAAAGAGTGAGACCAAATTAGGAAAGACTCCATAATCTAGGGACAATACTAATGAGAAGCAGGAAAATTATCTGTGATGAATGCTGCATAGTGAGTAATTCCTGCATTAAAAGGGAAGTTAGGCCAGGTGGTATCTAATATCCCTTCTATTTCTGATTCTTTGTTTCTTTGCTTTGCAAGCCATGTGGAAGAGTTTAACTGTTGTACTAGGATCTATAGGGAGCCCATCACATGTTTTTGCACAGAGGCATGACACAGTAAATTGTCATTTTAGAACATTAACCTGATTATTCTATGCAGAAATAGGGGTTCAGTGGTTAAGTCTGAGTCAGGGAGACTCTCCAGGAACCAGCTACAGTAATGTTGGCTAGAGATGACTGATGGTGGTGGCAAAGAAATGGAGGGTACGGATGAACCCCATAAATGTTTCAAAGAAAGAGATGACAAGACTTAGTACAGACTTGATGTACCAAGAAGCTAAGAAACAAACTGATGTCTGAAAGCACTCAGTCTGTACACCTGGAAGAATTGTAAGACCCCTCTCAGAAAGACAATGTCAAAAAAGAAAACTGGTTTGGTAAAGATGCCCTACAGGCAGCGAAAGGATGAAGTTGTGTGAGTCATCAGCTTACATAGATGGGTTGTCTGAGGGAGCAGAAGGCCAGGGTCAGAGCTTTAGAAGACATCTGTAGACATGAGTAGAAGAGGAACCAGCAAGGGGAAAAAAAGAGAACTAGTGGTCAGTCATGCAGGAAGATATCTGGGCAGTACCTGTCATATTACAGAAGCCACAGGAGAAGACAGTTTTAAGGAAAGGAAGGGGTAAGAGATAAATTGTGTCATATATTGCAAAGAAATCAAATTGAGGGTAAAGGAAAGATTTTATTTGGCAAGAAGGAGGTAAATGGTGACCTTTAACAAAAATAGTTTCAACTGAGAAATTATCAGAGCTTTGAGCTCCTCTGAGCTCCTTTGTAGCTACCTTCTACTCATGTTCTTCTCACTGCCAAATGGTCCATACCCACTGCCTCTCTCCCTCAGCACCCACTAACTCCTAAACTCTCTACAGTCTGTTTCTCGCCCACTCACAAATCTACAACCTGAAATGACATCTCTTGAAGAAAAAAGTTCTCTCCCATGAGAGAACCAATTCCCATGACCCTTTCTTGAGCTTGTCTCTCAGTCTCTCCAGCAGCAGTGAGCACCTTCCTTTCTTCTTAATCCCCCTTCCTTGGGCTCCATGACATTTCACAATTCTGGTCAGAGCTGAAACTGGGAAAGGAGGTGGACTCTCTGGTGGTGACAATAGAGAGAATGAGACTGGGATCTGAACTTGGGTCAACCCTGACCTGTCTCCTGAGCTGGTGGACTACATCTCCAACTGCTGCTACGCACTTCTATTTGGAGATATCTAAGACAAAAATATTTCTTCTCTCCTGAAAAAGGTTCTACCTACTGACCTTCCTACTTTTGATAACACTACCATCATTCTCTTAGCTACTCGGACTACAAAATACCTCAGTGTCACCTCTAATATGTCCTGTCACTTTTAACATCCCCCTTTTCCTCATCACTTCCTGCCAGTCAGTCACCAAGACCTGTAATTTCTTTATTAATCCACGGGATTAAAACTTTGACCTCACACATGGATAATACAGTTGCCTCTAACAGGACTATCTGACTCATGTTTCCCCCTCCCCCAAATCTAGTGGCCCACAATGACCATTTTAAATCAGAATCTGGCCTTGGTCTAGCTTCCCAGACTGACAACTTCCTACCTGTTCTCCCCACATGAAATCTGTGCTTCGGTCAGGCTGTGTTCAGTACTGTGTTCCCAACTGCTTTAGCCCACACTGAGCTTTCCCTCGCCCATTTATTCTTTCATCGAATATTTATTGAGTACTTATTAGTTACCTCTTCTGAAATAAATGTTTACTGTCTAGACACACTCATTTGGCCTTCATTATGCACTGCCTCTTTGGTTTACTTTTTATTACCCTCAAGAAAATAGTTCTGTATTTAACTGTATTTAGCTATATTTCTGTATTTGACTGTATTCAACTGTATTTGTGTATTTAGCTGTTTTTAACTGTATTTAACTGTTTTTAACTGTATTTAACTGTTTTTAACTGTATTTAACTGTTTTTAACTGTATTCCTGTATTTAACTGTTTTCAACTGTATTTGTGTATTTAACT
This sequence comes from Pongo pygmaeus, assembly GCF_028885625.2. NCBI lineage: Eukaryota > Metazoa > Chordata > Mammalia > Primates > Hominidae > Pongo > Pongo pygmaeus. Next base: position 104,691,158 of record NC_072396.2, read on the forward strand.
GTTTTTAACTGTGTTTAACTGTATTTAAGGAATCATCTGTGTTACTCTCACAGAGCCATGGTAAAAAGTAGATGCTAACCACTAGCATCCTGGGAGCAGAAGCCAGATTATGGGAGACTATAGTTTGGAGAGGTGGCTAGTAAAAAGCAACAGATGCAGAAGGTACTTTCATGGAGTCTGCAGCCCTATTATTAACATTAACCTTCTTCACTGGTTCTTCTTAAATGAGCAGAAAGCCCTTTAGAGAAATATAAGCTGCATAAGGGCCTTTGGTTTGGAGGTCTAGTGTCTCATAGCTCTTTTTAGGACTTAGTCTTAGGGCATAAAATGAATTGAGTGAAGTTAGCAATGATGAGGGGGAGGGAGTGGCCAGGAAAAGTACAACCTGAGGCCCCAGCCTCCCAGGTAAAGTCTTTGTGACCTTATAATCAATAGGTCTGCAACTGTAGTGCTAAATGACTTTCCGTAATTTGGAGATGGTGTCTCCAGATGGCAGTCATGTGTCTCAGTCACATGCTCAAAACGAATGCTGGGAACCACAGCGTGTTGCTGCTTTAGGAAAGATGGGACACTGGCTCAAACCCAGACACTGACTTAGGGAAAATCATTCACAGGGTTGAATATTTTACACATGAAACTTCATTTGGTTCTCACAACAGCCCTATGGAACGGTTTATTATCCCCCATTTTACCAACCAGGAAACTAAGCTCAGGGAAGTTTTAGATTCAGAGAGTCACAGAGAATTTAAACTCAGATCTGTCTGACTCTAAAGCCATGCTTAATCCATCTCTTTCATCAAAAATTAACTCATTGTTCTAAAAAAGAAGACCAGAAAAAAAAAGAACAACCAAATCATTATTTTAGAGCAAATTGGCATGTCATTTGCTATCATTTTCATTCATCTTGCACTTTCTATCATTCCCTTATCCCAACTCCTAGCTTGGAGTCAGCTGGGCTGCTGCTTTCCTTGCAGCTTGCCTCATCCCTGAGCAAGCTAGTCACACTGCCTGGGTTATCTGAAGATAATAGAAGACAACAGAGAAGGCCCTTTCAAAACTCTTGTCAGCACTTTATCTTCTGCATACACCTTAAAAAGAGATAGACAGATGAATAGCTACAGAAAGCAGAGACAATGGGCCTGAGTTCAAACCTCCGCTTCTCCCCCTTCCAGCTCTTGGACTCTGGACAAACACCTATTATGTGCCAGTCACTGTGCTATGTATTTTATAAATGTTATTTCATTTAAATAAATTGCATGCTTGCTATGTAGTGATATGGAAAGATCTCTAAATACACTGTTAAGTTTATCAAACAAGCAATGGAGGGAAAAGTGGGCATAATATGCTACTCTATGTATTAAAAAGGAAAGAAAAATAAGAAGCTATACCAACATTTGCTTTATAGGCACAAAGAAACTATTAAAAGTAGTTATTTGGGAGGGGACTAAGTTGGGGTGGGCATGGGAGCAGGGGTTGGGGGAAGACATTTTACTTTGTAACTTTTTATACTTTTGAGGTTTTGAGTCATGTGGATATATTATCTATTCAACAAGGTCAGTGTTTACTTCAAAATAGTAGCCTATTTTATATCTGCAGTGGCAGACACTGTGATTACATAGGACATGGGGTTTGGAGCAGACAAAGCTTGGGTTCAAATTTCAGCTCTACCCCTTACTTGCTTAGGGATCCTGGGCAATTTACTTCCTCATCTGCGAAAGAGGGATAAACACCTGCACACCTTACAGGGCTGTTGGGAGAACTGTATGAGATGATATATGTGAAAAGGAAAACATGTAGCATGGTGCCTAGAACACAGGAGATACACAATAAAGACTTACACATTTCCTACCAGACAATTTTGCCATACAGTATTTTTTGGGTTTTTTTAGGTGGGGCGGGGGAGTTTTTTTTTTTTTTTTAGGACAAAGTTTCGCTTTTGTTGCCCAGGCTGGAGTGCAACGGTGCAATCTTGGCTCACTTCAACCTCTGCCTCCCAGGTTCAAGCAATTCTCCTGCCTCTGTCTCCCAAGTAGCTGGGATTACAGGCGCACATCACTGCACCCGGCTAATTTTGTATTTTTAGTAGACAGGGTTTTACCATGTTGGACAGGGTGGTCTCAAACTCCTGACCTCAGGTGATCCGCCTGCCTCGGCCTCCCAAAGTGCTGGGATTACAGGGGTGAGCCACCACGCCCAGCCAGCCATACAGTATTTAACCACATTCTTTTTTCTTTTATCGGTACATAATACCTTACATATTTATAGGGCACATGTTGAGCGTCACACACATAGACTGTGGAGTAATCAAGTCAGGGTATTTGCGGTATCCATCACCTTCAGTATTTATTATTTTTATGTGTTGGTATCAAGTCCTCTCTTCTACTTACTTTGAAATATACAAAACATTGTTGCTAAGTATAGTCACCCTATTCTGGTATCAAACACTAGAATTTATTTCCTCTAACTATAGATTTGTATCCATAACAAACCTCTCTTCATCCCCTCTGCCACCCACTTACCCCTCCCAGTCTCTGGTATCTATCATTCTATTCTCTATGTCCATGAGATTAACTTTTTAGCATCCACAATTAAGTGAGAACATGCAGTATTTGTCTTTCTGTGCCTGGCTTATTTTACTTAACATAATGTCTTCCAGTTCCATCCATGTTGCTGCAAATGACAGGATTTCATTCTTTATTATGGCCAAATACTATTCTATTATGTATATGTACCACATTTTATTTATCCATTAGTCCACTGATGGATACTTAGGTTGATTCCACATCTTTGCTATTGTGAATAGTGCTGTGATAAACACATGAATGCAGATCCCTTTGATATATTGATTTCTTTTCCTTTAAATAGGTACCCAGTAGTGGGACTGCTGAATCATATGGTAGTGCTAGTTCCCTCCCTCCCTTCCTTCCTTTCCTTCCTTCCTTCCTTCTCCTTCCTTCTTCCTTTCTTCTTTCCTTCCTTCCTTCCTTCCTTCCTTCCTTCCTTCCTTCCTTCGAGATGGAGCCTCATTCTTGTTGCCCAGGCTGGAGTGCAGTGGCGCCATCTCGGCTCACTGCAACCTCTGCCTCCTGGGTTCAAGCGATTCTCCTGCCTCAGCCTCCCCAGTAGCTGGGGTTACAGGCACCCGCCACCACGCCCAGCTAATTTTTGTATTTTTAGTAGAGACGGGATTTCACCATGTTCGCCAGGCTGGTCTCAAACTCCTGACCTCAAATGATCCGCCTGCAGAGGCCTCCCAAAGTCCTGGGATTACAGGCATGAGCCACTGTGCCTGGCCTTTTTAATAATAGCCATTTTAACTGGGGTGAGATGATACCTCATTGTGTGGTTTTGATTTGCATTTTCCTGATGATTAGTGATGTTGAGCATATTTTCATGTATCTGTTGGCCATTTGTGTGTCCTCTTTTGAGAAATATCTGTTCGTGTCCTTTGCCCAATATTTTGTTTTTGTTTTTTGTTTTTGTTTTGGAGACGGAGTCTCCTGACCTCGTAATCCGCCCACCTCGGCCTCCCAAAGTGCTGGGGTTACAGGCATGAGCCACTGCACCCAGCCCCTTTGCCCAATATTTTAATGGAATTATTTGTTTTCCTACTGTTGAGTTGTTCGAGTTCCTTGTATATACTGGACATTATTAGTCCCCTGATGGATAAGTAGTTTGCAGATATTTTCTCCCATTCAAGAGGTTGTCTCTTCACTCGGTTGTTTGTTGTTGTTTTGCTGTGCAGGAGCTTTTTAGTCTAATATAGTCCTCCTGGTCTATTTTTGTTTTTGTTTCCTGTGCTTTTGAGGTCTTAACCATAAAATTGTTGCCTAGACCAATATCCTGAGGAGTTTTCCCTATGTTTTCTTCTAGTAATTTTATACTTCTGGGTCTTACATTTAAGTTTTTACTCCACCTTGAGTAAATTTTTGGATATGAGAGATGAGTGTCCAATTTCATTATTCTGTATAAGGTTATCTAGTTTTCTCAGCACCATTTATTGAAGAGAGTGTCCTTTCCCCAGTGTATGTTCTTGATGGCCTTGTCAAAGATCAGTTGGCTATAAATATATGAATTTATTTCTGGGTTTGCTATTCTGTTCCATTGATCTATATATCTATTTTTATACCAATACTGTGTTGTTTTGGTTACTATAGCCTTACAATATATTTTGAAGTCAGGTAATGTGATGTCTCTAGCTTTGTTCTTTTTGCTTGAGATTGCTTTGGTTATTCTGGCTCTTTTTTAGTTCCATATGAATTTTAGGATTGCTTTTTACATTTCTGTGAAAAATGATGTTGGTATTTTGATAGAAAGTGCATTGAATCTGTAGACTGCTTTGAGCAATATGGTCATTTTAACAATATTAATTCTTCTGATCCATGAACACGGGATATCTATTTTTGTGTCCTCTTTAATTTCTTTCATCAATGTTTTATAATTTTCAGTGTATAGGTTTTCACTTCTTTGGTTAAGTTTATTTCTAGATTTCTTTGTAGCTATCGTAAATGGAATTGCCTTCTTGATTTCTTTTAACCACATCCTCGTTTCAGTTTCCCATGGGCATTCTTTGGGTACAGTTGCTCAGCTACTTATGAATTTTTAACCATATTGTCACCTCTCCTGTATTACATCTCATCCACATCAATGTCATGAAAAGCATTGTCACATGCCTCACTTACTTCCACATAGTGTATCCACCATTTCCCCTGCTCTACCAGTCTGGTGACCCTACCCAAACAGGAAATTAGGTCAATCTGGAATTACTTGTTCTAGAGGGTTCCTGGAGAGCACTATTTCTCTGGGTAACTGCCATACGCCTTATGTTTAAATATTCTAGAACACTATGCTATCAGTGCTGTCAGTGTCACTAGGCTATAGTTCCCAGAGACTTCTTCCTTATTTGAAAACTGAGATTGTGTTTGCTCTTCTCCAGCCTTTCAATGTTTTTGTCTTTATGCCAGGATTTTTTCTGGGTCAGAAAATTTGAACTTATTTACAATAGTTGGGGCCTCTCCTACTGTCTCAGCATTTAGACCGACCTTTATATTTCCCTTTACCATTCTTACTTATTCTACCGATTCCAATCTGATGTGTATTTTCCTTGACAGACTATGGGAGCGATATAGAATGGGAGTGATTGTTGAGGTCCCAGCCTGCCAAATAAGGTCTTTGTGATATGTGTTGTGGCCTTATAATCAACAGCTCTGCAACTGTAGTGCTTAAAATACTTTCTGTAATTTTGAGATGGTGTCTCCAGATGGCAGCCATGTGTCACTGCCACAGGCTCAAAAGTAATGCTGGAAGCCCCAAGAGTAGTGTTTACTGAAGAAAAGATTTCTCACTGTCATCTGTCTTCATTCTCCAGTTACATTCAGAAAGAGGCTCTAGCCTTTCTTTGTTCCTTTGGTGTCTCATCTACTTCTTTTTTTTTTTTTTCCAAAGCTTTTTTTTTTTTTTTCCCCTTAGGATGTGGGAACTGAGTCAACTCACATGGGGCTTTAGCCTTCCCAACCCTAGGCTAACAGACCCGTGCCATGCTGTGTGTGTGCATCCTTGGGCAGGCGGCCCATTTGAGTTAATTTTTGTATAAGGTGTGAGACTCAGGTCGAGGTGGGTTTTTTTTTTTGCATATGGAAGTACAAGTGCTCCAGCACCGTTTGTTTGAAGGCTATCTTTCTTCCACTGAATTGTTTTTGCACTTTTGTCAAAAATCATTTCAACACACCTGTGTGGGTTTACTTATGGGCTCTCTATTTTTTTCCATTGACCTATTTGTCTTTTCACCAACACCACACTGTCTTGATTACTGTACTTCTAGCTTGCCTTTCTTCTATTGCTACAGTCCCCCGATGGTGTTACACATTAAATATCCAGGATGGAGAAGCCACATGCTACTCACCGAGGGGAGGAAATTATCACAGCAGCCTGGGCACGCGTTGTGAGCTTTCCTGTGACCGGGGCTTTCGATTGATTGGAAGGAGGTCGGTGCAATGCCTGCCAAGTCGTCGTTGGTCTGGAACTGCCTACTGTAGGCGTAAGTTGTGTGTGTGCATATGCTGATGCATGTATGCGAGAGAAGCCAGCCAGCCAGCTGCTGAGGGTATATGCCTGGAGGTGTTACTAATATGCCCTTCTCTCAAGTACAAATTGAGAATATTCCATAAGCCCCCCAGCAGGGCCTTTCCCCATTCTAACATTCGAGTTCAGTTTCTCTGGGTTACTGCCCAAGCAATATGAGCATTTAACCAGCGACCAGCTCTTCTGTCTCGGGGAGCCCAGGAGTGCACAGCCAGAGCTAAGGCTTGGGCCTAAGGTCTGTTGTGGACCTAGATCTTCTTCTGGAGCTCCTGAGGATATGTGGTCTTAGACTCTTTTCCACTTGTGGTCAACTGCTGTACTTCCTAGCCTGTAGCCTTAGAAGACCTTGGCAGTGGAGCTGTGAAACGTCTGCTATTCTTCATTTTCTTCTGAAAGTCAGAAGAAAAATCCCTAAGTCTAGAATGTGAAAGTGCTGATATACACACATTCCAAATCATGTCCCCCTTCAGCTTCCAAATCTCTACCTCTTACTCAAGTTCCACAGCCTTTTAGCAGCTGAGCTTTTGCTGTCCATATGTCCATGGCAGAACACCATTTGTAGGACACCCATGTATGCACAGCCCTGTATTGGTCACTTCCTGTGTTACTCAATTCTTCAAGTACTCCCAGGCTGCTTATAGATGAATGGGATAGAAACACAAATGTGTGCACATCAGTGTCGTGTAACTGGATGCGGAAGTGCTGAGCATTCATATAGAAATGGGGCTGGTCAGAGAAGACGCTGTAGAAGAGAAAAGAAGCTTGATAGCCAGAAAGCAGGTAGTCACCACACCCCTCTAGGTGACTGGAATTCAATTGTTTCAGGACTTAGACCCCATCATTTTCAACAGGAATTTGAATCGGTCTGACACAATTGAAAAATATAGGGCTGTAAAGTACAAGTGAACATAAAATCAATTAAAATAATGGTGACATACATATTTCCAGGTGCCTACAATGAGTCAATTACTACATTTGAGCACTGAATCTAGCTTTGACTTTCCTCATAAGAGACAAAAGGGCAAATGCTTTGGATCTATCATTTTTCCTGTCATATGATACTAAGCAAACACATTCATCTGAAGAGACAAATCTTTTCTCTTCACCCTGATTTCAAAAAGGTCATTTTTGCATAGGTCTTTACAAAGGGACACTGGAAAACAGAAAATGCAATAATCTTTAAGTCTGGTTTGCCAAGCAACAAAATGAACATAGCTTATACAGATCTTTATTCAAAGCTCTAACAATTGAACTTAGGTAGGATTAGAAGTTAGACAACCTAAAGGAATATATGGCCTCCTTCTCTCAAGTATCAGGTATCTCCAACAACACTTTGGCAAGCATAAGCTCACAATTAATCCATGGTGACAGGCTCCACCTCTGCCACATGTGGTGTCCAAGGCACATGGATTCCTCTTTTACCAAATACCACACCTGGCCCTCCAGGCACTGGTCTGACTTGTATTCTCGCCCAGACAGAGAGTCAGCCCAAGTTGGCATGTAAGTGAGCCTCAGCTGAGCAGTACCTACGGGAGCCCCAAAATTATATTGAGTATGCCTGGAGGAGAAAAGAAGCTTTGAACGTGCTCAAGGGCATCTAGCATTTGAGGAATAAGAGACAAAAATTAACAGTTGCTAAGGCCCTAAATGAGCCCAGAGGATATATGCATTGTGTCTTTTAATTTATACAACAATCCTATGAGGTGTCCACATTTCACTGAAGAAAACACTGAGACTCAAAGAGATGAGGCAACTTCTTAAAGTTACAGAGCTAGTAAGAGGTAGAACTGGGATGCAAACTCAGGTCTGATTTTTTTTTACTCTTGATAAGTTGTTTGACTTCCCCCTCTAAAATAGATTCTATTTGTTTAGAGAAGTTTTAAGTTCACAGCAAAATTGAATGAAAGATATAGATATTTCCCATTTATCCCCAGCACCCACACATGTACAGCCTCCCCTGTTGTCAACATCCCCCACCAGAGTGGTACATTTTTTACAGTTGACGAACATAAATTAATACATCATTGTCACCTGAATTCCATAGATTATATTAAGGCCCACTCTTGTTGTATATTCTATAGATTTTGACAATCTACAGTGTTAGGTCTGATTTTGAAGTCTATATGCTTGGACAAGTAATTTACTTTTTTGACACCCCCCTGCCCAAGGGTGCTGCTATACTTTATGAAAATACAAAGACAATTAGGGAAAAAGGCAGTTAGGCATAAAAATGTAAGGGCAGTTCAGGTAGGGTTTCTGTATTTTCTGCTCTCTCTGATGTTTCTCCCTGTGCTAGATGCCCAGGCATCACCTCCAGATAGTTGCACAAGCCACTGAGCTTGTCACTTGGTTTTCTCTTAGAGATGAGATGCCACGCACTACCATTCATCACTAGTGGCACTTACACCTGCACAAATGGAGTGCTTCTTGACTCTCGCTGTGACTACAGCTGTTCCAGTGGCTACCACCTGGAAGGTGATCGCAGCCGAATCTGCATGGAAGATGGGAGATGGAGTGGAGGCGAGCCTGTATGTGTAGGTAAATGCTGGTTGCTCCCAGTTGTCCTGGTGCAAAGAGCCACCCCAGCATTATATCGACAAAAGATGTGGAATTCTCACCACAGAAGGCATTCCTCTTAGCTATGAGGGTGGCACCCTGGGTATTTGCTAAACAAAATGATCTTCTCCCCTGAAGTTGCGCTTCCTTCCCCAGTTTCCTTGAGCACCTTGAACTTTTTACCTACCCAGTGGTGTGTGGCATTGCTTCAATGGATTCCCCCCAGGGAAAGCAAGGGGCCCACGAGTCAGCACTTGATTTTTCATCTTGGCAGACATAGATCCCCCCAAGATCCGCTGTCCCCACTCACGTGAGAAGATGGCAGAGCCAGAGAAATTGACTGCTCGAGTATACTGGGACCCACCGTTGGTGAAAGATTCTGCTGATGGTACCATCACCAGGTGAGCCTGAATAATGGATGCCCCTTATGCCTTCCCTCGGCTTCTCTCAGTCATTCAGGCTGGTCACATTGAAACTGCACAGGCTAAGGTAACAGTGGGGATGTGCCTCAGACTTCAATTCTAAGGGTCTCTTTCCTCAGTGTTTCTTTCACCCTGTCCCATGCAGGGTGACACTTCGGGGCCCTGAGCCTGGCTCTCACTTTCCCGAAGGAGAGCATGTGATTCGTTACACTGCCTATGACCGAGCCTACAACCGGGCCAGCTGCAAGTTCATTGTGAAAGTACAAGGTCAGAAAGAATTATTTAGTTTCCATATTGTTCATTAATCCTGCTCTACCCTGACCCACCCCATGTCTCTCCTCTCTATGCCTGGAAGAGACACACCTCATTTATACTGGGAGAGGAGAAAAACAAGTTCACCAAACAGGCTTATTTAGGAAGCCAGCATTACATGTGCATACATATGTTTCTGAAACCTTGACTCTACAACAAGACTGTCATCAACAAGACTCTCATTATCCTAAATCCAGATAAAATCCACAAGGATATTCTTTATCCATTTCTTTTCTTAGACGTCAAAATGATCACATGTAATCAGCCTTCATTCTGTCGTTCACCTCTGCTAAAATTGGTGGTGTTGGCTGCCTGATTCTTCCTCTTTGCTTTGTGTTATATTGTTTTGTTTTGCTTTTCTCATTATAAAGATAATTCATGCTTGTTGTTGAACATTTGATAAATAAGGAAATACATAAAGGGGGAAAATCTATTACCCCATCATCCAGAGGCAACTGCTATTAACTTTTTGGTATTTTCCTTCCAGTCTTTTTTCTATACATACTTTAAAAAATATATAGTTGAGATTGTACTGTACATCCAATCATAAATCATCCTTTTCACTTTTCATTAACAAAGTAATTTTCCCATGTTATTTTAAAATTCCTCAGAAATATTTCTAATGACAGCATAATATTCTACTCTAAAAATATATCATAATTTGCTTAACCCTTCTCCCACCAATGAACATTTAAGATTCCTCCAACTTATTTCTGCTATTAAGAGGAATTCTGCAAGGTAGTCATCTCTACACAGCATGTCCATAAAGTCTGGAAACAGATGGTAATATTTTCTTCTAAAGATTGTCAGTCTTTTGATGACAACATGTATATTCACCTGTGTTTCCAGACTTTACAAACCTTTGTCTGCATTTCAGATTTAATTCCTTAAGAAAGGAAAATTCCAGCTCCATCCCCAGCCAGTGGAAATATAGAAAAGCCATTTTTCTGATCATCTTAAGTCTTCTGGTCTAGAAAGCCCAGCATGGGCACCCTCTTAGCCTTTCCTTCTTATAAGAAACACCATTAACTTCTAACTTGAACTCCTCCCTGACAGTGAGACGCTGCCCAACTCTGAAACCTCCGCAGCACGGCTACCTCACCTGCACCTCAGCGGGGGACAACTATGGTGCCACCTGTGAATACCACTGTGATGGCGGTTATGATCGCCAGGGGACACCCTCCCGGGTCTGTCAGTCCAGCCGCCAGTGGTCAGGTTCACCACCAATCTGTGCTCGTGAGTGAAACCGGGGAATGGGGCAAGTAGATGTGGTGATCAGGGGAACTTTGGAGGATCTTCCTCATGGCACAGGGGTCCAATAACAATGTATATGATGTGAGACAGGGGGGTTCTAGGATGTGTCTAATTTAAAGGCCAACATTCCCCTGTAGACTACTGCTACCCCAAGAAGAAGGGTTTAAAATCTCTAAGTGTTCTTTTAGGATTTCCCCCAAGGGATGGGAGAAACAGCCAGAGAGAGGCAACCTGAAAGACTGGAACACCTCAAGATGTTAGGTTACCTAAGCTGGGATGGAGGAGAAAGCCGTACTCTGACTGGTCGCCTGCTTCTGCCCTAGCTATGAAGATTAACGTCAACGTCAACTCAGCTGCTGGTCTCTTGGATCAATTCTATGAGAAACAGCGACTCCTCATCATCTCAGCTCCTGATCCTTCCAACCGATATTATAAAATGCAGATCTCTATGCTACAGGTAAGGCCCACTCCCCTAAAGAGGGCTTAGCTCCGGTAAATTATCCCTTACCTTTTCCAAATCAGAGTTGTTCTCTGCAGCACAAACCTTACCTACTTCCTGAAACTTTTTGTGGATAGCATTTGATCAGTTTTACCGTAGACATATTTAGCACATTTAAAAAACTGTTGTTACTGAAAAGGCAATCAAGTCACTGGAGTGGTGGCTGTGACTTGCAGGGAGCTGGGTGAAAGATGGGAAGGGAGTGTGGCAAAGCACTCTGAAGAGACTTGCAAGACAGCTATGATCAAATGTAAATGTTGGGAATTAAGTACGTTTATGTTTTCAAGGAATAACAGCACTAACAAACACTTATGCAGTAAGTGCTATGTAGGTATCCAGTACTGATCTATGGGTTTTACACATATTCATCCAATTCTCACAACAACCCTTTGGAGATAGATACTATCGTTATCCCCATTGAATAGGTGAGGAAACTGATGCATAGAGATTAAGTCACTTGCCCAAGGTCACTAGCTAGTAAGTGGTGGAGCTGGGATTGAACACAGGGAGTCTGGCTGCAGAATCTGTGCTCTTAGCCACTACCAGTAGCAGAAAAGAAGGAAAAGCGTTATGATATCTCAAAGTAAAATGAGAGAGTTGCATGTCAGTTTTTAACATAAGAGATACCTAGCCAAAGCCACTAGTAGGGAGAGGTCGATAGGACAGAATAAATATGATTATGGGGACTTATAAAAGAACAGGCTAGGTTACTGAAGATAATTCAGGGTGTGCTGACAAGACTAAGAGAAGCAGCTCTGGGGAGCTGCAAGGGGCTGGATACCCACGTGGGAGAAAAAGCTACTTAGGAGGTTTCTAAAGATTGAATCTTAGAAGTTGCCAAGTGAATATTCAGAGGCCCAGGATGGAAGCAGTTTTACAAAAAAAAAAAAGAACCCTGGAGGGTCTAGACCAAAAAGAGGGCCTTATTCATCCAGAGATCCAAAAAGACTGACAACGGCAACAGTTCAGTTGGAAGCAAGGGAGTAAGAACAAGAAAAGGAACCTGTCAGCAAGCATAGTGACTCTGAGGGTGAGGACTAGAGGGGAAGTCCAAAGATGAAACAGAGGTGGGGTGCCGGGGAGTATTCAAGGCCTCTTTAAACCTCACCCTGGTAACTGGCTAGCAGGTGATCCTGCAAGACAAGGCAGGACAGAGATCTGGGGTAGGACTGCAAGCTGCGCTGCCCAGTGCAAGGAAGGTAACAAGGGGTAATGAAAAGATCACTGGGCACAATTTTGGAGAAATCCTGGAGACCGAGCGAAGGCCCTGGCCAGGTAGCCTATTGGTAAAGAGCACACGCTTGGGCAGGGGGCATCAGTCCTCAGTTTGAATCTTGGCTCAGCATGTTATTGTCACCACCTGGCTTGTGAGGAGTGTTGTGAAGATTAGATTATGTCTACAAAGCATTAGGTTTGTGTATTCAATAAACAACAGCCATTATCATATCACATTGGCTATCCATCAAGAACTTATGTAATTTAAAACCTATGCAAAGCTAAACAATGATTATGTTCCTGCAATTTACTCATTGAATTTCTCTTCTCTACCCCACTTTGTGTAACTGGTTTCAGTAGAATGAAGGAAACACTGTTGGGGCAAGTACTTCAGGAATGACAGAGGGAACAGGTTGTCGTAGACCCCACAGTGTGATTGCGTGACCACTGGGGGAGAAGGGGCTCCTTTCCCACACTGCTTCATATGGTCCCAGGAGGAATCAGCCAAGTAGCCTTAGGTTTGAACGCACAGCTCTGTTGCGTAAAATGTTCTGTCTCCCCCCCAGCAATCCACCTGTGGACTGGATTTGCGGCATGTGACCATCATTGAACTGGTAGGACAGCCACCTCAGGAGGTGGGGCGCATCCGGGAGCAACAGCTGTCAGCCAACATCATCGAGGAGCTCAGGTCCAGGCTGGGAGGCTGCCAAACGTGGGGGGAGGGGGGGTGGGGCGGGGGGAGAAACCCTAGGCAGGACACTGGCAAAAGTGGACTATGGGAAAACCATCAGACACTACTCTCTTGCGGCACTTCTTGCGTTTGAACTCTTATGGATGCATTAGGTAAGACCAGAGAGTAGTTTCTTTACTTTGGTAGAACATCAGAATCAAATGAGGGCTTAAAATACAGATGACCAGGCCCCATCCTAAACCACCTTAGGAATGTGCTTTTACAAAGGCACCTGAGGGGACTCTGAAGCACAGCCAGGGCTGAGCCAGTAAACCCAAACTTGACTCAGATAAGCCCCTGCTCTTGTTTTCTGGCCTCATCTCTTTGCCTTCAGTCTCCAAAGAGCAAAAGGCATCTTTTTTTTTTTTTTGAGACGGAGTTTTGCTCTTGTTGCCCAGGCTGGAGTGCAATGGCACGATTTCAGCTCACTGAAACCTCCACCTCCCAGGTTCAAGTGATTCTCCTGCCTCAGCCTCCCGAGTAGCTGGGATTACAGGTGTGTGCCACCATGCCCAGCTAATTTTTGTATTTTTAGTAGAGACAGGTTTCGCCATATTGGCCAGGCTGGTCTCAAACTCCTGACCTCAGGTGATCTGTCCACCTCCGCCTCCCAACCTGCTGGGATTACAGGCATGAGCCACCATGCCTGGCTGCAAAAGGCATCTTTAAGCACTGAAATCTGAGTAATATCTGTCAACTCCTGGGGAAGAGAACATTAGAGGTGACAGGTGATGGAAGAAGTGGGTCTTTCTCATTATCTATCCAGTATCACCCTTCTAATGCCTTCACATATATTCAGGGCCAATAAAGCCATCACTGCTCTGTTTTAGAGCAGTGCCTCTAAACAATAGAGAAACTATACCTGCCTCTAGAGCGTAGTCTCAGTGGGGACAGAAAGATTCAGTCCCAGTTAGAGAAGAGACTAGAAAACACTCAGAGGGAGACTGCAGACTTGCAGCTACAGATGGAAGAGTTAACCAGAAGGTATTTATCAACCTAAGGGCTGCCATGTATGATGTGCATACACAGCATAGTCTCTGCAATGGGTGGCCCCTGGAGTCACCCTGTGCAGCCTGCACAGCAATATGTGATAGCCCTGCTTAAGGGGGCCTACAATGAAAGCACTGCCTGTTAATAACAAAGCTATTGCAGCTGAGGTGAGGAAGGGACAGCTTAGCAGAACTAGATGCATGGAGGCAGCAAGAGTAGAATCTGAACACAGAAAAACAAAGCGACTTGAGACAGGAAGTAGAGGGGATGGGGACCAGGGATGAGGTGGGGAAGGAATTAGTCCATGAGTGGAGCTGCAAAAAGTCAGAGGGTAGTAGAGCCTGTGGGGATGGGTGCCCAGACAAGGTCTCATACCTCCCTGGGCTGCTCTCTCTAGGCAATTTCAGCGCCTCACTCGCTCCTACTTCAACATGGTGTTGATTGACAAGCAGGGTATTGACCGAGACCGCTACATGGAACCTGTCACCCCCGAGGAAATCTTCACATTCATTGATGACTACCTACTGAGCAATCAGGAGTTGACCCAGCGTCGGGAGCAAAGGGACATATGCGAGTGAACTTGAGCCAGGGCATGTTTAAAGTCAAGGGAAAAGCTCCTCTAGTTAGCTGAAACTGGGACCTAATAAAAGGAGGAAATGTTTTCCCACAGTTCTAGGGACAGGACTCTGAGGTGGGTGAGTTTGCCAAATCCTGCAGTGTTTCCAGGCATCCTTTTAGGGCTGTGTAATAGTTTCCCTAGAAGCTAGGTAGGGACTGAGGACAGGCCTTGGGCAGTGGGTTGGGGGTAGAAGTTCTTCCTTTCCTAACCGGGGCCCCTGCCCAGCTCTCGAAAGTCTTTCAGAAAAGTAAATCCTAAATTCACTGACGAACTGGCTGTTTTAACTGGTTCCTCTACCCTGAGGTGACAGCAGAGGGCAGCACGAGCACAACAGAAACCAGCTTACACTTTAAGCAAGTGTAGCTGGATTTTCCTTATAGGATGAGGGGTGGGTAGCAGGGTACAAAACATCCTTATTTTTTTATTTATTTTTTTTTTTTTTGAGACGGAGTCTTGCTTTGTCGCCCAGGCTGGAGTGCAGTGGCGCGATCTTGGCTCACCGCAAGCTCCGTCTACTGGGTTCATGCCATTCTCCTGCCTCAGCCTCCTGAGTAGCTGGGACTACAGGCGCCCGCCACCACGCCCGGCTAATGTTTTGTATTTTTAGTAGAGACGGGTTTTGACCATGTTAGCCAGGATGGTCTACGATCTCCTGACCTCGTGATCCACCCGCCTCGGCCTCCCAAAATGCTGGGATTACAGGCGTGAGCCACCGCGCCCGGCCCAAAACATTCTTGAACTTGTTTGTCATTTCCCCTTCTAGGGCATTGGGCAGCAAATGTTATCTGAACCATTGCTTCACTGTTAGAAAAACCCTGCAGTGGGAGAGAGCTTGGTAAGATGTATCCAATCAGAGCAGAATGCTCTCTGGGGCCCTCCAGCTGGCTCACGGGCAAGAACCCCTTCTTCCTGAGGCCTCTCGTTTCTGTAGCAGAAGGCAAACAATTCTCTCCCTTCCTCAGAGGAGTCCCCAGCTTGTTACTTAGGAAACTTCAAAACCACCACTGCAGGTCGTAGGGAAAGAAAAGAAAAACAGACTCAGCCTCATGTATTAACTTCTTCAGATACTTGTCCCCTTTTGAGAGATGAGCACAGAGCAGGTAGGAGCTATAGCAGCACAAAATCAAGCCTTACCAGGCCTAAAATTCGAGGTGGAGCCACACACAGATCCCTGCTCTGACTGCAGTCCCTCTTAATGGTGTGCCAGTGTCTGAAAGAAAAGTGTTCTCTCCCTTGCTGCTGAGAACCTTCTTTCATGCAGTCATGGAACCCAGAGTCATAGCTAAGACTCCACAGCCTCTCTCCTTCAGCTTTACTCAGGGGGTCATCAGTGGATGACTTGAGGGGAGAAGGAAGCAGGCTGGGTGGGGAGGCAGAGCTCATAATGCTCAAGCACTATGTGCCAGGTGCTGTTCTAAACACTCTACTGATTGACTCTGAAGTCTTCACAAGAACCCTATGAGGCAGGTACTGTTATTAACCCTATTTTACAGATGAGGAAATTGAAGCTGAGTGAGATTAGGTAATTTGCCTAAGATCAGACAGCTAGTAAGTGGCAGAGTCAGGATTTCAACACCAGCAGCCTGGCTCTAGAGGCAATGTTCTTCTTAGACATTATGCCATCCTGACGCTACTTCTTTTCCTACTTTCCATTTAAAGACAACTGAAAGCTGTAAGCAAGGAGAAAGTTTCCATGCTCTATAATCCTACCCAGACACAAGGCTCAGAGTGGGCTCAGGAGGAAAGAGGGAATGAAAGGCTCTCAACCTGAGAAAATTCAGTCTTGAAAGCAGAGTGATGGGACATAAATCATGAGCCCAGAACAAATTGGGGGAGCAGTGAGTCAGAGAGAATCTCCTTCCACTGGGGTTTTAGTGGAAATCTCATTTTTTAAATGCAATATAAAAAATTAGGGAGTTGCTGGGTAGAATGGAACACAGAGCAAAAAGTTGGAGCAAAAAGGTCCCTTCTCCCTCTTCCCTCCAGGGAAATATGGGAACTGTGAGAGGCAGCAGGCAAGTTATGGGCAGAAGGCAGATACAATGATTCCACGTGGGAAATTTCTGGTCAGACTAGCTCTGTGGTTCCAAAGGCAAAGACTGCACCTTGGGCGAGATGAATGCCCTTCGTTGTCTTTATCACTAACACTTCAAGTGGGGCAAGCCAGGACATGCTAGCAAGTCAAAGGCCCAAACAGAGGAGGCCTACTACCCCCCCCGGCCCCCCCGAACAGAGCTCCACCTGGACCTGACTCAAGGAACATTTATATGCAAATGAGG
Organism: Pongo pygmaeus; assembly: GCF_028885625.2. Classification (NCBI taxonomy): domain Eukaryota; kingdom Metazoa; phylum Chordata; class Mammalia; order Primates; family Hominidae; genus Pongo; species Pongo pygmaeus. The sequence goes on from NC_072396.2 coordinate 104,708,115, forward strand.
AGCTTTTGTTTAATTTCATTTTGAATAGTCAAGTCAATCTTGCTTTCTTTAGGTAAAGTTTTACAGTAACCTCCTTTGTAGTTCTTTGAAGATGAGGATTTGAGAAATCCCAACTCCTAAAGTAGGGGAGAGACAGCAGCAGAATAAGGCCCACAGCCAGACCCAAAGGGGCTAGCCCAACCCCTGTATATATTGTACCTCTCTCTATGCCCACCTCTCCCCCACTTCTCCCCCCTGCACCACTCTCTCTTATCCTGCCTGTCCCTCTCCCCTGTTTCTCTGTCTCTCTCTCTTTCACATACACACACACTCACTCACAAGCAGTACAGTCCCTAAGTTGGCTAGGTAATATCCAAAGCATTCTGATTGTCCTACTTTTTGTAAACTGAACTTATTTAAGATATTTTAGAAGAGATGAGTCATGTCTTCCTTTGACTCTTCACCCATAACACACATAACCATTCTCACAGGAGGCCACATGGTGCAGTAGAGTCAGACTTTGGTTCAAAGCCCAACTCTGTCACGTGACAGTGGGCTTGAGTTTCCTCATCTGTAAAAAGGGAAGATATCCTACTTCATAAAGTGGTTGGAGAAATTAAAGAAATAGTATATGAAGCCTTGCACATAAAAAGCATTTTATATATATTAATGCCCTTTTGCACAAGAGGTCAAGAATTGCTTGGGTTCTACCTAGAAATCAAGAGCCTTATTTCTGAGCTGGGTTACTTGGCACCTGTGTTATTTCTCTCTCAAAACTACATAATGGTAGGAGGAGTAAAAGAAAAAGTCTCCGCCTCCCAGAGAAATTGAAGGATCCAGAAAGAAGTACTTATAGCAGGGAATGTCTTCCCTCACCTCCTGTATGAACATCTCTCTCCTTCCTCCAGTATAGGAGGGTCTACAAAGCTAAAGGAAGAGTTCCTTTGTTATGAGATAGAAAAGTGGTGCCACTTTTAAGATGATTTCTCAGTTCTCTCCTTAGATACCAAATACAAAGGACGAGGGATCAAGCTCAGCGAAGGTATCAGGCATTTAAGGTATCAGGCAGCAATGCGGGGAAAGGTGAATTTTCTTCAATCAGCATAGGATGGTTAGGGAAGAGCATTTATCACTTTGGTTCTTATCCTTCAAGCCAGGGGAAAAGCAACAGTGAGTTAGGATATCAGAGACAAAAGCATTTATAGAACTAACAAACGCAAACGTTTGACAAGTGAGAAAGCTTTATTAAAGCACACGTACATGTCAGGGGGGTGGGAAACAAAAGAGCAAGTTACAGCCCAGGATCCCAAGTTATGCCTTCCATTACAATTGCAATCCACACCAAATCAATCTTTGAAAACGTTCCTCCATTCGGTTCATACATACAATAGACAACATTGTAGCTGCCCTTAATCCAGTGTGCTTATAGGAAATCAGTTAGCAGCTGACTCTGTTGAAGGGGATTTCCTCTCTGCTATACACTCCTTCCACACACAACTTGGGGTAGAAACGCTTATGAGAATAGAAAGGTCAGTTTGGATCAATGAGTACCAGAAGATGAAACTTAGCTCACTAGACCCTTCTTTGAAAAGCCTCAACACACTACACCCATGTAATATGTAGGTCAAATTTAGGAAACAATAGCAAAAACAAGAACTGAAAGCTCATCAAGCAGGAAGTCAGAATAACAGGGAGACTCTGTCTACATTCCCTTAGAGCCCTTAACAGTCCCCAGCCTGGAGAAACACTGGGCCAATTGAGATAACACTTGGTTCTTCTGGTTGACACAGTGGTATGTAGACCATGCTCTGTTAGATAACACACCCCAGACGCAAACACTAAGACAGATGTGGTACATGAGGATGAATATATCTCATCTTTCATTCGAGAAATGAGGAGGTCTCTCTCCAATGACTGCAGTATCAGTTTAAAATGCAGAAAATTCAGCATGGGCTGTGAGACACTTTACCCTCAGTCACTCTGGTCCTCTGAGATCAGCTAGAAGCTGTCACTGGGCATCCTCATGATTTAGTCAAAATACATTATCTAATTAAAGTGCTTTTCGAAAGCAGCTCCATTATAAGAGTCCCCCAAAGGTCTAGTAAAGATACCTAGAACTGGAAAAAGCTTGGGAATTCTGTTAGCATTTCAAAGAAAAGCATTAGACCAAAGCAAGGTGGAAACTGCTTAAAAACTAGAAAAGTTAAATTTAAAAGCCAAGTTCCAGAAGTTTATCAAGGTAGAAAATAAGTTAAAAGCATAAATTGGAGAGGAGAAAGAAGAAGGAACTACTCACCTCTCCCCCACATTCCTGTCTTTACTAACCCAACCCTGCTTCCCAGAGCCTTAAAACCCAGACTGGTCCTAATGCCAAAGGTAGCCAGGGCTTCCTAGGGAAGTAGGAACAATGATAGCAAGACAGAAGATAAAAGGTTGTTTTAAAATAGCTGTTTTTAAGTTAAGTAAATCTTATAAAGACATAAGAAAAAATGGACTCTGAAAATATACTATACACAGAAACATTTTGAAGAAATGCTTATTCTTGAGACTGCTTTAAAAAGGAGAACAAGTCTGCATCACTCCAGCCAGCACAATGAGATTTGCAGAAAATACATGTTTGTACACAGACACACACACACACACACACACACACATACACATTAAATTATAAATCTTTGCTCTTGATTTCTTCACTTCCTCTGACTTGCCCTCGCCAGGGCTGGACCTGCAGAAGAGGACAGGGACTCATAAACCCAGCTTCTGCTTGGCCATTGAGGAACGGAGCTGCAGAGTCCCTTCTGCCCAAGACCCTGGGTACTGTCGCATCTTCTGCCACAGGCTCACTTCTTCCCCAGTCGAGTCCATCCAGTCCACCACTTCCCCATTACTGATCCCTGAGGAGAAACACCAGAGGAGGCTAAAGAGGGGCCCCATTCTCAGCCCACCAGGGAAGATGGGTTGTACAGCAAGATTAGCCACCCCATAACAGACAGTTTCCTATGAAGATGGGCTAATGGCCACAGCAGTCTGGGAAGTGCTCCCTCACCTGTACCTCCTGAGACTCTGTCAAGAGACTCTGGGTTGATGAAATCAGACTCCAAATGGCACGCAGTCACTAGAGACTTCTTATTCTGAGGCTGTTACAGAGTTCTAGTGCCTGACAACTCACGCCAGAGCTATTGCCAACTGTACTTAAAACATTTTTCTTTTATTATTATTATTAATTTGAGACGGAGCCTCGCTCTGTCGCCAGGCTGGAGTGCAGTGGCACAATCTTGGCTCACTGCAACCTCTGCCTCCTGGGTTCAAGCGATTCTCCCGCCTCAGCCTCGGGAGTAGCTGGGACTACAGGCCTGCGCCACCACGCCCAGCTAATTTTTTTGTATTTTTAGTAGAGACGGGGTTTCACCACGTTGGCCAGGATGGTCTCGATCTCTTGACCTGGTGATCCACCCGCCTAGCCTCCCAAAGTGCTGGGATTACAGGTGTGAGCCACCGCGCCTGGCCAACTTTTTTCTTTTAAAGCTAAATGCCTCTCCTCTAGCTGCAGACTCCAGGTCAGAAGTGAGGATCGTATGTGGCCCCATTCCTATTCTCTTGTATATTCATCCATTAATTCAGCAAACATTTATTGAGTGCCTACTGTGTGCCAGGTACTCTTCTAGGCTCTAGAGACACTTAGTAAACAAAGCAGAAAAAGTCTCTGTCCTCAGGCAACTTTCATTTGAATAGAGAAGACAGAAAATATACAAGCAAACCAGTAAGAGTATTTCAGATAGTGAGGTTAATATCATGATGTAAATAAACAGGGTGATGTGTAGTGCCTGACTCAGGAACTACTGTGCAGATGGAGTGGTCTGAGGACTCTCTGAGAAGGTGACATTTGAGCCAAGACCTGAAGGATAAGAAAGAACCAGACTTTCCATTCAGAGAAAACAATAATTGCAAAGGTTCTGAAGTGGGAGTGAGCTTGGTATATTTGGAGAGCAGAAAGTCATTGTGGTTGAAGCATAGTGAGCAAGGGGAAGAGTGATACAAGATGGATCAGAAAGGAATAGAGGACCCAGGTTACACAGGGGCCTGTAGGCATAGTAAGAACTTTGGATTGTTTTCTAAGCACAACAGAAAGCCACTGAGGGGTTTTAACAGGGGACTGACATGAATTGGCTTACATGTGTAAAAACATCAGTCTATATGCTTCATGTTAAATGTTCCGTGTGATTATTAATATATAAGTATATTAATATACAAGTGCAGAGACTAGGGAGAGGGCAAAGAAGAGGATCCGAGACTAAGCTCTGCCAAGCACCAACATTTAGAGTTTGGGTATAGAATGCAGCACCTACAAAGAAAACTGAGAAGGGGTGAGCAGTGACTTAAAAGGGAATCAGAATGCAGTGTCAATAGAAGTTCAGTGTTTCAAGCGAAGAGGAGTGATCTACCATGTTAAACAGTGCTGAAAATTCTAGTGAGATGAGAACAACACTTTGGCAAGAGCAACTGCTCAGCAGAGTGGTGGGACAAAAGCCAGATCACAGTGAAGGAGAGCTGAAGGAGAGGTGAGAAGTGGAGACAATTCTTTCTAAGAAACTAGAAGGGGAATGTGTAGTCAAGGAAAGGTTTGTTTTTGTTTCATAATATTGGAAATACCAGAGCATATCTGTATTCACCCCTGGTAGGTAGGGAGGATGAAACTGAGAGATGAAGATTATAGAAGTGAGGTCATCGAGAAGGGTGGGGGGAGGTAGCCCAGAGCACTTGGAGAGAGCTTGGCTTTTGCTAGCAATGACCCTTCTTTCATTATTAACAGCATGGAAGATGGAATGTATAGGTACATACATATAGGTAGGTTTGTAGATTTTTTTGGTGGGAAGATTATGGAGTTCCTGGCAATCAGGGTCACATTTATCTGTGCACGTATCAGTGCATGAGCTCAGCCTTCCCCTAGTCCTGGCACACAGTAGGCACTCAATAAGTATTGGCTGAATGTTAACTGAAAGGAAAGAAGACAACTGTCATCACAGAGGAGCTTTGTGTTCGGGGGGCGGGGGTGGTAATAGGAGTAAAATAGAGAAGAAGCCTTCAAACAAGTGAGGATGGGGGAGGGGATCTCACCAGTGCCAACACCCAGCCTGACCCCTCCCAGGAAGTCATTGCTGGCCAGGGGCTCCCGGTCCCACACAGTCAGTTCCAGGCACATATGTTGTAGATCTTCCAGCCTCACACCATTGTAGACAAATGTATGGTTGTAGTGAGGATTCAGGGTCTTCTTCATCACAGGAGTTTTACGTTTACTGGCCTTGTTCCTCATGGGAAGGAGGTATCTGGCAGAGGGCGGGGAGTAATCAACAGCCTACTCAAAGCGGACAGTTATCTCTCTAAATTCCCCTTTCCCCTACCACAGGCCTAGCCCAAGAAGATGAACCCACATCCAGATCCTACTACACACGCCCCTCCTTGAATCTGCTGAAGCAGAGTTCCCACTACCTCTACTAGATCATTCACCTGATTCAATTCCTTTAACCTAGAGAGAAAATGAATATAATAGTATTAGTGAGGCTATTCTGTGCTCCACTGAAACTGGGTTTTAAATATTGGGCTCTGTTTCTACTAGACAATTTATCTCTTTAAATAAAACCAATAGTAATATCTATAAGCTTAGCCAAACATGATTTCTAGATAAATTAAGTCAGTGGGTAATCTGTAATTTGGGGAAAGCTTAAAAATTGTGGGAAACAAAGCCCTGAGTTCCCAAATCTAGACAGTCAGAAGACACAGATTTTCACCCAGAATTAACTAATAACATGAGTCAGACAAAAGTCAGAACCTGTCTACAGCCCTCCTCTTTGGATTATCGACTCTACAGCCCAGACCAGTGCAAAGGTGGTGGAGGTTTTGCCATTACCTAATTTCAGGAACAAATTTGGTTGCCGGGAGTGGTAAGACACACTGGATAATATCCACAGAGAAAGTTAAATTGGGTTCTTCTCTTAGCTCTCTTGTTCTGAAACTGGTTAGTTTGGGGCTGGTCTAGGGACTCACCCCTTGACAAAGCTGTCTGAAGTCCCTCCTGCTTTGGCAGCCGTCAAGTTCTTGGCTTCTTTGATCCACACCTGGAGCTCTCCCCCTTCCCCACCTTTACCTGTAAGGGATGTCAGCCATAGCAAGTGAGACCCTTACACCTCTAGATTTATCTTGAGCTTTGTTCATGCAGCACTTTCCTTCCTTGCTCCTAAAGGCAGCGAGCTCCATAATAGAACTGTGCCTGTCCTGTCTCCTCAGTGCCTAGCACAGTGCCTGCCAGTAAGCAATAGGCGCTGTATTAATAACAACCACAAAATTAATAAATGCCTATTGAAAACTGGCTATGTGCCAGATACCATGTTAAGCATTTAATTCTCAAAACAACCCTAGGAGAGTCACACTATTTTTGTCCTCATTTTGTACATGAGAAAATTGAGGCTTAGAGACATAAAGTTGCCTGATATTTGTTCAATGATTCAAAAAAGAGGGAACTCCTCCATCTGAGTTCTTGATTCCACCGCTACTTCGCAGGACTCATCAGGCATCATCAATTTCAATCCCCACCTCCCAATTTAAATATCTTTTTCTCTACTTGTCCCTTCCCCTCAGTCTAAATATATACTAATCTCATCTCTTTGAGAAAGTACTTCTAAAAGAAAAGCTCCCTTTAACCTTATCTCTTCTTCAAGCTATTCTCCATGTCTCTACTTTCTTTCACCATCAATTATCCTGAGGAAAAAAAAAGTCCACACTTACCACCTCTACTTCTTTGCCCATTCACTCAGCCTAGTTTCTAGTGAAATCTGGTTTCTGCTTTCACTGATCCACTGAAAATGCAATCTAATGCTAATTGGCCATGTCTTCTCAGACCTCATCTGGTCTGACCTCCCTGTAGTATTTCAATACTGTTGATAACCTCCGCCCCTTCTTCTTGAAGCTCTCTCCTGGTAACCTTTTACTTCACTGGTGTTTCTTTCTCTCTTCATCCTTTAAAATGTTGCTATCTCTCTGGTTCTATACTTGCCTCTCTTCTCTAGTCATGCTACATACCCTCATTGGGGATTTCATTGATTCTCCCAAACCTTCTAGATGTGACTCTGCCAAAGGTATATTTTTTCAAAGAACTTAGGCTACACATTGCCAAGGGATCAAGTGAAACTCTTTATCATTAAGTTCAAGGCCCTCTTCAGTCAGGCTCCTACCTCATGTCCAACTCCAGCCCCACACCCACATCTAGTGTACCAAAACTCCAGTCCCACTAAAATAAGGGACACACTCACATACAACCCCACATTTACCATGCCTCTTTAAAACCTTTGCGCATGTTATCCCCTCTTCTGAAAATGCTCTTCTCTCCTCATCCTGCTCCTTTTCTGTCTGGTAAAGTTTTAAGATCCAGTTTTAATGTTACTTCTTCAAAGCTCTCCCAAATGTAACCAGACATAATTCACCACTCCTATATCTGTGTCCTTTTAGCACATGACTGTCTTTCTTGCAAAAACTTAAGCTCCTCAAGGGAAAGCACATATGTTTCACTCATCCACACAACCGTAGTCACTAACACAGTGGCTGGCATGTTGAATTACTCTTCCCCAGCTTTCAACTTCCTGTCCTTCATACTTTACCACCTCTCCCAGCCACCCTTCTCAGCCCCAAAGTTTCTGTTCTCTTCTGCCCTCTTAGTAGCTTGCCACAGCTGGACCAAGACCAAGTCCATTTAATAGCCTAAAAAAAGAAAAGAATGCCAACCCTAAGGCATTCCCTTCTGGTTGAAAAAACGCAGAGAGGCTTCCTTAGTAAAGGAATCTCCCTAGCAGATCCAGGGAGCATCCCAATTTGGTCTCTCCAACAGTGCTAGCCAGTAGCCAGCACCGGCCTTGCACAGATCCTGTGCAGAAGACTAAGCTACATCCAGGACCCCAAAGAAAACTCACTCTTTTTCCGGTCACCTCCAACAGGGGGTTTGGAGGCTGGGATGTATTTCAATGAAACCACCAACTCGCCTTTGTGTGATGGCAAGCCAGTCAGGGACTCAGCACTGATCTGAAACACAGGGAAACCCAACAGGTCAAGCTGGGTTTCTCAGGAATTGTTGGGACTTCTCCCTGAGAAAATTCTAAAATTACCCCCCAAGAACAGCATCAGGGCAAAAGAGGATCCTTCTTCGTATGAATATAATCCACGGTCCCTACGCCATGGCAGCCACAGGTTTCTATGGCAGTTTCTTTAGAAGGAAATAGGGCAGAACCAACAAAGAGTCTTCTGCAATACCCACTATTATGCCACTTTGGGGGCATAGTTACTAGATTCCAAATACTCTCAAAGATCTTCAAGCAAGGTTGCCATACAAACTCACGAAGGACTGACAGCATGACAGAGAATCTTGCTACCAGCATTGTTAGTAATAGCCAAAAAGTGGAAATGACCTAAATGTCAATCACTATAGAAAGAGTTAAATGAATAATTGTAGTGTCCTTGTATGGCATATGGCATGCAGTCATCACAAAAGAATGCAGTGAATCTGTACATGCTGACATGGAAAGATATCCAAGACATAGGGTTAAGTCAACAAAGCAAGATGCAGAAAAATGTTCCACTTATATTAAAATATATTCATAGTTGTACATGTGAATATAAATGTATGTAAATAACGATTACCATTATCACTTATGTTAGCCCTTACTTATGTGCTAGGCACTGTTATAAGTACTTTAGGTGTATCATTTTGTTTGATGACTGTCTCTATGAGATAGGTACTATTATCCCCATTTTACAACTGATGGAAGAGAGGAACAGAGAAGCTAAGTAACTTGCCCAAGGTCACACAGTTAGTAATTGGCAGAGCTAGGATTCAAATTCAGACAGACTGGTTCCAGAGCCCACGCTTTTAAACATTATACTACACTGCATAGAAAAACCCAGGATACGAACAAACTTATCCTCCTTTCCTCTAGGGAGGGGAACAGAATAGGGAAATGAAAGACAACTTTCCCTTTTTTACTCTATATTAACATTTAGTGTCTTTTTAATGAGAATAGTATATATATATCATTTGTATGGTTTTTAAAAATACAAAGTATTTTTACAAGGTATTTTTAAAAAGAGGGTTTGCGGGGAAAAAAAAAGAGGGCTTTCAGTCAGGCGCAGTGGCTCACATTTGTAATCCCAGCATTTTGGGAGGCTGAGGTGGGCAAATGCTTGAGTCCAGGAGTTCGAGACCAGTCTGGGCAACATAGCAAAACCTTGTCTCTACAAAAACAAAAATCAGCTGATGGGGTGGTGTGGGCCTATAATCCCAGTTACTTGGGAGGCTGAGGCATGAGAATCACTTGAACCCAGAAGGCGCAGGTTGCAGTGAGCCAAGATCGCACCACCGCACTCCAGCCTGGGTGACAGAACCAGACCCTGTCCCTCTCCCCAAAAAAAAGAAAAAAGGAGGGCTTCCAAAGATTTGAGGGCTAGGTGAAACTCCGTTACATGAATTTGGATATGCCACAATTATAAATTTTGCATTTATTTATCTTTGATCAATGTCTGTCTCTACCACTACAGTCGAAGTGCCAAGAGACAGAAATCAAGCCTATTTTTGTTCATCCTAGTATGCCCAACATTTAGCAAAGTATCTGGCACATAGTAGGTGCTCCACAAATATTTACTGAATGAATGTAAGAGTGAACGAATGAATGTCTGGGATGAGCAGCAGGTGGCCTATTGTCTTTGGCTTTGATTGGCAGAACTGCTTCACTCTATTGGCTCTCTCGGCATGACTTTGTTCCTTGTGCTTTAGTATCCAGAGCATGAGCTGGTGCAGACTAGAGGTGCCCTTTCACCTGCCTGTATTTTTTTTTTTTTTTTTTTTGAGACAGGGTTTCACTCCCAGAGCCCAGGCAGGCTAGAATGCAATGGCACGATCTCGGCTCACTGCAACCTCTTCCTCCCAAGCTCAAGTGATTCTCCAGCGTCAGCCTCCCAAGTAGCTGGGACTACAGGCGCACACCACCACACCCAGCTAATTTTTGTAGAGGTGGGGTTTTGCCATGTTGCCCAGGCTGGTCCGGAACTCCTGAGCTGAAGCGATCCGCCCACCTCAGCCTCCCAAAGTGCTGGGATTATAAGCAGGAGCCACTGCACTTGGCCTTGCCTGTGTTAATTGGGGTTCCTCTAACTTAGGTCCTTACCAATGATAGGAAGGCATAATCCCCATAGGTTTGGATCAACATACCACATACCCAGAACACACAGTTTAATATATGTGAGAGAAACAAAAGAATCAGGAGGTAGATGCAGGCAAGGGAAAACTGAATAGGAGCAAATGGATTGCTAGGGAAAAAACAAAAACAAAACCAGAAACAACAAATGTAGAAGTTAAAATTGATATATAATATGGGAATGGTCTTTCTGTTGTTTATAAAATGTCTACACAATTTATTAATTTCTAGAAAATTATTTTTTAGGAAAGTTCTGTGAACTTCAGTGGACTCTTAAAAATTGGAGTTTAGCATTAGCTAGAAACTGGCATATTTGTTTTAGTAGCACATTTTTATTCTGGCTCCAAATATTTACAAAGAGCAAAGACCTCCATGTTAATGTGGTTTCTTCTCTTTATATAAAACGGTTTTATTGGCAGTAGTTCATGATGTTTACAGTGACATTTCCAATATAATTATATTGACCGTAGAGAATAACTTGGGTGCCAAATGGTTAAGAAATTCTAAATTTGTAATAATATGTTATACTTTGGTAATAATTTCTTTCCTGTCTTTTTATTGATATATAATATTTGTATATATTTATGGGGTACATGTGATATTTTGTTACATCCATTATTTTGAACATTTATCATTTTTTTGCACTGGAAACATTTCAAATCTTCTAGCTATTTTGAAATACACATATTTTTGTTGACTATAGTCATCCTACTGTGCTATTGAACAAATTCCTGTTTTTATTAGTATTTAAAGGGACAAATTTAATGTTGTCACTATTTTTTTTGCAAGGGCAACAGCTATCAAAATATTGGATGTATATTTCCTTTCACTCAGCAATTCCACCAACAGGAATTTCTCTGACAGTTACAGTCATAGAAGAAGACCAAGATATATTACAGCATAGTTTTAAGAGCAAAAAAGAATTCAAACAACTTAAATGCCTATTAGTGGGGGAATGGCAAATAAATTATAATACAGGCACATGAAAAAATACTATGCAGCAGCAATTAAAATGAGATAGATCTGTAAGTGATGGCACAAAAGGATGCCCATGATAAATGAAAAAAAAAAATGTGTACAATGAGGTCCATGTGAACCCATTTGTGTAAAAAAAGAAAAAAATACATATAAATACATGGATGCATATCTGTGCTGCTTAATACAAAATTTCTTTCTTTCTTTTTTTTTTTTTTTTTTTTTTTTGAGACAGAGTTTCGCTCTTTTGCCCAGGCTGGAGTGCAAAGGTGCAATCTCAGCTCACTGCAACCTCCGCCTCATGGGTTCAAGCGATTCTCCTGCCTCAGCCTCCCAAGTAGCTGGGATTACAGGCTTGTGCCACCATGCCCAGCTAATTTTTTTTTGTATTTAGTAGAGATGGGGTTTCACCATGTTGGTCAGGCTGCTCTCGAACTCCTGACCTCAGGTGATCCGCCTGCCTCTGCCTCCCAATGTGCTGGGATTACAGGCATGAGCCACCACACCTAGCCATAAAAAATTTCTAGAAGGATACACAAGTAGTGTTACCCTGGTTATTTCTAAGGAATGGAACCTACTTCCCTTTTAATGTACTTTATGTTGTTTTAATTTTGAATCATGTGTACGTAAGTCCATTTTTGCTTAATTTTCTTAATATGGTAAAAAGTTCAAATGCTTAAAAAGGGGATATAGAGAAAACTAAATATTCCTTCTACCTCAGTCTCCATTCCTAGAGGCAGCCACCATGACTAGTTTCTCATCTAACTTCCCAAAGATAGTCTATGGACCATGTAAAACCATCCCACATTTAAAACGCTAGTGTAAAAAAAATTAAAGATGAATTTTGTCATTTCATTGTATAGTTCTGATAATCAAGAAGTTGCTGAATAAGTCCTCTGTTTTAGCTATTTCTTCTTAGCCAGATGATTTCCCTACATTATTTTGTAAGTTAAGTGACTCATCTAGTTGGCAAGTGACAGAACCAGGATTCCAATACAGGTCTGCACTCAGATCCCAGGCATGATTATGCCATACTGCTACACTGTGGCCCGAGGTGCCATCTCCAAAGTAATATTTCCCTGGCCTCTGTAACCAAGAGCATAGCAATTGGAGCTCCATGAATTGCTTTACTTCCCACTTGGAAGTAAAGCAGTGGCTTGACAAAAGGGTACAGATTAGGATACACACAGAAGGTTAGCTCGGAGAAGAGGTGCGAGTTAGGATGTTAGGATACACCCAGATTCTGGAAGGTTAGGAGACAAAGTTTGGTACACATACGAAAATTTTTTCAAAGCAAAACCATGGCTTCATACTTTGCCTGGTTTACACAGAACTCACACTTGATACACAAATGCCTCTGAAATTGCTGTCAAACTCAGAAACACCAGCAGGGGGCACTAGAACTCCAGAGAAGACTACATTCAAAGACGCTACCAACATAGACCAGCAGAGGCTACTGCGGACAATTCTACCTCAGATCCAAACTGCAGGAGTTGTTAAAGCAGACTACCTTTCCATGTAAAGGGAGGCAATGATCCAGTTTCTTATCAAGCTTCCAGGAATCCATCTGGATCTCTGCCTCTCCAAGGAAAGTGTTTCTGCCAAAACGGCCATGATGCCAAACTGAGAACTGCAGGGTCCTCTGGGCCAGCAGAGATTCTGGGATCTCATACTGTGAAGGGAAAGTAAAAGCCCAAGATGATTAGTTAAGGGTAATTCTTCAGACACGATTATTCCAAAACCTGAGCAACCATTCCTGAAGTCACTAGTCCTGAATACCAAATTACTTTATGTTCCCTGAGCACTTTGAGTTTCCTCACTCAAAGCCTCAACTTAACCCGTTTTATAAAAACCTACCATATTCCATAGGAGGACCTGGAAAATTCATTTTTTCTTAAGTGGATGAGATAACACTGGATTGTCCAAAAAGAACTGCCAAGGAGACTCCTTATCTCAAATGTCTTTTTTTACATGAGATTTGTGGCCATGTGAATCTCCAACTTCACAACAATCCAGGAAAGGCAGATCACCTTTGTTCTCTTCAATGGGAGATCAGGATGTGAACAGATACCCAATGTAACCTCAGACACAGACATGGCCCACTGAAGCCCGTGTCACCTGGCCATGTTGCAGAGGAACAGCTACAGCTTAGGGCACAAGACAGAACAAGTTCTCCTACCCTTGGGGTCTAGATACTTACCCTGAGCGTCTCATCATATAGTGGATTAATAGTGTCCCGCTTGATGCTGGTTTTTCTTTTTCCTTGGCGGGACTTGTCAGGCAGAAGGTAAGTCTTCACATATCTAGAAACCAAAGAGAGCACTGAGTAATTTGCTGGCCTTTCTCAAGCCTGCTTTTCACTTTCCTCCTCTCCATATAAATATGCCATGGTGACATGTGATGTCAAAAATGCCACCTCAAGCCCTCTTAGACATTCTTGCTTTTTCCCAATCCTGGTTCTTTTCCTACATTACACCTCCCTGCTCCCCCAGAAATGGATAAGCTCTGTTCAAGAGTGCCCGGACAGATGCCGGGGCCTGGTCTCTGGTCTCAGAGCATCAGTCAGGTTCCAGAAGCACTCACGGGTTAGAGCGCTTCTTGGCTTCATCAGCATAGGCCAGCTGATGGCAGTCCTTCACATGGATAACCAGACTCTGGGTTTGCTGCTCATACTTCAGGGAAAAGGCAATCCTGCCAGTCACAAAGATGTTCCCGAAATCACCAGCTTCACTGTAGATGCTCATCATGCTGCCGATTGTACTCTGAAGATAAAGCACCCACGAACATCTGGGGAAGGCACACTCCCCCACCCGCATTGCTCACATCTTCCCTCATGATAAAACCACAGTCACTGAACAGAAGTTTCAGAAGCCCCTGCAATAAGCCAGTGCTGCTGACATTCCTTGACCCAGAGGGTAAGAGAGAACTACCAGCACTCAAAATTGTTCAGGTGAATGAATCAGCTCATGGCTCACCTAGCCTCTTAGCTTCTCTTCCTCTCCTCTTTTTACAAATTTTAGTGTTCATTTTCACCTGCCCCAGGAGGTGGGCAGGGAGCAGAGGCAAGGTGCAGGTAAGTCCATCTGGGGAATGTGTTATATACACTAAAACACTGGCTAGAAGGGGGTTAGTCACTAACTAAAACAAGGTGCCTTAATTATCTGTGGGTTTCTCTTATCCACCTTATGTCTTATCAGGGCCTATAGAGAAAAGAGATTTGGCCAGAACTGGGAGTGAGTGGGAGGGAGGAAACCCCACCAGAAGTGAAAAGGCACCTTCCTCTCTGGTAGTAATCGGTCATGTGAGCTGACATTCTCTTCCTGTGTGTGAGTGTGAACAAATTCTGTTCACCCTTGTTCCTGTTTCCTTAAATATCAATCTTCATGCTTATGACAGAACCAGGCCCTGATTCTTAAATGTTCCCTTTAAATTCATTATCCTGACTGGTATTATTGCTTGTTAACCATACCCTGATGTCTATTAACCCTGCCAGAGCCCCTCTCATGACACTCACTTTCTTTTAATGTGGAGAATTTGGAATGGACTATGATGAAGAAATCTGATCTTGCTCACTTCATAGCCTGGGTACCCCTTTAGAGGATAAGTTAAGGTTATTGTTCACAAAGCTGTGATGAAAAATGTCCCCAGCCTTATCTAATGTAATAATCTCCAGGTGGGGGCTCAGGAAGTCACCTAGATGTACACTAAGCACCTATAGTCTAAATTGAGGATAGGAACAAACAAATGATCTTACTTACCTGAAAAGAGTGACTAGGATGGTTTCCCCAGGTCCCGAGTCTGCTCTAGGGAGGTGCTTCTTTTCTTCCTAGTACCCCAACATGCCTGTAACCACAGATCTAATAGAACTTACCATGGAGGAGCCACTTTGCATGCTGCTTCTGGCTAGCTTCTGGCGATGTAACTTCACTAGGTGGTCAATGTCTTCTTCTTCTTCTTCTTCCTCTTCCTGGAACAATAAATATAAATTCAGAGTTAATAAAAGAAAGACTTTTCTTTAGCTTCAAAGACTAATATCTTTCCTTTAAAGCTCCAAGTTGCCATGTGTATGTGTACGCACACATACTTTTTTTTTTTTTTTTTGAGACGGAGTCTCACTCTTCTTGCCCAGGCTGGAGTGCAATGGCGCGATCTCAGCTCACCGCAACCTCCGCCTCCTGGGTTCAAGCAATTCTCCTGCTTCAGCCTCCAGAGTAGCTGGGATTACAGGCACCCGCCACCACACCCGGCTAATATTTGTATTTTTAGTAGAGAAGGGATTTCTCCATGATGGCCAGGCTGGTCTTGAACTCCTGATCTCAGGTGATCCGCCTGCCTCGGCCTCCCAAAGAAGTGCTGAGATTACAGGCGTGAGCCACCATGCCTGGCCTCATATCCTTCTTTTAACATGTCTTCCCATTTCAGGGTTCCCAGCTCTATTCCAACCATCCTTCTCATATCTCAAAAGAATAAGATAAGAATATTTAATATTTTTCATAGAAGCTATAACTGTTTTCCATTTGACTTTCCCCAACCCTCTTTACATTTTAATCAAAAGAAGTATTTATTTGAGCCCCAGCCATATATCCAGCAATTTATTAGAAAATAAAAGAGATGGCCAGGTGTGGTGGCTCACACCTGTAATTCCAGCACTTTGGGAGGCAGAGGCGGGCAGATCACTTGAGCCTAGGAGTTCGAGACCAGGCTGGGAAATACAGTGAGACTCCCGTCTCTCAAAAAAAAAAAAAAAAAAAAAATTAGCTGGGTATGATGGTTCATGCCTATAGTCCCAGCTACTCAGGAGGCTGAGGTGGGAGGATAGCTTGAGCTCAGGAGTTCAAGGTGACACTGCGCTATAATTGTGCCATTACACTCCAGTCTGGGCAACAGAGTGAGATGCTGTCTCTCATAAACAAAAAAAAATTGGGAGGCCGAGGCAGGTGGATCACCTGAGGTCAGGAGTTTGCGACCAGCCTGGCCAACATGGTGAAACCCCATCTCTACTAAAAATATTTAAAAATTACCCAGGCATGGTGGCACACACCTGTAATCCCAGCTACTCAGGAGGCTGAGGCAGGAGAATTGCTTGAACCCGGGAGGCAGAGGTTGCAGTGAGCCGAGATCGTGCCATTGCACTCCAGCCTGAGAAACAAGAGTGAAACTCTGTCTCAAAAAAAAAAAAAAAAAAAAAAAAGAGAGATAGCAACAAAGACAGTCTTTTCCTTTAAGCAAATCAGGAACCAGATTTACTTTAGAAACTTGGGGGTATCAAGTTTCATGTTGCCTTTTCTTAAAGAATTAAATAGGTTGACTGAGAATATCAGGTACTAAAGCCAACTCCAGATAAGTAAAGTTTCATATAGTGACCAAGTAAAATATAAGGGCACCTACCATATCCACATTGAGGCCTGGGACGGATTTGCTTCTGTCTCCCAAGGAGCCACTTTCATGTCCCACATCTTCTGGGCGAAGATCTATCACAGATTTAGTGTACTCTGCGGGGAAGACCAAAAAAGCCAAATCAAAGAGACCTATTCTTCTCCATACCAAGAGCCCATCAAGGGTACTCAGAACTTCAGTCCCGAAAGACCAGTAAGGGAAACCAGTTACCTGAAGGCCTGAGGATTTTTCTGGTGTTCTTCTTAAATATCATCTCACCCTCATCCACAAATACCACATTTTGACCTCCAGGCTGAGTTTCCTAGGAAGGAACAAGGGCAAGAAAATGGAAAAGGACAGATGGATAGGTAGAAGTAGTGAGTAAGGAAGGACAGTCTTAAGAAGAATAAGGCTCAGATTTTCGCTAAACTATGACAAACTTAAAGGAAAGATTAAATGCCTAGAAATAGTACAAAACCTATTTTCTCACACATTTCAAACAAAACTTTAGAAAATGCTCCCAAGTGAATCTGAACTGAAATGTGTTTAGTTGAAATTCCTGACTTAAATTCTGCCTAAGAGAATGGAGGGAGGGAGGGAAGAAAGAGGAAGAGAAGAGTGAGGGGGAGGGAGGGAGGGAAAGACGGAGGGAGACAGGAGGTAAAGGAGAAAGGGAAGGAAGGAAGGGGAGGAAGGTGGCTCAATAACCTGAAGCTTACCTTTTCTACTTGAGATTTGGGAGCAGACATCTTCTTCCATTCTGGAAAGAGGCCAGATTTATCCAGAGAGTCTCTCCTGGAGGTAGATTCAGAAATTATAACTAAGTCACCTCCTACCCTTCCCCTTCTAGCCAGGGATCAAAGCTCTATGGAAGGAGAGCCAATGGCTTGGGTCATCGTAATAACCAAATTCAGGAGGTACACTTCGCATGTGATTTACCTGGAAGGAATGCAGAAGATCAGATAGGCAACTTTGCACAAACACAAACACTCACATCCTCATTCTTAAGGGACAGCAGCATCAGTTGCTACTGGGCTAAGAAGAATACTCCAAGATACTGGGGGAACTGACTAGAGATGCCAATATGTTCCAGGAAGCTGTGCTCAGAGCCAAATCAGTAGACATGCTACTGAAAAGACTTCTGGTGAGGACAGAGAAAATACTTCGTTCAACTTCCTGAGGACAGAAGTCAGGAACGCTGATGCTGCAGAACAAAATCACAACTTGGGTTGAGAGGAGATGAGGGAAATGGGGGGAACCCCACCTGGAGGTGCTATCCGAGTCAGCTGTGAAGCTATCCAGACTCTCACTCTCAGCTTCCAATGCACTCTTTCCACTTTTCAGCTTTGGCACTTCAAATAGCACACTAGAATAAAAACCAAGAGCCAATATTGAAAGGAAGCAGGTTCTCCTGCCTCTAGTCAGGCCTCTTTCCAATCCATTCACAATTGTAGCCTGAGTGATCTTTCTAAAATAAATATGAGTATACTTTAAACATATAATAAATGAATTAATTAAGAAATAGGGTCTCGCAATGTTGCCCAGGCTGGAGTACTGTGGCTATTCACTGGTGCCATCATAGTGCACAACAGTCTCTAACTCCTAGGCTCAAGCAATCCTGCTGCCTCAGCCTTCTGATTAGCTGTACCATGGTGTACCAGCTGAGTACAGGCATGTACCACGGTGCCCAGCTGAGTATACTTTTTTTTTTTGAGATGGAGTCTCCCTCTGTCTCCCAGGTTGGAGTGCAGCGGCGCGATCTTGGCTCACTGCAAGCTCCACCTCCCGGGTTCACGCCATTCTCCTGCCTCAGCCTCCTGAGTAGCTGGGACTACAGGTGCCCGCCACCACACCCGGCTAATTTTTTTGTATTTTTAATAGAGATGGGGTTTCACCGTGTTAGCCAGGATGGTCTCGATCTCCTGACCTCGTGATCCGCCTGCCTCGGCCTCCCAAAGTGCTGGGATTACAGGCGTAAGCCACCGCATCCAGCCCTCAGTATACTTTTAAAACTCTTCAGTGGTTCCCCATTGCTGTTGGGATTTAGCTGAAACTCCTTAGCATGGCAAGAAATCCTCATGATTTGGCCCCTGCTCACCCTCTCCAGCCTCATTTTTCACCCCCTACTCCTCCCTCAAGCTTTATATTTTAGAAAGACAAAGTTATTTTGTTTCTCTGAATATCCTCAAGCTCTCCATCTTCCCTCTTTTATCTGCCTAAGATATTCTTTTCACAATGGCCGCTTTTCTTCACCTGCCTCAATCTACTCCTGCTTCAGGTCTCTCCTTATATGTCAATTCCTCCAGATCTCTCTGGCCACGCCCCCACCCTAAGTCTGGATTAGTAACCTTCCTCTGCGCTCTCATAGCATCCTGATTTCCTAGTAACAGTCACCACATATGTAACTATTTATGTATTTTAGACAAATTATTTAATTGGTTCAATAATTTAAACAAATTATTTAATGTCTTTTTCCTCCATTCGACAAAGTTCCGTAAGATCAGTGACCACATATCTTATTTACTGACGTGTTCCCAGTGCCTTGAAGAGAGACTAGCATAGAGTACGCACTCAGGTATTTTTATTGACTGAATTATTGAATAAATGCCCTCAGTGGGACTGAGATATATCCATAAATAAGCAGTATGTCTAGAAGACAGTATTCAGGTGACCAGAATTCTTTTTTTTAGCTTAATCGCCTTAATAAAGGATGACTCTGGGCATTCAAAACACCAGTTCTCATCTTTCAAGGGAAGGATATGGTTCCTCGGCCCCTTACCTCAAAGAATTAGTGAGAGCAGCAGGAAAAGGGGAAGAAAAAAAATCCATTCTTCCTCAAATATCTCAAATAACTTCCCTTGGCTCCCCGGACACCACACTCTCCTGGTTTCCTCCTCCAACCTCACTGGCTGCTGCTTCTCAGTCTCCTTTGCTAGTCCTTCCTCCTCCTGTAGACCTCTAATATTTAGATTATGTCCAAACTTCTTCCTCGGGCTGCTCCTCCTCTCTATCTAGAATTATCCCTAAATGATCTCATCTAGTCTCATGGCTTTAAATATCTTCAATAAACTAATAACTCAAATATATTTATTTTTATTTATTTTTTATGTTTTTTGAGATGGAGTCTCTGTCACCCAGGCTGGAGTGCAGTGGCATGATCTTGGCTCACTACAACCTCCACCTCCTGGGTTCAAGCGATCTCCTGCCTCAGCCTCTTGAGTAGCTGGGATTACAGGTTTGTGCCACCATGGCTGGCTAATCTTTGTATTTTTAGTAGAGACAGGGTTTCACCATGTTGGCCAGGCTGGTCTTGAGCTCCTGACCTCAGGTGATCCATCCGCCTCAGCCTCCCAAAGTGTTGGGATTACAGGTATAAGCCATCATGCCCAGCCTCAAGTTTATCTCTTACTCAAACTCCAGACTTGTTTTTCCAATGGCCTACTCAAGGTCTCCACGTGGATGTCTCAAACACAGCAAGCCCAAAACCAAAGCCCTAATCTTCCCCCAAAACTGCTCTTTGCTCTGTCTCATCAAATGGCAATTCCCTTTCATTTCTCAAGTCAAAAAACGCTAAGAATCATCGGTTACTACTCTTTTTCTCACAATACAAATCAAATCTGTCAGCAAATCCTCTTCAATGTATACCTAGACTCTGATCCGTTCTCACTGCCTCCACTGCCATTACTGTGGTCCAAACCACCATCATGTAACTCTTGGATGGTTG
Source organism: Pongo pygmaeus (assembly GCF_028885625.2). Classification (NCBI taxonomy): domain Eukaryota; kingdom Metazoa; phylum Chordata; class Mammalia; order Primates; family Hominidae; genus Pongo; species Pongo pygmaeus. The sequence continues at coordinate 104,728,401 of NC_072396.2, forward strand.
CAGTAGCCTCCTAACTAACCCTGCTTCCTCCCTTGGCTTTGGCTTTCCCTCAACAGCCAAAATGAGCTTTTAAAATGTAAATCAGGCATAGAACTATCATATGACCCAGCAATTCCACTCCTGGGTACCTACCCAACAGAACTAAACAATATATGTCCACACAAAAATGTTACATGAATGTTCATAGCAGCATTATTCCTAATAGCCAAGAAGTGAAAACACCCTAAATGTCCATCAATGCATGACTAGACAAACGAAATGTGGTATATTCATATAACGGATTATTCATCAATAAAAGACAATGAAATTCTGATACATGCTGCAACATGGATGAACTTTGAAATCATTATGCTAATTGAAATAAGCCAAACACAAAAGGCCACATATTGCATGACTGCATTTATATGAAATGTCTAGATTAGGCAAATCCATCAAGACAGAAAGCAGATTAGGGGCTGGGGTAAATGGAGGTGACTACTTAATGGCTATCGGGTTTCTATTTGGGATGGTGAAAATGTTCTGAAATTAGATCGTGGTGATGGCTGTACAACATTCTGAAAGTACTAACAATCACAGAACTTTATACTTTAAAATTGGTAAAATGATTTTATGTTATGTCAATTTTACCTCCATTTTTAAAAAGAAGACAAAATAAGGCTGTGCCCCTCAGAGCCATCCTTCTTACTTGAAGTAAAAGACAGAATGCTTACAAGTGCCACCAAAGTCTTAACATGATCTGCTTCTCATTCCATCTCTGTCCTCAACTCTTTCCTCAGCCTCCCTTGCTCACTCAGTTTCAGATTACTAAAAGTGCCAAACAAAATCTCACCCTAGGGTCTTTACACCTCCTTCTTTCTCTATCTACAAGCTCTTCCCCCAGATACACTAAGGGTTTGCTCCCTCATTTGCTTCATATCTTTGCTCAAACGTTACCTTGTTGTTAAGACTTGCCCTGGCCATCCTAAAGAAAACAGTATATGTACACACATTCATTCCTGGCACTCCCTGTACCTTTGGTCTACTTCATTTTCTCCACAGCACCTGTCAACATTGATATACCATACATTTACTTGACTATCTTTTTATCTCCTACCCCAGAAATCTAAGCCCCACAAACAAGAGACCTTGTATTCACCAGTGTATCTCAGGGTCTAAAACAATGCCTGGCACATAGTAGGCATTCATAGATATTTGTCAAACAAACAAACAAACAAACTAATAGATGCACAAAGAATGAGGTAACCAAAATCTATAATGTCTTAGCCAGTAAAGAATAAACTCTCCAAGTTGTCACATGATGTTTGAGAGTTCTGTGAAAACAGACAGCAGGGTTGAAATCCTAGTACTTGCAAGAGGTGAAATGTCGGTCATTCCTTGAAAGATGTATTAGCTGTATAGTACAGGGGGGCTTGATTTTATTTTTTACTTTAGAATTGTCCTTTTTCCCCTTTTGTCCCCACCCCCACCCCTGCCAAAAAAACCCAAGCAGAACCGTTCCTCCAGAGAGGTAGTTTTAACAATGGCCCATGGAGAGTGGTTTTTCCTTTTTTCCCTAAAGATTAATACATACCAATCCAGAGCTAATACAAACAACCCAAGGGCAAAAAAGCAATTATTTGACATCTGTGCAGTAAAAAATAGACTAAGAGATGGGAGCCCTGGACTCTAACTATCTGTATGATCTCAGGTAAATCACTTATCCTGCTTTCTTTTCTGCAAAAATAGGGTGGTTGAATTAAATTATCTCTGAGGCTCCATAATTTCATGGGAAAGATCATTTATGGTCACTTAATCTGTTTTCATGTTTAGGATAAATAAGAGTCTTCTGGGTCCAATGAGACAAGAGATCACAGACAACCAGAAGCAGTACGTTTCAGAAATTACTCTGACTAATGATGTCAGATGTGTTAATCAGGTTCAGCAAATAAAAGCCATTCTTATCCTTAATCCACAAAGAAAAAAGGGGGCCTCATCACCTGGAACAGATGAGTCACCCACCCAAGGCTGTGTAGATAAAAATCACAGTCCATATATACAATGAAACATCATACAGATGTCAAAAGAATGAAACAGATCCTTGGTGCTGACACAGAAAGATGTCCATGTTATATCTTTCTACAATTTTTTTCTTTTACGCTTTGAGTAATAACTGACATAAATAAGCTGCACATGTTCAAGTGTGCAACGTGACATTTTGACAAATGTAGACATCTGCGAAACTATCACCACAATTAAGTTAATGAACATATCTTTCACTCCCAAAGGTTTCCTCCTGCCCCTTTCTAATCCCTCCTGCCCTTCCTGTAAGTGTTGATCTGCTTTCTGTCACTGCTTTCTAGTTTGTATTTTCTAGATTTTTATACAAACAGAACCATACAGTATGTACTCTTTACTGCTTGGCTTCTTTCACTCAGCATGATTATTTTGAGATTTATTCATGTTGTTGCGTGTATCAACAGTTCATTTCTTTCCATTGCTGAGTAGTATTCCATCGTATAAACAAATCAGTTTATCCATTCACCTGCTGATGGGCATTTGGGTTATTTCCAGGGTTGGGCTATTACAAATAAAGCTGCTATGAACATTCACGTAGAAGTCTTTGTACAAACATACATTTTCCCTTCTCTTGAGTAAGCCAGGAATGAAATGACTTAATCACAAGGTAGGTGCACAATGAACTTTTTAAAATACTGCTAAACTGCTTTTCAAAGTAGCTATGCCATTGTACATTCCCACCAGTGGTGTATAAGAATGCTAGTCGTTTATAATAGCAAGGAGGAAATGTAGAAAAGAAAATTTTTCTTAAATCCAGTTGTTTTACATCCTCACCAACAATTGGCATGGTCAGTCTTTTTAATTTTAGTCATTCTAATGGGTATGTAGTAGTATTGTATTGTGATTTTTAGGTCAAATTTATTTAATGACTAAAGATGTTGAGCATCTTTTCATGTGCTTATCTGACATCTCTATATTGTCTTTGGTGAAATGTCTGTTCAAATTTTTTGTGCATTTTCTATTGGATTGTCTGTTTTATTGAGTTTTTAAAGTTCTTTTTCTTTCACTTTTTTCACTTAACATGTATATAGTATCATCCTTTAAAAAAAAGAAATTAAAAACTTAGGAACCCAACCCATATATGTATATTTAGACAGTTTGGTAGTCCATATGCCAAAACTATTCACAACTATTAACAATAATTACTGTAGCCTTGTAGTATAGTTTGAAGTCAGGTAGTGTGATGCCTCCAGCTTTGTTCTTTTGGCTTAGGATTGACTTGGCGATGCGGGCTCTTTTTTGGTTCCATATGAACTTTAAAGTAGTTTTTTCCAATTCTGTGAAGAAAGTCATTGGTAGCTTGATGGGGATGGCATTGAATCTGTAAATTACCTTGGGAAGGATGGCCATTTTCATGATATTGATTCTTCCTACCCATGAGCATGGAATGTTCTTCCATTTGTTTGTATCCTCTTTTATTTCCTTGAGCAGTGGTTTGTAGTTCTCCTTGAAGAGGTCTTTCACATCCCTTGTAAGTTGGATTCCTAGGTATTTTATTCTCTTTGAAGCAATTGTGAATGGGAGTTCACTCATGATTTGGCTCTCTGTTTGTCTGTTATTGATGTATAAGAATGCTTGTGATTTTTGCACATTGATTTTGTATCCTGAGACTTTGCTGAAGTTGCTTATCAGCTTAAGGAGATTTTGGGCTGAGACAATGGGGTTTTCTAGATATACTATCATGTCATCTGCAAACAGGGACAATTTGACTTCCTCTTTTCCTAATTGAATACCCTTGATTTCCTTCTCCTGCCTAATTGCCCTGGCCAGAACTTCCAACACTATGTTGAATAGAAGTGGTGAGAGAGGGCATCCCTGTCTTGTGCCAGTTTTCAAAGGGAATGCTTCCAGTTTTTGCCCATTCAGTATGATATTGGCTGTGGGTTTGTCATAAATAGCTCTTATTATTTTGAGATACGTCCCATCAATTCCTAATTTATTGAGAGTTTTTAGCATGAAGGGTTGTTGAATTTTGTCAAAGGCCTTTTCTGCATCTATTGAGATAATCATGTGGTTTTTGTCTTTCGTTCTGTTTATATGCTGGATTACATTTATTGATTTGCGTATATTGAACCAGCCTTGCATCCCAGGGATGAAGCCCACTTGATCATGGTGGATGTATACATATGTAACTTACCTGCACATTGCGCACATGTACCATAAAACCTAAAGTATAATAATAATAATAATAATAATAATAATAATAATAATAAAAGAAAAAAAAAAAGTAAACCCTATGAAAGTGTTTACTCATTAAATACAATAATCTGAAACCATTAGTGATTTAAACATTTGTGGCTGACTTGGTAATGTTTATGAAAATAAATACTGTCTTTATAATCTTTGACCTTATTTTACTCCTAGGAATTTATTGTCCAGTAAACATTTTCACAGGCAAAAATATTACTATAAAATCATGTTTATTACATCAATCTGTGCAAAAAAAAAAAAAAAAAAAAAACAATAATTATCTGGGGAAGAAGCAGTGAGGTTACTGGAGGACTTACTTTATACATTTCTATACTGTTTTTCAACAATCATATGAAACATGATAAAGTCATTTCCCTTTGGGTGAGTGAAAGGGAAAAAAACACACACACACACCATACAAAAGCTAAAAATTCACCGCCACAACCAAATGAGTCAAAAATAAAGCCTCAAGTCACAGATTTCAAAAATTGTGCCTAAGAAAACAGAAGATTTAATTCAGCAAAGCTCCTTAACTAATCCTTTCCAATGTAGCAATTTGCAGATTAAGTGAGTGAGTAGTCAAGAAAAACAGAAGTCCTCAAGATTTATAGCCCCAGGTACCACTGTAGAACCCCAACAGAGACAGACAAGACTGATGCAAAATGTCATCTCCCAGGGCACTGGTATGAGCTAGGGGATTAACCCAGATCTGGGACAGGTAAGCCCTGAACCAGGACATTTAAGAGAATTTCATGAGACCAAAACTCAGGACCCCAAGTTGCCTTCTGCACCTACCCCTTCAGGTTACAAGGAAAGAAATATAACAAGCAATATTCAGTCCTTAAACTAACGTATAGCTGGGAATGGGGAAAAGATAAATTGTTTCGAGTTAAGGTAAGAAGAACTCACATATACTGTATCAGAAGAAACAAAAGATACAGACAAAACTTCCCATATTAAAGTTCAGTAAAATGAAATAATAGTCTGGCAGATATATAAATAGCCATGGAGTGGAGAGAAATGAAAACAATTTGCAAGATGGACAAAGAACCGAGTCTGGAGAACAATTTAACCCTAGGAAAACAAGTAGGTTTGATGTGAGTGCTTTACACTACAAGGGAACTAATAATATAAATTCAATGAAGTGCAAGAATTCAAATACAAGATGATAAAACAAAATAAGAGAAAGAAGATTAGAGCAAAGAACAAATCAAAACCTAAATAATTTACTCAAATAATTAAATTAGAAGCAGCAAAAAGTAAGGAAGGGAGGGGAAAAGGGGGAGGGGAGGGAAATAAACTGAAAACCAAATTAATAGCATGGAGGAATGGGTTGGGCTAATCACAGTTAACTGCTTTCACCATTTTTCCTATTCCATTCGCTAGTAAAAGAAAATGACAAAAATAGAGGATAAGAAAATCCAGTATCTCTGAGGTGGAGAACTTAACTAATAAAACAGAAAGAAAAAGAGTTCAGAGATACGATACAGAAAAATTTTGCAGCAATGAAGAAAGAACTCATCAAGGGTATATATCACATATAGGGAAAAATGATACGGAATGATCACCATTGAGTTACAACCTTGTTAAATTACTAAACTTTTTTTTTAATTTTTTTATTTTTTGAGATGGAGTCTTGCTCTGTCGCCCAGGCTGGAGTGCAGTGGCACCATCTTGGCTCAGTGCAAGCTCCGCCTCCCGGGTTCACGCCATTCTCCTGCCTCAGCCTCCCCAGCAGCTGGGACTACAGGCACCTGCCACCACGCCCGGCTAATTTTTTTGTAGTTTTAGTAGAGACGGGGTTTCACCGTGTTAGCCAGGATGGTCTTGATCTCCTGACCTTGTGATCCACCTGCCTCGGCCTCACAAAGTGCTAGGATTACAGGCGTGAGCCACTGTGTCCGGCCCTTAAATTACTAAACTTCAAGAAAAACAAAAGAAAATTTTCAGGCAAGTCCAATCTCTCTCTCTCTCTCTCTCTCATCCATAAGAAAGAAAGACAAGGGCCAAGATGTCCTCAGACTTCTTCACAGTTACATTCAATGGAAGAAGACAATGGAATAATGTCTACAACATTCTGAGGGAAAGAAAATGTGGCCCAAGAATATAATATCCAGCCAAGATACCATTCAAGTATACAGGCACCTGGCAGACATTCTTAACATGTAAGAATACAATAAATATAGCACCTACAAGCTCTTCTTGAAGGACCTCCTCAATGATGAAATCCAGAAAACCAAGAAATAAATCAGAAATAGAGAAGTTGTGGTATAAGGCCTGGTTGTAAGCATACAATCCTTTTAAGTATAAAACTAAAAGGAAACAAACAGATAAAACAAACAGATGATTTATGGTTATATAAGAGAATGTAAATATTATAAACCCTGACAAAGGAAAAATAATTTGAGTAACAAATAGTGGTGATAGAAGAAAATCACTGGGGGGAAGTGTAAGAAAGCTAACAGCTTCCTCTTTCACAGCAAAGAGTCCACTGATAATGTTAAATACTGAAACAGGCAGATTTTTAAAATGACAGCTAACTCCAAAGTATCTACCTTAGAAAAATGAAAACAGGCCAGGCATGGTGACTCACACCTGTAATCCCAACATTTTGGGAGACCAAGGCAGGTGGATCACTTGAAGTCAGGAGTTCAAGACCAGCCTGGCCAACATGGTGAAACCCCATCTCTACTAAAAATATGAAAATTAGCTGGGCTTGGTGACGCGTGCCTGTAATCCCAGCTACTCAAGAGGCTGAGGCAGGAAAATCGCTTGAACCTGGGAGGTGAAGGTTGCAGCGAGCCGAGATGGTGCCACTGCACTCCAGCCTGGGCAACGAGAGCGAAACTCCATCTCAAAAGAAAAGAAAAGAAAAAAAAAAGAAAACAAAACAAAACAAAACATACATCCACACAAAACTCTTAATGAATGTTCATAGCAGCATTATTCTTTTTTTTTTTTTTTGAGACAGAGTCTCACTCTGTTGCCAGGCTGGAGTGCAATGGCGCGATCCCAGCTCTCTACAACCTCTGCCTCCCGGGTTCAAGTGATTTCCCCTGCCTCAGCCTCCCGAGTAGCTGGGACTACAGGCATGTGCCACCACACCTGGCTAATTTTTTTTTTTTTTTTTTTGTATTTTAGTAGAGATGGGGTTTCACCATGTTGGCCAGGATGGTCTCGATCTCGTGACCTCATGATCCACCCGCCTCAGCCTCCCAAAGTGCTGGGATTACAGGCGTGAGCCACTGTGCCCGGCCCAGCATTACTCTTAATAACCAAAAAGTAGACACAACCCAAATGTTCTTCAACAGATGAACAGATAAAATGTGATAAATACATATCATGGGGTATTATTTGGCTATAAAAAGGAATGAAGTTCTGATACATGCTATGACATGGATGAACCTTGAAAACGTTAATGTTAAGTGAAAGAGGCAAGTCAAAAAGGACCACATACTGTATGATTCCATTTACATGAAATACCCAGGATAGGCAAATACAGAGAGACAGAAAGTAGATCAGTGACTGCTTAGGGATTAGGGAGGGTGACAGCTAAAAGGGTAAAGGGTTTCTTTTTGAGGTGATGAAAATTTTCTAAAATTGATTCAGGGGATGGTTGCACAACTCAGTGAATATACTAAAAACTATTGCATTGTACACCAAAAATGGGCAAATTGTATAGTATGTGAATTATATCTCAATAAGGCTGTTACCAAAAAAACTCCACTAAAAAAGTGACCAACTGCTCAATGGCTTTCATAATATTTTTTCTTAAGCTTAGAGGAATGTTAACAACTAATATCTTTTACTTTAAAAAAACATTTGTCTGAAGATTAGCTATTCTTTCATTTTATTTCAGTGTTTTATTCTGTTAAATTCAAGTAAAATTAAACAGGATGATTTTAATTCATTATACTATGATCCAATATTAAAAAGATTTTTCAGTTTATCCATCCAGTCAACCCGTTATGCATATACATAGAAGATATACAAAATAATTTTCCCATAATGTGAAAACTGGGGTAGTAGGAATGTGGGTGATTTGTTGCTTAATAATGAGCATGTGTTATTTTTATTTGTCTTCAAATTGTTCTTATAAAAAACAAACTATTGGACCTGAGAAAGCGAATGCAAACTATAAAAAATAAAGAACTAAGTAAATATACCAAAATGTTAATGTCTACATATGAGTAGTAGGATTAGGAATGATTTTTTCCCTCCTTTACTATTTTCTGTACTTTTCAAGTTTTCCTATAATGAACATCTATTATTTTATAAACAGAAGAAGTAAAAAGAATAGTAAAAGAATTAAAGGGATATTGTAAGCATTTCTTTAAACAATTACTTGATTCTTACCTGGGCTCCTTCTGCCGCTCCTGAATGATCTTTCTTCCTGGCCAGATGTCACCCATCTGTGTCTGATGAAGGAGGGACTGTCCCACTGTCTCTCTTTTACTCACTTCAAGACAAAGAAAAGTATGCCAGGGTGGTGGTTATGAGTAGGGGAAAAAGGAAACAACCCTCATAGCAAATCCCCTGAAATACACCATGCTTGCAGAAGGGATGACAATACAATCTTCTATTCTCCACTAACTGGCTGAGCCCATGGAGTTAAGATGCCACCAGTCAGAATACACTAGGATTCCATACCAAGAACCATCTCTAGACAGGTCCAGTACCTGCAGTTTTGTGGCGCAGGGACATCCTGATTATCTCACTACCTGTCCGGTAAGCAAAGCGATTCACTTTCTGGTCATAAAACCAGTCCCCAGTTGCTTTCTTCAACTCTCTGGGAAGAAATAAAAGAAAATGACAGATGGATAAAGAATGGTTCTTGTTTAATAAAGGCTGAGGAAAGAAATTCTCACCACAGCCAAGGCCTCATCCCCTCTCTACTCAGCCATAGGTGACACTCACATTTCCTTGGCGCACACCTTGCACCTCCAGGTACCATTGCTTTCCTGTATGCGGCAGTCCCGACACACCAGGTGATTACAACCCCGACAAGTATTGGTTTTGGGACTCAAACGGCCCAGGCTTTCCTGGCACCGGGCACAGGTCCGATCACTGTAGTGTTGGCTGCCCCTCTTGGCCCCTTTCCTTTTTATCTCCAGTAACTCATTCTTTAATCGCCTGCCAAGACCCAAAAGAGAAGCGTAAGTGGATTCAGGATATGCATAGATTGGATGGAGAGGGGTTGAGAGGTAAAGACATTAAGACTATTTGGTTCTGTGGAAGCAACACAGAGCCCAGCATGACCCAATAAGTAGTGGTAAACATCACATATACAAATTCCTATGAAAGTCAGGTGGGAGACATAAGGAAAAGCCCAGACATCATTGGTCAAAGGCCTGGGACCCTATGCGTTTTGGGGAACTCTTACCTAATCCTTTTCTCATCTGCTTTCCGGACCTCCTCATCTCGCTGTAGAACACTGAGAATCAAATCCTTTTCCTCCTCAGACAGAAAAGAAAGGTCCAGTAACTCCGACATGATTTATTCAACTTTTTCTTCTACTCTTCTTTCTTCAAAACAACCAGACAAGGAGAGCTACCAGAGTTGCCTGAAATGACAAAAGAACTAATTTCACACAGATGATTTACTCAAGAATAGGCCCACAGCCCTAAACACTTTCAATAGGTTACTTTCCCCTTGAGCCAAGCTAAAGAGACAAAGTAGAAGTATCTGACCTATTTACTCTTCCTACTCCCATCCGAAACATGCCCTGAAAATGAAGAGTCCTTGATTTTTCAGAAAGAAAAAGTTATTCGTGACTCTGGGAAAAGGATTGGTTATTCAGTATATGCATCTTAGTCTGGAAAGAACATAGAACAGCTGAGACAATCTCCCTCTCCACCAAGTGAGTCCTCAATCATCCAATTTTTAATACTTTAAATGTTCTCAAATCTCAAGCCTATTAACCCAAATAACCAGGCAGCTGGTCTCTGTAGTGAAGGAGAAAAGCACATGAAGGCTCCTGCCAGTTTAGGCCCAGTTGTCTATTCCTAACCAGCTTCCATTCTCCCAGGAGTCAGTCAGCTTTCTGCTATGCTTCAAAACTTCCACCACCTACTCTATCTCTCAAAGTTCTTATCATACTAGCACTCTAGCACTACCTCCAGGATATCTTTCCCAAATTCATAAACACTTGTTGAGCACTAAGCTGACAGGCATTGTGTAAAGTGCTGGGGATACAAAGATGAGTAAGGCACAGTTCCTACCCTTACGAAAATCACAGAGTAGCAGGGGAGACAGACACACATAAATACAGTACAACGCATTAAGTGCTATCAGAGGGATTATAAGAGACTATAAATTAAGTGCTATGAGAACTCAGGGAAGAAAGTAACTCATTCTATCTTGCATAAGAGAGAGGAAAGAGAGCAGTATACATGGGAAATTTCACAGAAGAGGTGGATTTTGCCTTATCAGAGGACAAATTTCCTCGTAGGGAAGAATGGTAGGAAAGATAGTTTGGGACCAGATTACATAACTCTTAAAAACTTTTTTAAAATTTTAAGAATTTTGGCTCAGCATGGAGGCTCTGACCTGTAATCCCAGCACTTTGGGAGGCTGAGGCAGGAGGATCGCTTGAGCCCAGGAGTTCAAGACCAGCCTGGGCAACATAGGGCGACTCAGTCTCTACAAAAAGAAAAATCAAAACTTAGCTAGGCGTGATAGTACACGCCTGCATTCCCAGCTACTCGGGAGGCTGAAGTGGGAGGATTGTTTGAGCCTGTGAGGTTGAGGCTACAGTGAGCTGAGATCACGCCATCACATGTGGCCCACGCTAGCCTGGGCAACAGAGCAAGATCCTGTCTGGAAAAATTTTTTTTTGATTTTAAAATTTACTGCATAGACAATAGAAATCCACCAAACATCTCTGATGTTGCTTTTTGATGCTGGGAAGTCACATGATGAAATTCATTTTACAAAGACATATTATAGCTATATCGCTCTAGCTATAATATGAAAGACTGATTTAGAGGACAAATCAGAGGACAATTTGGTAGTACATACATTTAAAATAGGCATATACTTAACCAAGCAATATGACTTCTAAGAATTTACCTAATAGAAATATTCATACAAATGCACAAGCAAGAGTATATGCACAAGACTATTACTGCAACATTATTTGTAAGAACAGAAACAGTTATTTAACAGAGGAGAGGAATCATTAAACAAAATAATATGTCCACATAATGGAACATTATGTCACCATTAAAAATGTGGTAGATACACACGTATTGACATAAAAATATGGCCATGAGTGAAAAAGTAGTTGTAGGACAATAAAAAATGATATTTTATAAAGAATTTATCTAAATATTTGTATATGCAAAGAGAAAGGTCTAGAACAAAAGCCACTATCATTGGTTTCCCTTGGGGAGTAGAATTGGGAAGGGGCCACTTTCACTTTTCACTTCACATAGTTCTAATTTATTTTTACATATATCTTCCATTTATATCTCAAAAAAGAAAACAATACAAATGAGGCAGAGATACTATTACAATACTGCAGCAAAAGACAATCTAGATTTACTAACTGTGCCTCTAAACAATTAGACCAGTCATTTTATTTTTCATTTCATTTTATTTTTCATTTTTAGAGACAGAGTTTCACTATGTTGCCCAGCCTGGACTCAAATTCCTGGGCTCAAGCGATCCTCCTGCCTCAGCCTCCCAAGTAGCTGGAACTATAGACAGAGCCACCGTGCCCAGCAGAAGTCATTTTATTTCTGACCCTTTGGTTTCTCATCTACAAAACGACCCACCTCAAACGTTGTTTAAAAAATTAAATAATGTGTGTTAAAGGGCCAATCACAATGTTTGGAGTACAAATACTTGCTGAATCTTCTAAAATGATAAAGGCCTGAGCCAGGCAGCAAGAAAAAACAGAATAGGTTTGAGAAGTAGAATTGACAGAATAGGGAGACTGACTGAGCAGAGAGGATGAAGAAGGTGAAGTCAAAGTGCCTAGTTCACAGTCTAGATTAAACAACTGACTGGCTAGTGACAGCCCTCATAGCAATAGAAGACGTAAGGAAAGAAACAGGTTTGGAAGTAAGGCAAAAAGTTTTGTTTTAAGCCTAGTAAGTTAGTGTTGCATACTTGATATCCAGGTAACTGGGCCCAGGAAATAGTTGGAGACACAGGGCTGGACCTCAGGAAGAAAAAGTGTATCTGAAAATATACACTTGGTAGTCATGGGAGTCAAAGAGCCCAAGGTAGACAGAGAGTGAAAAAGGAAATGAGAATCACACTTACCTTCTCTCCTCTCCTTTGAAACTAGACAACACGCCTCTTTCACTTTTTTATTTTTTATTTTTCTTTTTTTACTAATTCCCTACAAAACAGTGGAGAATATAAACAACGCGGCAAAGCTATACAGGTTTCTGAAACCTCAATATTTCCTCAACTTATATATTTCCTGGTCTTTATTGAACTATAAGATGTTAAGCCTCTTGCACACACCCTTTCTTAGACAGTCTTGAGGAAGTGTTCTTAGTTCTTATCCCCAAGGAGAATATATACCCTCCATGAAAACAAGGACTTTTTCAATCTTCTCCTCTGTATCTGCCCTGGCACTGAATGCAATATCTGGTACGTAATTTTGCATATGCTGCCAATATTGCGATCACTGTCATTGTCACCCCAACAGTATCTTTTATTGAGAATTGACTATATGCCAAACAAGTACCTTACATATATTAACTAATTTAATCCCTGCTACAATACCAAGAATGAGTAACTATTATTATCCCCATTGTATAGATTAGGATTCAGGAGAGGTTAGGCTAACTTGCCCAAGAATAAAGAGCAAGTAAGTGAAACTGCAGTGATTCAAGCCCAGGCAATCTGATACTAGAGTAGGTGCTCTACAGGCTCAGTCTAGGCAGAATTATAACCAAAGCAACTATAAAATACTAAACAGACAAATCAAAAGCATTGTGGAAATGAATTCCCATATGCGTGATTATGGCTGAAACACTGCGCAAAAAAATCAGTGGCTCCTGGATAAAAGAGGTATTATCAGTTACCTGTCAGCTAAAAAGCAAGGATAGCACAGGCACACTAGAAATGAGAACCATACCAGATTAAAAAACTGGTGCTTGTGGAGAGGCAGCAGAATATTGTGATGAGAAAGGCACGTTGGCATAATAATGAGACCAAGTAATATCAAAATCCAGGGAAGTAAGAAGATCCTTGAGGAAACAAAGATAGTATCTTAAGAAAATGGAACTACCAACATTGTATATCTGCTCTTTCTTTTTCATTTATGTACCTGACCAACCAGAACTGCCCCCTCTGAAATCTTAAATTCAATAATTCGTACTTTCCAACCACAGCTCACTCCTGCTCTATCTGTTCTTCAACCTTATCAAGATCACAGTCTCTTGAGCCCCACATTGTCTCTTGGTCCACTTGCCTTCTGCTGATCTATCTTCCCCCCATACCCATCCTGGACTCCAGATGGCTCAACATCTGAACCACTCTCACCAGTACCTTCCATATCCATATACCTTCATCACTCTGCCACAATTGCCCATGAAAATCCCAAACCTGTGCTAATGCTCTAGCCTGCCTTGTCTGCTCCCATACCCAGGTTCTACATAATTCCTGGTCTACAACCTCAGCTGAACCCTCATTGTCACCCATAAATTCTGTTACTTATGCTTGTTCAATTCCTTTACCTAGTCCCTTTGGGTTCTATTTAAGCCTTCATTCATCTCACACTCCCACTTCCCTTCCCTCCAGTCCCATCAGACATGCTTGTCTCATACTTGTAAAAAGATTTTTGTAAGACCATCAGACATGGACTCTATCAGCTCCCTGCCTCCTCTTCCCCATCACTTGCCAATCTGACTCCTTTCAGAAAAGCCATATCCCACCCCAAGCCCCACCTTCCACCATAGGTTGCTGTTGTTTCCAACACTAACCCTGTTAACAGCCAGCTTATTTGCAATGGGATCTTGCAGAATCGGTAATGAGGAGAATAAAACAAATTAAGAACAAAAATTAAAAGGCAAGAAGACAAAGGTAAATGCAGAAAAAACTGAGACAAAGAGAAAACAAAAGGTAAAATGGTAAAAACAAGTTCAAGTATATCAATGAATATGAAACTCATATATGAGCAAAATTCACCCTTTGAAATACAGGAATTAACAGACTGGATAAAAGGAAAAAATCCAGTTATGTGCCATTTATGAAAGACACATCTAAAACATAAATTGAAGGAAAAATTGAAAGTAAAAAGATGGGAAAAGATATACCAGGTAAATGCTAGCCAAAAGAAAGCTGAGGTAGCTATATTAATATCTAAAAGTAAAAAAGACAATAAAAGCATTATAAAGGTTAGATAAGATCACCACATAGAGATAATAAACATGCATCCACTAATAAAACATCACTAAATATACAAAGGAACAAGAGAGAGAAATTGAAAAATCAACCATCAAAATGAGAGGTTAACATATACCTCTTTGTTGTTGCAATTATGAATGGTACAAGCAGATACAAACTAGTAAATATATAGACAAGTTGAACAACAAAATGAGCTTGATTTAATAGGAATACAAAAAATTCTATATCCAACTGGAGAATTACATTATTTTCAAGCACATATAGAATATTTACCCCCAAAACTGACCATGTACTAGGCTGTAATGCAAGTCTCCATAATTTTTTTTAAAAATCCTTCCCATACAGACCAGTCTCTGACTTTGAGGAAATTAAATAAGAAATCAATTTAAAATAAGGTAATTTCTTATCACAATACTTTTTGAAAATTTATAGACACTTCTAAATAACCCACATGTCAAAGAAGAGATCATAATGGTACTAAATCTATCCTTAACATCTTAGAGGAAAATACATGCCTCCTATCTCACTACCATCACTACTCCCCATACTATGGCATAGAATGTTCCCTAGAAATTCAAAAAGGAAAATATGAAAGAAAAATACAGTTTTCATATGCAATAAACCAAGTGATATATTTTTATGGTAAATAGTACATCATATTTTGAAAACTAGAACTCAGGAAAATAACGGAGGCACAAATACAGTTATAATAAGAAAACCAGATAGATGTGAAGTTAGAAAAGCTATGATTAATCGGATACTCCCAATTTATGGCTACTAGGGTTTAATAGAGAAACCAAAGCCCAAGAAAACTTAAGACCCTTCATTACATTCAGTCCCAGGTGTACAGTAAAAAAGGCAAGATTATCTATTGAGAAGACCACGGCTCAGGTAACATGAGTGTCAAAATCTGAGCTCAGATGGACAACTTGTTCTGTGTTAGTCCTGAGGTGTCAAGACTCAGATGAAGTATCTTAATATAGCATCCTTGTGGACCCATGCCCATAAAAAAATAGTTTAGAAAAGGTGGTTTGTATCATTCTCAGCAAACTAACACAAGAACAGAAAACCAAACACCGCATGTTCTCTCATAAGTGGGAGTTGAACAATGAGAACACATGGACACAGAGAGGGGAACATCACACACCGGGGCCTGTCAGGGGTGGGGGGCTAGGGGAAGGATAGCATTAGGAGAAATACCTAATGTAGATGACGGGTTGATAGGTGCAGGAAACCACCATGGCACTTGTATATCTATGTAACAAACCTGCACATTCTGGTATCCCAGAACTTAAAGTATAATAAAAAATTTTTTTAAAAAAAGAAAAGATGGCTTACTTAACAATTATACATATTTATTGCTAAAAATGAGGATAATATGTTAATGCAAATACTTACAAAACCAAAGGAAAAACTAAATCTACCATAAAAATGGGAAGTCACCATACCTCTCTCAATTACTGATAGTATAACAGATGAAAAATTAGTAAATATGTAGACAAGGTGAACAACACAATAAGTTTGATCTAAAGGACATGTATAGAACTCCATATCCAACTGGATATATCCAGTCTATATCCTAATCCTAATGATTGAGAAATAATAACAATGAATGAAAATAAACACTAACACAACTGGTTTTCAAGAAGGGGATGGGTGAGCTATCTCAAATTATTTCAAATTCTAAAGACCAATTTTAAAAATGAAAAACTAGGCAAAACTTGACAGGAAGCATAGAATAATGAAAATAGTGGTGAAAGACAGACTTGGGTTCAAATCCTAGCTCTGCTATTTTTAGCTATATGACCTTGGGCATGAGACTAGAATATTAAAAAGATGACTAAAAATACAGAATTCCTTGTAAGAATAGTACTCAGATTAAAAATAATCATTGGTGTTCCCAAAATGAAAACTGATGTGAATTAGGAAAACACCAAGTAACGTCCCTGCCCTGGACAGCAAATACAACAGATTTTGCTGTGTTGCATGCAGGCCACACATAAATGTGAAGATGGTAATATACGGTACTTATGCTCAAACTAGAAACATCTACCAGATGTAACCTCTTTGAAGGTTGGTACTACATCTGGATATCATAGCCCCAGGAGCTTGGCACAGTGTGTGACACACAGTATATGTTCAACAAAAGTCTAGTGAGTGTCTTTACCCAGAAATCTATTTGTGTTTACATGTTTAAACTTAAACCCATGGAAACTGAAGAGCTGTAATGGAGCTGAGAGAAAAATGTTTTTGTTTTCCTGAGGCAGTGTGTGAGCTGTGGTTAAAAGCTTGGACTCTGGGCCGGGTGGGTGGCTCACACCTGCAATCCCAGCATTTTGGGAGGCTAAGGCGGGTGGATCACTTGAGGCCAGGAGCTCGAGGCCAGCCTGGCCAACATGGTGAAACCCTGTCTCTACAAAAAATACAAAAAAAAAAAAAAAAAAAATTAGCCAAGCATGGTGGCTTGCGCCTGTAGTCCCAGATACTCAGGACGCTGAGGCAGAGAATGGCTTGAACCTGGGAGGCGGAAGTTGCAGTGAGCCAAGATGGTGCAACTGCACTCCAGCCTGGACGACAGAGTGAGACTCTGTGTCAATAAAACAAACAAATAAAAAGCTTGGAATTGAGCCAGACTGCCTGAACTTGAATCCCAACTTCCACATTTACTAGCTGTGTGACCTGGGGTAAGTTACTAAACCTCTCAGTACCTCAATTTCCTCACTTGTAAAATGAAGATAAAAATTGTACCTATCCTTTGGGGCTTGTTTTTATAAAGATTAAATGAGTTTTTAAAATATGTAAAGTGCTTAAAGTAATGAGAACACAAAGAATGCTAAGTGTTACCTATTTTTGTCAGTTTGTATATGTTCATTTGCGCTTTCGGACTTAACTAGGTCTTAGAAAATTACATTTATTTTCTTTTAAAGAATGCAGATGAATTGTGAGTTAAACTGTCTAGACATCAGTTAAAGTTTTAGGCTATTGTTATTTAAATTTTTTTATTTCAATAGCTTTTGGGGTACAAGTAGTTTTTGGGTACATGGATGAATTTATAGTGATTAATTTTAATGCACTAATCACAGGCCACTGTATTTGAAGTGAGGAACCATGCTGACAGCCTTATAGATGACAGAATATTTTCTTAAAAATTGACCCATGCTCAAGGGCCAAAAGGCTGAACTGGTATTAAATTATTCTCTAAAGTTATAAGTAGTAATTATATGATGGTTTTGCAAATACATTCTAATGGATTATCATATCCTGCCAAAGTGATGTAATAAAAGTATTTTGCTGTTTAGGCTAAGGACAATGGACAATTTTATACCTCACTGAACATGAAAAAGTGAACCAGAGTCTTTCAAAATATATTCGTTTAACCAAGAAGCCTGAATTAAACTGCTCTTGTTAAAATGATACTATGTTTTACACAGAAACTGATTAATGAGTTTTATACTGATGTGAGATTTATACTGCTGCATGTCAGATTCTGTATACTTTTGAACATGGGTATTCAGAACTGATTTAGCTATGTCAAGAAATGTTATGGTGTCTACACTTTTCTCGAAAGATGATAATTTAAATTGGGCTGCAAATTTTAATTGGTCATAATTGGGGATTATAAAATGTCAAGGTGGAATGAATTTCCACCCTGCCTGAAACAATAACAACAACAACAAATGTACCAAATACATGAAACAATGGTTTTCAAATCACTGAACATCAGGCAATGAAGGACTATGATTTCTGAGATGGGAAACAAATAAGGTGAGCCCTTTGATTTTCCCAGCTTACTGTCTTAAGAGAATTTCCAGATAATGGTACAGAAAGGAAGAACCCAGGTAGAGCCTACTGAACTCCCTGAGTTCTGGAGACAGAGCTGAGAGTCTGGGAAAAAAAAACAGGTAACTGGAGTTCATAGGACAGAGGACCTGAGAGAGCGCCACAGAAAGAGAAAGAGATCTTCAGAGGCCTGCAGAAGGTTTCACTCAAGTATTTAGCAAAGGACTGATTAGCCCATGGTATGCCTGTGAGGAAATTACTCTAGGCCAGGGAAAGAACTACCTGAAAGGATTCAAAAGAACAATGCCTGTCACTCACACAGGGCTAAGAACAGTGCCTGTTTCCACCAGCCAAACTGGAAAACCTCATGATTCACAGGACACTAGCTGAAGGACTCAGAAGGGTCTTGCCTCAGTAGTGGGAAATAGCCCAGATTATGCACTGCTCTGGTCCTGCCTAACAAATCTAAACAGCAAAACCTGAAAGGGTCACTCTGTATCCAAGTAATTTAAGGGCATCCCAGAATAGAGCTCAAGTATATTTATAGTAATACAAAAATATGCAGTACTCAGCAAGGTCAAATTCATAATATTTGGTACCCAGTAAAAAACTAACAGGCATGCAAAAAAGCAAGAAAATATGATCCATAATAATGAGAAAAATCAATCAAAAAGACCAAGAACTGACACAAATGTTAGAATTAGTAAACAAAGTCATTAAAGCAGTTATTATAACTGCATTCTATATGTTCAAAAAGTTAGGTAGGGGACATGGGAGATGTAAAAAGACTCAAATCAAACCTACGGATAAAAGGTACAATGTCTGAGATGAAAAACACACTCGTTGGGATTAACAGCAAATTGGACATTACAGTAGAAAAGAGTTAAGAACTTGAAGACATAGCAGTAGAAATTATTCAAAATGGAAAACAGAAAGAAAAAAATTGAAAAAAAGAAAAAGGAATTAATGAGCTGTGGGACAACATCAAGCTACCTTCTATACATGTCATTGATGTCACCAAAAATAATGGCCCAAATTTGGTGAACACTATAAACTCACAGATCCAAGAAGCTCTATAAACATTAAGCACCAGAAACATAAAGAAAAATATACCATGTGGCACACCATAAATTGCTTAAAACCAGAAATAATGGGAAAATCTTAAAAGAAGCTAGAGTGGTGGGGTGGGGTGGGGTTGGGGTCTTGCGGAAGGACACATTATATATATACAGATGAACAAAGATAATGATAAAAGCAAATTTATCATTGGAATCAATGCAAGTGTAAAGACAGAACAACCTCTCTAAAATACTGAAAGAAAAAAAAACCATCAACCTAGATAGAATTCTACACCCAGCAAGATATCATTCAAAAACAGAGGTGAAATAAAGACTTTTTCAGACATGAAAAGTTGAAAGAATTAATCACCAGCAGACCTGCACTATAAAAAGTGTTAAAGGAAGTCCTTGAAGCAGAAAGAAAATGGTACTGCACAGAAATATAGGTCTACAAAAAGGAATACAGAGCACATGCAATGGTAACAATGTAGGTAAAAATACTTTTTTCTTATTATTTAAATCTCTTTTAAAATATAATCGACTGTTTAAAGGAAAAATAATGATATACTGTGAGGTTCAAAACATATGGTAGAACAAAGCTGGAACTTAACCTGATTTCAAGAGACAATATAAATCCACAGTAATCAATTCAATGTGGTACTGGGCAGGAAGATAGACAAATAAATGAACAGAACAGAGAGTACGGAAATAAGCCTTCATGTTTATAGTCACTTGATTTTTTAAATAAGGGTTAAGGGAAGTTTAGTGGAGAAATGGCAGTCTTTTCAACAAGTAGTGCTGGAAAAACTAGATATCCATATGAAAAAAAAAAGCAAGCATTTCTGACATGACACGTAAAACGTGATCCAGAACTTGATAAATTAGGCTTCGTCAAAATTTAAAACCTCTGCTTTGTAAGAACTTTATTAGAAAATAAAAAGATAAGCAGTATACTGAAAGAAAATATTTGCAACTAGTATATCTGATAAGGACTTATATCCAGCATATATAAAGAACTCTCAGAACTCTACAATTTTTTTAAAAACACAAATTTTAAAAATAGACAAAAGATATGAATAAACATAGCACCAAAGAGGATATACAAATAGCAAATAAACACATGAAAACATGATCAACATCATTAATCATTAGGGAAATGCAGACTAAAACCACAGTGAGATATCACTACACACTTATTAGAATGACCAAAATGTAAAATGCACCAAATGTTGGCCGGCATTTGAAGCAACTGGAACTCTCATACACTACAGTGGGAATGTGAAATGGTATAGCCATATTGGAAAACAACTTAGTAGTTTCTTAAAAAGTTAAACATATATCTCCCATATGACCCAGGCTTTCCACTTTTGGTATTTATCCAAGAAAAGCAAAAGCATATGTAGGCCAGACGTGGTGGCTCGCACCCATAATCCCAGCATTTTGGGAGGCCAAGGTGGGCGGATCGCTTGAGGTCAGGAATTTGAAGCCAGTCAATCAACATGGTGAAACCCCGTCTCTACTAAAAATACAAAAAATTACCCAGAGCGAAATTCCGTCTCAAAAGAAAACAAAAACAAAAATTAGCTGGGTGTGGTGGTGCATGCCTGTAATCCCAGTTACTTGGGAGGCTGAGGCGGGAGAATCACTTGAACCTGGGAGGTGGAGGTTGCAGTGAGCCAAGATTGCGCCACTGCACTCCAGCCTGGGCAACAGAGCGAGACTTTGCCTCAAAAGGGGGGAAAAAAAAAAAGCATATGCCCACACAGATTTGCATGGAAATGTTAACAGCATTATTGGTAATAGCCCAAATCTGGAAACAGCCCAAATGCCCACTAAGAGGTAAATGGATAAACAAATTGTAGTATACCCATGCAATGGAATACTACTTAGCAATAGAGAAGAATGAACTACTGATACACATAGCAACATGAATGAATCTCAAAATAATTATGCTGACTGAAATAAGTCAGGCAAAAAAAAAAACACTGTATGATTTCATTTATATAAAACTCTAGAAAACACATAGTGTCAGAAAAGAGAATCAGTGGTTTCAGGAGTTGACGGGGTGGGGAGGGTAATAGCACACAGGGACAAGAAGGAAGGATTACAACACGGCACAAGGAAACTTTTGGAGGTGACAGATGTTCCGTATCTTGATTCTGGTGATAGTTTCATGGATATATACAGATGTCAAAATTTGTCAAATTGTATACTTTATATATAATTTGTCTATTGTAGTTCAATAAAATGTTTTTAAACATTTTAATATTAAATGTAACTAAACTTTCTTCTTGTAATCATGTTTTCCAATCCCAGAATACCTACAAGACACTAGAAGCCTTTAAATTAATTGAAACACTAAAATATTTTATGTCAAGGTTTTTTGTTTTTTTTTTTTTGAGATGGAGTCTTGCTGTTGCCCAGGCTGGAGTGCAGTGGCATGATCTTGGCTCACTGCAAGCTCCGCCTCCCGGGTTCACACCATTCTCCTGCCTCAGCCTCCCGAGTAGCTGGGACTACAGGCACCTGCCACCACACTCGGCTAATTTTTTGTATTTCTAGTAGAGACAGGGTTTCACCATGTTAGCCAAGATGGTCTCGATCTCCCGACCTCGTGATCTGCCCATCTTGGCCTCCCAAAGTGCGGGGATTACAGGCGTGAGCCACCGTGCCTGGCCAAGGTTTTTTTTAATAGAGAATAAACAATACAGAGTAGGTTTGAAATACTTCCCTTACTATACAGTTTTGTTATCTAAAAGATGTTTCACCTTTTAACTTTTCAATTTGTTAAAAATGTAAAAGACAGCAGGTTCAGGAATAGCAATAAAATGTTTGCATAACTGGTGCCTGGAACTGTAATATGAGTATGATCATTTAGTAAGTGCATCCAAACAATATACTTCTTCTATTTTAAAATGTATATACTTTGTGAGGCATCAGTCATTAAAATCAAGTATAAAAATAAACAGAAGTTAGAATCAGATGTTCAAGTAGCTGTATCATAAACCAAAATTTTGTTTAAGTGAAGCACATTTAATGTCACTGGTCTCATCAAAATGAGGGCAAAGGTTATTGTACCATTAATAAATATTAGAATTAATTTTTAAAAGTTCATTTAATCTTTCATCCTTCTTTATTTCTATTTTTGTGCTTTTTCTTTGAGACAGAGTCTCACTCTGTCACCCAAGCTGGAGTGCAGCAGCACAATCGTAGCTCAGTGTAGCCTTGACCTCCTGGATTCAAGCAATTCTCCCACCTCAGCCTCCCCAGTAGCTGGGATCGCAGGCACAAGCCACCACACCTGGCTACTTTGTTTTATTTTTTGTAGAGATGGAGTTTCACCATGTTGCCCAGGCTGGTCTCGAACTCTTAGACTCAAGTGATCCTCCTGCCTCGGCCTCCCAAAGGGCTGGGATTACAGGCGTGAGACACCACACCTGGCCTGTGCATGCTTTATAATATATGACCAATACAGTGGTAAATAATGTAGTTTATAAATACTTATTTTAGGAGTGATAAAAATTTGGGGTGATAAAGGTGAGTAATCAAAAAAGCTAGGAAGTCCTTTACTTAAAGGCTGGTTAAGGGAAACTATTCTACAAATTGCCATATATTTTCATGATTCTGCTTGCATAGAGATATGATGTACGTTAATTAGGAAAGAATAAATCATTCTGATGATTGTAATGCAGTTGCTCTTATGCAAGTAGTAAAGCATAATGAATAAGAATTTTTGCTGTCATAAGACACATTCAAAAGTGGACTCTAGGCTAGGTGAGGTGGCTCATGCCTGTAATCCTAGCAATTTGTGAAGCCGAGGTAGGAGGATCTCTTGAGCCCAGGAGTTTGAGACCAGCCTGGACTACACGGTGAAACCCCATCTCTACACACACACACAGACACACACACACACACAAATTAGCCAGGTGTGGTGGTGTGTGCCTGTAATCCCAGCTACCTGGAAGGCTGAGGTGGGAGGATCACCTGAGCCCGGGAGGTCAAGGCTGCAGTGAGCCAAGATCGGGCCACTGCACTCCAGCCTGGGTGACAGAATAAGGCTCTTTCTCTCTCTCTCTCAAAAAAAAAAAAAAAAAAAAAAAAAAAGTGGACTCTATTAACTAATTGTGACATAGGCAATGACAGCATCTAAAGCAGATCAAGCTAAATACTGTCAAAACTAACACCTATTATTTGTGTGGGTTTCCAGAACATGTGTGAAGCATAGCCCTAAAAGGTAGCAAAATCTAGTACCCATGGGCGGGGGACTAGTTATTTGATAATCTAAAGGTAAAAGAATTGATTTGGCCGGGAGTGGGGGCTCACGTCTGTAATCTCAGCACTTTGGGAGGCCGAGGCGGGAGGATCACCTGAGGTTAGGAGTTCAAGACCAGCCTGACCAACATGGAGAAACCCCGTCTCTACTAAAAATACAAAATTACCCTGGCATGGTGGTGCATGCCTGTAATCCCAGCTACTCGGGAAGGCTGAGGCAGAAGAATTGCTTCAACCTGAGAGGCAGAGGTTGCGGTGAGCTGAGATCACACCACTGCACTCCAGCCTGGGCAACAAGAGCAAAACTCCATCTCAAAAAAAAAAAAAAAAAAAAAAAAGTTGACTTTAGAGCATGGAAAAATGAGACCAAATCCAGAGTATATGGTGGTCTGCAAAACTTAAAAAAAAAAAAAAAAAAGAAAAAAGAAAAAAACTCAAGTAGAAAAGAAAGCTTCCAGGGATGCAGGGCTTCCTAAAATCCCCTTGTCTGGATCCAGCCACCTATGCACAAACATACCAATGGATAACATCTTACTGGTAACATTTGCATGAGCATACAACATTGCTTACAGTCAATAAAATATTTGCTTTGGGATATTGTGTTGGTTATTGTATCAACTGCCCCTTTCAATTTTAGGGTGATGTCTCTCCTAGAAAACTATAAATATTCTTATTAAAATGTATCTGTCTTAGATACTTATTCCAGGCTACTCAGACAAATTCAAGGAAGTTTCAATTTATAAAGCTGCTAAGTCTGACTTCTTAGAAGTTTCAAAGTTCCCTTTGGATTCAGACCCCAGCTCCCATCTCCCCACATCCTTTCTGGCTCTTGGGTTAAATAATGTAAATTACCTGGCCCCAAAGATTTTTCTGCAAGAGCTCCTTCTGCTGTCCTGGTAATTATCTTTGAATGTGTGCACGGTTTCAGGCCTTCCAAATCCTACTTCTTTCCCTGTCCTAGAGCTCTGTATTCTGCATTGTTACAGAATGCTCACTAGTTGGGAGGGCCAACTGTGTGCTAAGCGGTACACTAGCTGGCTAAGAAGAAAAGAACAGAGCCAGTCCATGCCCACAGAGTTCACAGTTTAGTAACAGAGACACTTAAATAATCCTTAAAAAAAAAACATGGTAACCAAAGAAATATATGTATGAGATATTATAAGAATACCAAGGGAGGGCACGTAATTCAGCTTGGGGAAAGGGAACTAGAAAGAGAATATCCAGCAGTAGCACATGAATTGATTGTAAATTAATGTGTTTCAGCTGGATAAGCAGGAGAAAGAGGGCTTTCCAGGCAAAGTGCGTAGCATTTACAAAAGCATGGAGGCATAAAGCAACATGGTATGAGCAAGTAGTACAATGATGCTGGTTGGTTTAAATTGTAAGGGAGAATGCAGAAGAGGCAGGTGGGGAATCACATCGTGTGGCTGGCGGGTGCTCCATATGCTATGCGCAAAAACACGGCTAATTAGCCTTTGACAACAGAAGTCATTGAAGAGTTTTAGGTAAAGAAAGGACTTGTTAGGGCACACTGACAATTTTGCAGACTATGGATTTGAGGAGGCTGTGGCATAAATCCAGGGGAAAAATGACAAGAGCCAAGAGTAGAGGGCAGTGGCACTAGAGATGGAAAGGGGCATATTAAAGACATAACACGGAGAGAAAATCTGCAGGACCTGTGAATGTTCTGTAACAGAAGTACGGCCTCTTCTACTAGGACTTGGAGTTCTGATGTGCTAGATTTCTAATTAAGGACAGTATAGCATAGAATTGTGCTTAAAAGCACTGGATCTGAGCTGCCTGGGTTAAAATCGCAGCTTTGCTTTTTCCCTGAATTAACTTTGGGCAAGTTATTTAACCTCCTTGAGTCTGTTTCCCCATTTGTAAAAATGAGGATTAATAATAAGAGCTCCTGCCTATGGCTGTGAGGATTCAAGCATGCATCATGAGTAAAAGGCATAGCATAGTGCCTGGCCTAGAGTAAGCACTCAATATTGGTAGCTGTTTCGTTTTAATTATTATTAACCATATGCTTTGCAAAATATATGAGCATATGGCAGTTTTGACATCTTTCTATGAAATTTGAGAAATCTAATCAGTATTCTTGCCTAGATGGAAGGTCACCGTACCTCTCTGCATGGAGGGAGGCTGACAAGCATAAATATGAAGCAAATGTTAGTAATTAGATATGATCAGTTTAAAGGATATTTATTTATACACTGTTCCAGACAGGATTTAAAGTGACTTACAAAGATTCATAAAACATCAAAAAATATCATAAATTTTAAAAATAGGATCAAAAAGAAGAAAAACAGGAGTGGAGACAAACTGGTAGAGTCAGTATCAAGGCTCCAAAACCAAAGGGCAACTGAGGCTTCCTAGGAGTCAGCTGGGGTCTAGACCCCCACCTGTCCATCCATGGAGCACATCTATGCCTCACATAAAATCCCCTAGGGCCTGCCTTCACGAGTCCATTCTCAAAAGTTGTATGGGAGCAAAGCTGTATTTTTCCCTAACAATGAGAAATTTACAACTAGCTCTTAATTTTACAAAATTCTGATTTTGCAGTAAGGTTTTGGCTCCCTACGATCCTTTTCAAAATAGATTCTACAGAAGTACAGTTTGCATGTGCTGAGGCATTTTGTGCTTTTCACTCCTTTTTTTTTTTTTTTTTTTTTTGTGAGATGGAGTCTCACTCTGTTGCCCAGGCTGGAGTTAGGCAGCGCCATCTCAGCTCACCTCAACCTCCGCCTCCTGGGTTCAAGGGATTCTCCTGCCTCAGCCTCCCAGTAGCTGGGATTACAGGTGTGTGCCATCACACCCGGCTAATTTTTGTATTTTTAGCAGAGACAGGGTTTCACCACGTTGGCCAGGCTGGTCTCAAATGCCTGACCTCGTGATCTGCCCATCTCGGCCTCCCAGCGCGCTGGGATTACAGGCATTAGCCATCTCACCTGGCTGGTTTTCACTCCTTTTAAGATATCCACCAACTGATGAAGATGATGACAATGATAGTTAACACTTCTATAATGTTTATTATGTACCATGCACTTTTCTAAGCACTTTATTTAGTCCTCACAATCACACTATGAGGTAGGTACTAAATTATTATGTCCACTTTACAAATGAGGAAAGTGAGGCACAGATTGAGCAAATAACTTGCTCAAGGTCACATGCCCTCTGACAGTCTGGTTTTTGGACCCAGGCCGTCTGGTTCCAGAGTCCAAGCTCTTAACCGTTACATTATATTATACTGTCTCTTCATATTCTGGCAATATTGCTCTATATGGTGATTTTTGGAAAAGGGAACATCAACCTCAGGAACTTGAGGTGGGGTTTCTAAAAGTCTTCAGCTAATAACAAACACAATGTTTGAGAGGCCCTTGGTCTGGCTTACATTCCCAGACCCCTGACCTCCTCCTGCAATATATGTAACAGGCCAGAGCAACTCTAGCTCAAAGCAACATTATACGCAAGAAAATAACTCATTCCCCTCATCCAGGACATCCATCCTAAAAGATGGCAGGTGCATAACGGTGGGGCAGGGGGTGGGGGTGGGCAGCAGGGTGGAAGAAGGCAGTGGTAGTAACTAAAATGCCTCTTTTGTTAGCTCTTAGAATCATATGTGGGGACAATTTCCTCCAGATGGAAACCACATAGCTACCTTTCAATACCAACAAATTCTGTTCATAAATGGTTTGTAGAAATTCCCACTTAAAATAATATATACTACTCTAAAACAAGTCCCAGAAGGAAGTCAGATATCTTAATACTATATATTCATTTCTCCTGCAGAATGTTTGTTTTGGATATGTGGAAATGTGGTCTTTCATGATTCCACACATTTTTCCCCTGCTCCTCAGCAACTCTAGAAGGCGCCTTAAACCCACCACCAATCCTAGAAGGCAGATTTCCATAAATGTGGTACATAGAAGTAACTCTGAAATATTATAAAAACAAGACCATGTGTCCAAACACCCTACTTGGCAACAGGGAAAAGACATATATTAAAACAAATCCCATTTAGCTTTCCAGCTTTCAAAATCTACATTTGAAGCTTCCTCTAACATGAGCCAGACACAAGAGCCTCATAAGGCTGATGGGTGCAGGATGGCCAGTTTACCCTCTTCTCTGCCAAAAGCCCCTTCCTTGACAGCCCATTTTTTAGATTTTTAAAAAATCTAAAATCCCCAACTAAAAGAATGGACTGTTTTAAAATCTAGGTCATTTATATGTATAAAACATTTTTAAGTCCAGTAAGAGCTGACACATTGTTATTTTTCAATAAGCCTCATCACCTCCCACGCAGAACACTATTATCTTTCCTTAGTCAACAAGCTTTGATAATGCAGCACCCCCGCAGGGAAGACCCTCTTCTGCCAGGATCACAGATGGTGGGGATTTCTAAACTGAACTCTAGCTGGCATCTGATTATTTCTTGCAGACCATGTCACCTAAAAATTACCCACACAGTCCCCTTAAATGTGAAATCATCATGGTTCATGACTAATCCAGCCCATGCTCACACATAACTGTGATTTCATGCATTTGGTTTCTTTTTAATTTTAGGGATGCTGTGATCTGGCTATGGCCACATAAACCTTAAAACAATAAAAAATAACCTGTAGTTGAATTTAAATTGAATTGCATACGTGGCAGGTAATTTTAAAGTGTTACTTGAGGCCTATAAGATGCCAAATAAATGCTAATTTCTTTCAAATAAAATATTAATAAATATATACATGAGCATATGTACATTAAAAGGTAGGTATAAATAATAAAATAAGAGAATAATATAAAAATAAACGTAAAATATTAACTTATTACAAGCCCTCTTTCCCTCCTAAACTGCTTAACCATAATTACTTCACACATTATATCAAATCCCTAGAGCAAGATTAGTACATGCATTATCAACATCTGGTCTACAGCTTGAAGCAATATCCTAATATTTTTAAAAAATAAAGTATAAAAATTAAAACCAATGAAATGTTCAAATTAGATTTGTATATATTTGTTTATTTTCAATACTGACACAGTAAGTAAAAATACCTTAAAAAGTTCTAAGGGGAAAAGAGGTATGAGTTTTCATAATTCAGTTAATATAACTTGAAATAAAGCAAGATACTCAAAATGCCTAGACGGACCTTCTTAGCCCCCATATATGTAAATATTTGATCCTGGTATTATCATTAGTTACAAATAAAGCTACACATACAGGAATCAGCACATCAATAAGGATGTTCTTTTAGTTTATAAAAATAATCCCCCCCACTAGATTGTAAGCTGTATGAGAGAAGGGAGTTTGTTTTGTTCATTTCTGTACCTTTGGTGCCTAGAGCACTGCCTGGATCATAATATGCACAAAATAAATATTTATTGAATGAATGAGCTGGCATCAAGAATACCATATATCATATTCAGCCACACCCAAGAGCTTATCATCTAGGACTTCTCCACTTTTGATATCACTGATTCAACACCCCCTCTCTGACCACAACCTGCTGTGCTTCTAGCCTATTCAGCCAATGAGCCCCCCAACTAGCCCCATTCCTATTCTCAGATTTCTTGGGTGGGGGCAGTCTTCCACAGGCCCTTCTGCTTTCACCTCCTCAGCTCCTTCCCATCTTTACTTCCTTCCCAATAACATTTAAATTTTATTGTTTGTTTCTCTTTTTTTTTTTCTGAGACTTTTTCTCTGTCGCTCTGGCTGGAGCGCAGTGGCATGATCTCAGCTCACTGCAACCACTGCCTCCTGGGTTCAAGTGATTCTCCTGCCTCAGCCTCCCAGGTAGCTGGGATTACAGGTGTGCGCCACCACGCCCGGCTAATTTTTGTATTTTTAGTAGAGACGGGGTTTCACCATGTTGGCCAGACTGGTCTCGAGCTCCTGACCTCAGGTGATCCACCTGCCTCAGCCTCCCAAAGTGCTGGGATTACTGGTGTAAGCCACCACACCCAGCCAATTCTATTGTTTCAACTGCACTCTTGTCAATATCCTCAATAATGCATAATTTCACTGCAAATATCTGATTTAAAAAACCATAGCTCTTCTAAGCCCAACTGTTATACTTTATGCATGCACAAGGACTCCTGAGATCTACTGGAGAAAAAAAAAATCACACTCTGGTAGATTATTATCCATATGAATTCTTGGTCACCAAGCTCATCTTAACCCTGCCTGGCACTGCAACTATGCTTCCCTAGGCTGCTCTCCTGTTCTCCACAATAACTATTTCAAACCTTCTTCAAACACCACAAATATCTAACTCAAACCTTGTCCCATCTTAACCCCTGCTCTAACAGGTTGGCCATAA
This sequence comes from Pongo pygmaeus, assembly GCF_028885625.2. NCBI lineage: Eukaryota > Metazoa > Chordata > Mammalia > Primates > Hominidae > Pongo > Pongo pygmaeus. Next base: position 104,758,441 of record NC_072396.2, read on the forward strand.
CTATTATATCATAGAGAAATAGAAATATCATCAGACAAGTTCCTGCTGCCAAATCTATGAACCTACTTTCATCTATGCCTATTGAGGATAATCCTCTACCTCAATCTGGATCCCCTCCCATCTGGCATAAGGACTTTGCCCTCCAAGGATTTTGCTCTATTAATTAGTCCCTCCTTCCCACCAGCCTTTAAAGAAACTCAGGTCCTTCCTAAATAAATGAATAAATAAATAAATAAATAACAGGTCCTCAATCTCAACTCCTTCCTTGCTACTACCCTTTCTCTGCTCTTCAAAGCCAGACAGATTTCTCTAAGGAATTGTACATAATCACTGCCTCCACTTCCTCATCTCCCCAATCATTTCTCAACCCACCATAGTTTAGCTTTCTGCCTCACAGTTCTCTGAAATTGCTCTAAGGTCACCAATAACTTCCTAAATCCAATAGACAGTTCTTGGTCTTCCTAGATTTCTCTGGATCTTTAGTACCACTGACCATATTTTTAACATAGCCATTTCATTTTGAGAAACTTATTCTGCTGATATTCAAGTAAATTCACAAACATATATTCTGAGGATGCTCAATATTTGAAATAGCAAAAAAAAATTAAAGAACATAAACATCCATCAATAGGAAACTGACTAGTTATGGTACACACATATTAGGGAATATTGTGCCCTTGTTAAAAAGAAGAAGGTACTGTAGTTCTATATATACTGACACTGAAAGCATATTAAGTAAAAAAAAAATTGCAAATCATATATGATTCCATTTTTATTTGTTTACATTTTATACAGATTGGATCATGGATGAATGGAAAAATGTCTAGAAAGAAATACAATCTTAACATTGTTACCTCTGGAGGTGGGATAAGCAGGAACAGAAGATTTATATGTTACCTTTTATTGAGTCAAGTAATAAAAATGTAGTCCCATCCCTAAGCACAGCAACACTTCTAGGTAAGAAAAAAATTTCACAGGAGATCAAAAGGGAATGGCTGTAGAGACTAGGGGAAAATATTTTAAGGTCACCAGGGCTAAGGGAGAAAGGAGAGAAGTGTAGCTAATGGTTTCAAACATGGAATGAGAGATCTATTAAAAACAAGAAGAGGTAAGTATCCAATAGACAGAGAGCGTGAACAGATAATTCTTAAAGGGGAAAAATCATATGGCCAATAGACATCAAAAAGAAAAAGTTTCACTCTTACTGGCAATAAAGATTTTTTTTATGTTTGCTTATTAATTCAGCAAAATTTCAGAAAGACAATTTTCAGTTTTTAAAAAGGATTTAAGAGATATTCTCATATTTTGTTGGCAAATGTAAATTAGTAAGACCTGTTAAAAAGCAATGTGACAATCTGATTTCTAAGAAAACTGAACTTCACAGAACTTATCACAATTGTAATTAAAAAATTATGTGATACAATATTTAATATACACTTCCCCTGCCGAAATAAGTTCCAGGAGAAAAATGGCCATTGTCTACCTTCTTCTCAGCCATACCTCAAGCATCTAGCTGGGTTGATGGATGGATAGATGGATAAATCTACATTGTAGGATCCTGACTGTAGGCTCTCAGTTGGTGCAATGTAAATCCTCAGTAAATCAACACAGAGCATGGCACAACGCAGGCCCTCAGTAAATCAAATCATGCTTTCTGATGAGTTTAAAGACACTGATACTAGTGGTATTCTGATGCCTGAATTGATAGAGCTACAAACAAGAAGCAGTGTAGATGCCATGGAAATTTTCTACTTCTTAAAAATTACTCAAGGTCAAGTTAGGTTTAGATAGTCACAGATATGAATATGAAAGCCACAGTGGTCTATCATTTCAACTGTTCTTCTGCCAGGGCCATCCAATTTCCAGCCCTTTCCCTATTTCTGTCATGGCCACCCGGAAAAAATCCCCCATACTAGATTGTCCACACTCTGTTCCTGGTCTGATGAGTGCTGCCGGACAGAATGGATACAGAGTTCTGTGACTTGAGGCAGAGACAAATTCAAGTTACCCAAGCCATTTTAAAAAATTTTTCCGGTTTTATGGAGGTATACTTGACAAAAATTGTACATATTTATGGTGTACAGCATGATATTTTGAAATACACATACATAACCTGGATGACATGCCCCTAAAGAACTCCTCTTTTCGTCTCTCTCAAATGCTATTCCAACCCTTCACTGTTCTTCCTTTCTTTACTCTCTGGTCAACCTTTCACTCTCTTGTTGGGAGCAGAGGGGCTCTCTCAAAATCTTGTCCCTCCACAGCTCCTTCCTTCTCCATAGTTTTTACCAAGAGGATTGGCGAATCCTCTTGTTTCAATGGAAGAGCCACTACTTTTTCTCTAAGGCTAGTCTTTTCCCCCCTTTCACTCTGGCACTCCCACCCTCTGACTTTCTCAGGGACCTTGCATCATCAAGCTGTATGCCAACTGCACATAAATGGGCTCACCTATCTCTTAAAGTAAAACAAAATTAAATAAAACAGCCTTTTTATCCCCTGTGCCTTACTGTCTATAAGGAACACTCTCTCCTTCCCATCATAGCCAAGCTTCTTCAATGTATATACTACATTTTTTTAATTATATAAATTTATGGGGTACACATGCAATTTTCTTACATATGCAGTGGTTAAGTCAGAGACTTTAGGGTATCTATAACCTGAATAATGTACATTGTACCCATTAAGAAATTTCTCATCATCTACCCTTCTCCCACCCCTCACCCTTCTGAGTCTCCATTGTCTATCATCCCACTCTCCATGTCCATGTGTATCTACCATATTTTTTTATCAGTCCTTCTCAGTCCTCACTGCCCAACCCTCTACGATCTGCCTTCTCTCCTCCTGCTGCACTGATGTTGTCATTGGCCTCCTAATTGCCAAATCTAATGAACGTGTTTTTTAAATGTTTTATAGTGGGTTTTATCTGATTACGAGAGGGGTACACATCATGAACAAAGTTATGACATATGACAGACTAGAGAGAAAAAAACTTGCACTATATAATAGGCAATAGGTAAATATAACTAATAAATGTAGTGTTCTTACAAACAAATCAAATATATAACCCAAAAGATAAATGTGCAAAGGATATAAAGGAGCAAGTCTCGGAAAAATACAAACAGCTAGCACAAATGAAAAGATGCTCAGCCGCACTAGTGATCAGAGAAATGCCAAGTTAAATCAGTTAGATACTATTTTTCACCTATCAGATTGGAAAAAATTAAAAGCGTCATCCATCCTCAGCAAGGGCAGGAGGAAAACCACTCGCAATGGTGAAAGGGTACACCCTCTTGGATGTCACTCTGGTGATGCCTATTTAAATTGTTTAATGTATATATCCTTTGACCTAACAATTCTCCGATTAGAAAGCTATCCCACAAAAATACTTGTGTATATGTATCCTTGAGCATTATGCAAGAATGTTTGTGGCAGACTTGTGGTGGCTTGGACTAGGGTGACAGGCAGAGGAGATGGAGACGTGGCAGAACACATGATACAGTCTGAAGATCAGGTCAGCGGGACTCCCTTATGAATTAAATTGGGTGGAGAGCAGCGAGAGAAAAAGAAGAATCAAGGGTGATCTTAGGTTCTTGGTTTGAGCAACTGAATGGATGATGGTGACATTTTACTGAGACAGGGAGTGCTGAGGGAAGAGGGTGGGAATACAAGGGCAATCGGGAGTGCCGTTTTGGCCACGTTACATTTGAGAGGTCTATCTGATAGGCAAGCAGAGATGTCAAATAGGTCACTGGATATATGAGGCTGCAGCTTAGAAGAAAGGCCTGGGTCACAAACATAAATTTGGGAGTGATGACTGTCTAGACAGATGTTCTTCAAAGCCATGCGGCTGGATGAGAGCCTCTGTGAAGATTTTAGATGGAGAAAAGCCCAGGGACTGAACCCCGGGTCACTGCAATGTTCAAAGGCTGGGGAGACAAATTTAGTAGAAAAAGAAGCTGGTCAGTTCTTTTGTACAAATTTGAGTTTCAAATAAGTTAACATATATTAAATGACGAGAATCACATATTTACCACCTTATGGAGGGCCCAACTCCTTCCAAGTCTGTCTTCTAAGAGATTCTGGCCTCTTCCTTTCTGAACAGTTCAAAACACTTCTAAACAGAATAGCACTTTTTTCTTTTATGTTACACAATGGTTTCTTCAGACTGCACAGTCATCCTGGTAGAAAACTAGTTAAGTACAACACAAATAGCACTCAGCTACGGCTTTTCCATAAAGTTCCATAATCCAATAACCACCTCATACCTAAAAGGCTATGGGTAACTTGAAACCAGAAGCCTAATTTGTGTCATCCGTTATTCTTTCGAGCTGTTCACTTCCCCATTGCACAGTAACTTTCTCCAGCCTTTTATTGATCTTGCGAAAAGCCTGAAAGGCCTCAAGACACCTGATGGTCCACATCCCTTCCTCCCAGTGCAGCCCCCCTTCCTACCAACAAGAAGCACAACATTTTTACATTTCCACTTTTAAACTTTAGAGATTTCCACCCAGGGACGCATACTTTTAAAAAATAAGAGAGAGAGGCCAGGCGCGGTGTCTCACACCTGTAATCCCAGCACTTTGGGAGGCCGAGGAGGGCAGATCACGAGATCAGCAGATCGAGACCATCCTGGCTAACACGGTGAAACCCTGTCTCTATTAAAAACACAAAAAATTAGCCGGGCGTGGTGGCAGGCGCCTGTAGTTCCAGCTACTCAGGAGGCTGAGGCAGGAGAATGGCATGAACCTGGGAGGCAGAGCTTGCAGTGAGCCGAGATCGCGCCACTGTACTCTAGCCTGGGCGACAGAGCGAGCCCCTGCATCAAAAAAAAAAAAAAAAAGTAAGAGAGAGGAAGTACCTCCAACTAGGTCAAAGTTGGCATCAGGAATGCAATCTCAAGGCAAAAATCAGCAGAAGTAAAGCTGAGTTTTGGGCCTGGGGCAAACTTACACCTGTAGGGCGACAAACTGGGTAGGCTTAGTTTCAGGTCCAGGAGTGCCTAACTCCAAGAGTGCCAAATTCCTAGAATGGCAATGCCATTCATTCATTAACAAATATTAGTATGCACCTATGATGTACCAAGGACTGTTCTGGGTCCAAGAGCCTACCGGTGAATACAACAGACAGCAATCCCTGCCCACAGGGTGTTTATGTTATGGTGGGTGAGGGAGTGGGAGGGCAGACAATAAGCAAGAACAATGTAATAAGGTAGGGAAAGGGCATATGGAATGTTCAGGGAAGGGATTACACGTTTAAATAGGGTGGTCAGGGCAAATTCCTAGCTGTGGTATTTCAAGTGCCTCAGGAAGGTGTCTTCTGTACCTCAACCCCACCATCACTACACCTCAGCCCCTTGAAGGAATGGCATGGTATGTCCGGTTACCGGCACAAATATTTGCCAATATCTTATATTTAAGACAAAGGGAGCTCCGAGATCCAGACCTTGCCCTTGGAGAACTTACAGCCTTCCAGGTGGAAAAACAACTAAGCAGTGTTAACGGCTTTACTGAGGTGTAAACAAAGTGCTTTAGGACACAGGATAACTGGCAATTCTGCTTGGGGGAAGAAGTATGTGTTCAGTAAGACCGTTCCAAAGGAGGTGACTTTAGAACTCAAACTTGAGGGATGGATAGGAATTAATGTCAGGGAGGGGGAATGGGGGAGGAAAGTTACCTTTTTAGGAAGAAAAAAAGGAACGCTTTGAGCAAAGTCCCAGAGATCGGAATAGGGAGGACATTTTCTTCCTATCCTTGTCTATGGTACTCCATCCATCCCAAGACAAAACTAGCACACGATCACCCTCAGGCTCTCTGGTATGGCTGTCAGGAAATCCATATCACTTACCACTCCCTCATTTCTCCCCTAGCCAGCAGGAGAGGAAGAACTTGAGTCAGGCACACATCCCTAGAATCCAGGGTTACCCTCCCCTAACTTCAGGACAATTACCACAGAGCTGAAAACCCGGGAGATTTCATTCATCTACGTACACTCAGGGATGTGTACTTATAGTGGTAACGTGGCAACTGGCCCATGTTGGAAATGAAGTGGGTAAGACATCAGTAAGGTAAGTAGTCCATAGTCTCGGCAGTGCAGCTAAGGTGGAATCAAGGAGCAAAACATATACTTGGGCTTGGAAGGAAATTTTTGAATCACTTAGTCCTCATCCATGAGCTATTCAGTGTTCCCAACATCTAGGACAATAGAGGTAGTGTGACAGGATAGGAACACAAGCTCTGCCTCCGAGATTTTGAGGGCAAGGCACTTAACTTCTCAGTCTCTTTTTCATCATAATATGGTTATAACTGTAGTACCTACTGTACAGAGTTATTGTGAGGATTGCATTTTTATCTAAAGAACTTATCACAGTGTCTGGCTCAATGGAGCCTAACAACCAGAGCCTAACAAGCTCAGAGAGCCGGAATACTACATATACTCACAGATCAGTTACCCCAGAACAGGCCTCCAGCTCCATTTCACTGCTCTGACCAGGAGTGAGACACCTGAAATTGTGTTACCAGAAACGTTCATCCCCTGCCCAAAAAGAGCCTCACAAGCCAAGTTGGTGGTGCTTTTCTACTAGGGTGCTAAAAACCAAACAACCAAACACGCAGAAAACTTCATCAAGGCCACGTCTCTGCATTAAACATGGTTCCCACAGCGACAAAAGTCTTAAGTCATTAATACCTCAATATTAATAGATTTATGAGAGGTGGGGGTGGGGAGCTTAAAGAGCAGAAAATAAGCCAGTTAAATATAGGAGGTCCAGGATGTACAGAAGACTCATTTTTGCCACAAATATACAAGGTCTAGGGTCAACCCTGCCAAGCACAGTACTCTGGAATTTTACGCCCTCTAATCCTGAAGAAGCAGAGTACTGGGGGAAGAAAAGCTTGATTAGAAACTCACCACTTTTCAAGCCACCAGAATTCTAACCAAATGATTTCACCACCCCAAATCCCACCTCATTCAATGTTAAGGGTTGGAGGAACACCTTTTTCTGCCCCATTACAAACCAACACAGGAGACAGAAGCATTCTGTGCCCCTTCTGAGATCTCGGGGACCCTCCTCCAGTACCAGATCTCTCACAGCCTGCTTGAAGAGTGGCAATATAAAGCAGCTCCACAGCACACAGCTAGGTCCCCAGCCCCAAGCGCAGAGGGAGCCCACTGAGGCAGGACTCCAGCCAACCAGCCTCCAGCCTTTACCTGTGGCTGACTGGCCAACGCCAGAGAAGCCGCAATGTCGGAAGTCCGAAGAGAGTGCGGGTTAGCGACCCCGCTCGACGGCCGAGCGCTGTGAGAGGAACCCACGAAAAGGTGACTGGACGCCTTGGAGGGCGCAGTTCCCGCTAGGAGCTCGGCCCCGCCCCCGCACCCAGGGCCAGCTCTCGGGAGTGGCACCAGCTCGGGCTGGCGGGAAAAGCCCGGGCACTCCCCGCGAGGGGAGCCGGAGAGGAGAGGGAAGGCGGCTACCAGAGGGGCACAGCCCGCATTAGTGCTGGGTGGGTCAGGGAAGGGGCCAGAAGAAGCCCTGGAGAAAGAAAAGTGGCCGGGAGGGACCGCCCAAGCAGACGGGAGTCCAAGCCTGGGGAGTGCGGTCGGGAGAGGCGGACGGGGAGACGGGAGACGCGGTCAGCTAGGGAGAAGGAAAAACTGGGGGACCAGAGAGCGGGTAGGGAAGACGCACGACCCCGAGATGGGGGTGGGGGCGCTTCAGCAGCGAAAAGGAGCTGGGGGTCCAGAAGGAGCCCCGGACCGAGGGCGAGGGGGCGGCCGCTGGCTGCTGACCTACCTGTCACCTGCAACAAGTGCCTCCAGAGAGCGAGACGTCCCAGTGCCGGTTTCGAGGGAGGGTCTCCGGCTCCGGGAAGATCGCAACCCAGCTCCGGCAGCCGGCCCTTCTCACCCTCCCAGGAGGCGGAAAAAGCTGCAACTTTCCCTGGAGCGGGGAGGAGCTGGACTCTTAAAGGGGCCGCACAGCGCCCCGGGTTCCTTAGCAGGGGGCCACTCAGCCCGACAGGGAGCTCTGGGACCCAAAGCCTTGAGACACAAGAGGAATGTCCTTCCAGGTTAGGAATGGGAGCCTGGGGACTGAGAATAGGGGTCTAACACTAGACGTGCCTCCCCACCCCCTTACTTCCATCTGTTGGTCACTCTCTTAGACGGTGAAATCACCTGCCTCTTTCGTTCAGCTGAGTCAAAAGTTGTCAAATTGCCTCACACTTCTAAGAAGATAAAAGAGTATGAACTACCTAATTTGAGTAAATAAAATGTGATACCATTCTGATCCTTTGACTTGTGGCCTTTTATGGCAAATACATGTCTGTCTAAAATAGAAACGTTTTGGGCAAAAGTGTAGACTAAATTCACACACACACAGTCAAGGACACAACTGATTAAAATATCCACCTCACTAGTAATCAAAGAAAAGCAAATTAGAACAATAATGAGATTCTCTGGCAAAGATATTTGTTTTTTATTTTTTTAATAACACTTAATGATGAGAAAGTAGCCACTAAACAAGCTCTCTTAATTGCTGATAGGAGCATATGTTGGTTAAAACCCCTTTTAGAAAGCATGTGAGCAATATGTATCAATAGACTTTAAAATGTTTATACCTACCCAGTAATTGCAGATTCCTCTCCCTCCCTCTCCCATCCCTCTCCCCCTCATTTCACATCAGCAATTAAACATGCTCAAGTATCTACCATCTTAAAAAAAGATCCTCCCTACACAGGAGGTCCCTCTTCAGGTCCTCTTTATGAGCAAATGTATCGAAAATACATTTTCGATACATTTTCGATACAGGTGAAATTGGAATTTTTATTCCCTTACTTCTCATTCATTTCTTAGCTCTCAGCAGTCTGGCTTCCTTCCCCCACTGAAACTTCTCAATGAGATACACAATGACCCTCAGTGTCAATAAATCCATAAATAAGTAAGGTATTTTGGGTCCTTATTTTGTTTGACTTCTCCCCTACATTTAACACCGTTAACCATTTCCTTGTCCTTGAAACTTTCTATGGCATCTATGACATTTTACTCTTTTGCTTTTCCTCCTACTCCTTTGCTCTCTCCTCAGTGACCTTTGTAGGCCACTCTTCTGCTATCTGATCTCTGAAAGTCAGACATTCTCAGGGCTAGGATACATATACTCCCTCCCCAAATAATCTTTTTCACTCATTTGGCTTTAATTACCATATATATGGTCACAACTCTAATTCTATAACTCTACCCAGACTGCTTTATCGAGTTCTGTTTTCTTGACATCTCCACTTGAATGTCCTGCAGACACCTCAAATTCAACACATCCAAAGTTAAACCTACCATCTTTTCTCTTAAATTTGTTCCTCCTCCAGTATTTCCTATATCAGTAAATGACAACATGCCACTCAAGGCAATGGATTCACCATTCTAGATGCCATTAAGAACATTCATGATTCAACGGAGAAGGGCAAAATATCAACATTAACAGGAGTTTGGAAGAAGTTGATTCCAACCCTCATGGATGACTTTGAAGGGTTCAAGACTTCAGTGGAGGAAGTCACTACACATGTGGTAGAAATAGCAAGAGAACTAGAATTAGAAGTTGAACCCAGAGGCCAGGCGCAGTGGCTCGTGCCTGTAATCCTAGCACTTTGCGAGGCCGAGGCGGGTGGATCACAAAGGTCAGGAGACAGAAACCATCCTGGCTAACACGGTGAAACCCCGTCTCTACTAAAAATACAAAAAGTTAGCTGGGCGTGGTGGCGGGCGCCTGTAGTCCCAGATACTCGGGAGGCTAAGGCAGGAGAATGGCGTGAACCCGGGAGGCGAAGCTTGCAGTGAGCCCAGATCCTGCCACTGCACTCCAACCTGGGTGACAGAGCGAGACTCTATCTCAAAAAAAAAAAAAAAGTGGAACCCGGAGATGTGACTGAATTGCTGCAATCTCATGATAAAACTTGACTGACCAAGGAGTTGCTTCCTGTGTGAACAAAGAAAGTGATTTCTTTTTTTTTTTTTTTTTTTTTTTTTAGTTTTAGTTGTTTTTTTTTTTCTTTTATTGTAATTATTATTATTATTATTATTATTATTATACTTTAGGTTTTATGGTACATGTGCCCAATGTGCAGTAAGTTACATATGTATACATGTGCCATGCTGGTGCACTGCACCCACCAACTCGTCATCTAGCATTAGGTATATCTCCCAATGTTATCCCTCCCCCCTCCCCCCAACCCACAACAGTCCCTGAAGTGTGATGTTCCCCTTCCTGTGTCCATGTGTTCTCATTGTTCAATTCCCACCTATGAGTGAGAATATGCGGTGTTTGGTTTTTTGTTCTTGCGATAGTTTACTGAGAATGATGATTTCCAATTTCATCCATGTCCCTACAAAGGACATGAACTCATCATTTCTTATGGCTGCATAGTATTCCATGGTGTAGATGTGCCACATTTTCTTAATCCAGTCTATCATTGTTGGACATTTGGGTTGGTTCCAAGTCTTTGCTATTGTGAATAATGCCGCAATAAACATACGTGTGCATGTGTCTTTATAGCAGCATGATTTATAGTCCTTTGGGTATATACCCAGTAATGGGATGGCTGGGTCAAATGGAATTTCTAGTTCTAGATCCCTGAGGAATCGCCACACTGACTTCCACAAGGGTTGAACTAGTTTACAGTCCCACCAACAGTGTAAAAGTGTTCCTATTTCTCCACATCCTCTCCAGCACCTGTTGTTTCCTGACTTTTTAATGATCGCCATTCTAACTGGTGTGAGATGGTATCTCATTGTGGTTTTGATTTGCATTTCTCTGATGGCCAGTGATGGTGAGCATTTTTTCATGTGTCTTTTGGCTGCATAAATGTCTTCTTTTGAGAAGTGTCTGTTCATGTCCTTCGCCCACTTTTTGATGGGGTTGTTTGTTTTTTTCTTGTAAATTTGTTGGAGTTCATTGTAGAAAGTGATTTCTTGAGATGGAATCTACTCCTGGTGAAGATGATGTGAACACTGTTGAAACAACAGCAAAGGATTTAGAGGCCGGGCGCAGTGGCTCACTCCTGTAATCCCAGCACTTTGGGAGGCCGAGGAGGGCGGATCATGAGGCCAGGAGATTGAGACCATCCTGGCTAACACGGTGAAACCCCGCCTCTACTAAAAATACAAAACGTTACCAGGCATGGTGGCCAGCGCCTGTAGTCCCAGCTACTCGGGAGGCTGAGGCAGGAGAATGGCGTGAACCCAGAAGGCGGAACTTGCAGTGAGCCGAGATCCCACCACTGCACTCCAGCCTGGGTGACAGAGTGAGACTCCGTCGCAAAACAAAAAAAAAGGATTTAGAATGTGACATAAACTTAGTTGATAAAGCAGCAGCAGGGTTTGAGAGGATTGACTCCAATTTTGGAAGAAGTTCTACTGTGTGTAAAAGGAATCAAACAGCATCACACGCTACAGAGAAATCATTTGTGAAAGGAAGAGTCAATCAATACAGCAATCTTCATTGTTGTCTTATTTTAAGAAATTGCTATAGCCACCCCAGGCTTCAGGAACCATCACCCTGATCAGTCAGCAGCCATCAACATCAAGGTGAGACCTCCCATCAGCAAAAAGATTACAACTCACTGAAGGCTCACAGGATCATTTGCATTTTTTAACAATAAAGTTTTTCTTTTTTTGAGACAAGGTCTCGCTCTGTCACCACCCTGGAGGGCGGTGGCACAATTGTAGCTCACTGTAGACTCTATCTCCTGGGATCAAGCGATACTCCCACCTCAGCCTCCGAGTTGCTGGGACTATAGGCACACACCACCATGTCCAGCTATATATTTTTAAAAGTATTTTATTAGAGACAGGCCTCACTATGTTGCCCAGGCTGGTCTCTAACTCCTGAGCTTAAGTGATCCTCCTGCCTTGGCCTCCCAAAAGTGCTGGGATTACAGGCATGTAAAGTATTTTTCAATTAAGGTCATTGGTTTTTTAGACATAATTCTATTTCACACTTAATAGACTGCAGTATAGTGTAAACATAACTTTTATATTACTGGGAAACTAAAAAATGTATGCGACTTGCTTTATTGTGGTGGTCCAGAACCAAACCCACAGTATCTCCAAGGTATACCTGTATGCAAGAATTTTTATTAAAATATTGATAGTGGGCAGTGGCTCACACCTGTAATCCCAGCACTTTGGGAGGCTGAGGCAGGCGGATCACGAGGTCAGGAGATCGAGACCATCCTGGCTAACACGGTGAAACTCCGTCTCTACTAAAGATACAAAAAGTTAGCCGGGCGTGGCGGCATGCCCCTGTAGTCCCAGCTACTCAGGAGGCTGAGGCAGGAGGATGGCGTGAACCCAGGAGGCAGAGCTTGCAGTGAGCCGAGGTTGCACCACTGCACTCCAGCCTGGGCGACAGAACAAGACTCTGTCTGAAAAAAAAAAAAAAGATAGATAGATAGACAGACAGACAGACAGATAGATAGATAGATAGATAGATAGATAGATAGATCCTGCGTGTCTCTAGGTGATGGAACTAAACAAATTTTTAGTTTTGCTCCTACTTTTCTGTCTTTTTCAACTTTCTTTTAATGAGCATGTATGGCTTTGATAATATTTTTTAAATCTTCTTGAAAAATCTTCAAAAGCTAAAAAAAAAATTTAATTCTAGCAGACAAAACAGTAAAAATCCATCTCCCAGGCTCTACCCAGAGTTTGTTTTTTTTTTTTTTTTTTTTTTATGCTTTAGCCCTTCAATACACCGCCCCACCCTGAAGTGTGAGGCCACTTTGAAAAGGAAATCCTTAGCCTAGATGATGGATTGATAGGTGCAGCAAACCACCATGGCACATGTAAACCTGCACATTCTGCACATGTATCCCAGAACTTAAAGCAAAATTAAACAAACAAACAAACAAACAAACAAAAAAACGGAAATCCTTTTGTTCTGTCTAGCTTTGCTAATTCAGCTCTCCCTCCAGAGCCCTCTACTCAGCCTTGGACTTTGAATGTGTTCCGCCCCCTAAATCTGGCCTGTGGGAACTCATACCAGGCACTTCTCTGCTCCTTCTTTGCAGGTGGTGCTTGTCAGGAGCTGGAAACACTTTCAGCCAGAAGTAACTTTGGAAACATTTTGTCCAACTCTCTTATTCCTCAGCAAAATTTTAAGCTTTACTTCTTTATATGTGTGCAGTTTCTCACTGTCCAAGGTACCCCTCACTAAAGAGGATGTGAGGATTTGACCCCTCTTCTCTAAGACAGTCTTACTGACCAGCTTCAAATGCACAGAGAGACAAACATAAATAATGAACCCAAGCAAAGTTAGTCAGTGGCCTGTTTACATATATTCTGTGCTTTGCAGACTGCTGCCCATTTCTGTTTTATCCTCCTCGTCTGCCACAAGTTCAAATTCTTATACTAAACATTGAAAGAGGTCTAATGAGAGCACACCCAGGCACTATCCTGGCAAAAATGTAAACAGGAATGTATGAATTACCACCCCATGTATAGTATATGATCTCCTGACCCATTGTGAATGATTGAATTCAATGAGTCGATTTCGCCACGTTGAGAGAGTTTGGACCAGTGCAAACTTTAAAGATGAAGATTTTCCTCAGCCCCAGGTGACAGGATACCTCAGTATTGAGCAATTACTCTTTTGAAACAGTTTTAAATATTTCAAAAATATATAAACATATGGAGAATAATATAACAACAAGGACATGCGCACTACCCAGCTTATGAAGTAATGCATTACCAAAACAGTCGAAACTCTCTGTGTCCTCCTCCATCCTAAGGTTTTCACAATCTCAGATTTGGTCTTGATTATTTCCATGAAATCTGATTTTGCCACACTGAGCAAGTTCTGACCAGTGCAAACCTAAAAAGATGGAGATTTTCCTCAGCTCCAGGTGACAGGATACCATGAAATTCCTTGTATGTCTATACACATTTACTAAATATGTGTTTATCTCTAAACAATATGTAGTACTTTACAGAAATATTATCTTTCTGTATGTAACTTCTGCAATTTGCTTTCCTCACTCAATATTATTCTTATGAGATTTATCCCTGTTGATAGAGATACATTTATTTTCACTGCTATAGAGCATTCCAGGGCATAACAAGATTGCAATTTATATATCTGTTTTGCCATTGATCAGGTACCTTTTAATTGCCAAAGTTTTAATTCTGGTTGCCAGGACACTCCCTTTTCATCTCATGTTGAGTTTACTTTTGTAAAAATCAAAATTAAAAAAAAAAAAAAGGCTTCCTAACACAGCAAATTTAGTACACCAGTGGTCTACAGTAAGTATAAAGTGTAAAAAGTAAATTCAAATCTCTCATTCTGTCAAGATCGAGGTTTCTCAATCTCTACACTGTTGATATTTTGGAATGGATATTTCTTGGGGTGGGAGGATGGTGCTATCCTGTGCACTGCAAGATGTTTAGCAATGTATCTGACCTCCATCCACTAAATGCCTCTATCCACTAGATCACTTTCCAATTTGTGACAACCAACAACGTCTCCAGATATTGACCAATGTCCCCAGTTGAGAACCACTGGTTAAGATGTACTGAGTACCCACTACATGTGAAGCACTTTAATAGGTACTATGAGAAAATAGATGAACAAACACTGGGGAAAAAAGGCCGTTCATTCAAATATAAATATATTGTGCTACTTAGGCACTGGGGTTTTGGTGACTCTTTCCTCTGGGAGTTCACAGAATGGGGTAGGGGAAGGCAGGCAAACTAAAACATAAATTTACAATACAGTGTGGAAAGTACAAAGCTGGGGAGATGCTCAGGTTATGGGAGAATGCCTCAGAAGGCCATTTACATCAGCCTGATTGGGGAGTGGTCAGTGAAGGGTTCCTGGAAGAAGAAATTGCTTCTCTGAATCTTAAAGGATGAGTAGGAATTAGCTAGACCAAAAAGGTAGAAAGGCATTCCAGGCAGAAGAAGAGCATAAGCAAAAACAGAAAGGCTAGAAACACTGGATATGTGCAAAGGGAGTGCAAAGAAGTTGCTGGAGCATAAGGTTAAAGGAAAAAGTGATGATAGATGAGGCTAAAAGGATGATGTATTAGTTTATAAGAAAGTACCAAAAACTGAGTGGATTAAATAACAGAAACTTGTTTTCTCACAGTTCCGGAGGCTAGAAATCTGAGATCAAGCTATCGGCAGGGTTGGTTCCTTCTAAGGGATGTGAGGAAAATCTGTTCCATGCCTCTCTCCTAGCTACTGGTGCTGTGCTGGAAATCTCTGATATTTCTTGGCTTGTAGAAGCATCATCCCAATCTCTGCCCTAATCTTCACATGGCACTCTTTTTGTATATGTGTCTCTGTGTCCAAATTTCCCCTTCTTATGAGGATACCAATCATGTTGGATTAGGGTCCATCCTAATGACCTTATCTTAACCAATTACATATGCTATGACCTTATTTCCAAATTAGCGTACGTTATTAGGTACTGGGGATTAGAAGTTCAACAGATGAATTTGGGGGTACACAATTCAACCCATAACAGGTAGGTAGGTACTAGAACAACAGAGGCCTTGTGAGTCATGTTAAAGAATTTGAACTTTATCCAGTAGCTAATTACAGCCATTTGAGGAGCCCTGAGATTCCCTACTCCATCATTTTGGTGATATCACTCAAATAATTTTTCATTCTTTTGTGACTAAATAATATTCCACTATGTGGATATACCATATTTTGTTTATCCACTCAAAAGTTGACGGGCCATTGAGATTTTTCCATGTTTTGGCTACTACAGATAATGCTACCATAAACATTCATGCATGAGGTTTTTGTAATCATATGTTTTCAAAATGCTTGTGTATCTACCTAGGATTGGAATTGCAGATCACGTAGTAACTCTATGTTTAACCTTTTGAGGGATCGCCAGACTGCTTTCCAAAGTGACTGCACCATTTTACATTCCCATCAGCAATACGTGAGGGTTCCAATGTCTCCACATTCTCAATAGCACTTGTTATTATCAGTCTTTTTCATTACAGACATCCCTGTGGGTGGAAATTGGTATCCCATTGTGGTTTTGATTAGCATTTTCCTAATAACTAATACTTTTGAGCAACTTTTCATGTACTTGTTAACCATTAGTAGTATACCTTCTTTGAAGAAATGTCTATTCAGAACCCTTGTCCATTTTTAATTAGGTTGTCCTTTTTGTTGTTGTGTTATAAGAGTTCTTTATATAGCTTATTTATACTTTTGAAAAGAGAGGTGAGTAGGAGGAAAGGAGAAGGACATTCTTAGGAGGGGAAGTTTCATGGAGTTGTATGCAGACATAAACAGCAGGTTTTATGGTTTGTTTCAAGAGGAGAGTCCAAGTCAGGGGAAAACGTACTAAGTTGTATTGAGGATGTGTCCTTTATGGTTAAGGCCAAGTATGTGCGGGACTGGTTTGTTCTTTGGAAGTTGGTAATGCAGGGCTGAAAACTTTTAAGGCCTATTTTCAAAGATTTATTCTGGTTGGTAATTCATTTTAATAAAAGCATCTTTCAGGGAAAGAAAGCCAATATTTACCAGGATATGAAAGCAAAAATTGGGGCTGCTTGTTAGACAATGCAATGACAATTTTTTAGTTTTATTTCCCTTTCATCCTCTAGCAATGTTTGACACCATTGCCCATGCCTGCCTTATTACAATCTCCTCTCCCGTGGTTTCTGGACATCATGACCTCCTTGTTCTCCTATCTCTCTGACTGTCTTTCCTAATATTTTTGGACTCCACTTTTTCTGCCAATATCTTAACACTGCAAGGCTTAAATGTCATATTAATTTATTCAGGAAAAATCTGAGGTCACTAACATTTACTAGTGCCTGTTACATGCACTGTTTTTTAGGAGTTAGAAGTATAGCAGTAAAGTCTTGCACACATGCAACTTATATTCTAAGTCAGAGAAAAATAATAGCACTAATAGCAAATGCATATAGCACTTACTACTATCCTAAGGTACTAATCTAAGATACACAAACACAAGCATGCACATGCACACACGTGCACACACACTCACACACATTTAGTCCTCACAAAAGTCCTATGATGCAGATACTATTATTACACCCATTTTACAGATAAGGAAACTAAGTCACAGAGAGGTCAAATGGTTAACTCAGTATTTGAAGCCAGACAGTGTGGCTTCAGATTCCATAGTCTTAACTAGTACTCTGTGTTGTCTCTCAGCAATAAATAAATAAATATATCATATTCATGTGTGTGTGTGTATAATACGTATACACACAAGATATATATTTGTAAGTGTATGGGGTTATGTGTATATTGCTACATATATTTGGAAAAGGATGTTAAATGGGACTTTTTCTGTTGTTTCCCAAAGTTTTGACTGAGGCTTCAAAGTTAAAGACATACATACTAGGGGTAGTCATACATTCTAAAGAGGGATGTTAGACAGATTCCCACAGGACTTGCTAAGAGGTAACCAAACTGGTATTTCAATTACTAATCCCCACCACTCAACTCCAGAATTATTATAAGATAATTCTAGAGATTAATTGAAGCAACAAAGAGGATTTTTTGAAGGGAACTCATTGGAGTAGAAAGCACTATGGTTCCCCTGCTCGAGCCAAGCAAAAATGATCCTAATTAAACCTTTCGAAGAGAGACTGGCATCTCACCCCCAGGCTGGAGGCTTGCTGCACTACAGAAATTTTAGCCTTTGTTGCTACTGAAACAGGATGAGTTCATGAGAGAACCTTGCATATGTCCTCTAGTGCTATGAAAAGATAGAAACTTATACTTGACTTTTACCTAAAATCTGAAGGCGGAAGCCTGGTTTAAATTGCTCATAACGGCAGAGCAAAGAAAGAGATCTAGACTTCCAAGGGACCATGTTTGTTGTGGACCAGGTAGTTTCTTTTGAGCATAGCTGGCAACTCCTGCATAAAAATGAGGATCCCATGAATAGAAAGTTGTAGGGGCAACAGCCAAGAGGGAAGATGGTCAGATGGTACATTGTTCCTATCAGGGAATAGTGTAGGGAAGAGATCCCTGCTAGCAGGAAGAGGAGTTAGAAGGTCCCTGAATAAACCACGAAAGCACACTACAAGAAAAGGCAGTATTTGGGCATCTACGTCACAAAGGATATTCATAGCCAGATTACACCAACACCAGTCAATTCAGCTTCTCACTGTCCCTTTACGATTCCCCTCTCCCTACCCACCCCACCCCTAAGCCCTGGAGGAGACAGAAGCAGTAGAACAAGCAGGGGAGGAGGTAGAGCAAGAAGAATAAAAGAACAGACCAAGTCACTTTTCTCACTAGAGATCTGTGGGATTGCCAGTCAAGCTGCACTGGAGGTTCGGGACTGGAGGAGAAGTTTTAAACTGGATGTGAGATGGAAGTTTTGATTTGACTGAAATTTTAAGTGCCTACAAATTAAACTATTGTAAATATCTGAGAGTAACCAAAAAGCGAGTGGGTTAAATACATAACATAATATGGGATAGTGAAACGTTACCCAGAAAATCAGAGTAAAGGAATAGAGTCATATTTTATATATGTTAGTCAAGCAAAGCCTCTCAAAAGAGGTGACACTAACAAGGTACAGAAGCAAGCCATGGGAATGTCTTTGGTCCTCATCTCTCTTCAGTATACTCATTCTCCTTAGAAGATCTTAGAATAGAAGCTTGTAAGATAGACAGGGAGCAGATTATGAAAGTCTTTCTAAGTCATGTATGTATAAGACGCAATTTTGAGAACCACCGAGAGCCATTGAGTTTCTCCGTGATCCGATTTGGATTTGGGGAAGAGTACTTTGGCAGTGGTATGGAAAATAGACTGGAAGTAGGATAACTATCCCAATGACTTCAATTTCCCCCTGCTGACTCTTAATCTTGTATCTCTACCCTACATTTTCTCCTGATCTTCAGACTTGTATGTTTAAAGGCTACCAGCCATCCCCACCTTAATGATCACAACCACCTCAAATTCAACTTTTCCAAACTTAAACTTCATCTTCCTTACAAATCTTTTCTGTCCCCAGTGTTTTCTATCCCAGTGAATAGCACTACCATCTACCTAGTAGCACAAAACAGAAACCGTCCCCACACCTAACTAGTCCCTAGATCCTGTTGTTCTCATCACCTAAGTAGATTTTAAATTCCTTCCTACTGTCACTGCCTTAACTCAGGCCATAATCATCTCTCACCTGAACTACACAAACAGCCTCCTGACTGGTTACCCTAATTCCAGTCTACTTTCCACACCACTGCCAAAGTAGTCTTCCCCAAATCCAAACAAATAGGATCATGGAGAAACTCAATGGCTGTCGGTGGTTCTCAAAACTGAGTCTTATACATGGCTTTGAAAGACTTTCATGATCTGCTCCCTGTCTGCCTTACAAGCTTCTATTTTACCATTCTTTGTCTTGACCATTCTGTTTCTAGGCAACCTAAATGATTTTCATTTTCCTCCAAACACCAAGTTCTCTCATGGCTCTTCCATCCTCCTTTTATCTTCTCCAGGCCAAGCCTTACTTATCCTTTGACTCAGATATGATCTCTTCTGGAAAGCCTCTCCTGTACCCTGCTAGTGTGGGTGTCCCTCCCCTATGCTCCCATTGTTCCATAACACTATTTATATATTTCTGACATAGTACTCACTACATAGTATTTGCATTGTCTTTTCAAGTGGTTGCCTTCACCACTAAAACATGAGCTCTTCGAGATCAAGATCTATATCTTATTAACCTCTGTATTCATAAGGCCTGCATCTGAAATAGGTTCCCTTTTAAAATCCAAACTGTTCTTCTGCCCAGACTCTTCTTTCCTTCACTCCCCCTTGCACTTTGAATTCCTAGTCACTCCTAAAGATTCAATTTATCTACCCCTATAGGGTGTTTGTATGCCAAACAACTAGCTGATTTATTTCTCCTAGGGTTTATTCTCAACCAAAAACAATATTGCTTCCCCCTGCCCAGGGGACATTTTTGGTTGTCACAACCAAAAAGAGAAGTGCTACTGGCATCTAGTGGGTGGAGGCCCAGGATGCTATTAAACATCTTATAATGCACAGGACAGCTTCCCACAACAAAGAAGTGTCCAGCCCCAAGCTCAGTAGTTCTGAGGGTAAGAAACCTTTCCCCTTAGCTGTGGTGTACTTTTCAGCCTTGTTTCTCTTGTGCTGAATTACAGCGTTTCCTGTGAAATTCAGTCCTGCATTCTGGAGTCCAAGATAATGACGAGGAAAAAGGAGTCATAAAGATAAAATTCTTGTGGGCTGGGGTTTCATTTGGTCTTGCTGATGAGCAAAACACATTTGCACATATGCTAAAACCCATATTTGGGAAAACATTCACTTACAGAGAGACGTGCCATTTGTAAGATGGGACTTTAAATTCAGAGAATACTTTAAAGCCACTTTTTTGACTCAAGCTAAGCACACTAGACAAACTCCTATACAAGTGAAAAAAGAGAGGAAAATAATTATTTGTTGAGCTATTTCTATAATGCATCATCTCTTTTAATCATCACACTAGCACTATAAATTAGGCACTATTATTATCTCCACTTTAAAGATGAGAAAACTGTTGCTCAGATAAGTTAGGTAACACATTAATGTTAAATGAAGAAACAGGGGCTTAAATCCAATGTCTTTCTATTATACCACGCAAGGATGATTCAGTGTTCAAAGCACAAAGAAATTAAAATGTTTTCTAACGCTTGCAACATTTTGTTTGTGCTGTCAAACTTAAAGAAAAAAAAAGCAGTTTGGCATTCACTCCAAGTCCAGTTAACCCTTTGTTTGAGTCTCCTCACTTGAGTAGGACGCATCTGCCTTTGGTATATTTCCATCTAGGGGCACTGTAGTTCAATAGGATCTTGCCTGGGCTAGGAATCAGAAGATGTGAACTTGTTCAATTTTTTTTTTTAATGACTGTGGCAATTATCTCACTATTTCTTGGTTTCTCATTTGCAAAATTATATTTTATTATGATAATAATATACTATGATAAATATGATATATCCAACATATAGGCCTTTTTTTTTTTTTTTTTTTTTTTTTTTTTTTTTGAGATGGAGTCTCACTCTGTCGCCCAAGCTAGAGTGCAGTGGCACGATCTCGGCTCACTGTAAACTCTTCCTCCCGGGTTCAAGCAATTCACCTGCCTCAGCCTCTGGAATAGCTGAGATTACAGGCGCCAGCCACCAAGCCCGGCTAATTTTTGTATTTTTCATAGAGACGGGGTTTCACCATGTTGGCCAGGCTGGTCTCGAATTCCTGACCTTGTGATCCACCCGCCTCGGTCTCCCAAAGTGCTGGGATTACAGGCGTGAACCACCACGCCCGGCCACATATAGGCCTTTCTAATATGCAACTTCAGGGTCCCTTTTCAGGCCAAGACTCCCTAGCCAAAGGCCCCTAGGATTCAGTCTTCTTTTCTCTTTCCGAAAGTACTGCCACCCCTTCTATCCTTTTGGGTTGCTTCTCAATAATCCTTTTCCCCCATTCTGTGAAGTGGGACATGGTCTCAATCCTCCAGAAGACAATCACAGGAATTCTTCTACTATAACCAGTTACAGCACTACTAAACTATTTTTCCCTTACAAGGAGTAACTATTGCATTAGCCAGATTCAGAGAAAAACATGGACTGTGCGACTTTTCTGTTGTTATTAGGAATACCATCAAACACTGCTCTAGCACTGTTCATAATGCTTCACAGGAATGGTGGTCATTGTAATAGGAGTGTACATATCATATAATGCCTCAATTACTCAACTGTCAACAGCTGCCTCAATGCAAAGGGCAGTTTGGGATGAGGCAGCGTATAAGCAGAACATTGCACGCTATAATTTGCATTAATAGCCTTTCCACCCACTATGCTTGTATCTACTCTAATATCACAAGCTTCATCTTCAAGGATCTTGAAGTCACATCTCCACTACTTTGCTGTTGCCATTCCATTTTTCATAATGCAGCTCAAAGTTTCTCTCTTCAGACTTACAAGGAGGAGCTATCTGCAAATCGCTTCATCTGGGTTTAATCCCTGCTTCCTTTTCCTAAAATTTTCTTTATAATTCTTCTTGCACTCTTACTTGACAATCTTAAAATTGTTCTTACTGTGTATCCAAAGGTATGTAAGAATGAGGCTTGACACAAATAAACTGCAATCAGATGTGAAGGCAGTTACTAGGGAGCTTCTGCAAATTTGTCGAGTCCTGGCACTCATTTTAAGCAAACAAACAAGTTTATTGAGAGTTCACCCTGCCCAGATACCTTTCTATTTGAAGCTCAGTAAATGTGCAACTACCTCACCTCAGCATGAACTGAAAAGTTACAACAAGATTTCCAAAAGAAAAGTATTTGACAAGCAGAGTTAAAGTGAAAATTAGTATTTTCTTTAAAAAAATAAGATTGGGTTCCTCTGTGCTCCAAGTCCTATGATTGTTCTTTGACAAATTTTTTCACATTGTTATCTCTTTTGTTAGATCTTCAAAAAAGCAGACTCGCAAACAGGATGTTTTAAAAGTGAAAACCATGGGCTTGAAAAATAATAGAAAGAACGAGCAAGAAGAATAGTGTCCAAATTCCATCCTTCTGTTGCTACTGCTAACTGTCCAGAAAGGGGAACTGGTAGACAGTTGATGCTTCAGTTGCTGTGAAGTAGTGAAGTAAATAATAATACGGGAGGCCTCTAGGAAGAAAGACTATGTGTTGACACCAAATCAGCCAGCGTAGAGTAGCCTCCACTCTGTATGTCTCTGCCTGGACAAATTCCGTCTCTCTGGAGGCTATTTTCCCAGCCTAATTTATAAACATCATGACAAAAGAGTTGGTTATTTGGGGTCAGCATAACACCGGGCAGTGGAAAAGCAAATACAGAGGACAAGATGTTCTACACGTACATAATAGTGTCATTTCTTTTGAGGAGACACAGGAATCAAATAACAGGGATTTTTGGCTCTTCGGATTCTGAAGGAAAACAAAATGACCTTGGCATCTAGCAAATAAGCTCGAATTCAGAGGATTGAAGTTATTACCCAAAATAAGATTAGATTCTGCCCTGTGGGGACACATTTGTATTCCACAGTCAATTTGGGATTAACCTTTTCAGGGCTGGTGGAGAATTAATTGGTTCTTTACTTCTCTCTCTGGACTGCCTCAGGCTCTAGAGGTTTCCATGTATTCCAAAGGAGATTTGTGCAGGGCAGCCAGCTGTGCAACTGTGACTTATTTACTCATGCTTCTGGCATAGATTCCTCTGAGTGTGAGACCTGGAGAAGGCGCCCCTCCCAAAGAGCACACAAGCCCAACCCAGTGTAGCAGGACTTTGTGTGGGTGAGGTCCATCCAGTGCATCAATTATGACAGTCCAGAAAGGGACTGATCTGTGAAACCTCCCCAGGTCTGTTTCCTCCTCCACGGTGTTTCTCTTTTCTTCAGTTGCTCCTGCTTTGTCCACACTACCACAGATGGGGCAGTTATGGTAATTCCAAAAGCCCAAGAATTCAAGCTGGCACTGCCTCAGGAACTGTGTGTTTTTAAAAGAAGCATACAAGTTCAATATGCATAGTTTAAAAAAGATATCCATCAAAATGTTAACAGTGATTATTTCTGTGGAGTGGGATTACTGCAAATTTTTGTTTTCCTCTTTGTGGTTTCCTACATTTTCTGTTTTGATCATGAATTATTTGTGTAGGTTTTTCAATTTTCTTCTTTTAAAAAGGTAAGCTTCGCAGATGAATCATTTGTATTTCCCTAGTGCTCTATCTCCAAGCACTGTAGAACAGCCCTGAAAGTGTACAGAAAAACACCCAAGTGGGGAGTTTCACTTCCAGCGTTATTTTTCTTTAAAATCATGGAGATAAGGCAAAGGATGAAGATATGAACACAAGTTATCAGCGGAGCCTCAGCAGAAAAAATAATTCACTCCAAATGGCTCAAATGAAGAGAATTTGTGAAAAACCATTTATAGGAAGTGGTCAGGGTTATAGACCTTGTTATAGAAGAAACAAGGGATAGTGAGGTTTGAGTGGGAAACTGTTACCACCCCTACAGCCAAGGGATAAGCGAAGAAACAAAGTTACCAGAGCCCAGCAAGTGCTGCGTCTATGGAGGAGGAGTTGGCCAGTGGGTGCTCTAGTTGTTTAAGAATGCAGCTACTGCCAGGGATGCAGTGCACAGCAGAGAGAGTAGGGAAGAAATATCCCTGACGCCTCTCTCCTTCACTCTCTGATCTCCTATTATTTTTACCGCTTTACCAAACCCAATGCAAGCCAAGGCAAGGGAACCAAGAATATGCAGTCCATAGGAGTAAACCTCCTAAGACATAAGGAAGGACTAGGAAGAGTAAAAAATGGATGAAGGTAGGAGATAAAGACCATCTAGCAGTCTACTCCTTTTATTTGAAAAACCACTTTATTGAGAAATAATTGACATAAAAAATTATACATATTTAATGTCTACAACTTGAAGAATTTGGAGAAAAGTATACACACCTGAAAAAATAACCACAATCTATGTCACAAACACATCCATCATCTCCAAAAGTTCCTTCCTGCTCCCTTCATTTATTATTTTTTATAAGAACAAAACATAAAATCTACTCTCTTAGCAAATTTTTAAGTATATAATACAGTATTGTTAACTGTAGGCATCATGCTGTACAGGAAATGTCTCGGACTCATTCATCTTGCGTAACTAAAGCCTTCCCATTTCCTAATACCTTCCCATTTCCTCCTCTCCCTAGCCCCCAACAACCACTATTCTACTCTCTGCCTCTATGAGTTTGACTATTTTAGATGCCACATTAGTGGTATCATGTGGTATTTGTCCTTCTGTGTCTAGACTATTTTACTTAGTATAATGTCCTCCAGGTTCATCCATGTGTTACAAGTGGTAGAATCCCACTCTAAGGCTGAATAATATTCCATTTTCTGTATATGCAGTAGTCCCCCCTTATCTGTGGTTTTACTTTCCACAGTTTCAGTTATCCCTGGTCAACTGTGGTCCTAGAATATTAAATGGAAAATTTCAGAAATAAACAATTCATAAGTTTCACGTTTTGTGTCATTCATAGTAGTATGATAAGATCTCACACTGTCCCACTCAGTCCCACCCTGGATATGAATCATCTCTTTGTCCAGTGTATCCATGCTGTATATGCTCCCTGCCCATGAGTCACTTAGGAGCCATCTAGGTTATCAGATCAACAGTGGCAGTATCACAGTGCTTGTGTTAAAGGAACCCTTGTTTTGCTTAATAATGGCCCCAAAGCACAAGAATAGGGATGCTGGCAATTCAGATATGCCAAAGAGAAGTTGTAAAGTATTTGCTTTAAGTGAAAAGGTGAAAGTTCCTGACTTAATAAGGAAAAAAAAAATCATATGCTGAGGTTGCTAACATCTATAGTAAGAACGAATATTCTATCCACGAAACTGTGAAGAAGGAAAAAGAAATTCGTGCTAGTTTTGCTGTTGCACCTCAGACTGTAAAAGTGATGATGGCCACAGTGCATGTTAAGTGCTTAGTTAAGGTGGAAAAGGCATCAAATTTGTGGGTGGAAGACATCAATAGAAACATGTTCTGGCCAGGCACAGTGGCTCACGCCTGTAATCCCAGCACTTTGGGAGGCCTAGGCGGGCGGATCACCTGAGCTCAGAAGTTCGATACCAGCCGGGGCAACATGGTGAAACCCAAACTCTACTAAAAATACAAAAATTAGCTGGGCATAGTGGCGGGCATCTGTAATCCCAGATACTCAGGAGGCTGAGGCAGGAGAATCGCTTGAACAAGCAGGCGGAGGTTGCAGTGAGCCGAGATCACGCCACTGCACTCCAGCCTGGGAGACAAAGGGAAACTCTGCCTCAAAAAAAAAAGAAAAAGAAAAAGAAAAAAGAAACATATTCTGACTGGCAGCAATGTATTGCTCCAGAAAGCATTGCGTCTATACAAAGACTTAGCAAGAAATCCCCTGAAATGAGCAAGCCATTTACTGTAAGGGATAGTTATACAGATTCAGGAATAGGTTTGGACTGAAAATATAGAAATTACTGGAGAGGCTGTGTCTGCCAGTGAAGAAACTGCTGCCACATGAGTACAGTACAATAAGATATTTTGCAAGAGGGACCACAGTCACATAACTTTTATTACAGTATATTATTATAATTTTCTATTTATTATTAGTTATTGTTGTTAATCTCTTATTGTGCCTAATTTATAAGTTAAACTTTATCATGGGTATGTATGTATAGGAAAAAACATAGCATATATAGGGTTTGGTACTATCTACAGTTTCAGGGATCCACTGGGGGTCTTGTAAAGTTATCTCCTGAAGATGAGGGAGAGACCACTATACCACGTTTTCTTTATTCATTGGTCCATCCACAGACATTTAGGTTGCTTCCATGTCTTGTCTATTGTGAATAATGCTGCAATGCAATGAACATGGGAGTGCAGATCCCTTCCAGATCCTGATTTCAGTTCTTTTGGCCATATACCCAGAAGTGGGATTCCTGGATCATCTGGTAGTTCTGTTTTCAATTTTTAAGGAAATTTCATACTATTTTCTATAGTATCTGTACCAATTTACATTTCCATTAACAGTGTTCAAGGGTTCCCTTTTCTCTACATCCTCACCAACACTCGTTTTTGTTTTGTTTGTTTGTTTTTGTTTTGTTTTGTTTTGAGATAGAGTCTCGCTCTCTTGCCCATGCTGGAGCGCAGTGGCGCAATCTCGGCTCACTGCAACCTCTGCCTCCCAGGTTCAAGAGATTCTCCCACCTCAGCCTCACGAGTAGCTGGGACTACAGGCATGTGTCACCATGACCAGCTAATTTTTGTATTTTTGTAGAGATGGGGTTTCACCATATTGGCCAGGCTGTTCTCGAACTCCTGACTTCAAGTGATTCGTCTGCCTCAGCCTCCCAAAGTGCTGGGATTACAGGTGTGAGCCACTGCACCCAGCAATACATTATCTTTTGTTGTTTTATAATAGCCATCCTAACAGGTGTGAGGTGATATCTCATTGTGGTTTTGATTTGCATTTCCCTGATGATTGGTGATATTGAGCACCTTTTCATATATCAGTTGGTCATTTGTATGTCTTCCTTTAATAAACATCTATTTAGTTCCTTTACCCATTTTTTAATCAGGTGGTTTTTGCTATTGAGTTTTATGAGTCCCTTATATATTTTAGATATTAACCCTTTATCAGATGTATGATTGGCAAATATTTTCCTCCTTTTCGTAGGTTGCCTTTTCACTACTGCTTGTTTCCTTTGCTGTGCAGAAGCTTTTTAGTTTGATGTAGTCCCACTTGTTTATTTTTGCTTTTGTTGTCTGTGTCCTTGGTGTCTTGTCAAGAAATCATTGCCAAGATGAATGTCAAAAAACCTTTTTCTCTGTATTTTCTTCTAGGAGTTGTACAGTTTCGGGTTTTATGTTTAATTCTTTAATCCATTTTGAGTTGATTTTTGTGCATAGTGTAAGATAAGGGTCCATTTTCATTCTTTTGCATGAGGGTATCCTATTTTCCCAACACTTCATTATAGAGACTGTGTACCCCTTTTGTCACTCAGGAGCCATTCTTGTCCTTTGTTCAAAGGAAGAACTCTCATCTATAATAAAGAGGAGACACAAAATTCTATGAGCTACCGTATCATCGTGAGGTGGTGTTGATTTAATTACATTCCTATCTGGAACCTAAATTATAATATTAGCCACCATCAGACTATTCATCAAGGAAGCAAGAAGAGGGGAGTGAGAAAAAGAAATAGTTGATTAACATAAAATATGCATAGCTGTTACAGTACCCAATTGCTGAAATGGGGAATGAATTCCCTCATCTCCCTCCCCCTACACACAGGGAATCAGCCTTCCTCAGCATAAAATCTTAAATAAACACCCCTAAGGCAGTTACCAGGCAAGCTAGTGTTGAGCCTTTTCTGGATCCACACTCTTATCTGCTTCAAGTCCATATGGAGAGTTAGACCCAACAATAGCATGAATTACAAAAGAACAAGGCCTGGCCCAAGAGAGAGAGCTTTTATCCCAAAAGAGTCCTAAGACCTCACCAGTCTGTATTGACTGGAGCACAGGAAGCATGTTCAGAAGTGAGTTCTAGGGGTATGAGTGAGACCAAGGAGGAAGAAATATAAGACTTGATAGACATGAATTCTTCAGCACAGGTGTATTCATCCAGAACTCAAAATTTAAAGTTCAAGCACTAAGATATGTTGTAATGGTATGTTAAATTGGCTAATTAAAACCTGGACCCAGTGATGGCCTGCAGTTATTGAAGTTAAAATGCCTGAACTTCTCTGATGTCCTATGGAATACGGAGTCCAAAGATTCAGGGTAATGGATATAATGAAATGGATCTACGTACAAACTGTTTAGCTACCCCCCTAGGCATCCCTCCTGGAAACACACAGAGGACACTTCCTTCACCAAGGCATTTAGAAAAAGGCATCAATATCTTTCCTCTTTCCTATCATTCCTGGGAAATTTAGTCTGAAAGCCATTAGGTGGAGGCAGAGCAATGGAGGCATCTGAAAGGCAGAATGTTAAGTCTGAGTAGAGTAGAAAGGTGTGGTGTAGGGTTATGGAGATGGAGCTTAAGCAGAGTATGAGGACACCCATGCACATATGGAGGGCATCACACATAGGAACAGCCTGAATGTAGTGGCAAAGCCCAAACAGGGAAAGGAGGAACTATGTGAAGAGGGGTCACCTGGCTTGGGGGTATAGCACTCAAGAAGGATTAGGAGAGTGTCCACACTACTGGACAGTCCAGCATGAGGAGTCACAGCCAGAGCAGAGGGAGAAGGACATCCCTAAGAAGAGGTGGCTTTAGAGTCTGAAGATGGTGAGGAAAGCATCCACATGGATTAAAGGGGAATGCCTGGTGTGGGGAATCAGAGCCCAAGCAGAGTGAGGAAGGCATCCTTCAAGAATGGAACAGGGTATTTCTTTTTTCTCTCTCTCTCTTTTTTTTATTATACTTTAAGTTCTAGGGTACATGTGCACAACATGCAGGTTTGTTACATAGGTATACATGTGCCATGTTGGTTTGCTGCACCCATTAACTCGTCATTTACATTAGGTATTTCTCCTAATGCTATCCCTCCCCCTGCCTCCCACCCCCCAACAGGCCCCAGGGTGTGATGTTCCCCGCCCAGAACAGGGTATTTCAAAGCCTAAGTGAGGTTAAAAGAGTGTCCATACTGGAGCACAACCCAGCATGCAAAGTCAGCGCTGAGCAGAGTGAGGAAG
The DNA here is from genome assembly GCF_028885625.2 of Pongo pygmaeus. Taxonomy (NCBI): domain Eukaryota; kingdom Metazoa; phylum Chordata; class Mammalia; order Primates; family Hominidae; genus Pongo; species Pongo pygmaeus. The sequence continues at coordinate 104,787,688 of NC_072396.2, forward strand.
GCATTCACACAGAGATGCAACCTGGCATGCAGTATCTGAGCCCAAGTGGAATGAGAAGGGTGTCTATGAAGGCAGGCAGACTCATACAGGGCAACAGATCCTGTGCCAGGTGAAGAGTACCTCAATGAAATGAAGTGGCAGCCTAAAGCAGCGTGTCAGAACCTGAGCAGGGTGAGGAAGGCATACATGCAAGGGGAAGACCTGGGATGGGGTGACAGAGTCCAAGGAGAGTGAGAAGGGTATCCATGAAGGAGAGAGACTTCCCGGTGCAGGGTCTAAGAGCCCAGGTAGGATGAGAGGAAGGCTTCCATGCAGGCGAAGGAACAGTCTAGAGTGGGGAGTTTTATCCAAGCAGAGTGAGGAGGATGTCTCCAGGAAGAGGCTCCCTGGTGTGGGGCATCAGAGCCCAAACAGTGTAAGAAAAGCATCCATGTGGGAAGAGGGGCAGCCTGGCATTGAAAGGTCAGAGCCTGAGAAGAGCAGGGTGAGGAGGGCATCCCTGGAGACAGATGCCTGGCGTGGGGTATCAAAACCCACAGTGCAGTCAAGAGGATATCCACACAGTGGAGGTGAGGTGGGGTGGGGATGGGCGGTGTACAACATCACAGATTGAGTGGGACAGAATGAGAATCCTCACCAAAAACAGTATCCTGGTATGGCACATCAGTAGCCAAGAAGGGTGAGGAAGGAATCCATGCCGAGGAGTGGCCTGGCAATCAGGTGTCAAAGCCAAAGTGGGGTTAGGAGATATCTTCATAGGTGAAGGGGTGGTAAAGACATAGATTAACTACAGAAGGGGAGGGGCCTAATAAAATCATTAAGGATAACTGAAGTCATGTTTCTCACTGTCAGAGAAGGGAGTTACCAATATGGTAAGGAAAAAAAATAAAATAAACCTTATGGTACCCGACTGGAATCGGAGGTCCAATTAGAACTTGTCATTTTAAATATAAAAATATAGATGTAGGCCAGGCGTGGTGGGTCACGCCTGTAATCTCAGCACTTTGGGAGGCCGAGGCAGGCAGATCATGAGGTCAGGAGATCGAGACCATCCTGGCTAACACGGTGAAACCTCGTCTCTACTAAAAATACAAAAAATTAGCCAGGCGTGGTGGCGAGCTCCTGTAGTCCCAACTACTCGGGAGGCTGAGGCAGGACAATGGAGTGAACCAGGGATGTGGAGCTTGCAGGGAGCCGAGATGGCGCCACTGCACTCCAGCCTGGGTGACAGAGCCAGACTTTGTCTCAAAAAAAAGATAGATAGATAGATAGATAGATAGATAGATAGATAGATGTAAATGTTTGTATGTATATATACATATTTAGATAGACAGCTAGATACACAGACACACACACACACACACACACACACACACATATATATATATGTCCTAGCTCTATCTGCTGAGATGGCCTGGGATTAATGACATCCCAGTAGCAACAGTCACACTTAGCACCCAGATCTCAGTTTCTAAATACCATTCTTGGCTAAAAGAAGCCAGAGGTCCTTGGAGAAATGACTGATTGCAGAGCTGGGACAGAAATTGATAAGATGAGCCTGGAACACCCTTTTGAGCTAGAAAGCAAGGAAGTGCTCAAGAATGACTGAAGGCATGTCAAAAGAACATATAAATCAGCTTAAAGTGACTCCCATTGGCCAAATTAGTGACAATTTGAGGATCAGATTAATGATAGTAACAAGTTATTGAATAAAATAAGGAACTATGAGTCCATACTGATACAGATACTGCTTGACTTACCATGGGTTTACACCCCGATAAACCCATTCTACATTGAAAATATCATGGGTCAAAAATACATTTAATACACTGAATCTAGCAAAATCATAGCTTAGCCTGGCCTACTTTAAATGTGCTCAGAACACTTACACTAGCCTATAGTTGGGCAAAATCATGTAACACAAAGCCTATTTTATAATAAAGTGTTGAATATTGTACACAATTGGGCATTTTATAGACACAATAAGATGTGAAAACACAAAACACAATATCCAAGTAATGTTGTCAACACAGTCCACTGTAAAATATCAGTTGCTTACCCTCGTGATCTCATGGCTGACTGGGAGCTGCCATAGTCCAGCATTGCAGAAGAGTACTATACTGCATATCGCTAGCCTGGAAAAAGATTAAAATTCAAAATTTGAAGTACAGTTTCTACTAACTGCATATTGCTTTCACATCACTGTCAAACATCATAAGTTGGGGACCATCTGCATGTGTATATATAGCTGCAAATGTATTCTTAACAAAATAGGGAGGAAATACTTATGACAATTATAATCCGTGTTTCTGTAACCGGTCTTGTGGTCGTAGCTGGTATTTATAACTATGTTCTACTCCCATTCTATATTCCCTTTGCCTTCAAAAAGCACCTTAGCTGGTTGTGGTTCTTTAATTGGCATGGTGACCCAAACATTTATTTCTGAAGGGCGTGGGTCATTTGTACTCCTGCCTGAGTTGGGTTGTTGCAGTTTCCCATTAACCTTAGCCAGAAGGCATGTTAATACTAAGAGATGCCCTAAGGGATCTCTTGTATTCTAAACATACTCTTTCTTACCTCCTTTGTAGAGAACTAATCCAATTTCCCCTTGGTAGTCTGGATCAGTCACCCCAGCTAACACCATAACTCTCTTCTTAGCCTGTTGACTCAGAGTTATGAGGAGCCCAAAGTGGCCAGGTGGCAGTTTTAACTTCCAGTTCAGTGGAATCATTGTTATGTCTCCTGGTGGAAGCATTTCTCCTTCTGGAACTAAGACCTCCAGGCCAGCAGAGCATAGTCATAGGAACAAGAAGCAAAAATGTTGCTTGTTTGTGGGTCACTACAGGTAATGGTAAGTGATGTCATTCCCATGTCCACCTCTTGATTCCTGGACCTGTGCATCATAACTATGGGAGATACAGTACCATATATTAGACACTGATTAAGAGCAGAAACAGCCTTCCAAAGAACCTTGCCCAGCCCTGCAAAGTACTGTCATCTACCTGCTACTGTAACTGTGTCTTCAGAAGGCCATTCCATACTACACAGCCATTAAAAAGAACAAAATTGTATGGTTTGCATCAACATGGATGCAGCTGGAGGCACAAATATCTTCACAGTTTTTGCTAGTTCAGATGTCCATCCACATACCTCTTCACCATATTTCTTTGTCATCAATTTCCCAATCATGTTCCTTCCAAGTCCCTGACCATGTAGCCAATCCACTGGCCATATTCCATGAATTGGTCTATAATTACATGTCTGGTTCTTTCTCCTTTCAAGCAAAGTGAAAAGCCAGGTGTACTACTTGGTGTTCTGTCCACAAAGAGGATTTCCCTTCACCATCGTTCTTTAGGGATGTCCCAGAAAGGGGCTGTAGTACTGTAGCTGTCCACTTTCTGGTGGTGCCTTCATATCATGAAGAACTATCTAAACCAGGCCCAAGTCTTCTCTTCCTCTGTCAACTGATCAAGATATCTGCAAACTAAGTTATGACATAGGGCTACAGGGCTGATATACCCCTTCACAGGCAGAACAGTGAAGGTGTATTACTGGCCTTTTCAGCTGAAAGCAAACTGCTTCTGATGGGCCTTATGGATAGGGATGCAGAAAAAGGCATTTGCCAGATCAATAGCTGCATATCAGGTATCAAGAGCTGTATTAATTTGCTCAAGCAATGAAACCACATCTGGTACACCAGCTGCAATTGGAGTCACCACTTGATTAAGTTTACAATAATCCACTTCATTCTCCAAGATCTATCTGTCTTCTACACAGGCCAAATAGGAGAGTTGAGTAGGGATGTGGTAGGAATCACCACCTTTGCATCTTTCAAGTACTTGATGGTGGCACTAATTTCTGCAATCCCTCCAGAAATGAAGTATTGCCTTTGATTTACTATTTTCCTGAGTAGAATGGCTCTAATGGCTTCCATTTGGCCTTTCCCACCGTAATAGCCCACTCTCCATAGTAAGGGAACCATTGTGGAAATTCTGCCAGCTGCTAAGTATGTCAATTCCAATTATGCACCTTGGAACTAGGGAAATAACTGCAGGATGCATTTGGGGTCCCACTGAACCCACTGTGAGTTGGACTTAAGCTAAAACTCCATTGGTAACCTGACCTCCATAAGCCCCTACTCTGAGCGTAGGGCCATAGTGATGTTTCGGGTCTCCTGGAATCAATGTCAGTTTAGAACAAGTACTCCCTGAAATATCTGATTTTTCCCCTCAATGCACAGCTACCCCAGTAAAAGGCCACAGATCCCCTTGGAGAAGGCTGGGACAAAGATTAACCATATATATTTTCAGTAGTGTACCAGGGTTTTTCCTTGAGGAGACCCAGCCTCCCCTTCATTCAAGGGATTCTGGGTTTGTAAACTGGCTCAAGTCTGAGAATTGATTGAGGGACCATGATTCTCTGTTTTTATGATTTGGGTTAGACTTTTATTGATTTGATCTGGAAGTTTTCTGCTCACACAGATTAAGTAAAAATTTAGTAGGCTACCCCAGTATTACCCTAATACCAAAACCAGGAAAGGACATAATAAAAAAAGAAAATTCCATACCAATATCCTTGATGAACATAAATGCAAAAATCCTCAACAAAATATTAGCTAACTGAATTCGACAACATATCAAAAAGATAATATACCATGATCAAGTGGGTTTCATACCAGGGTTGGTTTAACATACACAAGTCAATAAATGTGATACACCACATAAACAGAAGTAAAAACAAAAATCACATGATCATCTCAATAGATGCAGAAAAAGCATTTGACAAAATCCAGTATCCCTTTGTGACTAAAACCCTCAGCAAAATTGGCATAGAAGGGACATACCTTAAGGTAATAAAAACCATCTATGACAAACCAACAGCCAACATTATACTGAACGGGGAAAAGTTAAAAGCATTCTCCCTGACAACTGGAACAAGACAAGGATGACCACTTTCACCACTTCTATTCAACATATTACTGGAAGCCCTAGCCAGATCAATAAGACAAGAGAAAGAAATAAAGGGCATCCACATTGGTAAAGAGGAAGTCAAACTGTCACTGTTTGCTGACGTTGATTGTATATCTTGAAAACCCTAAAGACTCATCCAAAAACTCCTAGATCTGATAAATAAATTCAGTAAAGTTTCAGGATATAAAATCAATGTACACACATCAGTAGCACTGCTACACACCAACAGCAACCAAGCTGAGAATCAAATCAAGAACTCAACCCATTTTACAACAGCTAGAAAAACAAAACAAAACGTAGTAATATACCTAAGCAAAGGGGTTAAAGATCTCTACAAGGAAAACTAGAAAATACTAGGCCAGGCGTGGTGGCTTACACCTGTAATCCCAGCACTTCGGGAGGCCGAGGCGGGTGGATCACGAGGTCAGGAGATTGAGACCATCCTGGCTAACACGGTGAAACCCCGTCTCTACTAAAAATACAAAAAATTAGCCGGGCATGGTGGTGGGCGCCTGTAATCCCAGCTACTCAGGAGGCTGAGGCAGGAAAATGGCGTGAACCCGGGAGGTGCAGCTTGCAGTGAGCCGAGATTGCGCCACTGCACTCCAGCCTGGGTGACAGAGTGAGACTCTGTCTCAAAAAAAAAGAAAAAAGAAAAGAAAACACTGCTGAAAGAAATCACAGGTGACACAAATGAATGGAAACACATCCCATGCTTATGGATGGGTAGAATCAATATTGTGAAAATGACCTTACTGCCAAAAGCAATTTATAAATTCATTGGAATTCCCATCAAAATACCATCATCATTCTTCACAGAACCAGAAAAAATATCATAAAATTCACATGGAACAAAAAAGAGCCCACATAGCCAAAGCAAGACTAAACAAAAATAATAAATCTGGAGGGATCACATTACCCAACTTAAAACCATACTGTAAGGCTGTAGTTACCAAAACAGCATGTTACTGGTATAAAAACAGGCACTTAGACCAATGGAACAGAATAGAGAACCCAGAAATAAAGCCAGATACTTAACAGCCAACTGATCTTCGACGAAGGAAACGAAAACATAAAGTGAGGAAAAGACACCCCCACATTCAACAAATGGTTCTGAGAAAATTGGCAAGCCACATGTAGAAGAATAAAAATGGATTCTCATCTATCATCTTACACAAAACTCAACTCAAGATGGATCAAAGACTTAAATCTAAGACCTGAAACCATACAAATTCTAGAAAATAACATCGAAAAAAATCTTTCTAGACATTGGCTTAGGCAAATACTTCATGACCAAGAACCCCAAAGCAAACACAACAAAAGCAAAGATAAATAGATGGGACTTGTTAAACTAAAAAAGGCTACTTCACAGCAAAAAAATAACCAGCAAAGTAAACAGACATCCCACAGAGTGGGAGAAAATATTCACAAACTATGCATCCATTAGACAAAGGATTAATGTCCAGAATCTACAAGGAACTCAAACAAATCAGCAAGAAAAAACCAAATAATCCCATCAAAAACTGGGCTAAGGACATGAATAGACAATTCTCAAAAGAAGATATACAAATGGCCAACAAATATATGAAAAAATGCTCAATATCACTAATTATCAGATAAATTCAAATCAAAACCACAATTCAATACCACTTTACTCCTGCAAGAATGGCCATAATTAAAAAATTTAGAAAAAGATGTTGATGTAGATATGGTAAAAAGGGAACACTTTTACACTGCTGGTGGGAATGTAAACTAGCACAACCACTATGGAAAACAGTATGGAGATTACTTAAAGAACTAAAAGTAGAACTACCATTCGATCCAGCAATCTCACTTTTCCTCTGGGTAGAGGAAAAGAAGTCATTATATGAAAAAAAAAACCAACAAAACACTTGCACATGCATGTTTACAGGGGAACAATTCACAATTGCAAAAATATGCCACCAGCCTAAATGCCCATCAACCAACCAGTGAATAAAGAAAATGTGGTATGTATACCATGGAATACTACTCAGCCATAAAAAGGAATGAAATAATGGCATTCGCAGCAACCTGGTTGGAGTTGGAGACGATTATTCTAAGTCAGGTAACTCAGGAATGCAAAATCAAAGATCATATGTTCTCACAAGTGGGAGCTAAGCTATGGGAATGCAAAGGCATAAGAATGATATAATGGGTCAGGCGTGGTGGCTCACACCTGTAATCCCACCACTTTGGGAGGGTGAGGCAGGCAGATGGCTTGAGGTCAGGAGTTCAAGATCAGCCTGGCCAACATGGTGAAACAACATGTCTACTAAAAATAGAAAAATTAGCCAGGCGTGGTGGCACGTGCCTGTAATCCCAGCTGCTTGGGAGGCTGAGGCAGGAGAATTGCTTGATCCCGGGAGGTAGAGGTTGCAGTGAGCCAAGATTATACCACTGCAATCCAGCCTGGGTGACAGAGCGAGACTCTGTCTCAAAAATAAATAAATAAATAAATAAATAAATAAATAAATAAATAAATAAAATGATATAATGGACTCAAAACTTGCGGGGGAAAGTGGGAGGTAAGGGATACAAAACTACACATTGGGGGCAGTGTACACTGCTCAGGTGATGGGTGCACCAAAATCTCAGAAATCTCACCTAAAGAACTTATCCATGTAACCAAACACCACCTGTTCCCCAAAAACTATTGAAATAGTAATAATAATAAAAATAATTTTAAAAAATAATGTAGTAGGCTTCCCATCTATTTCACTTCTAAGAACACCATGATTAATTGGCCAATGCTGTAGTCTATACAAGTCAGAGTATTCTGAAGGTTGCTCTGACTCTGCTGTTCATCATAACTATGCTCACCATGCCTTTGGCAGTTGAGTGCTGCCACTTGACCCATGCTACCCTGGGATCCAGTTACTCCCACAGCATTTAATTTTACCAATTGAGTGACTGTGGTTCCTACAGCAAGGTCTGGCCTGCAGAGAAGAGCAATCACAGAGCTTTTCAAGGATGTTGGGGCTCCACTTGGAAATCTATTTCTTAAAGTATTGGCGAAGGTTATGTCTTCTGAACTCTCCCAAAGTGGGTGAGTCAGTCTTAAATGGCAAATCTTCCCTAACTACATTCCAATCTCCTTAAGCCTCTTAAGTTCTTCCTGTATGTTAAATCAAGAGATAATAGGCATCTCCAGCTTACCCACCATGAGTCATCTTTTGATCCATCTTTCAGCGAAACACCCAAACTGTTAGAGCCATAACTCCCTGAGTTGCAACATTAAATGAAGGCTGTCTGCTTAGTAGGTCAATATCAATAAATTCAGCCTGATCCAACTTTATGTTCCTTCCAATACTATACCAAACCTTCAATATCTATTCCAACACATGTTCCCCAGATTTCTTCTTGTATAAATTGGAAGATTTTCAACTGCTTCTTTTGGAATGTAGTACACCTCCTCATGGGTCACACTTTGTACCTCACCTTTAGGGGGCCTGCTGGGGCTTCAGTCTAGTTATAAGTCTAGAAGCAAAGAGGGGTGGTGGATAGGTCCTGAGAAAAATCTGAATTGTCTTGCTTGACAACTGTCTTAGGGAATGCCATTACCATTTTCTCAGGAAATGCAAAGTTAATCCCCTCAGACAGAGGTGGAAAGGCAGATGCTGCTGTGGGTCGGGGTTGGGATGCCACTGCTGCTAGGGGTGAAGAAGCAACTTCCACTGGCATAAAAGACTCATCCAAATTTAGGAGTTCAATGTCCCCAACTTCATCAGAGTCTTTCCACACAACCACATCCAACCTTACAGGATCCCATTCTTTCCCAATCAATGCTCTCACTTTAACAGTAAATACTCTGCAAGACAGGGAGCTCAACTTTTATTGTAATTCAGCCAATTATATTATGAAAATTTGTGTTTGGTTTTTAGCAATTTTGTCCCTGTGGCTACAGGACATAAGATTCTCCCTCAGGATATACCTAGAAACTCTAAGGTCATGTATGCATTGCTTGAGCCTAGAATTTGAATCTCTGAGCTCATCCTTTTCTTTCATCACTTTGTCCAGTGACATTAGGAGCAACCAACTGATATCATTATATTCCTTAGTTTTCCACAAATGTTTGAAAGTATCGTATACAGGGTCACTAAGTTATTTGCCCAATTATAAGTGGTTAATTAGGTGTATCCAATGCAGACATTTTGCTTATCTCTATAAACAGTTAATGCCATGGGCTATCAGTGCTTTCTGTACTACTGGAAATAGAGTTTTTAGCATTTTTAAGTCTAATCGGATTAAAAAGCCAATTCCCAAAACCAATTCAGGAGACTCATCCTTAAAATTCTCTTCCTCTGGAACCACTCTTGGTATCAAAATCTATATTACAGTTCTCCAAAGAAACCAAACCAATAGAACGGATGGATAGACTAAGATAGCTAGCTAGCTAGCTAGCTAGCTAGATAGATAGGAGAGGAGATTTAATAGGGGAATTGGCTCATATTATTACAGAGGCTGAGAAGTCCCACAATATGCTGCCTGTAAGCTGGAGAACCAGGGAAGCTGGCAGTTTGGCTTAGTCCAAGTCTGAAGGTTTGAGGACCAGGGGAGCCAATGTAACTCTCAGTCTGAGGCCAAATGTCCGAGAACACAGGGAACCAGTGGTACAAATCCAAGAGTCCGAAGACCAGAGAATCTGGAGTTCTGATGCTCAAGGGCAAAAGAAGATGGGTGTCCCAGCTCCGGAAGAGAGAGAGAGAGCAAGTTCACATTTTCTCTGTTTGTTGTTATTGTTGTTCTATCTGGGTCCTCAGATGATTGGATGATACCTCCCCATATTGGGTAAGGACAGATCTTCCTTATTCAGTCCACTGATTCAAATGTCAATCTCTTACTGAAACATCCTCACAGACAAATCCAGAAATAATGCTCTATCAGCTATCTGGGTATCCTTTAATCCAGTCAAGTTGACACCTAAAATTAACCATCACCATATGTCAAACAGCACTTTAGCAAGCTGACTATTCTATTTCTACTTACCTGGTGATCAATTAGCCATTGCCACAGATTTTTGTGGGTCAAAACATTCAGATTACCATTCTGTTCTTGTGTGCTACTGTGATAATGGTCCCTATCTTGTCCACCTGACTTTTACCACTTTGGGATCCCATTGTTTCTATTTGAGGTCAGGGGACCTAATTGTATTGCAGTATCCCTCACCATTATTTCTGGCCTTTAGAATATAGCCACCATTGAGCTTATCAAGGATGCAGTTGCTCTGCTTACCAATTCATACTTTTATTAATTTTTTTTATTTTGAAGCAATTACAAGTATACAGAAAACTTATGGAAAAGTGGTAAATACAAATGACATTTTTTTCTGGAAACTTTTTAGAATAAATTGCCAGCCTGCTGCTCGTTCACCCCTAAATACTTGTGTGTATTTCCTCAGATATTTAAGTGTGTATTTCTGACAAACAAGGACATTCTCCCATATAATCACAAGTCAACCATCAGTATCAGGAAATTAACACTGCTACATTATTACCATCTAATCCTCAGACCCCATTCAAGTTGTGACAATTGCCCATCAGAGTAAAAGGATTCAAGACAGAATTATAGGTTGCATTAAGTTGTAATGTATCTTTAGTCCCCTTTAGTCTGGAATGTTTCCTCAGTCTTTCCTTAACTTTTATAATCTTGAAACTTGTGAAGATTACAGTTATTTTGGAGACTGTCCCTGAATTTGGATTATTCTAATATTTCTTCATGATTAGATTCATGTTATGTATCTCTGGTGGCTTTAATATTTGTCAACAAGTTAGGCTGAACTGCATTTTCCAGAATTCCCTTTTCTCTATGCTTCTTATTAGGGTGGGCCACAAAAGATTCCTGTGAGAGATTTGGAGGATGGAAGTGAAGCAATAGCCGTTTTGCAGCTCACACATTTGCTGCTTATCTGCTGGCTCACCTTTTTTGTATGGAGCACATCTGGGCCTACAACTGCTCCACCTTCCCCTAGGTCCTCCTTCAACTCCTTCGACTCCTGAGCCAGGTATGTGTTTTACTCTGAGGTGAAGGGCCTGGCTTCTGCAGGATCTCCACACCACTAAGGTCAGAGGCAACAAGAACTGCCAGCTTGGGCTTGCGTGTTGCAGCGGGGGTTGCAGTGAGCTGAGATTATGCCACTGCATTCCAGCTTAGGTGACAGAGCAAGACTCCATCTCAAAAATAAAAATAAAAAAGATAAGAGTAGTTTAAGGCCAGGCATGGTGGCTCACGCCTGTAATCCCAGGACTTTGGGAGGCTGAGGCAGGAGGATCACGAGGTCAGGAGATCGAGACCATCCTGGTTAACACGGTGAAACCCTGTCTCTGCTAAAAAAAAATACAGGGCGTGGTGGCGGGCGCCTGTAGTCCCAGCTACTCAGGAGGCTGAAGCAGAAGAATGGCGTGAACCCGGGGGGCAGAGCTTGCAGTGAACCGAGATTGCGCCACTGCACTCTGGCCTGGGCAAAAGAGCGAGACTCCATCTCAAAAAAAAAAAAAAAAAGTAGTTTACACATCACAGTTACAGGGTTGTAATATTCTACTGTTTTTCTGTGTACTTACTGTTATCAGTGAATTTTGTACTTTTAGGTTTGGGCATTAAAGATTTAGGTATTTATTATAGTCTTCACAGTTTAGGCTTGTTTGTACCCATCCTTCTTGGACAGATTTCCAGATATTCAAAAGGACTTGGGTGTTGTGATCTAAGCTTTATCTACTTTAGGGGGCACCCCAAGCTCAGTAACACTGTAGTTCTTGCAGGCTCTTAGAGGTACCACCTTGATGGTCTTGGACAAGATCTGGGAGAATTCTCTGGATTACCAGGCAGAGACTCTTGTTTTCTTTCCTTACTTTCTCCCAGACAATCTCTCTCTCTCTCTCTGTACTGAGCCACCTGAAGCTGGAAGTTGAGTGACAGAAGCACTCCTGTGGCCAGTACCACTATGACTGCATTGGGTCAGACCTGAAGCCAGCACAGCACTGGGTCTCACCCAAGGCCTGCTATGTCCACTCTCTGGTTACCACCTATGTTTGCTCAAGGCCCTATGGCTCTACAATCAGCAGGTGGCAAAGCCAGCCAGGCCTGTGTCCTTCTTTTCAGGGCCATGTGTTCCCCCAGGCCCCGGGCACATCCAGAGGTACTGTCTGGGAGTCAGGGACTAGACTGAAAAACCATAGACATCTATTTGGTGTTCTACCATACTGGGCTAAGCTGGCACTCAAACCACAAGATGCAATCCTTTCTACTCTTCCCTCTCCTTTCCAAAGGCAGAGGTTCCTACCCCATGGCCACCATGGGGAGTATTGCCAGACTACCACTGATGTTCACTTAAGGCCAAAGGGCTCTTCAGTCAGCTTGTGGTGAATGCTGCTTGGCCTTGGACTCACCCTTCAGGGCAGTGGGCTCCCCTGTGGCCCAGGGCAGGTCCAGAAATCCCATCTAAGAGCCAAGTCCTGGGATCAGGGACCCTAAGAGCCCACTTAGTGCTCTATTCCCCTGTGACTGAGCTGTTACCTAAGGTGTGAGACAAAGTCCCCTTTACTTTTCCTCTGCTTTTCTCAAGAAGGAGTCTCAAAGAGCAGTCTCAATCCCATAGCCATCACAGCTGGGAATGTGCTGAGTCTCACCTGAAGCCAGCAGGTCTCAGAGTCTCACCAAAGGCCCTCAATGTAGTACCTGGGTGTTGTTGCTGGTCATTCAGGGCCCAAGAGCTCTTTAGTTAGCAGGTGATGAAGCCTGCCAGGAATGGGTCCTTCCCTTTAAGGCAGTGAGTTCCCTTCTGGCCCAGCGTATGTCTAGAAATGTTATCCAGGAGCTAGAATCTGAAAAGAGGGCCTCATGGCTCTGACTCATGCCCTATCCTGCTGTGGCTGAGCTGGTACCCAAGATGCAAGACAAAGTCTTCCCTACTCCTCCCTTTCCTCTCCTCAAGTGGAAGGAAGGGGTCTCTTTTGGAGCCACAAGCTGAGCAGCCTCAGGTTAGGAGAAGAGTGATACCAGCACTCCTTCAGCCACCCTGACTGGTGTCTCAGCAGGTTGCATGCTCCCCTGCAGTCCAATGTCTCTGGCCCCAGTTAAGCACTAGGGCTTTCCTAGGAGTTATAGTCCTTGAGGTCTAGACTGCCTTTCAAGATTATTTAGAGACCCAGAGCACTTTAGCCCACAGTGGTGAGGCTGTGGAGACTAAAGTTCCAACTGCTGGGATCAGAAATTACCCTCTGGCTAGGGCTGGTTAAATGCTCCCTCTTTGGGTACACATCAAGCTGAGTTTGGTCTGGTTTTCCTTTCTGCTCTAAAAGGACAGCACTGAGTTCAAAGCCTCACAATTGCTGTGTTCTTCCTCCCCCAGCACCCAAAGATGCTCTCTGCACCACACAGCTGCTGCCAGGGGTTGGGGGAGGAGTGGCATTGGCAATTCAAGACTGTTTCTCCTATCTCTTCAGTGCCTCTTTCAGCAAATGAAGTTAAAACCAGGTACTGTGAGTGCACATCTGATATTTGGTTCTTATGAAGGTGCTTTTTTTGTGTAGATAGTTGTTAAACTGGTGTACTTGCAGGGGGGATGATTGGTGGAGCCTTCTATTCTTCCATTTTGCTCCACCTCCCTCCTCTGATCTCTATAGGTATTTTCTTTGTGGTTGCCATTGTAATTACATAAAACAGCTTAAAGTTATAACAATCTATTTTGAACTTATAACAACTTAATTTCGTGACACAAAATATCTCTTTAATATTGCATACCATTAACATAGATTTAAAATTACTTTTTCTGCTCTTGTTTTTAAATGCTAGATAAGATTTTTAAAGTGATTTATGTACCTATATTAAAATACTACGTACAGGATTCTACATTTATCTGTATATTAACCTTTACCACAGAATTTTATATTTTCGTATGGTTTCACATTGCTGTTTATTGTCTTTTTCTTCAACTTGACAGACTTTCTTCAGCATTTCTTATAGGACAGGTCTAGTGTGATTAACTCCCTCAGCTTTTGTTTATCTCAGAAACTCTTCATTTTGCCTCCATTTTTGAAGGACAGTTTTGCCAGATATAATATTATTGAGTAGCAGTTTTTTATCTCAGAATTTTGAATATGTCGGTTCTATCCTGCAAGGTTTCTGCTGAAAAATCTGTTGACAATCTATTAGAAGCGCACTTTTAAATGACAAGTTGTTTTTCTTTTGCTGCTTACAAGATTCTCTCTTTGTCTGTGACTTTTTATAGTTTGATTATAATGTGCCTCAGTATAGGTCTCTTTATATTTATCCTAATTGAATTTCTTTGAGCTTCTTGAATGTGTATGTCTTTCTCTCCTCTGATATGGGAAGTTTTCAGCCATTAGTTCTTCAAATAGTTCTTCAAATTCTCTGCTCCTTCCTCTTTTTTTTCCCCCCTCAAGGACTCCCATAATGCATACATTGTTACACTTGAGAGTCCTTTAGGCTCTGTTCAGTTTTTCATTCTTTTTTTCTTTTGGCTCCTCTGTCTAGATAATTTCAATTTCCTGTCTTCAAGTTCACTGATTTGTTCTATCTGGTCAAATCTGCTGTTGGACTTCTATCGTGAGGTTTTCAATTCAGTTATTGTATTCTTCAGTTTCAGAATTTCTGTTTGGTTCTTCTTCATGGTTTTTATGTCTGTTGATATTCTCATTTTGTTCATTTTCCTGATTTTATTTAGTTGTCTGTACTCTCTTTTAATTCACATTGAGCATCCTTATGGTGGTTATTTTAAAATTCTTCCTCTGGTAATTCACTTATCTCTACTTCTTTAGGGACAGTTTCTGAATATTAACTTGTTCTTTTGTTGGGTCATGTTTCCTTGTTTCTTTGTATGCCTTGTTATCATCTGTTGGGACTTCAGCATTCACGAAACAGCCACCTCTTGCAGTCTTTGGAGTCTGGTTTCATACAGGGAGGACTTTCTCCAATTAGATCAACTACAGTTCTGGAGACATGTAAAGCTTTCTAAGGCTCCTTCCTGTCTGGGCTTTTGTATGTTAAGCTCCCAATTGAACTTTACTGGCTTCTACTCAGGAGCCCCACCTGGTGTCTATCTGTAGTACTGCAGCCTCGCTGGTGGTTTTATAAGACATAGCACTGGAGCGCCGCCTAGTGTCTATCTGTGATAATGCACTCTGGGGCATACTTAACTCTTTTTCTCCGCAGCCCCCAACCTGGCACCCCATTCTTATCAGTACTTAGCTTTAGCAAGACAGAGACTAGTCCCATAGGAAGCCACCGCCCCCACTCCAGAAAAGTTAGAATGTTGGATATATTTTCCATTCTTCTTTCACTACTCAGGGAGACTTTCCCAAGTCAGGGAGTTGGGAGTTCTTTCCCAATCACACCCGCTATTTTGGAAGAAAGGGCTCTGGCAAGTGAATGTCATGTTTTCTTTGTTACCACACTTCAATTTGGTTGGCTTCACACTAGCCTGTGATACAGAAACTTATTTATTTATTTATTTATTTATTATTTTAAGTTCTGGGATACATGTGCAGAACGTGCAGGTTACATAGGTATACATGTGCCATAGTGGCTTGCTGCACCCATCAACAGTCACCTACGTTTTAAGTCCGGCATGCATTAAGTATTTGTCCTAATGCTCTCCCTCCCCTTGACCCGCACCCCCGACAGGCCCCAGTGTGTGATGTTCCCCCCCCGTGTCCATGTGTTCTCATTGTTCAACTCCCACTTATGAGTGAGAGCATGCGGTGTTTGGTTTTCTGTTCCTGTGTTAGTTTGCTGACAATGATGGTTTCCAGCTTCATCCATGTCCCTGCAAAGGACATGAACTCATTGTTTTTTATGGCTGCATAGTATTCTATGTGTATATGTGCCATATTTTCTTTATCCAGTCTATCATTGATGGGCATTTGGGTTGGTTCCAAGTCTTTGCTATTGTAAATAGTGCTGCAATAAACATACGTGTGCATGTGTCTTTATAGTAGGATGATTTCTAATCCTTTGGGTATATACCCAGTAATGGGATTGCTGGGCCAAATGGTATTTCTGGTTCTAGATCCTTGAGGAATCACCACACTGTCTTCCACAATTGTTGAACTAATTTACACTCCTGCCAACAGTGTAAAAGCATTCTTATTTCTCCACATCCTCTCTAGCATCTGTTGTTTCCTGACTTTTTAATAATCGCCTTTCTAACTGGCATGAGATGGTATCTCATTGTGGTTTTCATTTGCATTTCTCTAATAGCCAGCGATGATGAGCATTTTTTATATGTTTGTTGGTCACATAAATGTCTTCTTTTGAGAAGTGTCTGTTCATATCCTTTGCCCACTTTTTGATGGGGTTGTTTGGTTTTTTCTTGTAAATTTGTTTAAGTTCCTTGTAGATTCTGGATATTAGACCTTTGTCAGATAGAAAGATTGCAAACATTTTCTCCCATTCTGTAGGTTGCCTGTTCACTCTGATGGTAGTTTCTTTTGCTGTGCAGAAGCTCTTTAGTTAGATTCCATTTGTCAATTTTGGCTTTTGTTGCCATTGCTTTTGGTGTTTTAGTCATGAAGTTTTTGCCCATGCCTATGTCCTGAATGGTATTGCCTAAGTTTTTTTCTACGGTTTTTATGGTTTTGGGTTTTACATTTATGTCTTTAATCCACCTTGAGTTAATTTTTGTATAAGGTGTAAGGAAGGGGTCCAGTTTGTTTTCAGCATATGGCTAGCCAGTTTTCCCAGCACCATTTATTAAATAGGGAATTATTTCCCCATTGCTTGTTTTTGTCAGGTTTGTCAAAATCAGATGGTTGTAGATGTGTGGTATTATTTCTGAGGCCTCTGTTCTGTTCCATTAGTCTATATATCTATTTTGGTACCACTACCATGCTGTTTTGGTTACTGTACCCTTGTATTATAGTTTGAAGTCAGGTAGCGTGATGCCTCCAGCTTTGTTCTTTTTGCTTGTCTTTGCTATACGGGCTCTTTTTTGGTTCCATATGAAATTTAAAGTAATTTTTTCTAATTCTGTGAAGAAAGTCAATGGTAGCTTGATGAGAATAGCATTGAATCTATAAATTACTTTGGGCAGTGTGGCCATTTTTAAGATATTTATTCTTCCTACCCATGACCATGGAATGTTTTTCCATTGTTTGTGTCCTCTCTTATTTCCTTGAGCAGTGGTTTGTAGTTCTCCTTGAAGAGGTCCTTCATGTCCCCTGTAAGTTGTATTCCTAGGTATTTTATTCTCTTTGTAGCAATTGTGAATGGGAATTCACTCATGATTTGACTCTCTGCTTGTCTATTATTGGTGTATAGGAATGCTTGTGATCTTTGCACATCGATTTTGTATCTTGAGAATTTGCTGAAGTTGCTTATTAGCTTAAGGAGTTTTGGGGCTGAGATGATGGGGTTTTCTAAGTACACAATCATGTCATCTGCAAACAGAGACAATTTGACTTCCTCTCTTCCTATTTGAATATCCTTTATTTCTCTCTCTTGCCTGATTGCCCTGGCCAGAACTTAAAATACTACATTGAATAGGAGTGGTGAGAGAGGGCATCCTTGTCTTCTGCCGGTTTTTAAAGGGAATGCTTCCAGCTGTTGCCCATTCAGTATGTTATTGGCTATGGGTTTGTCATAAATAGCTCTTATTATTTTGAGATATTTTATATATTATTTGAGATATTTTGAATCCTACTGAATTCATTTATCGGTTCTAAGAGTGTTTTGGACGAGTCTTTGGGGTTTTCAAAATATAAGATCGTGTCATCTGCAAACAGGGACAATTTGACTTCCTCCTTTCCAATTTGGATGCCCTTTATTTCTTTCTCCTGCCTAATTGCTCTGGCTAAGACTTCCAGCACTATGTTGAATAAAAGTGGTGAAAGTAGGCTTCCTTGTCTTTGTCCAGATCTTAGAAAAAAAGGCTTTCAACTTTTCCTTATTCAGTTTGATGTTAGCTGTGGGTTCGTCATATATGGTCTTTATTGTTTTGAGGTATGTTTTTTTCTATATCTAATTTGTTGATAGTTTTTACCATGAAGAGATGTTGAATTTTATTAAATGTTTTTCCGCATGTGTTGAGATGATTACATGGTTTTTGTCCTTCATTCTGTTGATATGATATATCACATTTATTGATTTGCATATGTTCAACCAGCCTTCCATTCCTGGGATAAATTCTGCTTGATCATGTTGTATAATCTTTTTGATGTGCTGTGGAATGTGGTTTACTAGCATTTTGTTGAGGATTTCTCATCTATGTTCATCAGGGCTATTTGCCTGTAGTTTTCTTTTTTTGTTGTTGTGTCCTTGTCTGATTTTGGTATCAGAGTAATGCTGGCTCTGTAGAATGCGTAGAAAGAATTCCTTCCTCTTCCATTGTTTGGAATAGTTTGAGGATAAATTATGTTGGTTCTTCTTTAAAACTTTGGTATAACTCAGCAGTGAAGCCATCCAGTCCTAGGCTTTTCTTTATTGGGAAACTTTGTATTACTGATTCAATCTAATTGCTTGTTATCAGCCTGTTCATGTTTTCTATTTTTTTCAATCTTGGTGGGTTATATGTGACCAGGAATTAATCCATTTTCTCTAGGTTTTCCAATTTGTTAGTGTACTGTTGTTCATAATATTCTCTAATGATAATTCATATTTCTGTTTTATCACTTGTAATGTCTTCTTTTTTGTTTCTGATTTTATTTATTTGGGTCTTCTCTTTTTCTTTCTTAGTTTAACTAGTAGTTTTTTTTTTTATTTTATCTTTTCATAAAACCAACCTTTTGTTTTCTAGATCTTTTGTATTGTTTTTCTAGTCTCTATTTTGTTTATTTCTGCTCTGACATTTCTTATTCATTTCCTTCTACTAATTTTGGGTTTGGCTTGTTCTTGTTTTTCTAGTTCCTTGAAGTGCATCATTAGGTTGTTTATTTGAAATCTTCTACTTTTTTGACATAGGCATTTATTGCTACAAACTTCCTTCTTAGTACTGCTTTTTCTGTATCCCATAGGTTTGGTATGGTGGGTTTCCATTTTCATTTCTTTCAAGAAATTTTAAAATTTTCTTCTTAATTTCTCCCTTTAGCCATTGGTTGTCCAAAGGCATGCTTAATTTCCATGTATTTGTACAGTTTCCAAAGTTCCTCTTGTTATTGATTCCTAGTTTTATTCTACTATGGTCAGAAAGGATAATTGATATGATTTCAATGTTTTGAATTTTTTGAGACTTGTTTTATGACCTAGCCCATATGGTCCAACCTGAAAAATATTCTATGTGCTGATGACAAGAATGTGTATTCTGAAGTTGTTTGATGAAATGCTCTGTAAATGTCAGTTAGGTCCACCTGGTCTAGAGTGTAGTTTAGCTCTGATTTTTTTGCTGATGTTTCTGTCTGGACAATCTGTCCATTGCTGAAAGTGGTCTGTTAAAACTCCCCTAGTATTATTATATTGTAGTCTATCTCTACCTTTAGATCCATCAGCATTTGCTACACATATTTGGGTGTTCAGGTGTTAGGTGCATATATATTTACAGTTGTTATATACTCTTGCTGAATTGACCTATTTATCGTCATATGATGACTTTGCCTCTTTTTGCTGTTTTTGACTTAAAGTCTGTTTTATCTGATATAAATATAGCTACTCCTGCTCTCTTTTAATTTACATTTGCAGGAAGTATCCTCTTTTCATCCTTTCACTTTCAGTCTATGTGTGTCCTTACATATGAGGTGAGCCTCTTGTTAGACACATATATATGGGTCTTGTTTTTTATCATCCAGTCATTGTATGTCTTTTAATTGAAGAATTTAATTCGTATACATTCAATATTATTATTGATAGGTATGAACTTACTCTTGCCATTTTGTTCATTGTTTTCTAGAGGTTTTTTTTTTTTTCAACTTTTTAGAGTCAGAGGTACATGTACATATTTGTTACAAAGGTATATTGCATGATGCTGAGGTTTGGGGTATGACTGAACATATCACCCAGGTAGTGAGCATAGTACCCAATAGGTAGTTTTTCAGCCCTTTCCCCTCCTCCACCTGCTAGTAGTCACTAGTTTTGTTGCCATCTTTATGACCATGAGTAACTGACGTTTAGCTCCCGCTTGTAAGTGAGAACATGCAGTGTACAGTTTTCTGTTTCTGCATTAGTTCCCTTAGGATAATGGCCTCCAGCTGCATCCACGTTGCTGCAAAGGACATGATTTCATTTTTCCTTATGGCTGCATAGTATTCCATGGTGTATGCACACCACATTTTCTTTATCCAATCCACTGTTGATGGGTACCTGGGTTGATTCCATGTTTTTGCTATTATGAATAGCACTGTGATGAACATATGGATGCATGTGTCATCTTGGTAGAACAATTTATTTTTGTTTGGGTGTATACCCAGTAATGGGATTGCTGGGTCAAATGGTAGTTCAGCTCTTAGTTCTTTGAGAAATCTCCAAACTGCTCTCCACAGTGCCTGGACTAATTTTTACATTTCCACCAGCGATATACAGATGTCCCCTTTTTGCTGCAGCCTCACCAATATCTGTTTTTGTCTTTTACTTTTTAACAAAAGCCATTCTTACTGGTGTGAGATGGTATTTCCTTGTGGTTTTGACTTGCATTTCTCTGATGATTAGAGATTATGAGCATTTTTCATGTTTGTGGGTCACTTGTATGTCTTCTTTCGAGAAGTGTCTGTTCATGTCCTTTGCCCACTTTTCAATGAGGTTATTCACTTTTTGCTTGTTGATTTAAGTTCCCTATAGATTCTGGATATTTCTAGTTGTTTTATAGATCTTTTGCTCCCTTCCTTTTCTCTTGCTTTCTTTCTTAGTTGTTTGATGGCTTTCTGTAGTGGTACATCTTGGGTCTTTTCTTTTTCTCTTTTTTATTTCTATTGTAGGCTTTTGCTTTGTGGTTACCCTGAGGTTTACATAAAACATCTTATACAGCCAGGCACAGTGGTGCATGCCTGTAATTCTAGCTACTTGGGAGGCTGAGACAGGAGGATCACTTGACCCCAGGAGTTCAAGGCTATAGTACACCATGATCATGCCTCTGAATAGCCACTGCACTCCAGCCTGGGCAACATAGTAAGATCCCATCTCTAAAAAAATTTTTTTTAATTAGCTGGCCATCAAATGCCCATCAATCAACAAGTGGATAAAGAAATTGTGGTGTGTGTGTGTGTGTGTGTGTGTGTGTGTGTGTATACACAATATATATATATACACTATATATATATATACACAATATATATATACACATATATATACATGTATATGATGGAATACTACTCAGCCATAAAAAGGAATGAACTAATAGCATTCACAGCAACCTGGATGGGATTGCAGACTATTATTCTAAGTGAAGCAACTCAACAATGGAAAACCAAACATCATATGTTCTCACTCATAAGTGGGAGCTAAGCTATGAGGATGCAAAGGCAGAAGAATGATACAATGGACTTTGGGGACTCAGGGGAAAAGGGTGAGAAGGGGATGAGGGATAAAAGGCTACAATTGGGTTCAGTGTATACTGCTCAGGTAAAATGGGTACACCAAAATCTCACAAATCACCACTAAAGAACTTACTCATGTAACCAAATAGCACCTGTTCCCCAAAAACCTATGGAAATGAAAAATATAAAATTTTTAAAGTTAAAAATAAATATATAAAATAAAAATTAGCTGGGCATGATGGCACACACCTGTGGTCCCAGCTACTTGAAAGGCTGAAGTGGGAGGATCACTTGAGCCCAGGAGTTCAAGCCAGCAGTGAGCCATGATCATGCCACTGCACTCCAGCCTGGGTGACAAAGCAAGACCCAGTCTCAAAAATTAAATTAAATTAAAATTTAAAAAATAAAAACATCTTATACTCATAACAGATTAATTTATCCAATAATAACTTAATTTTGGTTGCATACACAATACTTCCACTTTTACTCCACCTCCTCCCTGTTTTGTTTTTGATGTTACACTTTTATATCATCTTATAACATGTATCCCTTAGCAAATTATTGTAGTCTTAGTTGTTTTTAATGGTTTTCCCCTTTGAACTTTATACTAGAAATATAATTGATTTACCTACTCCTGTTACAATATTAGAGGGTTTTGGATTTGACAATGTACTTACTTTTACCAGTGAGTTTTATACTTTCATATGATTTAGTTACTAATTAGCATCCTATTCCTTCAGGTGAAGAAGTTCATTTAGTTTTTGTAATGCAGGTCTAATGGTAATAAAGTCTCCCAACTTTTGTTTTTCTGAGAAAGTCTTAATCACCCCTTCATTTTTTGAAAGACAGTGTTGCTGGGTATAGTTTTCCTGATTGGTGGTCTTTTTCTTTCAGGGTTTTGTCTATATCACCCCACTCTCTTATAGCTGTAAGGTTTCTGCTGAGAAGTCTATTTATATTCTTATGGAGGTTCCCCTATGATAATTTGCTTTTCCCTTGTTGCTTTCAATACTCTCTCAGTCTTTTAACTTTTAACAATTTGACTATGATGTGTCCTGGTGTGGATCTCCTTAGGTTCATCTTATTTGGTGTGCTATGGACTTCCTGGATCTGGCTTTCCAATTTCTTCCTGGACTTGGGAAGTTTTCTACCATTATTTCTTTGTATATGTTTTCTCTCCCTTTCTCTCTTTTTTCTACTTCTGGCTCTGACTCTGGCTATCAATTATGTGTAAGTTATTTTGCTTGATGGTATCCCATACGTCACTTAAGTTATCTTCACTCTTTGTCATTTTTTCTTTTTGTTCCTCAGATTGAATGATTTCCAGTGTTCCGTCTCCAAGTTCACTGATTCTTTTGACTGCTTGATCTATTCTGTTGTTGAATCCCACTGCTGAATTTTTCAGTTCAGTTATAATATTCTTCTGATCTATGATTTCCATTTGGTTCTTTGTAATACTTTCTATCTCTTTAAGTTATCATCTTGTTCTTCCATTGCTGCTCTGACCCCTGTTAGCATCTTTATGACCATTATTCTGAATTCCCTGTTGGGTAAATTATGAAACTCCACTACCTTTGGGTCAGTTTCTGGAGATTTATCTTGTTCTTTTATTTGGAATATAATCCCGTTTCTTCATTTTTCTTGATTCTTTGTGTTGGTTTCTGCACATTAGATAAAATATCTACTTCTCTCCATCTTGTTTGACTAGCCTTATATAGAAGAAGGTTTTCACCAATCCATGTGGCCAGAGGTTTTAAGCTGCCTCTCTAATCTTTGTGTTTGTCCAGACTGCCATCTCTGTTTTGGATGGATCTCAGGAGCTTAGAATGTGTCACATCTTGTCAGTACCCTGAGACCAGCAAGGTTCTTTAGATATAGCTGGTAAGGTTGGGGTATTGGGCCAGTAGTGGGATTGCTGGATCAAATGGTAGTTCTACTTTTAGTTCTTTAAGGAATCTCCACACTGTTTTCCATAGCAGCTGTACTAGTTTACATTCCCACCAGCAGTGTAGGAGCATTCCCTGATCACCGCATCCATGCGAACATCTACTGTTTTTTGATGTTTTGATTATGGCCATTCTTGCAGGACTAAGGTGGTATCACATTGTGGTTTTGATTTACATTTCCCTGATTATTAGTGATGTTGAGCATTTTTTCATATGTTTGTTGGCCATTTGTATATCTTCTTTTGAGGCTTGTCTATTCATCTCCTCAGCCCACTTTTTGATGGGATCGTTATTTTTTTCTTATTGATTTGTTTGAGTTGGTTGTAGATTCTGGATATTAGTCCTTTGTCAGATGTATAGATTATAAAGCTTTTCTCCCACTCTGTGGGTTGTCTTTTTACTCTGCTGACTGTTCCTTTTGTTGTGCAAAAGCTCTTTAGTTTAATTAGGTCCCAGCTATTAATTTTTGTTGTTGCACTTGCTTTTGGGTTCTTGGTCATGAAGTCCTTGCCTAAGCCAATGTCTAGAAGGGTTTTTCCAATGTTATCTTCTAGAATTTTTATAGTTTCAGGTCTTAGGTTTAAGTCCTTAATCCATCTTGAGTTGATTTTTGTATAAGGTGAGAGATAAGGATCCAGTTTCATTCTCCTACATGTGGCTAGCCAATTATCCCAGCACGATTTGTTGAAAAGCGTGTCCTTTCCCCACTTTACGTTTTTGTTAGCTTTGTGGAAGATCAGTTGGCCATAAGTATTTTGGTTTATTTCTCGGTTCTCTATTCTGATCCATTGGTCTATGTGCCTATTTTTATACCAGTACCATGCTGTTTTGATGACTATGGCCTTATAGTATAGTTTGAAATCAGGTAGTGTGATGCCTCCAGATTTGTGCTTTTTGCTTAGTCTTGCTTTGGCTATACAGGCTCTTTTTTGGTTCCATATGATTTTGGGAATTGTTTTTTCTAATTCTGTGAAGAATGATGGTGGTATTTTCATGGGAATTGCATTGAGTTTGTATATTGCTTTTGGCAGTATGGTCATTTTCACAATATTGATTTTACCCACCCATGAGCATTGGATGTGTTTCCATTTGTTTGTGTCATCTATGATTTCTTTCAGTAGTGTTTTGTAGTTTTCCTTGTAGAGGTCTTTCAACTCCTTGGTTAGGTATATTCCTAAGTGGTTTTTTGTTGTTGTTGTTGTTTGTTTTTTTTGCAGCTATTGTAAAAGGGGTTGAGTTCTTGATTTGATTCTCTGCTTGGTTGCTGTTGGTGTATAGAAGAGCTACTGATTTGAGTACATTAATCTCGTATCCGGAAACTTTGCTGAATTCTTTTATCAGTTCTAGGAGCTTTCCAGAGGAGTCCTTAGGGTTTTCAAGGTAGATGATCATATCATCAGCAAATAGTGACAGTTTGACTTCCTCTTTACCAATTTGGATGCCCTTTATTTCCTTCTCTTGTCTGATTGCTCTGGCTAGGACTTCCAGTACTATGTTGAAGAGGAGTGGTAAGAGTGGGCATCCTTGTCTTGTTCCAGTTCTCAGAGGGAATGCTTTCAACTTTTCCCCATTTAGTATTATGTTGGCTGTGGGTTTGTCATAGATAGCTTTTATTACATTAAGGCATGTCCCATGTATGCTGATTTTGCTGAGAGTTTTAATCATAAAGTGACGCTGGATTTTGTCAAATGCTTTTTCTGTGTCTATTGAGATGATCATGTGATTTTTGTTTTTAATTCTGTTTATGTGGTGTATCACATTTATTGACTTGCATATGTTAAACCATCCCTGCATCCCTGGTATGAAACTTACTTGATCATGGTGGATTATCTTTGTGATATGTTGTTGGAACTGGTTAGCTAGTATTTTGTTGAGGATTTTAGCATCTGTGTTCATCAAAAATATTGGTCTGTAATGTTCTTTTTTGGTTATGTCCTTTGCTGGTTTTGATATTAGGGTGATGCTGGCTTCACAGAATGAATTTGGGAGGGTTCCTTCTTACTCTATCTTGTGGAATAGCATCAAAAGGATAGGTACCAATTCTTCTTTGAATGTCTGATGTAATTCTGTTGTGAATCCATCTGGTCTTGGATTTTTTTCTTGGTAATTTTAAAATTACCATTTCAATCTCGCTGCTTGTTATTGGTCTGTTCAGGATATCTAATTATTCCTGATTTAAGCTAGGAGGGTTGTATTTTTCCACGAATTTATCCATCTCTTCTAGGTTTTCTAGTTTATGTGCATAAAGCTATTCATAGTAACCTTGAATGATCTTTTGTATTTCTGTGGTGTCTGTTGTAATATCTTTTGTTTCATTTGTTAGTGAGGTTATTTGGATTTTCTCTCCTTTTCTTGTTTAACCTTGCTAATGGTCTTTCAATTATATTTAGCTTTTCAAAGAACCAGCTTTTTGTTTCATTTATCCTTCGTATTTTTGTTTGTTTTTTTCGATTTCATTTAGTTCTGCTCTGATCTTTGTTATTTCCTTCTTCTGCTGGGTTTGGGTTTGGTTTGTTCTTGTTTCTCTAGTTCCTTGAGTTGTGACCTTAGAATGTCAATTTGTGCTCTTCCAGTCTTTTTTATGTAGGCATTTAGGGTTATGAACGTTCCTCTTAGCACTGTCTTTGCTGTATCCCAGAGGTTTTGGTAGCTTGTGTCAATATTGTCATTCAGTTCGAATAATTTTTTAATTTCCACCTTGATTTTGTTTTTGACCCAATGCTCATTCAGGACCAGGTTATTTAATTTCCGTGTATGTACATCATTTTGAAGGTTCCTTTTAGAGTTGATTTCGTTTTATTCCACTGTGGTCTGGGAGAGTGCTTGATATAATTTCAATTTTCTTAAACTTATTGAGGCTCGTTTTATGGCCTATTGTATGGTCTGTCTTGGAGGACATTCCATGTGCTGTAGAATAGAATGTGTATTCTGCAGTTTTGGGATGAAATGTTCTATATATATCTGTTAAGTCCATTTCTTCCAACATATAGTTTAAATCCATTGTTTCTTTGTTGACTTTCTGTCTTGATGATCTGTCTAGGGCTGTCAGTGGAGTATTGAAGTCCCCCACGATTATTGTGTTACTGTCTATCTCATTTCTTAGGTCTATTAATAACAGGGTTTTTTGTTTTGTTTTGTTTTGTTTTTCTGAGATGGAGTTTTGCTCTTGTTGCCCAGGCTGGAGTGCAATGGCACGATCTCAGCTCACTGCAACCTCTGCCTCCTGGGTTCAAGCGATTCTCCTGCCTCAGCCTCCCGAGTAGCTGGGACTACAGGCATGCACCACCACACCTGGCCAATTTTGTATTTTTAGTAGAGATGAGGTTTCTCCATGTTGGTCAGGCTGGTCTTGAACTCCCGACCTCTGGTGATCTTCCCGCCTCAGCCTCCCAAAGTGCTGGGATTACAGGCATGAGCCACTGTGCCCAGCCCATAGTAACTATTTTATAAATTTGGGAGCTCCAGTGTTTAGTACATATATGTTTAGAACCGTGATATTTCCCTGTTGGACAAGGCCTTTTACCATTATATAATGCTCTCTTTTGTCTCTTTTAGCTGTCGTTGCTTTAAAATTTGTTTTGTCTGATATAAGAATAGCTACCCCTGCTCACTTTGGGTGCCTATGTGCATGAAATGCCTTTCTCCACCCCTTTATTTTAAGTTTATGTGAGTCCTTATGTGTTAGGCCAGCATCACCCTAATATCAAAACCAGCAAAGGACATAACCAAAAAAGAACATTACAGACCAATATTTTTGATGAACACAGATGCTAAAATCCTCAACAAAATACTAGCTAACCAGTTGCAACAACATACCAAAAAGATAATCCACCATGATCAAGTAAGTTTCGTATCAGGGATGCAGGAAAGCAGCAGATGGTTGGTGAGTTCTTATCTATTCTGCAATTCTGTAGAAAAGTGGAGCATTTAGGCCATTTACGTTCAATGTTAGTACTGAAATTTGAGGTACCATTGCATTCATCATGCTCTTTGTTGCCTGTGTACTTTGGTTTGTTTTTTGATTTTGCTCTTTAACTTGTATTTTTCTTTTATAGGTCCTGCGTGATTTATGCTTTAAAGAGATTCTGTTTTGATGTGTTTCCAGGATTTCTTTCAAGATTTAGAGCTCCTTTAAACAGTTCTTGTAGTAGTGGCTTGGTAATGGCAAATTCTCTCAGTATTTGTCTGAAAACAACTGTATCTTTCCTTCATATGCGATGCTTAGTTTCACTGGATGCAAAATTCTTGGCTGATAATTGTTTTGTTTCAGGAGGCTGAAGATAGGGCCCCAACCCCTTCTAGCTTGTAGGGTCTCTGCTGAGAAATCTGCTGTTAATCAGATAGGTTTTCCTTATAGGTTACCTGGTGCTTCTGTCTCACAGCTCTTAAGATTCTTTCCTTGGTCTTAACTTTGTATAACCTGATAACAATGTGCCTAGGCGAATATCTTTTTGTATCCATCGCCCAGGCTGGAGTGCAGTGTCTCGATCTCGGCTCACTGCAACCTCTGCCTCCCGGGTTTAAGCAATTCTCCTGCCTCAGCCTCCCAAGGAGCTGGGATTACAGGCTCCCGCCACCACACCCAGCTAATTTTTTTTTTTTTTTTTTGTATTTTTAGTAGAGACAGGGTTTTGCCATGTTGGCCAGCCTGGTCTCAAACTCCTGACCTCAGGTGATCCACCTGCCTCGGCCTCCAAAAGTGCTAGGATTACAGGCATGAGCCACCACACCCGAGCCCTGATATTAATTTTTAAATTAAAAGACTTTATTTTTAAAAGCAGTTTGAGGTTTACAGAAAAACTGAGCAGAAAGTACAGTCTCTATATATCCCCTACTCCCTGCCCCCAGTTTTCCCTGTTATTAACATTTGTGTTAATGTGGCATATTTGTTACAATCAGTGAATCAATATTGAGAAATTAAAGTCCATATGTTAGTGTTCACTCTGTGTGTTATACATTTCTATGGGTTTTGCCAAATGTATTAATATGTCATGTATCCATCATTACAGTATCATCCAGCATAATTTCACTGTCCTGAAAATGCCCTGTGCTCCACTTATTCATCTTTTCCCCACTTGCCATGACCACACCAAAGCCCTCACAACCACTTATCTTTTTAATATATCTATAGTTTTGCCTTTTGCAGAACATCATATCATTAGAATCACAATAATATGTGGCTTTTCAGACTGGTTTCTTTCA
Source organism: Pongo pygmaeus (assembly GCF_028885625.2). Lineage (NCBI taxonomy): Eukaryota > Metazoa > Chordata > Mammalia > Primates > Hominidae > Pongo > Pongo pygmaeus. Next base: position 104,816,239 of record NC_072396.2, read on the forward strand.
CTCAGCAACATGCATTTAAGGGTCCTCCGGGTCTTTTGTGGCTTGACAGCTCATTTCTTTTTATCACTGAATAACATTGCATTGTATAGATATACCACAGTTTTTTTAAAATTTACTCATCATTAAAGGACATCTTGATTACTTCTAATTTCTGGCAATAATGAATAATGTTGATATAAAAATTTTTGTGTAGGATTTTGTGTGGACATATGTTTTCAACTCGTTGAGGTAAATGCCTAGGTATATTTAGTTTTGTAAGAAACTGCTAAACTATCTTCCAAAGTATCTGTACCATTTTGCATTCCCACCAGCTATGAAAGAGTTTCTGTTCTACATCTTCACAAACATTGGTGTTATCAGTGTTTTGGATTTTAGCCATTCTAATTGGTGTGGAGTGGTATCTCATTGTTGTTTTAATTTTGCAATTCCCTAATGACATATATGTTGAGCATCTTTTCATATACATATTTACCATCTGTATATCTTCTTTGGGCAGATGTCCATTCAGGTCTTTTGCACATCTTTTCATTGGGTTGCTCATTTTCTTATTGAGTTTTAAGAGTTCTTCATATATTTTTGATAACGTGCTTTATCAGATATGTCTTCTGCAAATATTTTCTCCCAGTCTTTGTCATGTCTTTTCATTTACTTAACAGTGTCTTTCATAAAACAGAAGGTTTTAACTTTGATGAAGTCTAACTTACCAATTTTTTCTTTTATGGATTGTGCTTTGTGTGTTGTATCTAAAAACTCATTGCCAAACACAAGGTCACCTCTATGTTCTCCTATGTTATCTTCTAGAAGCTTTGTAGTTTTCTGTTTTACATTTATAGGGGCTGTGAGAAGGTGACAGAGGTTAAATGAGGTAATAAGGATAGGGCCCTAGTTGAATAAGGCTAGTGCCCTTATAAGAGGAAGAGACGCCAGTTTTCTCTCTCTCTACCATATGAGGACACAGCAAGAAAGTGGCCATCTACAAGTCAAGAAGTGGGCCGTCACTAGAAACCAAATTACTGGCACCTTGATCTTGAACTTCCCAGCTTCCAAAACTGTGAGAAATAAATTTCTGCTGTTTAAGCCACGCAGCCTACAGTATAAGTTATAGCAGCCCAAGCAGACTAAGACAGAACCCTTAGCATATTAATCATAGTTACTTTAAATCTCTGGTCCCATAATTCCAAAATATCTGCCACATCTGAGTCTGGTTCTAGTGCTTGCTTTGTTTCTTCAAGACTGTGGTTTTTTTTTTCTTTTTAGCATATCTTATAATTTTTCTGTTCAAAGCAAGGCATGATGTACTGAGTAAAAGGAACTGAACTGAGGTAGATAGGTGTTTAGAATGAAATTTAGAGGCAACTTAAGAAAGTACACAAAAAACAAAATTATGGGAGCATGCCAAATGGACACAGGAACCAGCTTGAAAGAGCTTGCAATGGACAAAGTTGGAACAATTTGAGCAACAAAATAAGTTATTCTTCCTTATAAAGGAATTCTAAATAATTTATATAGATACTTGCCTTCCAGGAAGTGGCACTTAATCCCCCTCAAACCCTTGTAAGTGTGGGCTGGACTTGGTAACTTCCTTCCAAAAAATAGAGTATGGAAAAGGGGTGAAGTAACTTTATAGTGGAAAAACCTGGCAAACACTACCTTGGTTAGCTGAGTAAAGCCTTGATATGGTGTGATGGCAATGGAATATTACCTTTGTGATCTTTCTCTCAAACACTTATAATCCCATTCTAATCATGAGGAAAGCATAAGACAAATCCCAATTGAGGGACATTCTACAAAATACCCGAGCAGTACTCCTCAATAGGTCATCAAAACAAGTCTGAGAAACTGTCACAGTCAAGAAAAGACTAAGGAAAAATGACAACTAAATGTAATGTGGTATCATGGACTGGCTCCTAGAACAGAAAAAGTCAGTAGATAAAAACTAAGAAAATCTGAATAAAGTATGGACTTTAGTGATAATAATGTATCAATATTGGTTTATTACTTGTAGCAAATGTACCACACTAATCTAAGATGATAATAAAAACAATAACTCTGTGTAGGGCCAAAGGAAGGGAAGTGGGCTGATACGAGAACTCTCTGCACTATCTTAGCAACTTTACGGCAAATCTAAAATTATTCCAAGATACTAAGTTTCTTTTTTTTAAAAAATCACAAAACCTGAAGAATTTTAAAGAAATACAAATTTAAAAATTAAAAAAAGAGTCAAATCGCAGCTGTATTTTTATTAATTATGTAATCTTGTACAAGTCACTCTCTGAGCTTTGATGTCCCTGTTTATAAAAGTGATAGAATACATTTTTGAGTGACATCTGAAAGACAGCAGAGTAGGAAGTTCCAGGCCCTCCTTTCCCCATGTAATCTTTGAAAGGAAATTCAATTCTGGGACGCCAAACTCATTTAGCGAAAGGGAAAAGTCAAACTGGGAACTGGGTCATGCAAACCTGCCTCCCCCTTTTGGGTCCTCAATAAGATGGCTACAAGATGAAAAGCTACATGCCTCCGCCATATTTTGCCCACAAGGAAATTCCTAGTGAGTTGTTAAAATTTCACCGTGGCAATGCAAATTGATAGCTTATCTTTACAGGTGCAGTCGCCCCCGGCGCACCAGACATAAATGCACATCTGAGTGTTCCCCTGCCCCATTTTGTCTATGTTATCTTACGTAAAACGCATACTCCCCACATTTTTCCTCTGCTTCTTTTATGTCATCTTATTAATGCAGATTCCCTGAGCCAGACAAAGGCATGAATGACTATTTTTCCCTACCCTCCTCTTACATGAAAATTATGTACTTCTCAGTATCGCACCCTTTCCTCTTTAAATTTTGAGCCCTCAAAATCATCTTCGCAGACAGGCATAGGCCTGTCTCCTGAGTGCATCCTTAACTTTGGCAAATAAATCCCCTAAAATGATTGAGACTTGTCATTTTTCTCAATTGACATCTGGTAACCATGAAGGGATCCTGAGTGAAAGTGACCCAGCCTGCAGTAGCTCACCTCTCAGTGCTTGTCACCGGCTTGGTCACCTTATAGCCCAAACTGAGAGGACAATTTGCCAAAGTCCAGGAACTCTTTCCAGGGATCTCTGATCTTCCAACATTCCAGTTGGGGGTCTGAGGTTTATTTGCTGTTAAAAACAAAACAAAACAACAACAACAAAAAAAATTCCTTTTTTTGTAGGCGTTTCCACTCACTTCCATCAAGGAAGGCGAGCCTGTCTGCTTCTGCATATGCAGAGAGCAATCTTCAGCTTGTGCCCCCATCACTAGGTAAGAAACTGGTTTGGGATTCTGTCTTGCAAATTCTTTTAAATGACTAGAATTAGCACTAACAACCAGCTGGTGTTAATTTCCTGCTTACACTTAGAGCGCTCAGAAATCATATAATTTGCGTGATCATTGTTAGTTTTGTTTAATTGTTTTGTTTGTTTCTGGGTTTGTGTGTGTGTGTGTGTGTATGTGTGTGTGTGTGTGTGTGTGTGTGTTTTGGTCCTTTCCCCTATCGGATTTGACCAATTCTGAACCCTCAAGGTCATGAGTGTGAAATTTTCCACTCTGAAGAAACAGAACACATTGCTCCCCTCAGCCCTTTGGGGCATTCTCAGGCGACTGAGAATCACGTGAGGGTGTCTGGGAGAAATGCTCCCTAAGACATGCAGCAGCTCTAAATAGGTTTCCCCTCAAAAGAACATACTTAGGGTCTAATCTCAGCCAGCAGGTGCATATAAGGAACTGACCCCTCCCAAACTTTGAGCCCCTGACACATTGTGCCAGGTGGGCACAACACTGGTGGACCAAACTGGTTCAGGGTGTAATGGCCCTGTGAAAAGCTAGGTCTGCAAGCAGCACATTTTGGGTTCGACACACATCCCAACTTGGTCAAATCCAAAGGGGAACTCTAAATCATAGAGAACAAGGCCTCTAAGACCCCAGCAGCAGCAGAATATAAAGTTCCCCCTTTAGAAACTCCAGCAGGGTATATGCAAAATACTTATGGTGAATCATCATGCAAATATTTAACCAAGCGGACCACTATAACTAGAGCAGATTCTACGTTACAACGGCCTAAATGGGGATCTTTTGAAATGCCCAAATTAGTGTACCCGTGAACCAGGATGGAAAACGCAGACACAAAAACTAAACAACCAGAATGGGAGAGCTATTTTCAGTGGTAGCTGGAAACTAGCAAAAGTGGGGAAGACCACTGTCATGCGTGTCTGTGTGAAGAGACCACCAAACAGGCTTTGTGTGAGTAACAAGGCTGTTTATTTCACCTGGGTGCAGGTGGGCTGAGTCCGAAAAAGAAGTCAGCAAAGGGAGTTAGGGGTGGGGCAGTTTTACAGGATTTGAGTAGGTAGTATCAGGAGGCCTGACACTCCTGTCTTCTTATATTAATAAGAAAAACAAAACAAGATAGTGGCGAAGTGTTGGGGTGGCGAAAATTTTGGGGGGTGGTATAGAGAGATAATGGGCAATGTTTCTCAGGGCTGCTTCGAGCAGGATTAGGGGCAGCGTGGGAACCTAGAGTGGGAGAGGTTAAGCTGAAGGAAGATTTTGTGGTAAGGGGTGATATTGTGGGGCTGTTAGAAGCAACATTTGTTGTATAGAATGATTGGTGATGGTCTGGATACAGTTTTGTATGAATTGAGAAACTAAACAGAAGACACAAAGTCCGAATAAGAGAAGGAGAAAAACAGGTATTAAAGGACTAAGAATTGGGAGGACCCAGGACATCTAATTAGAGTGTCTAAGGGGGTTCAGTGTGATTATTTGCTTGGTTGGTCAGTTTTGGGGCTCTATCCTTGAGTTTTTTTTTGTTGTCACATACCAGGCCAGATTGATTTAGGTGAAAACAACACTCTTCATTTAAAAATATACAGAGTCCCCTTTTTCTAAGCAGTGAGTAAGCTGAAGTCTTGGTGATTTTGGAGGAAATAGAAATGCAAAGCCAGCAATTGTTTGTTAAAGAAGAATTAGAAATGGCTAGGAGAGAGTGAGATTGATAGTGTGGTGGAGATAGCTGGGGAGAGGTAGAGGGTGGCATAAGAATGGGAACGAGAATAAGACTGAGTATAAAAGTAAAGAATAGGACTTCATCAGGGTGAAAGTACTGGAGTGTGCCTTGCCACTGAAGATCTTTTATCCACTTCAAGAGAGACTTAAGGGTGGTGGTTTGAGGTAAAACCAGGAGATACCAGTTATGATGGTTTGGAGGAAAAGCGTAAACTGGCAGTGTAAACAAGGGCAGGGCATTTATGAGTAGTTGAGAATGGTGAATAGGAGTATGACTTGACAGAAGATAGTAGGGATGACAAGTTTTTGGGGTGCAGTCCAAGTTGGGCTGGTGTCTAATAAAAAGGAGTGTCCATACAGGAGCTCAAATGGGCTGTACCCTGTAGCATCCCGAGGACAGGCCCGAATTCTGGGAAGGGCAAGTGGTAAAAGTATTGTCCAGTCCTTTTTAAGTTGGAGGCTGAGCTTGGTGAGGTGTGTTTTTAAAAGACCATTAGTCCATTTTACCTTTCCTGAAGATTGAGGACGGTAAGGGGTATTGAAGGTTCCACTGAATACCAGGAGCCTGAGAAACTGCTTGGGTGATTTGACTAATAAAGGCTGGTCTGTTATCGGACTGTATAGAGGTGGGAAGGCCAAACCAAGGAATTATGTCTGACAGAAGGGAAGAAATGACCGCAGTGGACTTCTCAGACCCTGTGGGAAAGGTCTCTACCCATCCAGTGAAAGTGTCTACCCAGACCAACAGGTATTTTAGTTTCCTGACTCAGGGCATGTGAGTAAAGTCAATTTGCCAGTCCTGGGCAGGGACTAATCCCTAAGCTTGATGTGTAGGGAAGGCAGGGGGCCTGAACAATCCCTGAGGAGTAGTAGAATAGCAGATGGAACACTGAGAAATGATTTCCTTGAGGATAGATTTCCACGATAGAAAGGAAATGAGAGGTTCTAAGAGGCGGGCTAGCGGCTTGTAACCTACATGGAAGAGGCTATGAAATGATGACAGAATAGAATGGGCCTGTAAGGCTGGAAGGAGATATTTTCCTTGGTCCAAGAACCATTTGCCTTGTGTGGGAAGAGATTGATAGGTGGAAGTTTCAGCGGGGAAGTAGGTGGGAGTGACCGATGAAAAGGAGAAAAACTGGCAGTGAGGGACAGAAGTTGGAATGCTAGCTGCTTTTTTAGTTATCTTATTAGCGTAAGTGTTGCCTTGAGCGATGGGATCTGATGCCTTTTGATGGCCCTTGCAGTGAATGACCCTAGCTTTTTTGGAAGTAGAGCAGCTTTAAGAAGAGTTTTTATTAAGGAGGCATTAATTATGGAGGACCTTTGTGTAGTGGGGAAATTTTTTTCTGCTCATATAACAGCATGGTGATGCAGGATATGGAAGGCATATTTAAAGTCAGTATAAATATTGACACATAGTCCCTTTGCAAGATTGAGGGCCTGAGTTAAGGCAATGAGTTTGGCTTGCTGAGAGGTAGTGGAGGGGGGCAGAGCAGTAGCCTCAAGGATAGATGTGGAAGACACTATAGCTTAGCCTGCCTTTGCCAGTGATTGGCGATTAGGCCTGGTGGAACTGCCATCAAGTGTGATCAGGGTGAAGAACAGGAAAGAAGGAAATATGGGGAAATGGAGTGAATGCCAGGTGGATCAGAGAGATACAGTCATGGGGGTCAGATGTGGTATAAGGAATAATGTGGGAGGCCGGATTGAAGTCCAGGCCAGGAACAATGGTAACTGTGGGAGACTCAACAAAGAGTAAGTACAGCTGAAGGAGCCAGGGGGCAGGAAGTGTGAGGAGGAAAATAGATTTTGAAAGTTATGGGAACTGTAGAGAGTAAGTGGAGCATAGCTTGTGATTTTGAGGGCCTCTAAAAGTATTAAAGCGGCAGCAATGAGGTGTGGCTGTAGCCTAGGAATAGTCAGGGAAGTGGATAATTTAGTTAAAATGTCTCAATCTAATAAGGGAGCTGGGTAGGTGGGGATAACTGAAAAAGAGTGCATAAAAGAATGTTGTCCAAGTTGGCACCAGAGTTGGGGAGTTTTAAGGGGTTTAGAAGCCTTGCTGTCAATACCCACAACAGTTATGGAGGAAAGGGAAACAGGCCCTTAAAAAGAAGGTAATGTGGAGTGGGTAGCCTCCATACTAATTAAGAAGGGGACGGACTTATCCTCCACTGTAAGAGTTACCCAAAGTGTCTGTGATGGTCCAGGAGGTTTCCGAGGCGATTAGGCAGCATCAGTCTTCAACTGCTAAGCCGAGAAGATCTGGGAAGGAGTCAGTCAGAGAGCCTTGGGCCAGAGTTCAGGGGATCTGGGAGTGGCTGCCCGGCGAGTTGGACAGTCCAATTTCCAGTGGGGTCCCGCACAGATGGGACATGGCTTAGGAGGAATCCCAGGCTGCGGGCATTCCTTGGCCCAGTGGCCAGATTTCCGGCACTTGAAGCAAGATCCTGGGGGAGGCAGTCCTGGAGGAACACCTGGCTGCTGCAGTTCAGGTGTTTTGAAGTTCTTGTGTGCTGGAGATGTGGCTGGGGTTTCTCTCACAGTGGAGGCAAGTAATTGCAACTCAGAAATACGTTGCTACTTGGCTGCCTCCACTCCATTATTGTACACATTGAAGGAGAGGTTAATTAAGTCCTGTTGTGGGGTTTGAGGGCCAGAATCTAATTTTTGGAGCTTTTTCTAATGTCAGGAGCAGGTTGGGTAATAAAATGCATATTGAGAATAAGACGGCCTTCTGGCCCTTCTGGGTCTAGGGCGGTAAAGCGTCTAAGGGTTGTTGCCAAACGGGCCATGAACTAGGCTGGATTTTTATATTTGATGAAAAAGAGCCTAACCACTAACTGATCTGGGAGAGGTCAGATAAAGAAAAAGGAGAATTAACCTTGGCTATGCCTTCAGCTCCAGCCACCTCTTTAAGAGGAAATTGTTGGGCAGGTGGGGGAGGGCTAGTCGCAGAACAAAACTATAAGCTGGACCAGGTGTGAGGAGGGGAGGTGATAAAAGGATTATAGAGTCGGGGAGCAGAGGCTGAGGAAGAATTGGGACCTGGCTCGGTGTGCGAGGAGCAGCCTGGGGAGGAGGGGAGAGGTCAGATAGGTCCATAGAAAAGGAGGATTCAAAGGACTCAGAGCTTGGGATGGAGACTGAAGGAACCGGAGAGAAAGAAGAAAGATTTGGGACAAGTCGCACTGGGTGCAGAGACTAAGGAGGGATCAACGTGTAAAAGAATGCCTGGACGTCAGGCACCTCAGACCCATTTGCCCATTTTTTGACCAAAATCATCCAGGTCTTGTAAAATGAAGAAATCAAAAGTGCCGTTTTCTGGCTATTTAGAACCATTATAGAGTTTGTATTGGGGCCAAGCGGTGTTGCAGAAGAAAATAAGACGCTTATGTTTTAGGTCAGGCGAGAGTTGAAGAGGTTTTAAGTTTTTGAGAACACAGGCTAAGGGATAAGAAGAGGGAATGGAGGGTGGAAGGTTGCCCATAGTGAAGAAGGCAAGCCCAGAGAAAATAGAGGGTAGAGACATGGAGAAGGGGGGTGGTGAGCAGCCCCGGGCTGCAATGTGGGCGAGCAGCCACAGCCAAAGCAGGCGTCCCTGCAATTGACTTGCCACCAAGGGAATGTGGGTGAATGACCAAGGTAGGCATCCCCACGGTGATCAGACACCAATGGAGTGTGGGTGAATAATCAGGCAGGTGTCCCCGCAGTGATTAAACACCAAGGGAAGACTGTCTTCCCGAGTTCATGACTGGCGCCGGAGTTTTGGGTCCATGGATAAAATGTGTCTCCTTTGTCTCTACTAGAGAGGAAAAAGAACTGGAATTGGAAGGACAGGGAGATTGAAGGGTAGCGAGACAGGGAGACTGAAGGGTGGCAAGAGAGGCTGGAGAAGAGAGTGAAAAGGCCACTTACCCAATTTGAAATTGGTGAGATGTTCCTTGGGCTGGTTGGTCTGAGGACCCGAGGTCATAGGTGGATCTCCTCATGGAGTGAGGGTGAGGACAGGGGACTGGTCTCCCAAAGGAGTCCTCCTGTCCCGGGTCTTTGGCACCAAATGTCACGTGCGTCCGTGTGAAGAGACCACCAAACAGGCTTTGTGTGAGCAACAAGGCTGTTTATTTCACCTGGACGCAGGCGGGCTGAGTCCAAAAAAGGAGTCAGCAAAGGGAGTTAGGGGTGGGGCAGTTTTATAGGATTTGGGTAGGTAGTGGAAAATTACAGTCAAAGGGGGTTGTTCTCTTGCGGGCAGGGGCTGGGGTCACAAGGTGCTCAGTGGGGGAGCTTCTGAGCCAGGAGAAGGAATTTCACAAGGTAATGTCATCAGTTAAGGCAGGAACAGGCCATTTTCACTTCTTTTGTGATTCTTCAGTTGCTTCAGGCCATCTGGATGTATACGTGCAGGCTTGGGGTCAGAGGCCTGACAACCACCTCATCTCCCTACAGGAGGCCAACAAACAACTTAGAAATGCTAATCAAGAACTCTCTAATCTTGTATCTCTCTTAAAGAAATCCTCAGAATTCCTTACTTCCCCCTTGGCACCTCCCCCTACACCCCTACTCTACCCTGACCAATCTGAACTTCCTGGACCAGATCTGTCCCCCGCCTCTACTGCATGTCTAACACTTGCTCAACAGAAGGCAGTTCAGAGTCTGACTGCAAAGACCCCACCCCCTCATGATTCCCTGACAGCTCCAATGGCAACATCTCATCTGGAAGATGTGGAAAAGGGGGACTGTGCAGGGACATCTCTCATGATCACCCTATTTTGGGAACAATTGCTAACAGGTAGGGGACCCCTGGTAATTGTCTACCAACACCCTGGTCAAAGGCTGAATTCTGAGGCATAAAGAATTTCCTGACCCCCATAAAGATCCAGTTGGGTTTGAGTATTTGAGCTCATTGTCAGAACCTATGACCCAGGTCATTCAGACTTTTATCAGCTAGTCCACATGTTAGTCTTAGAAGCTAAAGCTAAGGAATGGCTGGAAAAAGCATAATGGTCAGACTCTATAGCAGATTTGACCCCTGAAGGCCCAATGGAGCCACAACAACCAGCCCCCACAAATCCAGAAGACAGGCACAAAGATGTGCAGGAATGAGCAACCACTCTATTAAATATCATTCCTTCAGTGTTCCAAAGGGTTATGGATTGGAATAAAATCCAACAATGTCACCAGAACCCAAATAAATTAGTTTTAGGTTATTTAACACATTTTGATAAAACTTTAAAACAACATTGTGGGATGTCAGCTGATTGCTTTGAAAACAATAAAAATGATACATTATTAAATGCAAATTTCTTAAACGGACTAGATGATGATTTAGCCACCCTTGTAAAACACAAATTGGACCACAGCTAGAACTAATGAACTAGTTAACTTAGCTGACCAATTATCCCACACTATGATAAAACAAGGAAAAACAGAAGATTGCCGAAGTTATGCATTTACAGCTAAAGCAATTAACTTCTCAAGCCTCTTAGCCCCAGAAAGATTTTAAGCTCCCTCGGTCTGAGGACTCTTCCCTCCCAGTCTGTTACAACTGTAAATGACCGAGACACCTTATGATGGATTGCCTTAGGCTGAAACAAAAGAAAAGGAAGAATGCAACTCAGGAAGACAAGGGATGCTCCAAGGAAATACAGGGGTTTCACCTCTCCAAATATTCTACCCTGACAAACCAATTGGGGGAGATTAATATAATAATAAACCATGAGTTTTCAACTGCCTTAACTGACATAGGTGTGACTATCTCTGATAAATCCCACCTTATTTAGAAACCCCATTCCTCAGAGTAATGAAAGAATTAACATGGTGGGTGTGTCTAATAAAATGATCTCATGTTTTAAGTCCAAACCTGTACCTTAGGGTTCATCAGGTTCCACTACCCTGTTGCAGGCTCTAAGTGTGACTCACTCAGTAGGTCCCATATGTTTCTAATATGCACTGGGGCCCCTGTCAATCTTTTGGGCTGTGATCTCAACATCCATAATGCCCATATCTCTTTTTCATCAAAAGGTGAAACTTTTTTAGAATTGGAACCAGGAGACCAAAAATACCATATTTAAAAATGTCCTAACAATGTACAATTTAGTATTAGTAATGTTAAAACGTCATCTTGTGACCAGGAAAATAAAATGGAGACAGAGAAGGAAATATTAGGGAAGAAGAGAGAACATTGGAATACAGAGCAGGAAACAGTAAAACTCCTTCTAGTTTCCCCAATCTTCCTGTTAACACCAGAAGCAGAGCACTTGCTTCTGGTGTTCAAGAAGCAGAAGCTTCTTGCTTCTTGTGTTCAAGGATGTGTCCTCCCACTTATAGTCTCAGTCAAATACAGATACAGAGAAAGTATTCTCAGCCATTCCAATAAAGGTAGAGATAAATCCAAAGAAACCCCTATCCAACCTTAAACACTATCCTCTGCAAAAGGAAGCCATAGATGGAATTGCTCCTATCATACAAGATTATCTGAGAAACAGGCTCATTATTCCCTGCACAATCCCCTGAAACAGCCCTATATTCCCTGTAAAGAAACTAAGCGGGAGAGGATGGAAATTTGTGCAGGAATTGAGGGCAATAAACAATATCATAATTCTCAGGCACACAGTAGCCCCCAACCCACAAACCTTTCTATCACCTATATCCACTACCAGCCAGTATTTCTCAGTTGTGGATCTCTGCAGTGCCTTCTTTAGTATTCCTGTAGAACCAGCCAGCCAGTATTTGTTTGCCTTTATTTGGAAAGAATGGCAATATACGTGGACTGTAATGCCCCAAAGGTATACAGAAAGTCCCACTTAGTGTTCCCAAATATTAGAAGCTGATTTAGAGGATTAAATATTTTCCCAGGGCTCAACATTCATCTACTCTCCTTTGTTCAGACACACTCTCTTCCTCTCAGGAAGATAGTCTATATTTACTCAAACAGCCACCAAGGGACACAAATGTCTAAAGACAAACTTCAGCTATGCTTACCTGAAGTTAAGTATTTGGGACATATTATCTCGGCCAAAGGACTGAGTATTAACCCTGATAGAGTGAGGAATTTTAGCTTTCCCAATGCCCGTCACTAAGAAACAACTTAGAGTATTTTGGGGCCTGGCAGGCTATTGTAGAAACTGGACACCAAATTTCTCCCCTATGGCTCAACTTCAGTGTCCATACCTAAAAAATGAACAACCTGATCCCATCATGTGGACTCCAGAGGGACAATCAGCTGTACAACAAATAAAGGAAATTCTGACTAATGCCCCAGCCTTAGGGCACCCAAACTACAAATTGCCTTTCTCCCTTTTCATACACGAAGTTGGAGGTACTGCATCCGGAGTACTGACCCAGAAACATGGTGATCATCAGAGACCTATAGGCTGTTATAGCCAACAGCTGGACCCTGTGGCTCGAAGGCTGCCTCCCTGTGTGAGAGCAATAGCAGCCACGGCCCTTCTGTATAAGTCTGTTGAAGAAATAATTATAGGTTCCCCCCTTATCATTTTTGTGCCACATTCTCTTGAGATCCTTCTAAACTCTCATCATACACAACATCTGTCTGTCAACCGGTTAGCCTCTTATGAAATTTTGCTTTTATCATCTCCCAGTATTACTAGTTCCTGCTGTAATAATCTTAATCTGGCCACTCTCTTGCCAGGCCCTTCTGACAAAACCCCCTCATGACTGTGTTCTGATGACTGACTGACTTCTCACCCCCAGGACAGACCTACAAGAGATGCCACTGGATAATGCTGAGATAGAATGGTATACAGATGGGTCTTATTTAAGAGGAGAGGATGCAAATTTTATAGCAGGATATGCTGTGGTTTCCTTACTAGAGGTAATTGAAGCCAATCCTCTCCCCCAAGCCAGATCAGTTCAAGTGACCAAATTGGTTGCCTGACTGAAGCTTGTCAATTGGCAAAAGACAAGGCTGCAAACATTTACACTGACAGCCACTATGCTTTTGGGGTTGCTTATGACTGGGATGTTATGGAAAGAGAGAGGATATTTAACCCCTCAGGGCAACCAATAAAAATGGACAAGTATCAGAGTTGTTAGAAGCTGTTCTAACACCAAAACGCTTGGCAATTATAAAAATCCCAGGTTGGCCGGGCGCAGTGGCTCACACCTGTAATCCCAGCACTTTAGGAGGCCGAGGCAGGAGGATCATGAGGTCCGGAGATCGAGACCATCCTGGCTAACATGGTGAAACCCCATCTCTATTAAAAATACAAAAAGTTAGCCGGGCGTGGTGGCGGGCGCCTGTAGTCCCAGCTACTCGGGGGGCTGAGGCAGGAGAATGGCATGAACCCGGGAGGCAGAGCTTGCAGTGAGCCGAGATGGCGCCACTGCACTCCAGCCTGGGTGACACAGAGAGACTCCATCTCAAAAATAAATAAATAAAATTTTAAAAAAATCCCAGGTCACTCAAAATTAGACACCACAGTCAGTCAGGGTAACCAATTTGCTGAAGCCACAGCTAAAAGAGCAGCATTCAAGCCATCAGCCCCAAGTTGGAAAATGGCCATAAAACCCAAAACACTTAAATACATGTTGAAAGAAACCCAGAGCATAGCTCCTACAAAAGAGAAATCTACTTGGAAACAGGCTGGGGGATACTTGTCTCCCAAAACTGAAATATGGTGTGGACCTAATTATTCCATTCCAAGAAACCCATTATTCCAATGGAATGTCAGGTGTCCCTTATGAAATATGTTCATAATCTAACCCATTGGAATCCAGATAAAATAATATCCTGGTGTAAACAATATTACTGGAAACCATCCTTCACAGTGGCACAAAAAGTTTACTCTCAGCTGGGCACCATGGCTCACACCTGTAATCCCAGCACTTTGGGAGGCCCAGGCAGGTGGATCCCCTGAGGTCAGGAGTTTAAGACCAGCCTGGCTAACGTGGCAAAACCCTGTATCTACTAAAAATACAAAAATTAGCCAGGTGTGGTGGCACGTGCCTGTAATCCTGCTTCTTGGGAGGCTGAGGCAGAAGAATCGCCTGAACCCAGGAGGCAGAGGTTGCAGTGAGCTGAGATCATGCCATTGCACTCTAGCCCAGGCGACAAGAGCGAAACTCCATCTCAAAAAACCAAACAAAAAAGTTTACTCTCAATGTGTTATTTGTCCCAAACATAACCCAGGAAAACCCCTCCATGGGGCCCAAGGTCATTTTCCCCTTCTGGCTGACCTTTTGAGGTATGACAGCTTGACTTTATCCAGCTGCCATCATCTCAATGTGACAAGTATGTTTTAGTAATGGTCTGCATGTTTTACCATTGGGTTGAAGCTTTTCCCTGCAGGCAAGCAACAGCCACGACAGTTGGAAAAATCCTACTAGAAAAAATTGTCCCACTGTGGGGAGTCCCCTGTGAACTTCACAGTGACAGGGGAACACACTTTACTGGCCAGGTTACTCAAAATATTTGTAAAATTTGGCCCATATTTCAACATTTCCATTGTGCCAACCATCCCCAGTCTTCAGGCCTGCTGGAGAGGACCAATGGAATAATTAAAACACAATTGGCTAAGTTCACAGAGGCATTTCACCTCCCCTGGCCCAAAGCACTACCCCTAGTGCTGCTTATACTCCGATCCACTCCTTTTGGAAAACATCAACTGTCTCCTTATGAAATTATAACAGGAAGGCCCATGTGTATGGGAACGAACATAACCAATACAACTTTTCTCAAGGGAGATATATTGCAATATTGTGAGGGACTCATTTATCATCTTAGAAAAAAACAAGATTTGTTAAAGAATTCCTTTCACAGTGCGCTCCCTGAAGATAAGGTGCCTGGTCACGATCTGCAACCTGGAGATTTCATCTATTGGAAAAGACATCCAATGAAGGATTCCCTTCAACCCTGATGGAAGGGCCCATACCAGGCACTACTGACTAATCCACGTACCGCAAAATTAAAGAGTATAGATTCATGGATTCACATCTCTCATCTTAAAAACGCATAACCTCCTGAGTGGACTGTAACTCCCACCAAAGACCTTCACCTCCGGTTCACTAAACATCAACCTGCAACCCAGGATTAGAAGCAGACAACAGCTGTTGTGGACTGCTTAAACCCAAGACACAGGACCAGGCCTGTATACAAAGGGAATGCCTCTGTTTATTGTACAGTAACCATTAAAATTATTGTCCTAGATATACTGGTAACTGCTGTCTTATAAATGACAGGGCACTTGCCTTGTCTGATTTAACAACATTTAGTAACTAAAATGAATTTCGCAACCTTGCTATTATTAATCCTATATCCCTACACCTTCTTGCCACTGCCACCCACTGATGCCCATGAAACAAACCTGTTTCTACAATGGGCTCAGCATTATGCAGACAGATTACAAAGAACACCTGCTGGATATGCAGACTCATGCCTCTTTCCAGTGGCTCCAGCCTGCCATGGTGGATATCCCCCTTCCAAGGTCAGGACTGGATAGAATACCAAAAATTTATCACATCACAGAAATGGTCTGGTATTCTTAGTGCTGGGATAACAAAAGACAATACATATAATTGGCCCATTAAAAACACTCTTAAGAACAAGGGACATGGGAAAAGATTTTGAATGGAAAGGACCAGGTCATTAGCTCTCACTTTAGCATCCCCAGCTAAAACAGAAGGTGGTAACCACACCCCAAACAACAGCCCATTTTCAAAATGGAATAATGCAAATTTGGGCTGGATTTATCTGGCTCACCCCTTTGTCTGGCCAACTCAGCCAAAATGCTGGGAGCAAAGAAACCATACCAAGGACCTACAGCCAAACAGTACGAGAGATACGGGGTGGACACCTGGAGAATGCTGTGACCACATTATCATATTACAAGACGCTGACTGTAATGCCACCGATTGGGTGCAGCAATCAGGTATTCATTGGATAGCTCCAAATGGGACATATTGGCTATGTGGCACTAACTTATGGCCGTGGTTACCTCTAGGGTAGTTAGGATGATGTTCCCTAGGTTATGCTTGGGCACAAGGACACGTAATCCAGACCCTGCCAAAACCAGCAAACCTTTTTCATTTACAATTTCATTGGACATGTTAGGTATTCCAATGGTATGATCACTTAGCTTTAATCTTTGTACCACAGACAGGTATTGAAGATGTTATATGGCATATAGAGGCCTTACCCAATTACACCCAAAAGGCCCTGAATGATAGCCGCATGAGTATTGCCTTGCTAAGCAATGAGGTCATGCTTATGAGGAAAGTTGTGCTATACAACCATATGGCTTTAGATACACTCATCGCAGCACAAGGGGGCACCTGTGCCGTCATAAAAACTGAATGTTGTGTGTATATTCCAGATGAACCAAAGAACATAACTCGATTTATGACTGATATGAAAACCCAGATAACCAACCTGTCAGATCCAAAACCCTCATTAATCAATTGGTTGAGTAGTTGGTTTGAACCCTGGGGAACTTGGTGGCAGAAGCTACTGCTTATGATAGGAATAATAATAATTTGTGTTCTGTCCTGTTTCTGCTTACAATGTTGTTACGGTATGTGCTTGCAAATAAGTTAATGCACAACTGAAAGGGCTGGGGTAATAATTGCCCAGAGAATTGCTTTAATTGAGGAAGCAGTAATATAGCCTGACCCAGCTTCCAGGTTTGCTTTCCTTTTGTTGCTATAAACCTGACCTAGGTCCCTATATATATATTTTTTTTTCTCTTTCTTTTTTCCTTTCCTTTTTCCTTTTTTCCTCTCCCTTTTTTTTTAAAAAAAATCTTCGTGGGACACAATTTCCTACGAATGAGCCTTCTTAGCGACAATGGACGTGACTTCCTAGGAATGAGCCTTCCTGGCGATGTGGGACCTAAACTTCTAGAAATAAACTATCCCAGCAACAGGAAACCAGCTCAAAAAAGGGAGGAAAAAGCAACCTGTAGCCAAGAACCCATATTCCTTTTAAAATGCTTCCTCCAAAAGATTTTAAATAAAAAAGAGGGGAAACCTGAAAGGAAATTAAATTTTGGGACCCCCCCCCAAACTCATTTAGCAAAAGGCAAGAGTCAAAATGGGAACTGGGTCATGCAAACCTGCCTCCCCCTTTTGGTTCCTCAATAAAATGGTTACAAGATGAAAAGCTACATGTCTACTCCATATTTTGCCCACAAGGAAATTCCTAGTGAGTTGTTAAAATTTCACCATGGCAATGCAAGTTGATAGCTTATCTTTACAGGTGCAGTCGCCCCCGGCCCACCAGACATAAATGCATATCTGAGTGTTCCCCTGCCTCATTTTGTCTATGTTATCTTATGTAAAATGCAGATTCCCCAGATTCTTCCTCTGCCCCTTTTGCTTATATCATCTTTTTTTATTGTTATTTATTTATTTATTTATTTATTTTTTTTATTTTGAGATGGAGTTTCGCTCTTGTTGCCCAGGCTGGAGTGCAATGGCGCGATCTCGGCTCACAGCAATCTCCGCCTCCTGGGTTCAAGCAATTCTCCTGCCTCAGCCTCCAGAGTAGCTGGGATTACAGGCATGCGCCACCACGCCCGGCTAATTTTGTATTTTTAGTAGAGATGGAGTTTCTCCATGTTGGTCAGGCTGGTCTCGAACTCCAGACCTCAGGTGATCTGCCCGCTTAGGCCTCCCAAAGTGCTGGGATTACAGGCGTGAGCCACCACGCCTGGCCTTTTTGTTGTTATTTAGTTTTATTTCATATCATAAACTTAACTCTGCAATCCAGCTAGACATGGAAAGGAACAAGGAAAACATGGAACCCAAAGGGAACTGCAATGAGAGCACAAAGATTATAGGCTATTGCCAGCAAATGGGGTGGAGGGGTGCTCTCCTGAGCTACAGAAGGAGTGGTCTGGTGGTTAAGATAAAACACAAGTCAAACTTTAATAAGTTGTCCACAATCAGCAATGGTGATCTTCTTGCTGGTCTTGCCATTCCTGGACCCAAAGCATTCCATGGCCCCCACAATACTCATGCCTTCTTTTACCTTGCCAAAGACCATATGTTTGTCATCCAACCACTCAGTCTTGGCAGTGCAGATGAAAAACTGGGAACTGTTTGTGTCCACCATTTGCATGGACAAGATGCCAGGACCTGTATGCTTTAGGATGAAGTTCTTGTCATTAAATTTCTCCCTGTAGATGGGCTTGCCACCAGTGCCATTATGGCAATGTGAAGTCACCACCCTGACACATAAACCCTGGAATAATTCTGTGAACGCAGGAACCCTTATAACCAAATCCTTTCTCTCCAGTGTGCACAGCATGAAATTTTTCTGGTGTCTTTGGAAACTTGTCTGCAAACAGCTTGAAGGAGATGTGGCCCAAGAGCTCACCATCTATGGTGATGTTGAAGAACAAGGTGGGGTTGACCATGGCTGATAGTACGGGGCTCCTGGCAGCAGCAGCATCTGCGAAGCGGCCATTCTATGTTATCTTATATTTAAAAAATGCAGATTCACTGAACCAGACAAAGGCATGAATGACTATTTTTCCCTACCCCCTCTTACATGAAAATTGTTTACTTCTCAATATCCTACCCTTTCCCCTTTAAATTTGGAGCCCTCAAAATCACCTTCGGAGAAAGGCATAGACCTGTCTCCCGGGCATGTCCTTAACTTTGGCAAATAAATCTAAAATGATTGGGACTTATTTCATCATTTTTCTCAATTGACAAAACATTTAAAAAATAATACAGACTGGACCCAGCCCACCCAACTGCCAGTGGAGAGCAAGGTTTCCTTCTATTTTCATAGCCAACCAGAACAATGTTCTATGCACATTTTGTCCTCAGTAAGAGGGCCTCGGGCCAAAATTTGGCTAGCGGCCCATTGGGATAAGAAGCTAACCAAAGCCCCTGTGTTACAGTGTAATTTAGAGAGCAGCATGGAGAGTATCATCTCACCAAAGGTGAAGATAGCATTACAGACATCAGGACATCTCTTACTGGGAGTAATTTGAATCTATCACAGGAAAGCCAAATATCTTCTTGCAGACTGTAATGAAGCATTCATTAAGATAAAGATGGCTTTTTGACCAGGTGTTGACCTGCCTGAGGAAAATCAGGAAGCAGCTTATAACACCATTACTTTACTTGAATAATTTCATGACTTTTATCAGCCACTGCCTGAGTTAGATGACATCGATGTGGCCCAGAAGTTCAGCCTGGGTCAGAGTAGAGTGGAAGAAATAACCGTGAGAGAAGAAGTTGGGAATATCAGTATTTTACAAGAAAATGGTTTTGGCGATTTTGGAATGGATGATCGTGAGATAATGAGAGAAGGCAGTGCTTTTGAGGATGATGACATGTTAGTAGGCACTACTGCTTCTAATCTCCTATTAGAGTCTGAACAGAGCACCAGCAATCTGAATGAGAAAATTAACCATTTAGAATATGAAGACCAATATAAAGATAAGAATTTTGGAGAAGGAAATGATGGTGGAATATTAGATGACAAACTTATTAGTAATAATGATGGTAGTATCTTTGATGATCCCCCTGCCCTCTCTGAGGCAGAGGTGATGTTGCCAGAGCAGCCTGCACATGATGATATATGGGTAAGGATGATAATACATCAATGGGTGGGCCTGATAGTCCTGCTTCAGTGAATCCTGTTGAACCAGCCAACTATGACTGATCAAACAACACTTGTTCCAAATGAGGAAGAAGCATTTGTATTTGGAACCTATTGATATAACTGTTAAAGAAACAAACGCCAAGAGGAAGAGGAAGCTAATTGTTGACAGTGTCAAAAACTTGGATAGCAAGACAATTAGAGCCCATCTTAATGATTATTCTGATATTGTTACTACTTTCGACCTGGCACCACCCACCAAGAAATAGGTGATGTGGAAAGAGACAGGAGGAGTAGAAAAACTGTTTTCTTTACCTGCTCAGCCTTTGTGGAATAACAGACTACTGAAGCTCTTTACATGCTGTCTTACATCACTTGTACCAGAAGACCTTAGAAAAAGGGGGAAAGGAGGGGCAGATAATTTGGATGAGTTCCTCAAAGAACTTGAAAATCCAGAGGTTCCTAGAGAGGACCAGCAACAGCTACACCAGTAGCATGATGTTATTGATAAGCCCATTTTGGAAGAGCCAAGCCATCTCCAGAAGTCAGTGATGAGGCCAGCAGAACAAACCTGGATGAGTCAGCTATGCCTCCACCACCACCTCAGGGAGTTAAGTGAAAAGCTGGACAAATTAACCCAGAGCCTGTGATGCCTCCTCAGCAGGTTGAGCAGATGGAAATACTGCCTGTAGAGCTTCCCCAAGAACCACCTCCAAATATCTGTCAGCTAATACCAGAGTTAGAACTTCTGCCAGAAAAAGAGAATGAGAAAGAAAAGGGGAAAAAAAGATGATGAAGGGGAAAAGGATGAAGATGTTTCAGGGGGTGATCAAGATCAGGAAGAAAGAAGATGGAAGAAAAGGACTCAGCAGATGCTTCATGGTCTTCAGTGAGCTCTTGCTAAAACTGGAGCTGAATCTATCAGTTTGCTTGAGTTATATCAAAACACAAACAGAAAACAAGCTGCTGCAAAGTTCTACAGCTTCTTGGTTCTTAAAAAGCAGCAAGCTATTGAGCTGACACAGGAAGAACTGTACAGTAACATCATCGCAACACCCGGGCCAAAGTTCCATATTTTATGAGGAGCTAGAAGCATTATAGCTAGTGTTCAGTTCACTAGTGCTTACAAATTGCCCCCATGTGTAGGAGACACAGAACCCTTTGAGAAAACTTAGATTTTTGTCTGTACAAAGTCTTTGCCTTTTTCTTTCTCATTTTTTCCCAGTATATTAAATTTGTCAGTTTCATCTTTGAGGGAAACTGATTAGATGGATGTGTTTGTGTTCTGATGGAGAAAACAGCACCCTAAGGACTCAGAAGATTAACAGTTCAGAACAGATGTGTGCAATATTGGTGCATGCAATGATGTTGAGTGGCAGCTGAAAGTCATGATTTTTATCTTAGTTCTTCATTACTGCATTGAAAAGGAAAACCTGTCTGGGAAAATGCCTGACAGTTTAATTTAAAACTATGGTATGAGTCTTTCACAAGAAAAAAAAAAAAGCCTTTCCATCAGTAGTAACACTGGTAATATTCTTGTTAACCACTCTCCTTAGGGATGGTACCTGAAATAACAAAGGTTACCCTTTTGAGATTCGTTTTAAGTGTAATTCCCTAATGAGCAAAGGTGTACGTGAAATTGTGTTGTGACTGATACCCTTCAGCTACAAACAGATAGGACTGACTTGGTTTAAAGTGTTCTATTTTGTAAATCATTCCATTTGAGTCTTTCTGATGAACTTGGCTATCTTGAAATCTGTCATTTTAGTGAGGCTCCAAAATGAGCAGAAATAGGCCTGATTAGAATAGAGTGACTATCAAAAAGCATAACTTTCTAGGAGCTATAAATCGAAGTTTTAAAAAGATGTTTGGATATATTTGAGTATTCAGATCATGAAAACAGAAATTGACCTGCCTACTACAAGGACAGACTGATGGGAAATTATACACCAGGTCAACTTAACCTTTAAGCAGACAATGCTGTAAAAACTAATGGCTTCTCTGATATTTATTGTAAGTTTTAGTACTGATCTCCTTTTCCAGTGCTGCACACTCCTGTGTTTGGAACTTTAATAGCTTTGCAACGAAATCCTATATCCAGTTTCCTATAATTTAACTGAAGAAAAACACATCCAAATAAAGGTCTATATTAACAGACCAGATAGCATCAGAAATCATGTGACTATTATGATTATCAGAATATGTCTTAACTTTTTAGGGCAAAATTAACACTGAAAGTTCTAGCTTAAGTGTTGACACTTTCGTGGGAAAAAAATCACTTTTGAAACTCAGACTTCAGTGTATACCCAATAATTTAAAATTACGTGAAATGTTTTAAATTTGTGAACTCATTACTGTTTTAATGATTCTGTTTCTTGAGAGTTTAACTGTAAAAAATTGCTATTGCAGATTTATTTTCAGTATGCTGTGCCTGTAAACCATGGAGTTTTCCCTGTTTGTAAAAAGACATTGTAGATAATTGAATGTTTGATTTTAGAAAGGTCATTGGTTTCTTGTTACACATTTTGTTAGTCTGTTTTTTCTGCTTATTGGGTTTAATATTGTTCTTGAAAATAGCTGATGCTATGTTATGTATAACTTTTCTAATAAAAGTTGTGTTATAAGTTGAAACAAATTACAGTATTACAGACTGGCTACAATAACTTTATAGGAAGGCTGAAAAATACTCAGAGTTCTATAGCAACCAAGCAAACACGTAGTCAAGAAAAAGATACAGTCAAAATGGTTAGAAATTTTGTGACATTTTTACTTGCCTGTACCCCATCCTTCCCTCCTGGCACACCTGGGGAAGCAGCAGCCCTGCTGCCAATTCCCTCCCTGGAACCCCAGAGAGAGGAGAGTGGACTTTATTTGCTACATTCTAACCTGTCAAGGGGCTGCCTGAGGTATTGGTCTCTGTTTCACCTAATTCGGAGGTCAGACAGGGAAAAGCAACATGGCTGGATACTTAGGCTCAGGAAAAGCCACAGGAAATGGTGGGCACTACTCATGAACACTGCAGGGGGCCTACAAACTCACAGATACCTGGAGCAAGAGATCAGAAGTAGAGGAATACAATAGAACATCTAAGCCCACCCTCCGAGAAGCAGGGGTGAGACTCTTTAGGAAATTGAGACATTTGTAAGCAGTCATGCATTCACGGGAACTGGAAAACAACAACAACAACAGATACCCAGGCCAAGGCAAAATGCATAGCCAGAAGAGGTCTAAGAAGACCTTAAGACCTCACATGGGGCTGATCCCAAAGCTGACAGCATGCCCTGCTAATTAGTGAAGGTCTTCCCTGGCACAGAACCTACTTGTAATGACTAGCAGAGGTGGCTGTTTTTTTGAATGATCAATTTTAAAAATGAACAAAAAAATAACAAACCATGCAAAGAAACAGGAAAATATGGCCCGTTCAAAGGAAGAAAATAAACTGTCAGAAACTGTCCCTGAAGAAACACAAGCATCAGAAGTACTAGACAAAGACAAAATGTCTTAAATATGCTCAAAGAGCTAAATGAAAACTCAAAGAACTAAAGGAAATCAGAAAAACAATACATAAACAAAAGAGACTATTAACAAAGAGAAACTATAAAAAGGAACCAAACAGAAATTCTGGAGCTGAAAATACAGTATCTGAATTGAAAAACGCCTAGAGAGATTCAACAGTAGATTCAAACAGGAAGAAAAAAGAATCAGTGAACTTGAAGATAAGTCCTTTGAAATTATTGAATCTGAAGACCAAATAATAGTAATAATAATTAAGAAAAGTGGACAGAGACTAAGAGACCTATGGGATACCATCAAGCTGACCAATATATGCATTACAGAAATCTCAGATGGTGAAGGGATAAAGAAAGGAGCAGAGGAACTATTTGAAAAAATAATGGCTGAAAACTTCCCAAATTTGAGGAAAGGCATTGATTCACAAATCCAAAAATCTTGATGATCTGCAGGTAGGATAAACCCAAAGCAGTACATACCAAGACACGTTATATTCTAACAAAAGCCAAAGACATGGAACACTGCAGGGTTACTACAGACTCACAGAAACCGGGGGCAAGAGATCAGAGGTAAAGGAATACAATACAAAGTCTAAGGCCCCCTCAAGAATCTTGAAGGAAGCAAGAGAAAAGTAACTCATCATGCACAATGAATCTTCAATAAGATTATCAGTGGATTTCTCAGTAAAAACCTTGAAGGCCACAAGGAATTGAATACCATATTTAAAGGAAATTTTTTAATTGTTATTTTATTTTTCCATAAGTTATTGGAGTTCAGGTGGTATTTGGTTACATCAGTAAGTTATTTAATGGTGATTTGTGAGATTTTGGTGACCTGTCACCGAAGCAGTATACACTGCACTATATTTGTAGTCTTTCATCCCTCACCCACTTCCCACTCTTCCCCTCAAGTCCCCAAAGTCCATTGTATCATTTTTATGCTTTTGTGTCCTCATAGCTTAGCTCCCGCATATCAGTGAGAACACATGATGTTTGGTTTTCCATTCCTGAGTTACTTCACTTAGAATAATAGTCTCCAATCTCATCCAGGTCACTGCAAATGCTGCTAATTCATTCCTTTTTATGGCTGCATAGTATTCCATCATATATATATATACCACAGTTTATTTATCCACTTGTTGATTGCTGGGCATTTGGGTTGGTTCCATGATTTTGCAGTTGTGAATTGTGCTGCTATAAACATACATATGCAAGTTCTCTTTTTTGAATAATGACTTCTTTTCCTCTGGGTAGGTACCCAGTAGTGGGATTGCTGGATCAAATGGTAGTTCTACTTTTAGTTCTTTAAGGAATCTCCATGCTATTTTCCATAGTTGCTGTAGCAGTTTACTTTCCACCAGCAGTGTGGAAGTGTTCCCTGTTTACCACATCCACACCAACGTCTACTGTTTTTTTTTTATTATGGCCATTCTTGCAGGAGTAAGGAGGTATTGCATTGTGGTTTTGATTTGCATTTCCCTGATCATTAGTGATGTTGAGCATTTTTTCGCCATTTGTGTACCTTTTGAGAATTGTACATTCATCTCCTTAGTCCACTTTTTGATGGGATTGTGGGTTTTTCTTTCTTATTGATTTGTTTGAGTTCGTTGTAGATTCTGGATATTAGTCCCTTGTCAGATGTATAGATTCTGAAGCTTTTCTCCCACTCTGTGGGTTGTCTGTTTACTCTGCTGATTGTTCCTTTTCTGTGCAAAAGCTCTTTAGTTTAATTAGGTCCCAGCTATTTATCTTTTTATTGCATTTGCTTTTGGGTTCTTGGTCATGAAATCCTTGCTGAAGCCAATGTCTAGAAGGGTTTTTCCAATGTTATCTTCTAGAATTTTTATAGTTTCAGGTCTTAGGTTTAAGTCCTTAATCCATCTTGAGTTGATTCTTGTATAAGGTGAGAGATGAGGATCCAGTGTCATTCTCCTACATGTGGCTAGCCAATTACCCCAGCACCATTTGTTGAAAAAAGTGTCCTTTTCCCACTTTATGTTTTTGTTTGCTTTGTTGAAGATCAGTTGGCTCTAAGTATTTGGGTTTATTTCTGGGTTCTGTATTCTGTTCCATTGGTCTACGTGCCTATTTTTATACCAGTACCATGTTGTTTTGGTGAATATGGCCTTATAGTATAGTTTGAAATCAGCTAGTGTGATGCCTCCAGATTTGTCTTTTTTGCTTAGTCTTGCTTTGGCTATGCGGGCTCTTTTTTGGTTCCATATGATTTTGGGAATTGTTTTTTCTAATTCTGTGAAGAATGATGGTGGTATTCTGATAGAGATTGCAATAAATTTGTAGATGGCTTTTGGCAGTATGGTCATTTTCACAATATTAATTCTACCCATCCATGAGCATGGGAGATGTTTCCATTTGTTTGTGTCATATATGATTTCTTACAGCAGTGTTTGTAGTTTTCCTTGTAAAGGTCTTTTAACTCATTGGTTAGGTATATTCCTAAGTGTTTTTTTTTTTTTTTTTTTGCAACTATTGCAAAAGGGTTGAGTTCTTGATTTGATTCTCTGCTTGGTCACTTTTGGTGTACAGAAGAGCTACTTATTTGTGTACATTAATCTTGTATGCAGAAATTTTGCTGAATTATTTTATCAGTTCTAGGAGCTTTCTGGAGGAGTCTTTAGGGGTTTCAAGGTAAATGACTGCTATATATAAAGTTTCAGTGGCACAAAAGAAATAGCACTCAAATATAAAATTTTCTTTTAAATTCTCAGCAAGGCTAGTTACTTCTCTATAGAAGGGTGTGCCCTTACAGATGGAACAATGGTGAGCGCACACTTGGACGAGGGGAAGGGGTTCTTATCCCTGACGCACATGGCCCCTGCTGCTGTGTTGTTCCCCTATTGGCTAGGGTTAGACCGAACAGACTAAACTAATTCCGACTGGCTAATTTAAAGAGAATGACGGGGTGAGTGCTTTGGAGGGAGTCAGGGCAGAGCACATAGCAGGTAATTGGAATGAGTTAGGGTGGAGCAGGTGATTGGAATGTAGGGTGGAGCAGGTGATCAGAATGAGTCAGGGTGGAGTAGGTAACCGAAAAAGGTTGCTTTATGAGGAAGTTAAGTTTAAAAGTAGAAGGCAAAGAATTGAACATACTGACATATTAATTCTTTGAAAAGAAATTTAGAACTCATATCTAACATGATCATATCATCAGCAAACAGTGACAGTTTGACTTCCTCTTTACCAATTGGATGACCTTTATTTCTTTCTCTTGTCTGATTGCTTTGGCTAGGACTTCCAGTACTATATTGAAGAGGAGTGGTGAGAGTGGGCATGCTTGTCTTGTTCCAGTTCTCAGAGGGAATGGTTTCAACTTTTCCTCATTCAGTATTATGCTGGCTGTGGGTTTGTCATAGATGGATTTTATTACATTAAGGTATGTCCCTTGTATGCCGATTTTACTGAGAGTTTTACTCATATAGGAATGCTGGGTTTTGTCAAATGCTTTTTCTGCATGTATTGTGATGATCACATGATTTTTGTTTTTAATTCTGTTTATGTGGTGTATAACATTTATTGACTTGTGTATGTAAAACCATCCCTGCATCCCTGGTACAAAATTTACTTGATCATGGTGGATTATCTTTTTGATACGTTGTTAGAACTGGTTAGCTAGTATTTTGTTGAGGATTTTAGCATCTGTGTTCATCAAAAATATTGGTCTGTAATTGTCTTTTTTGGTTATGTTCTTTGCTGGTTTTGGTGTTAGGATGATGCTGGTTTCATAGAACGAATTAGGGAGGGTTCCTTCTTTCTCTGTCTTGTAAAATAGTGTCAAAAGGATTGATACCAATTATTTGAATGTCTGCTAGAAGTCTGCTGTGAATCCGTCTGGTCCTGGACTTTTTTTGTTGGTAATTTTCTTAATTACCATTTCAATCTCACTGCTTGTTGTTGTTCTGTTCAGGGTATCTAATCCTTCCTGATTTAAACTAGGAGGGTTGTATTTTTCCAGGAATTTATCCATCTCTTCTAGGTTTTCTAGTTTATGTGCATAAAGGTATTCATAGCAGCCTTGAATGATCTTCTGTATTTCTGTGGTGTCAGTTGTAATATCTCCCATTTCATTTCTTTCTTTTTTTTTTTTTGAGATGGAGTCTCGCTCTGTCCCCCAGGCTGGAGTGCAGTGGCGCCATCTCGGCTCACTGCAACCTCCACTCCTGGGTTCATGCCATTCTCCTGCCTCAGCCTCCTGAGTAGCTGGGACTACGGGCACCTGCCACCACGCCCAGCTAATTTTTTTTCTATTTTTAGTAGAGACGGGGTTTCACTGTGTTAGCCAGGATGGTCTCGATCTCCTGACCTCATGATCTGCCCACCTTGGCCTCCCAAAGTGCTGGGATTACAGGCGTGAGCCACCGCACCCGGCCCTCTCCCATCTCATTTCTTACTGAGCTTATTTGGATTTTCTCTCTTCTTTACTTGGTTAATCTTGCTAATGGTCTATCAATTTTATTTGGCTTTCAAAGAACCAGCTTTTCATTTCATTTACCTTCTGTATTTTTGTTTGTTTCAATTTCACTTAGTTCTGCTCTGATCTTGGTGATTTCCTTTCTTCTGCTGGGTTTGGGTTTGATTTGTTCTTGTTTCTCTAGTTCCTTGAGGTATGACCTTAGATTGTCTGTTTGTGCTCTTTCAGACTTTGATGTAGGCGTTTAGGGCTATGAACTTTCCTCTTAGCACTGCCTTTGCTGAATCCCAGAGGTTTTGATAGTTGTGGCATTACTGTCATTCAGTTTGAAGAGTTTTTTAATTTCCATCTTGATTTCATTTTTGACCCAATGCTCATTCAGTACCAGGTTATTTACTTTTCATGTATTTGCATGGTTTTGAAGGTTCCCTTTGAAGTTGATTTCCAGTTTTATTCCACTGTGGTCTGAGAGAGTGTTTGATATAATTTCAATTTTCTTAAATTTATTGAAGCTCATTTTATGGCCTATCATATAGTCTATCTTGGAGAAAGTTCCATGTATTGTTGAATAGAATGTTTTATTCTGCAGTTGTTGGATGAAATGTTCTATATATATCTGTTAAGTCCAATTGTTCCAACGTATAGTTTAAATCCATTGTTTCTTTGTTGACTTTCTGCCTTAATGAACTGTCCATGGCTGTCAGTGGAGTAATGAAGTCACCCATGATTATTGTGTTGCTATCTATCTCATTTCTTAGGTGTATTAATAACTGTTTTATTAATTTGGGAGTTCCAGTGTTAGGTGCCTATATGTTTAGGATTGTGATATTTTCCTGTTGGAAAGGGCTTTTACCATTATATACTGTCCCTCTTTGTCTTTTTTAACTGCTGTTGCTTTGCTCGTTTTTGGTGTCCATTTGCATGAAATGCCTTTTTCCACCCCTTTACTTTAAGTTTATGTGAGTCCTTATGTGTTAGGTGAGTCTCCTGAAGGCAGCAGATGGTTGGTTGGTGAGTTCTTATTCACTCTGCAGTTCTGTATCTTTTAAGCGGAGCATTTAGACCATTTATATTCAATGTTAGTATTGAAATGTGAGGTACTGTTGCTTTCATCATGCTCTTTGTTGCTTGTGTACTTTGGTTTTTGTTGTTTTTGCTTTTTAACTTATATTTTTGTTTTATAGGTCCTCTACGATTTATGCTTTAAAGAAGTTCTGTTTTTATGTGTTTTCAGGATTTGTTTCAAGATTTCGAGATCCTTTTAGCAGTTCTTGTAATGGTGGTTTCGTAATGGCGAATTCTCTCAGCATTTGTTTGTCTGAAAATGACTGTATCTTTCCTTCATATATGATACTTAGTTTCTCTGGATACAAAATTCTTGGCTGATAATTATTTTGTTTGAGGAGGCTGAAGATAGGTCCCCAATCCCTTCTTGCTTGTAGGGTTTCTGCTGATAAATCTGCTGCTAATCTGATAGGCTTTCCTTTATAGGTAACCTGGTGCTTCTGTCTCACAGCTCTTAAGATTCTTTCCTTGGTCTTAAGTTTGGATAACCTGATGACGAAGTGCCTAGGTGAATATCTTTTTGCGATGAATTTCCCAGGTGTTCTTTGTGCTTCTTGTATTTGGACATCTAGGTCTCTCGCAAGGCCAGGAAAGGTTTCCTCGATTATTCCCCTAAATATGTTTTCCAGGCTTTTAGAATTCTCTTCTTCCTCAGGTACACTGATTATTCTTAAGTTTGGTCATTTAACATAATTCCAGATTTCTTGGAGGCTTTGTTCATATTTCCTTATTCTTTTTTCTTTGTCTTTGCTGGATTGGGTTAATTCATAGACCTTATCTTAAAGCTCTGAATTTCTTTATTCTACTTGTTTAGTTCTATTGCTGAGACTTTCCAGAGAATTTCACATTTCTAAAAGTGTGTCCAAAGTTTCCTGAGTTTTTGACTGTGGTTTCTTTAAGCTCTCTATTTCCATGAATATTTCTCCCTTCACTTCTTGTATCATTTTTTGAACTTCCTTGTATTGGGCTTCGCCTTTCTCTGGTCCCTCCCTGATTAGCTTAATAACTAACCTCCTGAATTCTTTTTCAGGTAAACCAGGTATTTCTTCTTGGTTTGGATCCATTGCTGGTGAAGTAGTGTAATTTTTGGGGGGTGTAGAAGAGCCTTGTATTGTCATATTACTGGGTATCTCAGCCGTGGATACCAGCACCTGTTCCGGTGGAGGTGGCGGAGGGTGCAATGGACTCCATGAGGGTCTTTAGCTTTGGTGATTTAATGCTCTATTTTTGTGCTGGTTGGTCTCCTGCCAGGAAGTGGTGCTTTCCAGAAAGCATCAGCTGTAGTAGCGTGGAGAGGGACTGGTGGTGTGCAGGGCCCTAGAATTCCCAAGATTATATGCCCTTTGTTTTCCACTACGAGGGTGGATAGGGAAGGACCATCAGATGGGGGAAGGGCTAGGCGTGTCTGAACTCAGACTCTCCTTGGGTGGGTCTTGCTGAGGCTGCTGTGGAGGATGTGGGTGAGATTCCCAGGTCACTGGAGTTGTGTACCTAGGAGGATTATGGCTGTTTCTGCTGAGTCATGCAGGTTGTCAGGGAAGTGGGGGAAAGCCGGCAGTCACAGGCCTCACCCAGCTCCCACACAAACTGAAGGGCAGGTCTCATTCCCACCATGCCCTGACCAACAGCCCCAAGTCTGTTTCCAGGCCGAGAGTGAGAAGGGCTTGAAAACTTGCTCAAGGCTATCCGCCTCCCAGCTGTGAGAGAAAAGGGCTTTAATTCTTCTCCCTGCCTGTGAAGTATGCATGCCCAGTTCACGCCCTCCGCTGAGTTCTGGCCAGGAGGCTTCTCGCCACATTCAAATTGTTACAAAGTTCAGCTAGAGAATTCCTTCTCCCTGTGGAGTTTCACCCCCTGCTCCTCTGGCTGCCCTCCAGATGGATCCCTGTGGTGCCAGGCAGGAATGGGCTGCTTGGGTCCCAGCAAGTTCCTGGGTCCTCTACCTCTGTATTTCACTCGGCTCTCTAACTTGACTCAGCTCCAGGTAAAGCTGGAAACTTCACCTGCAAACAGACCTTCAGCCTCTCCAGTGGGGGTGTGTCTTCAGGAGAGGAGGGTCTACCTTTCCCACTTCCGCAGTTGGGAAACTCACAGGAATGTTTTTTTTAATGTCAACAGATAATTCTACATCTTGCAAAACTGCCCTTCAGAAATGAGGGACAAATTAAGACATTCCCAGATAAATAGTCAACATTGCATGGGAATTTTTAGCCAGAACAATTAGGCAAGACAGAAACAAAAGGCATCCAAATTGGAAAGGAAGAAGTAATATTATCTCTGTTTGCAGAGGATATGATCTTACAGGTAGAACACTGTAAATATGTCCCCAAAATAACTGTTAGAACTAGTAAATGAATTCAGCAAAGTTGCAGAATACAAAATCAACACACAAAAATGAGTTATGTATCTATATTGACATTAAACAATCTGAAGAGGAAATTAAGAAAACAATTCCATTTACAGTAGCATCGAAAATATTAATATTCTTAGAAATAAACTTAACCAAAGAAGTGAAAGACTTGTACACAGAAAACTACAAAATGTTGCTGAAAGAAGCTAAAGAAGACACAAATAGATGGAAATACATCCCATATTAATGAGTTGGAAGACTTAAAATTGTTAAGATGTCAATATTACCCAAAGTGATCTACAAATTCAATGCAATCCCTATTATTAAATAAAATCCTAATTATGTTTTTGCAGAAATAGAAAAATCAACCCTAAAATTCATATGGAAATTCAAGGAATCACAAAGAACCAAAACAATTTTGAAAAAAAAAATTTTTTTTTAACTTGGTGGTCTCTCACTTCCTGATTTCAAAACTACAAGCTACAGTAATCAAAACCATGTGGCATAAAGACAGACATACAGACTAATGGAATAATAAAGAGCCTAGAAATAAACCCTCGCATATACGGTCAAATAATTCTCAACAAGGGTGCCAAGACCATCCAATGGGGAAAAGAAAGTCTTTTCAACAAATGGTGCTGGGAAAACTGTAGGTCCACATAGAAAAAAATGAAGTTGGACCCTTACCTTGCACCATGCAAAAATTAATTCAAATTCAAATTAGATTAAAGACCTAAATGTAAGAGCTAAAACTATAAAACTCTTAGAAGAAAACATAGAGGGAAAGTTTCATAACAAGATTTAGCAAAGATTTCTTGTATCTGATATCAAAAGTACAGGCAACAATTTAAAATTATATGAGTTGGACTCCATCAAAATTAAAAACTTTTGTATATCAAAGGACACTATCAGCAGAGTGAAAAGGCAACCCACAGAATAGGAGAAAATATTTGCAAATCATATATGTGATAAGGGACTAATATCCAGAATATATAAAGAACTGCTATGACTCAACAACAACAAAAAAATCTGATTTAAAAATGGGCAAAGAATCTGAACTTTAAAGAAGTTATACAAATGACCAGTAAACATATGAAAAGATGTTCAACATCACTAACCACTAGAGAAATACAAATCAAAACCACAATGAAATACCATTTCACACCCCTTAGGATGGCTATTATAAAAAACAGAAAATAACAAATGTTGGCAAGGATATGGAGAAATTGGAACTCTTGGGCATTGCTGTAGGAATGTAAAATGGTGCAACCACTGTCAAAAAGAGTATGACAGTTTCTCAACAAATCAAACATAGAATTACCATGTATATTAGTCAAGGTTCTCCATAGAGACAAAACCAATAGGCTATATATAGAGAGAAAGATACAAGAGGGGATCTATTAGGGGAATTGGCTCATGTGATTATGGAGGCTAAGTCCCACAACAGGCTTTCTGCAAATTGGAGACCTTAGAATGCCAGTAGCATGACCCCATTCAAGTCTGAAGGCATGAGAACCCAGGGGGCTGCTAGAGTCCAAAGGATAAAGAGCCTGGAGTGCTGATGTCTAAGGGCAGGAGAAGAGTGTATCCTACCTGCAAGAGCAAGAAAAATCTTTCTGCTATTTTTATTCTATCCTGGCTCCAGCTGATTAGATGGTGCCTGCCCACATTGAGGGCAAATCTTCCCCACTTAGTCCACTCACACTCACATGTCAATATCCTCTGTAAACACACTCACAGAAACACCAAAAAATAATGCTTCACCTGTTCTCTAGTTATTCCTTAATCCAGACAAGTTGACACCTAAAACTAATCATCACACCATGGGACCTAGCAATTCCACTTCTGGGCACAAAAGAACTGAAAGCAGGGACTCAAAGAGATACTTGTATACCCACGTTCATAGCAGTATGATTCACAATAGGCAAAAGGTGAAAGCAACCCAAGTCTCCATTAACAGATGACTAAACAAAATGTGTATTTATATATAATATATATACAATAAAATATTCAGTCTTAAAAACTAAAGAAATTCTGACACATGGACAACATAGATGAACCTTAAAGACATTATGCTAAGTGAAATAAGTCAACCACAGAAGGACAAATATTGTATGATTCTACTTACATGATGTACCTAGAGTAGTCAAATTCATAGAGACAGAAAGTAGAACAGTGGTTGTTGGGGGCTACGAGGAGGGGATGGGCAGTTAGCATTTAATGGGTATGGAGTTTCATTTTGGGAAAGTAAAATTCTGGAGATGAATGGTGGAGACTGGCGCACAACAATATGAATGTACTTAATGACCCTGAACTGTACACTTAAAAATGGCTAAAATGGTAAATTTTAAGTTATATATATTTTACTACAAAAAAAAGGTAACATACTAAAATGATCTCATGGGTTTTGTGAGAATCAAATGAGATCCATGTAGAAAAGCCTTGTAATCTATATAGCCCTTCGCAAATGTTAGCTCTTCTTAGTCATTATCACTCCATTTTCCCCAATCTGATACCATTATCCACACACTTTACCCAGCCACACTTACCCAACAGCACACTGTTTGAGTTTGATTGCTATCTGGTGAATACTCACCTTCATTTTGCTAAACCCTGGATGCCATGTGCTAGCCAACAATATCCTATTGTTCTGGTTCTTAAACAAAACAAAATCTCAAAGACTTCTTCCTCTTACCTAGTTTTCGCCAATGATTGGCTTTGAAGCAGTCCTTATTCAGTAATAAGAGGTCACCATGCCATGGCCAAGAATAGGGCAAATCTTCCTCCAATTCAGTTGAACTTCCTGGCCTTCTAGCAAACAACATATCTCATAACACATCCTTTGAGCAGGTGAACAACTCTGAACCTTCTTTGAAGGAACAGGATTCTGGGAAAGGAATAAAAGAAATGCATGCAGTGTGTATTGAGAATAAAATCTATTGGCTAAGAAATAAAAAATGAAAATGCTAAAACATGACCAGTTTTGACGGACTAGACAACTCTCTGTAGAGTAGCCACAGGGCTAAACCCTCAAATATTCCCAGAAAGTATAGACATTGCTGTAGAACCAGCCTGATAATGTAGCAGTGCAGAACTTAAGAATGATATTTCTTTCTAGAAAGCAGGCCAATTGATATCTTCATCCTGATATTGATCAGGATCCACGTCAGCATTCAGGTGCTCTCTGGCTATAAGTTTCCTTAGCTCTTGCAGGCGCTGCTCATTGAAGATTTCTCTTAACACAGGTAATGCTACCAGTCTCATCTGGCACCTTTTTCATGCAATGACAACTATCCAGGAGTTGCTGCCTTTCCAGATATCCCCTGCGAGACCAATGAGGGATTTTATTCCATGACTCTTTGAAGAGGTTCAAACATGGATCAAACACGAAGTAGTAAGTACCCCAGCCTTAGAAATTTAATCTTTTATGACTCGGATAAAGAACCCAAGTCCCTGTGCCTTCACAGTCTTGAATATCTTTGCTTGTTTCACTTACGTTTACCTCACTCAAGATTCTTAGTGTCATCGACATGACTGGTTAAGAACTCAGGACTTTTCAACAAAGTCTTCTGCCAGTGCCCCACAAATCATGACTGTGGTCTCTCAAATTCTTTGATTCTCCACTAGGTTCCCTTTCTCCTCCATTCAAAGCCCCAAATAACATTTACCCTATATATTTAGTCCCGTTTTTTGTAGAAATGCTTCTTTGCTTGTGTTCCCCCTACCTTTTCATACCATACTTATATCGTTAATTGAGGCTCAGTCATAACATCAACAACAGCATGAAACATCCCACCTTCTGTCTTCATTTTGCTATAAACTGGAGGCAAAGGAAATACTGTCACTCAGGGAGTATATCAATGAAGGGGAAGACTCTCACAAGACAGGCACTGAGGCAGGAGTCACTAGCACACAGTGTATAAGTGAAATCTAAATATAAAAAAGCAAGCACTTGGGATACATCGCTTGCACACACCTCCTCTTTTATAACCAGTAGAGTGAAGTTGGTTGCTGAAGTCACAGAACCAATCGTCTATTTTCCGCAGATGGCTGATGATAACAGAACAAGCCCTGGCTAAGTCCCCCACCCTTTTCTTGAGTAGCTCATTGTTATGAGCCACGGACCCACCATCACCAGGTCACATGTTCTGTACTCTTTCCTAAAAACAGTGACAAAATATGCTGAGCCATCCATATTTCCTCAGTTACATTGAGAGGCAGGAGATATAACAATTAAGCAGTCTCTGGAGCCAGAGCAACCTGAGCTCAAACCATACCTTAGCTTGCTTGTTGTGGGACCTAGGCAAAGTTACTGAAACTTCTTTAGACATGTTTATCAATAAAATGGGTATAGTTGACTGGCTCCAAGATTTCTTGACCGCTTGATGTATTTGCCCTGCATAATTCCTAAGACTGTGATTATAATGGATTTTACTCTCATGATTAGGTTTTCACATAGCACAGTTGACTTTAATACAGGGAGATTATCTGGGTAGGCCTTGCCTAAACACAAGAGCCATTTAAAAGCAGAGTTCTCCCCAGCTGGTCAAAAGAGAGAATCTCTGTTCAGAGATTCACAGCATAAGAAGGTTTCAATGTGCCATCACTGGCTCTGAGATGTAGAAACCCACATGTAAGGACCAAAAAGAAGCCCTTAGGAGCTAAGAGCTACAGCCCTCCAGCCAACCGCCAGCAAAGAAACAAGGACCTCGGTCCTACAACCACAGCCAAACAAATTCTGCCAACAAGAAAAATGAGCTTGGAAGCTGATTCTTCTCCCAAAGATTCCAGATAAGAGTACAACACCTTGATTTTAACCTTGTGAGATCCTAAGCAAAGAACCCACTCATGTCCACCCAAACTTCTGACCTACAGAACTGTGAGCTAATAAATGAGTGTTGTAAGCCACTAAGTTTGTGGAAATTTGTTACACAGCAATAGAAAACTAATACAATGAGGACACAGCAAGTGCTTAATAAATGTTAGCTTTTATTATTACTAACTAATTGGGATCAGCTACACAGTTGTAAGAAGGCTAAAGTAAAAATTATTTATGCAAGGCTGGCAGTGCAACATAGCATTCAGATCCAGGGTCCATTTGGTCTAATATGGCTGATATTAAGTGTTTCTCAAGGGGAGAGACATTATTGGCATTCAATGGGGGGAGGGGTTCATCGTGTAGAACTGTCTTGGACATGGCAGTCCATTTATCATCTCTGGCTTCTCTTCCCCTAGCAGTAGTCATTGCAACAACTGAAAATGCCACTGTACATTTCCAAAAATGCTCCTCCACAAGGGTTGAGAACTTTGAGAACTACTTTAAGGGGAATTTCATAAGAAAGCATGCGTGTCTTAAATGCTGCCATAAAGCTACCTCAATAACTACAATGCTACTCAAATTACCTGACCCTAAGAATCGGCAGTGGCACTTGTTTAAATATAACGATTCCCAAGTTCTTTCCCTGGAGTCCCATTCCATGAGGCTGGGGTAGAGCCCCAGGAATCTATACTCTTACTTAAAGACCCCAGGTGAATCTTTTGTTTATGTAAGTTTGCCAAACACTGAGTTAGAAATATACTCAGCCGTACATGCATTTAGCAAAAGTTCACCACAACGGAACAATGACACACACCAAAACTCTTTGAAACTTTGCCTTCTACAGAGCTGTAAATCTCCTTTTGGACCATTCCATTACACAAGGTGTCCTCTTGGTCACACAGTGATTGCAAATGGGACTCGAGTCATGGAAACGGGAATACTCTTCTCAAACTTTCCATCTTTACCAGAATTACTTCTTAAAGTGATATGCTGCACGGCGTAAACTAGCACTTATTAATTTTTTCTAAATATTTATCATATTTCATATACTTTTATTTTGGAGATGGAGTTTCGCTCTTGTTGCCCAGGCTGGAGTGCAATGGCGGATCTCAGATCACCATAACATCCATCTCCCGGGTTCAAGCGATTCTCTGGCCTCAGCCTCCTGAGCGGCTGGGATTACAGGCATGCGCCACCACGTCCGGCTAATTTTGTATTTTTAGTAGAAAAGGGGTTCTCCATGTTGGTCAGGCTGGTCTAGAACTCCCGACCTCAGGTGATCCGCCCGCCTAGGCCTCCCAAAGTGCTGGGATTACAGGTGTGAGCCACCGCGCCCGGCCCATATACTTTTAATACATGTGGAATTAATAAAAACGTCCATGCCTCCAATTCCGTGGCTATTTTACTGTCTTCCTTTTTCGGACAAGTCCCTCAAAGGTAGCGCTCTTGGCTCCTTCCTTTGCTTCTCCCCTAACCCTATCCTCCTGAGGTGCCCCCTGGATTTCCTCCAACCCCGGCAGGGTCTGCCTTTCCAGGCTGATACAACGACCTGCCCTGCATGCCATATCCCAGGCGCGTGGGCACCAAAGCGTGGAAAAACCGATGAATGACGTTTTCTGTTTCCGATACTCTGCCTGCCCGAATCCCCCGCCGCACCGCCCCACCACGAAGCACATGGAACCCACGGACTACACGAGGACAGAGGTCTGTTCTCCCTTTACCGCTCCCATTTCTTCAACTATGCTTCTCTCGGCTGGCATGCCCTTTCCTCATCTCACTCCATAGACGCACAAGTTTAGCAAATAATATGCACGCTCCTGGGACGGGCCCAAGCATTTCTCTCCCTTGATAGGGCGGAACTAAAGTGCAAGCGCCACAGTTGTCAGCTAAGGACTTCCCTGTTACCATGGTAAAGCCGCTGCGCCTTTATTGTGGTTGAGGAGTACTTGCATCAACCTAAGAGAAAATTAATAAGAAGGAAGTCTGCAGGCTGAAACCCTTCAAATTAGCCTGGACTCGCCTGCATCTGGCTCTGAACAGAGTTAATCTCAGGGGTGGGAGTTTAGCCCTCCGGTGGACTCAACTCGCGCCTGCGGCTAACATAATGTCGCCAGGGGAGGGGCTCTGCGTCCGTTCCGCCCAGGCACTTCCGGCTCACGCGCCGTACGGAAGCGTGCTCAGCGCTGGGCTTGTGCTCCGTACGGAAGTGTGCTTTGGCGCACCGGAAGCCGACTCAACAGAGCTATGGCGGGTTTGACTGTGAGAGACCCAGCGGTGGATCGTTCTCTACGTTCTGTGTTCGGTGAGAGGAATTCGTTGTAGTCAAGCTTCGGGGAAGGACTCCCCCCTCTGCACCTCCTATATCATGAATCGCTACCGGAGCCGCTGACGGTTCGGACGTGCAGTTCTCCCTGGCTATCCTATAGGGCGTCCAACCTGGTGGACTCATGAGCAAAGAGATGTTCCCATTCTGCCGAGGTCTCGTAGGCTTTCCGCAATATCAGTGGGGAAGTTAGACTAGCGTTCAGCTTCTGTGCGTTTCTCCTTTCATGAGCTTCAATTATTCTCTAGAGGAGAAGGCGCACGGCAACAGCTCTTCACTGTCCCGTACTACTTCTCATCCTCTGTCCCAGAATACAGACTATATGCTGAGGGTATAGATCCTAGTGTCCACTTCTTGTCCTCTCCTAAGGACTTTCATCCTTTGCTTTTTATCTGTAACATTTTAGTTCATCAATAGTGGTAGCGGCCACCTGGTGTCCTGAGATGGCTTGTAAGTGAATGAATGAATGAACTATTAAGGTGTCCTCAGAGGAATTTTAAAAAGGATGGAAACGATTCTGAATTATCTTTTTGGCTGAAATAAGTTGTTTTTAAAAATACGTATGATTATTTTAGAGTACCATTTGAAAGGGACATGACAAAGTAGAATACTTTTTAAACATCTTTCACTACATTCATCGTCATTCTCCCTTAAATGTTGTATGTGTGGAAATACATAGGAACCTGTTTTAAAAATTATATTAAATAACATTGATATTTTTTGTAGTCACTGATGAGACTTGCAGATCTTTAGGTAAATACCAGTGCCGAAGTATTTATTTGCACCAAAGTTAAGGAAAATCTAACACTTGTCAGATCAGTCTGAGAGTACCTACACATTTTGTATTTAGTTTCAGTGGTATATTTCCTTTATTAAGAGGTCTGAAGAAATACAATGGAATTGGGATTGGAGAACACTATTTTGAGTCTTATATTTGATGATATAAGTTTACTTTCTCACTAAAGATCTATGTTATAAACAGAATTTTAATGTTACCTATTTTCTTCCTTAGTGGGGAACATTCCTTATGAAGCTACTGAAGAGCAGTTGAAGGACATCTTTTCTGAGGTTGGACCTGTTGTTAGTTTCAGGTGAGATCCCCTTTTCCTTCATGGTGGGAGCTTCTTAAAAATCACCACAGATTTGGCTCTTAGTAATAATGGCAGGTTTTCTTTACTGGTGACTTTTCACATACATTTTGTTCTTGTAACAGCTTTATTGAGATATAATTGATATACTATACAATTGACATTTATTCTTACCTAAAGTATGTTTTTTTCATTAAAAATGTTTTTTAGGCAGGGCACAGTGACTCACGCCTGTAATCCCAGCACTTTGGGAGGCCAAGGCAGGCGGATCACCTGGGGTCAGGAGTTCGAGACCATCCTGACCAATATGGTGAAACCTTGTCTCTACTAAAAATACAAAAATTAGCCGCCGTGGTGGCACATGCCTGTAGTCCCAGCTACTCGGGAGGCTGAGACAGGAGAATTGCTTGAACCCGGGAGGCAGAGATAGCAGTGAGCCAAGATCATGCCACTGCACTCCAGCCTGGGCAACAGAGCAAGACTCCATCTCAGGAAAAAAAAAAAAAAAAGAAAAAGTTTTAAAAAATATTTCTGTGAGGCTGTCAGAGATATAAGGTTATTTATGTTACAGTGGGCCCAATTAAAGCATGGCAGTGTTAGCAGGAACCCTGTATGTATGTAACATTTGTTCCTGACACTTGGTTCTGCTCTCCAGATTGGTATACGATAGAGAGACAGGAAAGCCAAAGGGTTATGGCTTCTGTGAATACCAAGACCAAGAGACAGCACTTAGTGCCATGCGGAACCTGAATGGGCGCGAATTCAGTGGGAGAGCACTTCGAGTGGACAATGCTGCCAGTGAAAAGAACAAAGAAGAGCTGAAGAGTGAGTACAAATCCAACTTGGATGCAGTATGGGTTAGTAAAGATGTAACAGTGAAGATTTTCCATTTCTGATATGTTTTAGAATATGCTGAAATGGTTAGCCACACAGCTTGTTTATTACTTGACTGACCTGATGTGCCTGAGTTAGGCAAGTATTATATATATCTTTTTCAAAATTTTTTATAAATTTTTTTTCAAGTAATTGTCTGAAATTTCTATACCCTTGCTCTGGATGGAGCAGGGCAAGGCCTCAAACCGTTTCAAAACTGTTCTGGCAAGCACTGTAGAGATGCATAGGGTCACTGCAGACTTAAGCATGCTGGAGGCTTGCTAGTAAGTGTATATCTTTAAGAAACAGATAAAGTTGACATTAGAAATTCTTCAGTTGCTCCAGCCTGGGCGACAGAGCGAGACTCTGTCTCAAAAAAAAAAAAAAAAAAAAGAATTTCCATTGCTAAGGAGTTATTTCCAGTTAAAGATGAATTCAAATTCATCAAGCCATTAGTAGTACTAACTATGGCATTAGTCATTCCTGTCACTGTTTTCAGGAATTTTTAAAGTTAGCATATTTTTCTCTTTTAACCTTTTGTTTCTGAAATGACTTGGCAAAAGAAGTCAATGTGCCTAGTTCTCTAACTTAGGTTAACATTGTCCTTCCATGTGATCATGATCCCCAGCTTTCCTCTGAGAACAGAAAATACACTCTCACTTTCCTCCACAGAAACAAGAGGCTTTCACATCATTTATTTCCCAGCTCTGGAGAATCTAAAATTATCAGCTGGTTCTTAGAGCAGCCCTGAAAAGTAGATATTTGAAATGATTTAGCTTTTTGTTTTGCCTCCCTAACTTTCTTGTACTTTCTTCTTGATTAGGCCTTGGCACTGGTGCCCCTGTCATTGAGTCACCTTATGGAGAGACCATCAGTCCTGAGGATGCCCCTGAGTCCATTAGCAAAGCAGTTGCCAGCCTTCCACCAGAGCAGATGTTTGAGCTGATGAAACAAATGAAGGTGGGAGGAGGCATTAGGTTATGAATAAAGCAAATCACATCAGGTTTTCAAGGAGTTACTTGAATTAGTTCCCTGAGCTCAAATAGAAATTGTCTGTAGACCACCATTTCTTGCACCTTCAATATTCTGTATGTACACAGTATATTTTACATTTTGTACGAAGAGCTTTCTAACAAACACAGCTATCCAAACAATCCAGCTGGAGTTTTGTGGCCCATAGATGTCAGATGTAGATATTAAAATTTGGCTTTTTTCCTAAATGATAGTATCACAGTACTTGAAATGCCTCTTTCTTCTCTTGCCTGCCATGACCAAGGCTTTTTTGTGCCATGCAAAAACTAATGGTGAAGAGCCTCTTGAATATTACATTTCTCAGAGGGGAATGGCTCTAAATCACTATCAGTTTCTAAGTCATAAGTATTAAACCTGAATCTGCTTATCTTCTCAGCTCTGTGTCCAGAATAGTCCCCAGGAGGCACGGAACATGTTGCTTCAGAACCCTCAGCTGGCTTATGCTTTGCTGCAAGCACAGGTGGTGATGAGAATTGTGGATCCGGAAATTGCCCTGGTGAGTGCTTCTGGTTCTTTTATGGAAATGGTCGGGTAAACCTTGAGTGGGATAGGAACTACCTGACTGCTTTGTTAAACAGACAGCTCATAGGTTTGTCTTTTCACTTTTTAGAAAATTCTGCATCGCCAGACAAATATCCCAACGCTGATTGCAGGCAACCCTCAGCCAGTCCATGGTGCTGGGCCTGGCTCAGGATCCAATGTGTCAATGAACCAGCAGAATCCTCAGGCCCCTCAGGCCCAGTCTTTGGTAGGGCTTTATCCCTTAACATTTTTTTGTATCTGTCTTAGAATGTCATTTTCTTTTTAGGAGAATATATTGAAAGAAGAATGGTCAGGAACCAGAGATGATAATTTCAATTTCCAGGCATAAAAGCAATTTCCAGGTTGCAGAGCACATGACATCTGAATGAATATAGATTCGATTCCAAGTTTGTAAAACAAAGAGATCCTTCCCGTATGCCCTTTTCTTATAAGCTAACTTTGTGTGTATGTGCATGCCTGGCACTGTGGTTGGCACTTCGGTATTCCATATGCATTATCTCATTTAATCCTCAAAGCAATTGTATGAGGTTGGCACTCTTATTATCTCCATTCTTACTGATGAAAAAAGTAAAGCTTGCTTTCAAAGCATGACACAAAACCCTAAAGCCATAAAAAATTGATACATTTGAAAACTAAAAAATTTCTATATAAAGAAAAAAATAAGTATCAAAGACATGACAAATTGAGAAAAAGTATTTACCACACATGTGATGGACAACAGACTAATAAAGAGCCCATAGTCATTCACAAGAATGTTTATTGCCTTAGAGTGAAAAATCGGAAATGTCCTAAATGTACATCAATGGAAGAATGGAGAAAATGTGTGGTACATTCATCCAGTGAAATACTGTACAACAGTTAAACTACATGTATCAACATGAATGACTTTGAAAAACATAATTCCATACAGCAGTTAAGATGAACTAGGATACATAATATCAACACAAATAATTCCAGTAACATACGGACATGAAACTAAGTGAATATGGATGCATTCCCGAAATGTAGGATATATGTTTCTGCATAAATCCCCAAAATATGTGGAGTGAGTTGCAAAATAATATATTGAGTATATAATGATTCATATAAAATTTTAAAACATTAAGAAGATGTCTTAGCGGTCATCTAAGGAGAAGAGAGCACAGGATGCGATTGGGGAAGACCATACAGGCCATTGGTTTATTTTA
This sequence comes from Pongo pygmaeus, assembly GCF_028885625.2. Taxonomy (NCBI): domain Eukaryota; kingdom Metazoa; phylum Chordata; class Mammalia; order Primates; family Hominidae; genus Pongo; species Pongo pygmaeus. The sequence continues at coordinate 104,859,067 of NC_072396.2, forward strand.
TTTACTTATTTATTTCCTAAGCTGGGTGGCTATTTTATTTTCTATATGATTTGTATATCTGTAATTTTTCATAATAAATTTTAAAAGGCTTCCTATAAATTAGTAAGAAAATTTCCAATAACCCGGTAGAAAAATGGGAAATAGACATAAATATTTCACAAAAGTAGAAATATAAAGTAAATATATAAAAATGTATTCAACCTCAAAATAAGATAACGTAATAAGTTATCATTTATATATGTAATGTTATAAGATAAAGTAAATAGAAACTACAATAAGCTACCATTTTTCATTTCTCAGGTTGGCAGAGGTACAGGGCAGGGGCCAGCAAACATTTTTCTGTAAATGCTCAGACAGTAAATATTTTTGGCTTTGCAAGTCACAGGATCTGCCACAGCTACTCTGCCATGGTAGTATGAAATCAGCCATAGGCAATATGTGAACAAGTGTTTGTGGTTGTGTTCCATTAAAAGTTTGTTTATAAAACCAGGCAGTGAGCCCGATTTGGCCCATGGGTCATAGTTTGCCAACCCCTGCTCTAAATAAATAAATAAATACATTTTCAGAGGTAGAAAAAAAAACTAAGGCCCGGAGAGGTTAGCTGGTCCAAAAATTGACACAATTATAAGTGGCAGATCTAGTTCTGAACCTGGTTTTATCTGACCTCACAGCCAGTTTTCTCTTAACTACTTTCCTATACAGCTCTTCCTTTTCTGTTGTAGAGTTTTGTGTTCCTTAAACGTGTATGTAATTTTTTTTATATAACTTGGCTTTTATTCTTTATTTATTGAGCTGTTTCTAATTCAAGGGACTAAGTTTTTTGGGGAATGCACAGATGAAAAGATGACATTCTCTTTTTCTCAACGAGTTTTAATGTAGCATTAAAAAAAAAAAATTCACATTCCCCCAAAACCAGAATTATATCTAAGGACAGGAGTGAGAAAAAATTGGTTAAATTAAAAAAAAATTAATTTTAAAAATGTGGACTACCAGCAGTTGTTTTTTTTTTTAAAAGAGTCCCAGTCTCCTTTTATGTTTCTTGGGTTTAGGGCTTTTTTTTTCTTTTTTTTTTTTTTTTTTTTTTTTACTCTTATTGGTAGCCCCAATCATGAAGTTAACAATAGGTGCTATGTGCTGCCTTGCCACACAGATAAGACTTGTCAATCTCTACATTGAGAATATGTTCCATCTTAACCATGTTCCATATAACCAGGCTCATGACGTGTATTGCAACTTGCTTCTGTGGAGTTTAAAGTGTGTGACAAATCTAATGCTGCATAAGACATGCCATACAAAAAGGATGTTTAGTAGTATATTTGGGGCTGTTCATTTGAAGAGGACTTTTAAGGTCGTAGTATATTGAGTATCCACAGAGGCATGTACATACTCTGTTTTTTTTCTTGGTCAGGGTGGAATGCATGTCAATGGCGCACCTCCTCTGATGCAAGCTTCTATGCAGGGTGGAGTTCCAGCACCAGGGCAAATACCAGCTGCTGTCACAGGACCTGGCCCTGGTTCCTTAGCTCCTGGAGGTAAGTTTCATTTAGTCTTCACCATTTCAGTACTTGCTAAAGTTTTGTTATAGCCACTGTTGCAGTGCAGCCAAATATGATAATGGGATCCTTAGGTAAAATTAATACACAGCTAGAAAGTATATACCTTAGGTGGAGGAAATAGTAGATTTCTTACATTAAATCCTATATGTCTAATTATAAGAACAGGGAAAGGGACAGTAAAGTGAAAGAGCATAGTAAAACTTCCAAGTTAACAAGGGGGAAAATGGAATGAGTGGAAACGAAATCAAGCCAGCAAAAATAGAGAAAAGGATAAAAGGAAGAGACAGTGTAAAATAAGTAATAATAAATGTAGAGTAAGATGGAAGGAATAAAAACTAATGTAGTTGTTACTCTGCTAAATATGAATGAACTGTTAGATTAGGTTCAAAAGCTCATGAAGAAAACAGACAAAAAAATACAAGGTCACATTTGTTATAGCATATTAAACTGACGTAAAATTGTATTTTAACAAACATAATCAGAACAAACAACAAAAGGGAAAAAGAGAAATTTAAAAGCTATATACATTTATTGAAAGTATATAGATCGGCAATTAATAAGAGTATTGCTCATATACTTGTAACTGTTCCTTGTTCAACAATTGTAACTAAGAAGATTGAGTGAAATAATGATTCCCCATATGAAACATCTGTATGAACACATGATGTATTACCAATATTTAAAGTTTTTTTATGTAACAAACTTGCTTTTTGTTAATTTATCTAATCTAGGGTAGGTTGAGTACAACACTACTCATGGAGAGTGATTTAATTCTAAATTGTTCTGTTCTGTAGGGAATCCAGTCTGCAGAGCTAAGTTGATGAGGAATGGAAGAAGAGATTTTTTAAAGAAATTTCTGCAAACTCGGGAATTTTTTGTATCTACTTTAGGATTGTTATGTATCTACTTTATCCTAATAGAGTTATACTTGTATTTAAATTATCTTTCATGACAGGAGGTCCATGGGTAAGTGACATTGTTTTCCTGTATTATAGAAGAGCTTCCTGCCAAGAGTTTGATAACCAATGAGATGAATTATTCTTATTGAACTCACTATTCTGTCACTGAAACATAAAGTACAAGTTGTAAATATACTAACAAACCCCATCTTCTCTCTCATTGCATTGTTGAATATCTTCCTTTGTAGGTTTCTGCTTGTGGAGCAGAATGAGGAGATTTGTAAACTCAGCCACTGTTCTAATTTTTCTTTTCTGCTGTTCTAATTGGTGTTTTTTCTTGTCTGCCCTTTATCTTCTAGGAGGAATGCAGGCTCAGGTTGGAATGCCAGGAAGTGGACCAGTGTCCATGGAACGAGGGCAAGGTAAATAAATATTAATATCTGACTAATGTTAATTGGTCTTGGAAGTGTTCCACATCCACAGTATCTAATATGGCAGCCACTAACCACCCATGGCTATTTCAATATTAAGTTAATTAAAATTAAGTAAAATTTAAAACTCAGTTCCTCAGTCGCAATAGCCACATTCCAAGTGCTCAGTGGCCACAGGTGACTAGTGGATACCACACAGGACATTGCAGATATAGAACATTTCTATCATCGTAAAAAGATCTATTGGACAGTGCTGGTCTAGACTTTCCACCTGGTGATTCAGAGTCCAGCTCTACAAGAATTGATAATGAAGCAAGTGGATCATTTGTTTCCTGATTTCTATTCTAATAATTCCACTGACATGTTCTCTCTCCCTGTGTGGATATCTGTTGACTGAGTAAGGAATTTTAATAATGAGCATGTAAATATGTGGCTGGGTATGTAGAAGACTAGATTTAAACCCCAGAGAAAACTGGGAGGGGATCATAGTTCTGTAAAGCCTACTTAATGAACATCTGTTGTGCCGTGGCTGTACTGCTATATACAACAGTAGCTGCTGCTCCAAAATCTCCATGTTATTTCTTCATGTTACTGGAGTTTGAAGGACAAGAAAGTGCAGTGGTTCCGTTGGAAACAATGTTAGGAGGAGAGATGGTAAGAAAAGAGAAGGAACTGAGTGCATACTATATGCCAGGCACTTTAATTTTCATAAATAATCTTGTGAGTTAGGTGGCAGCACCTCAGTTTTACAGGCAAAGAGTTGGAAGCTTAGAATAAGTTACTTTCTTAAGGGGACAAGGTAAGTAAATATTAATGTATGAGTAATGTGGACTGGATTTGGTGCTCTTATTCTCTCTTCCAACTAGTAAGTGGCAGAGCTAAGATTCAGAAGTCTTTGACTCCAGAATCTGTCCTCTTTCTGTCACTCCACACTGCCTCTGTTAACTTCCAAGTATATTCTTCAGTGTCTTCTACTCTTATTCCTTGGGAATAAGGTGATGGGAAAGACTGCTTTGGACAAGCATAGAGAAGCTTAAGGTTTTTTCTTTTGTAGCATATGGCTTATAAGTGGAACCCATTTAAAAAGCAAAATATTGGCTGGGCACAGTGGCTCATGCTTGTAATCCCAGCACTTTGAGAGGCTGAGGTGGGTGGATTGCTTGAGCTCAGAGGTTTGAAACTAGCCTAGACAACATGGCAAAACCCCGTCTCTATAAAAAATACAAAAACTAGTTGGGCAATGGTGGTGTGCACTTGTGGTCCCAGCTACTTGGGAGGCCGAAGTGGAAGGATCACTTCAGCCCAACAGGTTGAGGCTGCAGTGAGCCATAATCGGGTACCACTGCACTCCAGCCTGGGCAACAGAGCAAGACCCTGTCTCAAAAAATATATATATATACACACACACACACGTATGTATACACACATACATACATAAACATTAATATACAAGCCTGTGGTTTTTACACTGGGGTTGGTTGCTGAAGTGACAGAATTGACTTTTTCTTGTTAGAAGTCTGACAGCAGGACAAGCTCCCTGGCCAAATATCTCATATTTTCTCTAAGCATCCCATGCTTTTGTGCTATTGTACGACCCCCTATCCCCACCGCACCACTGTCAATAGATCATATATGTTCCCCAGAGTATTTCTGCAGTAATGAGAAGGTATTAGGGTTTCAGTCATACTTCTGCCTGTCATGGGGCCAGCACTCAATCCATCAGGTTTTAGCTGTTTAACGCATACTTGCACAAGACATTTTCCTGTTATAGTTATCTTCACCTTTTTGTCAGAAATTGACAAAGGGAAATGACTCATATTTTGAGGGTATTTCCAGGATGTCTTCATGCAGAGACAAAGTGAAATGAGCTTTCTTTTATAGTTTCCTTCAGTACCCAGCAGAGGAAGCAAGAGTCTTTTCGTGTGTGCCTAGTTTGTCTTACTTTTCCTGAAATCCATGCTGCTTTTGTACATTTGTAATGCTAAAAGGAGATGGAGATGTTTGAGAAGATACTTCTTGCTTCCCTGCCATGTTTGTTTAGTGTTGGTACCCATGTCATCTCATTAGTCTTTGTTTGCTGTTGTCATGATGTTTATTATCAAAGACTTGCTGTGGCAGAGTATTTCTTGTGGAGTGATGTTCTCTTTCGTCATGTAAAGTTCATTCACTGCATTTCCCCATCTGATACATTTTTGACAGCAGAAATTTTTGTGCTTTAAAATGTGACAAAAATAGAATTGCCGTACTTCAGTTATGGCCGCTTCAGAATGAATCTTGCCTTCCAGATTCAGTGCAGTTTCTTTTATGTTTTGCTTCTGAAACTACATTTATGTTCTTTGCATAACTAGAAGATTCAAAACTATCCTTTTTATATATTTTTTTCCTAATGATTTCATAAGGAGACCTAAGGGAAAACTAGTAGCAGAGGTGAAAATCGAAAATGTCAGGTTATTCCCACCTAGATCAAACCAGTGCCCCCATGGGATTCTCTTTCAAAAGCTATCTGGTCAAAATGGAACTGTTTCAGAGACCCAAAGGAGCTAGTGTAGTTTAGAGAGATTTTGTAGCCTGGAGCAAGCCGATGAACTCTTGGCTTTTTAACTTATATATGTAAATCTCAGTCTCCGTGTGTGTATGTTTCTGCGTGTGTATGCAAGCTATTTTAAGTGTCTGCTCTTTCTCCTTTTGAACTTACTGCTTACCTAGGAACCCTACAGCACTCGCCCGTGGGACCCGCCGGGCCTGCATCAATTGAGCGAGTTCAAGGTACCCATTGTATCTGTGGGTTTCCTTTTGCTTGTGGTGTTCAGGGTGGGACGTTGAGAGGAAAAGAGCTGCGTGGCAGTCATCCTTGCGTTCAGAACCCAAAAGGGTAGTGTTTTTGGGTTTTTGTTTTTTTAATTTTTTCCTGTTGAGGCCACAAGCCTAAGATTGACCTCTTCACACAGGGCAGAGAACATGGATGATATGGGCATCTGTCCGAGGCTGTACTCCCTCCCTACTGGTGTCAGGAGGCTTGGATGGAATAGCAGTCTGTAAGGAGACAGCGGGTTCTTGCAGAGCCATGGCAGTGTTCACATATGCCAAGACTCTACCTCTCTTTTGTGACTCTGGTCCTTGAACTAAGATTGATTAGAAGGAAAACCAGGAGCATAAGTTTCTCCAGGTCGCAGTGCTAGTCCTTGGCAGGTTGCTCCCCAGTTTGCTCTTTATATAATTCCATCCATACCTCTGACATGGCACAGATTCTGCCTACACCCTGCTTCTGTTCTTGAGCTGCAAGAGGATTCTGCTGTGGTGAGGTTTCACCCACTCTAAGGTGTCTGAATTATGTTGTCAGTGGTATATAGAGTCATTTCTTGTTTGCTTATGTGTCTTTCACAGCAGTAACTCCCCGTTTGTTTCCCTGTCAGTGCCGATGCAAGACCCCAGAGCAGCTATGCAGCGGGGATCCTTGCCTGCCAACGTCCCAACCCCTCGAGGCTTGTTAGGAGATGCTCCGAATGATCCACGGGGAGGCACTTTACTTTCTGTAACTGGAGAGGTAGAGCCTAGGTAAGCACTAACATAGAAGGAAACAGTTGAAGAAATCAGAATTGTCCCTTCTTCCCTGAGAACAAAATCTTTCTCTACCAGTTGTACCTGTTTGCCTACTTCAAAAGATAGATCAATATTCATGGCCACTGTCCAAGGATAAGCACTTCTCCTAAGGCAGAACTATGTACTTGAGTATGTCATTTTGAGCTACTGTATTTTTAGAAATTGGAAATTTTAGTATACATACTTGAACAGGGAAATTTATAGTAGTGGAAATATTAATCATAGCAATAATAGGCCGGGTGCAATGGCTCACGCCTGTAATCCCAGTACTTTGGGAGGCCAAGGTGGGTGGATCACTTGAGGTCAGGAGTTCGAGACCTGCCTGGCCTACGTGGCGAAATCCCGTCTCTACTAAAAATAGAAAAATTAGCCAGGTGTGGTGGCGGGCACCTATAATTACAGCTACTCGGGAGGCTGAGGCAGGAGAATCACTTGAACCCAGGAGGTGGAGGTTGCAGTGAGCCGAGGTCATGCCACTGCACTCCAGCCTGGGCAACAAGAGTGAAACTCCATTTCAAAAGTAAATAAATAAATAAAATCATAATAGCAGTAATAATAATGGACATTAATGGGGATCATGCCTCTGACTTTGCTCTGAGTACTTTGCTTAGATCATCTTGTTAAATCCACAAGATCCTGTGAGATGGATACCATTATTAGTCCCATTTTACACATGAAACTGATGTGTGGAAAAGTTAAGTAATATGTCCAATATCACACAGCTAATAAGTGATAGAGCCTAGATTTGAACCCATACAGTCTGAATCCAGAGCTCATGTTCTTATGCATTGTTCTGCAAACTCATATGTATAATGAATATTCATTGATTCCTCCCTAATTATGAACCAAATACAAAATTCTAGAATACATGGATTCATATCTCTGTAGCTTTTCTTCCATCTATTTGGTGTTATTTTCTTGTTAGTGTTCATAGACTGTTTACATCAGCTCTTTGTTGGATGTTTACTTACTGATCTGGCTGGTACTTTGTTGTTGTTTTGTTCTATTTTAAAATATAACGTTTTTCTCCATCTCCAGAGGTTACTTGGGACCACCTCATCAGGGTCCACCCATGCACCATGTCCCTGGCCATGAGAGCCGAGGACCACCCCCACATGAACTGAGGGGAGGGCCATTACCCGAGCCCAGACCTCTAATGGCAGAACCAAGAGGACCCATGCTAGATCAGAGGGGTCCACCCTTGGATGGCAGAGGTAAGGGGAGATCACATTGCAAATGCCATAATGAACTCAGCTGTCTTGGGCTCTAATCTGGGATAAAGAATGCTGGAACAGTAGGTTTGCAAGCATCTTTAAGGTTTATCCACAAATCTGAGAAACTGGGGAGGAGAGAATAGTCTCATATGTTAATAGCTGAGGGGGCAAATGTGACTAGAAGAGATTTCTATCTTTCTTGGATTGTTCATCATTCTTGCAGTACATGCAAGTAGCTACATAATGGTTTTCTTACAATTTTCTTTATAGGTGGAAGGGATCCCCGAGGAATAGATGCACGAGGGATGGAGGCCCGAGCCATGGAGGCAAGAGGGTTAGATGCCAGAGGATTGGAGGCCCGTGCAATGGAGGCCCGTGCGATGGAAGCTCGTGCAATGGAGGCCCGAGCGATGGAGGCCCGTGCGATGGAAGTCCGAGGGATGGAGGCCAGAGGCATGGATACCAGAGGCCCAGTGCCTGGCCCCAGAGGACCTATACCTAGTGGAATGCAGGGTCCCAGTCCAATTAACATGGGGGCGGTTGTCCCCCAGGGATCCAGACAGGTATGTGTAGCACTGACTTCTGGCATCCAAGTGAAATCTTGATCTATTCAGGAATTGATTATTGAGCCTAATTATTACTGCCTTCTGACTTGGGCTGTTTCTCAGCTTGTTAGAAAGGGAAGACTCGGATCTCCCTGTAGCTTCTCTATCCCTTAGGGTGGTGATTTTCTGGCTATCAGGATTGTAGTTCCAAAAAAAACAACCTTATCCCACAATAAGTAGCTATTCATTTGGAGCAGAGCCCCTGAAAATTTAGGGGTTAGAAAGTAGTCTTCATTGGGGTACAAACCAACATCATGTACACGGTTTTTTCCAAAATATACTTGCCCGGATCTCATCCCAGGTATAACTCAGAATCTCTTATCAGTAGGATCTGAGCATGGATAGTTTGAAAAACTTCCCCCAAATGATTCTAATGTGAACCCTGACTGGGAACCACGGGGTTAGAGTATATGAAGAGCTGTTAGTGGCCATTTAGATAATCTTAGGTTTACAGAGACCTGTGTTAATTTATTGTCATCACATAGCCTAAGTGAACAGTGGAATGTGAAAGGCAATTTATTAATAATCACCTTAAAAGGTGTGGAACTGAAGTCTTGTCTCCTCTCTTTTGTTTGGGTCTCTGCCTGTGTGTACATGCTCCCTCTTCATCTTCACTTTGTTGTGGAGAGGTGGTATGTGTGTTTCTTCTGTGAGTTTTTATATGCTGGCACCTTCATTTCCCTCTAACTGCTCCACCTTCCTTTTCCCCCCTTCCTCTATGTACTTCTCTCTTCTATTTTTTTATGTGTCTTCCTCCCCATGTCTGTGTGTATGAGAGAGAGAAAGATAATGGCAGAGCTGGAATGGAATACATCAGTCGTCTAATTCCCTCAGTTTATAGGTTTGGAAATTAAGGCCCAAGAACTCAGGTGACTTGACCAAATTCACATGACTAAAAAGTGGCAGAGCAAGGAACAGAAGCCACTACTTTTTCCACTTTACTACTGTGTCCTGTTATCTTCACATTTGTGTGTGTGTATATGTGTGGATATGTGTCTACCCCCTCCTCTGTAATATGAAATACAAATAGAGGGTTTTTTTGCTATGTGTAGAATAAAACTGTTCTCTATTGTGTTTGAAGTGTTTGTGGGCCTTGATTTTTATTGTACTCTCTATGGTCAGTAGCCTAGTAACAGAAATGGTTTTTATGCATTCATTCTGTCACTCAGCAAATATTTATTGAGCACCTACTATGTACCAAACATAGATCTAGATACGGGGGATACTGCAGTGTGAACAGAACAAAGCCCCTTCCCCCATGGGCTTACATTCTAGTTGGGAAGACAGATAACCAACAAATAACTGCATAATGCGCTTATGTAATTTTACTGGTAGTTCTATGGTGCAAGACATTGCAAGTAAGGGTTGGAAGAACATTTCTGGATAATATTTTGCTCCTTTCTCTCTGCTGGTACTTGAACTTATTACCCTAATACTAGGTTTATATCATTTTCATTAGTAGATTCGATAAAGCCAATTAGATCTGAGGCAAGAGAAAATACAAATTTTATCTTCAAACCTTTAAAAAAATTTTAAATATATTAACTTATAAATATATATATTCGTTCATCTATAAAAGATATATATATTAAGAACTTCAAGCCAGGCATGGTGACATGCACCTGTAGTGCCAGCACTCTGGAGGCTGGGGCGGGAAGACCATTTAAGCCTAGGAGCTTGAGGCTGTGGTACATTCTGATCGCACCTGTGACTAGCCACTGCACTCCAGCCTGGGAAGCATATTAGACTCCCATCTTTAAAAAAAAAGAAAGCCAGGGTAGAATCCTGTAGTCCCAGCTACTCTGGAGGCTAAGGCAGGAGGATCAGTAGAGCCAAGGAGTTGGAGGCCAGCCTACACAAGATAGTGAGACCACATCTTAAACTAAAAGGAACCTTGCTTCCTCTCCTCTGCTTGTCTCCCCTGTGGCCCTCTAGGTCCTGTAGATAATCACTGTTATTAGATTTTTCATGTTACTTTCTGGAAAATATGAATATATATTATTTTTCCCCTTTCACTGTTCTGTACCTTTTTTTTTTTTAACTTAACAACATGTCCTTAATTCATACTTTTAAATTAGATTTTAAAATTAACTGTAGTCCACTTAGTTAGAAACTTGTGGGCAAAAGGCTTATTATTACTAGGGTGATTATACAATTTATCATCTAAAGGAGAACATGAAAGAAAGTGCTGTTACTTTACTTGGAGGCAAAAACATAAACTGGGACTATCTTAGGGAAACCAAGATGTATGGTCACTCTTGCTAGTACTTATCTGCCTAGAACAAGCACACCTAGAAACTTAAAATGGCCGTTATCAAGTGGTTAGATCACAGTTACAGTACCTCAGATTCAAGCTTCAAAAAGATTATACTCAATTCCGAATTGTGCTGCTATAAACTCATGTGACCAAACACCACCCGTTCCCCAATAACCTATGGAAATAAAAAATTTAAAAAAAAAGATTGTACTCATAGGTGTCTCAGACCCATAATAGCTCGTTGATGTTCAGATTGGTCTCTGGAAACTTGTCTCTGGTTTCAGTATTGATAATGAACACAACAGTGATAATATTCTAGCAGTCTGTACAAATCTGTACTAATGTTTCATCTATCCATTGTCTTTGGGAAATGAGTTAATGCATGTAAGTGAATGTTCCAGATAATAGAACTATTCTACCAAGTTTTTTAACTTTTTTAATAAAAAAATTATAAGATGTATTTGATATTTCCTTTCTTGAACAGGATACAAAAAAATAGTTTAATCAGTTTTGACTACTCAAGGTCATCATTAAATAGATTCATTATTGTCTATACCGTAATATAAAACATAGTTATCTCCTGTTTGGTTTCTGGTCTCCTTCACTGTCAGGCTGTCGCCTGGCTCTTCATATTGCTAAAGTGGTATCTGCTCCTAACAGTTGTTTATCCATATTTCTTTTATGTTTTGCTGCTTCTAATCTGCTGGGTAAGCAGGTAACAAGTTTGTTAACAATATGTGTTTATTAAGAGAGTACCTAAGCCCTGGGTGAATGCCTGAGTGTGAACATAATGCTTATATAGGGACATTCTAACAGTTACATTTGGTACTCAAGAGATCTTTTCCTTGGGTTCTGGTAGTCTTGCAAAGGGTTGAACTCATTGAAGATCTTAAATACCAGTAAGTATGATATCACTGTACTTGCTTCTTTCACTTGAGTCAGTCATATTTTTTGGTCTACATTTAGCAGAAAGCATCTGCCATATGTTCTCTATGGAAAGCTATAAACAGCAAATGTTGGGCTAATAGCAGTCTTTTTCCTGGAGGCCTTCCCATTGCCTTTCTGCCTCTCTGACATTATGAACATCTCTGCCTCACTTGTGGGATAGGGCCCTTTGGGACAAACTACCTGTATCTGATTGAACTAGGGTAGGGGGTGGCCCTGTGAATGTAACTTCCCCAGTGGACCAGCATACATTTTCTCTAGACTCTGTTGGCTTTCATTTGTATTTCCAGTGAACACTAGTTTCCAGGGTGCTCTCAGTTTTCACTGTGCTTATTTGGCTGAATTTTGATTAATTCAGTGGTATCCAGTTGTGCTGTGTGATATTTGTTGATGATGCTGGAGTGGTTGTAAGCAAGTATGTCGAACTTGCTAGTTGATCTCTGGCTAAACCCTGCCTTCTGCTATTGCTAACAGTAGAAAATGATCTTCAGAGTCATTGATTTGCTTTTTTTACTCATATCTGTATAGAGATCGTAATTTGTCACATTATTACTGAATTCAGGTTACCTATACATTAAAAATGCCAAAAATCTCTCTTTTTTCTTTGTACACATAGGTCCCAGTCATGCAGGGAACAGGAATGCAAGGAGCGAGTATACAGGGTGGAAGCCAGCCTGGCGGCTTTAGTCCTGGGCAGAACCAAGTCACTCCACAGGATCATGAGAAGGTAAGCAACACTGTCTGACTGCCTCCTTATGCACAATTCTAGCCTTTTTGATTCCTCTTTTCACAGTTACCATGTGACGATCCTGGGTCTTCAAAGTCCCTTTGGAGGTGATGTTTATTCTAACTTAGAACTCTTTTATGATCTTGTTACCTGAAAATTTGTGAGTCTGGTCCTGAAGTTCCGAATGGATGTGAAGTTCTTAAATGGATGTAAATGGCAGCTTATTTTATATTTCACACTCATCTGCCAATAGCAGGTTTTTCTTGTTCAGGCCAGATTGACCTGAAAATCCACACCCTTTTTCCTTCCCTTTCTACTTTATCCCTAAAAACAATAGTAGATTCTCCATGATTATATCTTTCTGTTTTTATATTTGACCATTGTGGGGAGCTTATGTCTGATAGAAAGGCTAAAATTTGTGAAAAAGAGAGACTTTCAAAACAGGATTAAAACTTGAAGGATTTCCAGGGCTCACAGATACCATCTTAGTCTCCGGGAACTTTGCGTTCATGAAGTTGTCTGTTTTGAATCGTCTAATCTTAGGTATTTTAATTTATACTTGTTCTTTTCATTGTACCTTTTCTCACCAGTTTTTTTTTATTTTTTATTTTTTTTGGAGGGGGGCTGTTGGTTTTTTTCTGTGTGAAATGTTCTTCCTTTTTCCATTTTGCTTCTTATCCCACTACAGTAGCTTTTTGGACAGAAGCTGGTGGTGGGTTTTTTGTTTTGTTTTGTATTTTTTAGCTGCCATCATTAAAACTCACTACCTTTTTTTTCCTCTGCACAGGCTGCTTTGATTATGCAGGTTCTACAACTGACTGCAGACCAGATTGCCATGTTGCCTCCTGAGCAAAGGCAGAGTATCCTGATTTTAAAGGAACAAATACAGAAATCCACTGGAGCACCTTGATAGGTGAGCAAACTTAATCCCCATCTGAGTAGGACTAGCTCCTTGTCTATTCTGGATATATACTTTTAACCTTAACCAACAAGATTGTTCTCTCAGCGGCCCTCAATCCACTCAGTTAGACTCTCCTTTACCCTTCAGTAGGTCAGCTCCTGTAGGGATAGAGTAAGGCTATACAATATTTGTTCAGTTGTTGAATTGCTTATAATCTTTCCTAATGACAAAGGTAATGTATGATCAGTTTAACAAAAGTAATCATATACAGAAATGTAGAAAGTGAAAGGTAAAAAGCCCTGTTTCCTCAATCTTACTCCCCAGACAAAACCTCTAAATATAGTTTGGTGTGTATCCTTTTACAATCAGTTGTATTATTTTATTCCAAACTGTCCTGTCAAAATGGAAAAAATACAAAGCATTTCAATAAAATGTGTAAATATTTTGTTTCCTGTATTTATTTTATAGTGAATATTTTGATGTTGAACTATAGTAGCACATAATTTAAGGTAGTAAATGTCCGTCATCACCATCAGTTTCTATATATTTTGGAGATCGCTGTACCCTGCTACCCTTATTTTTCTTGCTCATCATTTAGGCAGAAAGAATCCAGGGGCCAAGCACAGTGGCTTAGCCCTGTAATCTCAGCTTTGGCAGGCTGAGGTGGAAGGATTACTTGAGACCAGGAGTTCAAGACCAGCCTAAGCAACATAGTGAGACCCCATCTTTACAAAAATTTTTAAAAAAATTAGCCAGGCATGGTGAGATGCACCTATAGTTCCAGCTACTTGTGAGGCTGAGGTGGGAGGACTGCTTGAGTCCAGGAGGTCAAGGCTGCAGTGAGCCATGATTATGCCACTGCACTCTAGCCTGGGTCACAGAGTGAGGCCCTGTGTCAAAAAAAAAAAAAAAAGGATCCAGGTAACCTGCTTCATAAATAATCATGTGACAGCTTGATTACACATACATGTATCAGTGTTTCTTTTAAAAAAAATTTCCCCAGCATTTTGTATTTTATAAACAATTCTTTTTTCTAAAAACTGTTTAAAATTCACGTTGCCCCACTATCAGGTAGGACAGCACAATTTAAATTTCTACTTTTTACCCCATCCATATTATAATTCCTATTCTTATGTTATATAATAGTGAACTCATTTAACTATTAATAATTACCACTCTTACAAAATATATCGTTTTAATCCATACTTGTGATGTCTTTAAACATTTAAACTGCAACTATGCATCATATATGTATTTAGACTTTAAATGAATTAATGAGAAGCTGTCATAGATAGAAGGCTCAGTAGACTTTTGGTACCTTAACGTTTTATTCCACAAACCCCACATATTCTTTTTTTTTTTTTTAGTAAAAGTATAGACTACCTATTACATTCAGAGGAAAAGATAAAAATTATTTCTTTTACTAATTTACTTAAGCCAGAGAAGGCATTCCCTACAATGTGAGAAAATTACTGCTTACTGTTTCTGGATAGTGGAGGTAGAAATGTTTCTGAAATTTCTTTCATTATATTTTTGCTTATAAGATGTTTAATTTAAGGCCTTGCATATTAACCACAAGGCAAAGTTTTTGTCTATTTTTTTTACCTTTTATTTTTAAATAGTCATAGACTCAAGGAAAGTTGGAAAAATAGTACAAGGAGTCTCATGTACCCTTCACCCAGTGTAGTACAAAACCAAGAAATTGACATTAGCACATTACTGTTAACTTGACTACAAACTCAGTTTTCACCATTTTAAAAAAACTATCATAATTTGTGTATATGTATGTGTGGTTCTATGCAATTTTATGTGGGCAAGATCTTATTGTGTGTCTACTGGTGTTTGTGCATACCATGGCTAAAGTGTTGGCTTTTCCTCCATCCTGTACCTAGCTAGTTGTGATCCATCTCTGCCATCATGGACAGGCTTCTATACTATTGTCATTAGAGATGAATGGTTCTCAAACAAGGGCAGTTTTGCCCCCTAGGGGACATTGTCTTGAGACATTTTTGGTCATCACAACTTTAGGGAGTATGGCATGCTACTGGCATTCAGTGGGTAGAAGCCAGAGATGCTGCTAAACATCCCATAATGCACAGGATGGTCCCCCTCACCCACTTCCCAATAGCAACTAGTACTCCAGCCCAAAATGTCAGTAGTGCTGAGGTTGAGAAACCCTGCTGCAAGGGCTGATTGCTTTGAGGAGGCAGGAGACAGACACCTTGCAGATCTGTCCTGGTGATTTGATTGTATGCCTGTCCTCCCTCCCCTAGCCTTTTTATTTTTTTTCCTGAAGTTTTTCCTGAAGAGAGCTTTGTCTTCACTTCTAATGGCTTTATCCTAACTTCTTCTTACAGGTTTTCAAAAATACCTGGCAAGAAATCTGGAAATTCTATAATTTTGTTGAAATATTGAAAAAAGATGACCTGCATCCTAACCCTTGAATGACTCAAATCAGTGCCAGGTGGAGGACTCCCATCACCTTCTCTCAGAACAAAATCACTTCATTTTATTGTCTTAGTTTGTATATTTTCTGTGACTTTAAATAAACTTTGAACACAATTTTAGTACACTGCAAATTGATACACATGACCTTTTTGCTTTTAAAAAGCTTAACACTAAGGGTGAAACCTTAGATGTGTTTTCTACCCTTACTGCAGTATTGTACTTTAACATATTGCCATAGTTTTGTTTTTATTTTAAGTTAACCATTTATTCTTCTTGATGATATTTGAGAATTTCTCAGAAGCAATGTTTTCTGGAACTAGGTTTTTGTTTAGTTTGCTTCCAGTAAGAATTATTATAAGGCTTTGCCCTCTGAAAATATTCTAGCACTTCTGAGTCTTCTGGGAGAAAATAGCACATGCTTAGAGCTATAAAATGGTCAGAAGGCTAACAGAGCAAAGAGCCTAGCACAGCCGTGTGTTTAGTTTAGAAAAATCCAAATATCAAAATGCATTTGTTTCAATAGCAGGTCTGAACATGTATAATTCAGAGTTAAGACAAAAATTGTTTTAGCACTGGTTTGAGTAGTGTCAGCAACACAAGAGACTGTTGACATTTACTTGTGTGTTCTTAAACTTATCAGTCTAGGCAGTCAACTTTGAAAGTTTAAAAAGCCACTGATTTTTCACATGTTCAAGATGAAATAAAAACAGAAATCAAATGAACAAAATACATTTCATCCTATCTTCCAGGCAGTCCCTAACCTGCAGCCCTACCCTGTAACTATGTTTATTCTGGGAACTTAAAACACAGAAAACCCTAAAACTTGTACATTCTTCTCATTTTAAGTGGACCAAATGTAGAGCACAGTCAGATTGCTCATTAGGTCTGCTCCTGCCTGCTTCCTTGCGGATAGGTTTGAACATAATTAGTGCCATTAGCTCTAATCTATGGGTCTTATTGCCTAGTATTTCTCTCTCTCTCTCGCTGCTGCCTCGTCCTCTCCCCCCACCCCAACCCCGTCTCTCTCGTAGTGGCATTAAGGAGGAACATGGTTTCTCTCCATCAGGCAAACCTCAAGAGGTTAAGAGTTGCCTTAATAATCAGTAAAGTTCTACTGGAACTACTTTTGAGCCAATTTTTCTTGGAATCCTATCCCCTGGGTTAGGATTATGGTCAGGTGAATTAAAAGCCTGGCATAGGCTTAGAGAATGTAATAGCATATTGCTTACATGTCTAGCAAAAGAATGCAAAGATAATCAACTTTTTGAGTGACAATGAAATTGAGGGATTTTCTACTCATATAAACATTTATAAGAAATTTGCTGATTAAGGTATTTCATATTACAACTTTGCAAGAAAAACTTGCTCAAAGCAGGTGAGGAGCTTTCTGTGTATCCTGCTCATCCCCAGTTCAACTTGGATGTTGGCTATGCATAGGATTTATTATATTCATTACCATGAATGTAATAAATCTTGAATTTATGCATACTCCCATAAATATTCAAGCCTTGGGATATTGATTTTGGCAGCCATCATATCTCGAAGTGAGTGTGTCAATATATTTAGACATGGAGACCAAGAGTGATGCCTTTCTCATTAGGAACTCGTTATAAGTTTCAAGATTCCAAATCAAGGTTATTGAAGATGAAGTTGTCATTTGGTCAGTAGTTGTCTAATAAGAATCATGTCTTCAAGGTTTCATTGTGCATTTTCCCAAAGCCTTATTAAACCTGAATTAGCTGAAATCCCGGTGAACAAATTGGCAACAGCAGTGGCATCCCTCCCTATGTAAACAACCATCAGTATTGTTTTACTGTTGTAATAAATGAAACATGATTAGCCACCATGAGTTCATGACCTACCTTTATTGTGCTCAGACTAGTGACAAAAAAAACAAGAAACAAAAACAGTTTTATCCCTCAAGCCATAGAGGTTCCTAAACTATTAGAAACAACCATTTGTTCATTCTTGGTCACTTAATGGTAGAAAAAATAGATAATATAATGCTAATTCAGTAGAACCATTCTTCTAATCTATA
The DNA here is from genome assembly GCF_028885625.2 of Pongo pygmaeus. Lineage (NCBI taxonomy): Eukaryota > Metazoa > Chordata > Mammalia > Primates > Hominidae > Pongo > Pongo pygmaeus. Next base: position 104,876,688 of record NC_072396.2, read on the forward strand.
ATGAGTTGAATTGTCTGGGCACAATGAAGTGTGAGGTTTCTCTCTTAAGAGCCCTGGCCTTCTCTCCTTCTAGTGATTCACTGTGACGACTAACATCCCAGAGCCAGTGTGGTCCTTGTAGGCCGAGGTTGGGTAGATGGCAGAAATAAAAAGCATTCTGATAGAGAATGAAGGCATTTTGCTTATGTTATTAGCTGAATGATTCCTTAGCGATATAGGTAGGAGTCCACAAAAATCTATGAAAATTATAAATTGTTATTTTTTAAACTAGACATTAATAAACTCCCTTAATAGTGATAAAGAGCTCCTCTTGACTAAATAAGTCATGCTAACATGGAGTTCAAGTTTTCACAATCGCTTTTAACAGAATAATACAAGATGACAGTATAGCTGACTTGCAATTATAATACAATTTCAATTACAATTAGCATACTTTCTAGATTTTCTTTCCCAAATGGAGAGCCCAAAAAGAAGTAACAAAAGACTCATTCATCAAGCAAAGAAGAAAATCCTTTATTTTTTGATGAGCAAAAATAAGAATAAATTGCTGTTCACACTGGATAAGACCATATCAAAAGTGACAGTAAAAATGTACACTGTTGGTGTTATATGGGGATGGGGTTCTTGGTAATTTTGTTTATTATTTATGTTTATTGTTATGTTTTGTCATTAATTATTCAATAAATTTTTATTTAAAAAGTCACCCTACTTAGAAATCTTCTGTGGGGATGGGAGGGACAAAAGATTACAAACCAAAACTCAGGAGATGGTAACACTGGAATTGATAAAATCACCTGGGATTAGTTGTATAACTCTCAACAACCAAACCTCTGCTATCAAGCCTTGCTGCAGTCATGGCTGTCCAGAAAGATTTACAGTTATTTTTCCAAGAAAGGATCCAGGGGCTTTAAGAACTTCAGAACTTTAAGAACTTCAGAAGTTCTTAAGTTGCTGAAGCTCAGGTAACGAAGTTGAATGCAATCAAAAAAAGAATACCAGGGAGTCAAGGCTTGAGAGGCACATTCTTATCCTAAAGTGACTGCTCAAACCTGACCAGACCAAGTAAATTACTGAAGATACAAAGGAGAGACAAAATGCAGATTACCGTCCTTATTCCTATAACTCAAAAATTTTCTTTGTTGAAGTAGAATTGAACCTTTCTAGGATCCAGACTGGAATATCGGTGACAGCATTTGTGCAGGCTCTTTGCCAAAGTCTGAGGGCCACATAAGAAAACTCCCACTACAGACCTGTAGGAACAGAACAATAGCAAGGGCTAGAATGCAGCAATGATAGAATGGAGAAACTGCCTCTGTTAGGCCTCTACTACTTCCAAGAACCTTGAATAAAAATTCGGTTGTTAACTCCCACGTTCTTCATGGTAGTTTTTTAACCTTTTCTGCACACAAACCCCAAATATGCTCTCAGCCCTTAACACTCTCAGCACTCAGCCTTCCCTGTTTTGAGAACACAGATGAGAGACATAGGACAGTGCAGTGGCTAAGTGCCAGACTGTGCAGCCAGTCTGGGTTGTCTGGGCTCAAATCTCAGGTCTGACATTTATCCCACCTGTGGGACTTTGGGCACATTTCTTTTTTCTTTTTTCTTTTCTTTTCTTTCTTTTTTTTTTTTTTTTTTTTGAGATGGAGTCTTGCTCTGTCCCCCAGGCTGGAGTGCAGTGGCACGATCTCGGTTCACTGCAACCTCCACCTCCCAGGTTCAAGCAATTTTCCTGCCTCAGCCTCCTGAGTAGCTGGGACTACAGGCACGCACCAGCATGCCCAGCTAAATTTTGTATTTTTATTAGAGACGGGGTTTCACCATGTTGGCCAGGCTGGTCTCGAACTCCTGGCCTCAAGTGATCCGCCTGCCTCAGCCTCCCTAAGTGCTGGGATTATAGGCGTGAGCCACAATGCCCGACAAGGGAAAATTTCTTAACCTCTCTCTGTTTCAGCTTTCCCACTTGTAAAATGGGGACAAAAATAGTACTCACCACGTAGGGTTGTTTTAAGGATTAAATAAGAACATGTAAATAAATTAGAAAAATGTCTGGCACATAGCAAGTACATACGTATTAGCTCCCATTAAACCCATCCACTGTGAGCTTATCCCTACCTCAAAATTTCTTCTACTGGAGAGGTAGTGTTCTTTCTTGCCAAAGCTAATCTTTCCAACTATGCTCTGGGTCTCACCATCTTCTTCCTTCTCTCATACCTTTCTCTCCCCCTCTTTTTTAAAACTCTAATTATGGTATGGTTTCTATACCATAAAATTCGCCCCTTTGAAGTGTGCAATTTGTGCTTTTTAGCATAGCCGCAAAGTTATGCAACCATCACCACTATCTAATTCCAGAACATTTTCATCATCCGCAAAGAAACCCCATCCACATTAGCAGTCCTCATTTCCTCCCAACTACCCTGTCCTACCCAAGACGATCACTTATCTACTTTCTGTCTCTGTGGGTATGCCTATCCTGAATGTTTCACATAAGTGGAATCATACAATACATGGCCTTTGGTGTCTGGTGTTTTTCAGCATGATGTTTTCAAGATTTGTCCATGTTGTAGCATGATTCAGTACTTTGTTTTTTTTAATAGCTAAATAATATTCCAGTATGTGAATATACTACATTTGCTTCATCCATTCATCTATTGATGGACGCTTGGCTTGTTTTCACTTTGGGGCTATTGTGAGTAATGCTGCTATGTACATCATGTACAAGTTTTTGTGTAGACATATTTTCATTTCTCTTGGGTGTATAACAAGGAGTGGGATTGCTGGGTCATATGGAAACTATGTGTTTTTTTTTTTTTTTTTTTTTTGAGACAGAGTCTTGCACTGTCACCCGGGCTGGAGTACAACGGTATGATCTGGGGTCACTGCAACCTCCGCCTCTCGGGTTCAAGCGATTCTCCTGCCTCAGCCTCCCGAGTAGCTGGGATTACAGGTGCCCACCACCATGCCTGGCTAATTTTTTTCACCTTTTTTTTTTTAATGGAATCTCGCTGTCGCTCAGGCTGGAGTGCAGTGGCACGATCTGGGCTCACTGCAAGCTCCGCCTCCTGGGTTCACACCATTCTCCTGCCTCAGCTTCCCGAGTAGCTGGGACTACAGGCGCCTGCCACCGCACCCGGCTAATTTTTTTTTGTATGTTTAGTAAAGACAGGGTTTCACCGTGTTAGCCAGGATGGTCTCGATCTCCTAACCTCGTGATCCACCCGCCTCGTCCTCCCAAAGTGCTGGGATTACAGGCATGAGCCACCACACCCGGCCTAATTTTTTTTATTTTTAGTAGAGACAAAGTTTCACTATGTTGGCCAGGCTGGTCTTGAACTCCTGACCTCGTGATCCACCCGCCTTGGCCTCCCAAAGTGCTGGGATTACAGGCTTGAGCCACCGTGCCCAGCTGGAAACTGTGTTTAACACTTTGAGGAACTGCCAAAGAGTTTTCCCCGAGTGTGGTATCATTTCACATTTCCACAAGCAATGTACTAGGATTGCAGCTTCTCCACTTCCTTGCTAATACTATTGTCCATCTTTTATTATGACCATCTTAGTCCTCTCCCCTCTTTCATGTATTTATTTTATTTTATGTACTGGTCCCTGTTCTGTCTATAAATATGCTTAAGCTAAATCAATATTTCCTGACCCTGCTACTCTTCCAACACTATTGACCACGCTTCTGTAATATTTGCTCCCTTGGGTTCTGTGACACCACTTCTCTGTGTACTCCTATTTCTTCCCTGGTTTGTCTTTTTCCCTTCCCATATAACCTAGGCAGCATTCCTTGGTACTGTGTCCCTTGCTAGTCTGTCTGTCTCCCTCTCTCTCTTTCTCTCTCTCCTGACAACCTCATACTCTCTCAAAACTTCAGTTACATTCAACACAATAATTAGCATCTTTTATGCTTATATGCTGCTTTAAAATTTACAAAGCATTTTTTCATATATTGTCTCACTTAATTGTCATAACAACCCTGCAAGTGAGTAGAGCAGGCATTCACTAATATGACCCTTGTCTTACAGATGAGGAATCAAGATCAGAGGGTTCAGAAGTTCAAGGTCTCATAACTAAAAAGTGTCAGAACCAGAATAAGGGCTGGGCATGGTGTCTCATGCTTGTAATCCCAGCACTTTGGGAGGCGGAGGTGAGTGAATCACCTGAGGTCAGGAGTTCTTGACCAGCCTGGCCAACATGGCGAAACCCCGTCTCTACTAAAAATACAAAAAATTAGCTGGGTGTGGTGGCGGGCACCTGTAACCTCAGCTACTCGGGAGGCTGAGGCAGGAGACCTGCTTGAACCCAGGAGGTAGAGGTTGCAGTGAGCAACCATTGTACTCCAGCCTGGGTGACAAAGCAAGACTGTGTCTCAAGAAAAAAGAAAAAAAAAAGAGAGAACCAGCATGAGGACCCAGGATCATCTGAATCCGAGTCACTAAGTGCTCTAGCCACTGCCTTCCTGAAGCCTTTCCTAATCACCCCATGTGGCCATAGACTTTTCTTCCCTCTAGCGTCCATGAACCTCTTTCAAGGAGTGCATTATTCTGCTTTGAGGTGATTGTGTGCATCTCTTATTCAAATGTATGCTCCTTGAGGGCAAGAACCATATCCTATTTCTCTTTCAACCTCCAAAGCTTCTAGAACGGTGAGAGCTGAGCTTATAAAAGGTAACCAAGGCCGGGCTTGGTGGATCATGCCTGTAATCTCAGCACTTTTGGGGGCTGAGGCAGGTGGATCACCTGAGGTCAGGAGTTCGAGATCAGCCTGACCAACGTGGTGAAACACTATCTCTACTAAAAATACAAAAAATTAGCTGGGCATGGTGGTGGGCACCTGTAATCCCAGGTACGTGGGAGGCTGAGGCAGGAGAATCGCTTGAACCCAGGATTCGGAGATTGCAGTGAGCAGAGATCGTGCCACTGCACTCCAGCCTGGGCGACAAGAGCGAAACTCCATCTCAAAAAAAAAAAAAAAAGGTAATCAAGAATATTTGTAGCATTGAATTGATCATCACCTGCCTACTTGTTCAGGGAATCTCAGCTTCATCTCCTTCCCATTGGAATGGCTGATTTCATAGCACCAGGGTTTTTTGTGCTGTAACATGTCTCAAAACCCTCCAGAAAGATTGAGCTCAGGTGGCCAGTAAACTAGATAATAACTTTGTTACTTTAAGTAGAGATTATTGAGTCCCCTCCCCCCAAAAACGCATTTGAATTGCTCCAGTTCTCTAGTCTGTTTGGTAGTATAGATCAGAAGTGGGTCCACTTGCCTCACTGTTTGAATGGAGTTTGCTGGGGCAAAAAAACCTCTTTTCATCAATTTCAAGATCATGACCCTATTTTTCTAAAACCCCAGATGAAATTTCCTCAGTCTTCACCAAGAATCTAAGAATGGCACAAAAGATTTCTGCCCCAGAGATCTTTTCTTAAGAGTGTTCAACATGTTGTAATACTTTCCTAAATCCTAACTTCGCATTCATCTTTTTTTTTTTTTTTTTTTTTTGAGACAGAGTTTCTCTCTTGTTGCCCAGGCTGGAGTGCAATGGCGCAATCTCAGCTCACTGCAACCCCTGCCTCCCAGGTTCAAGCGATTCTCCTTGCCTCAGCCTCCCAAGCAGCTGGGATTACAGGCATGTGCCACCACGCCTAGCTAATTTTTGTATTTTTAGTAGAGACGGGGTTTTGCCAAGTTGGCCAGACTGGTCTCGAACTCCTGACCCCAGGTGATCCACCCACCTCGGCCTCCCAAAGTGCTGAGATTACAGGCAGTAAGCCACCACGCATGGCCCCTGCAAACTCATCTTACTAGAGGAAAATATACTTACTTGGGGTGGGAGGTAGCTATTGTAGAAAACTCATTGTCCCACATTGGTCTCCCAAAGGAGGTTTTCTGTTTCAGACCTGTCACGATGTCAGTGGCCTTGTCAAAGTTTAATGCTGCATGACCAACCTGGATTCAGAGGAATAAAAGTTAGAAAAACCAAGTCCTAGGCTGGGCGCGTGGCTCATGCCTGTAATCCCAGTACTTTGGGGGGCCGAGGTGGGTGGATCACCTGAGGTCAGGAGTTCGAGACTAGCCTGACCAATATGGTGAAACCCCATCTCTATTAAAAATTCAAAATTAGCTGGGCGTGGTGGCGCATGCCTGTAATCCCAGTTACTCGGGAGGCTAAGGCAGGAGAATTGCTTAAACCCAGGAGGCAGAGGTTGTGGTGAGCCAAGATCGCACCATTGCACTCCAGCCTGGGCAACAAGAGTGAAACTCTGTCTCAAAAAGAAAAAAAAAAGAAGAAGAAAGAAAGAAAAGAAAAACCAAGTCCTGATAGCTGCCTCTTCTTTCCACCACTTTTAAACTTGTGTGTGAGTGTGAGGGCAGGTAGGAAATCATAAGAAATAACTTCTAATCCATATGCACTATCCTTTGTCTGACATTCGTCTTATGTTTAGTAGGGGAATTAGTGTGTTATTTGGACTCACAATATTGTTGTCCCATCCGGTGAGGAAGAGACGGTAGTTTAGAAAACCCACTTTGCCTAATTCCTCCATCTCCTGTTCCAGGGAAGTCAACAGGTTGTTGAACCAGGAAAAGGCACCTGTCTCCCTGCAGATCCAGTAGAAATAGATCTGAAATCAGCAAGAGAGAACATAGCCTTATTAGGTGACCTTAAAAGCCACATTTATAGAGCCGCAAACTTTAGGCAGCAGGAAAGTTCAGAGTTCTGACAATTTTCCTTAGGAACAAGCCTTCCAACATCTTTGGTCAGGGTGATCTTAAATTCCAAATTGAAAAGAAGACCCTGTTCTTATGATAAATCTGTAGAAGTGGATGTCCTGGCCAAGAGAAGTGATCACTTATTCTCATAACTCCAGGGATAGGTTGCTCCCTTATCAATTGTAAAGAGCTTAGCCCAAGAAGGCAATAGACTTGTCAGACTCAGGCCAGATGAAAAGTGATATACGGGATTATACCTTTTTTGTTTTGAGGTTGTGGTCTGCACACTGGAATTTGTACCAGATGGATTTCAAGATAGAAGCAAAGGGGGTGACCCCAATTCCTGCTCCAACCAGCACAGCCACTTCATACTGGAAAACATCCTCACTGGCTGTGCCAAAGGGACCATCCACTTCAATCCTGGCAAAGACAGAAGATAACGGGCAACTGAAGACTCCCCTCCACCTCCAACCTCAAACATCCTCCCAGAAATATAGTTGTTCCCATGGCTGACTTCTGCGTATTTATTATAATCCTATTCTATTGTACCAAACTTAAGGTTCAACGAAGAATTGCTTTCTCTTTTCTGCCAGTCTGCATCCTGGTCTGGGACTCTCCTGGTCTCAAGGACCTACCTGGGAATTGGTGAATATTGTTGTTCAAAAGCCCTTATGAGATTTTCTGTCCAGTCCCCTGCTGCTCGGATATGAATGGAGAAGAAATCTTCCTCTGGAGCAGAGGTCAAAGTAAAAGGATGCCATTCCAGGAGAGAGATTGAGGGGCAATTAACAAAGATATACTGCCCCACTTCCATGCTGAAGCCACGCTTGTTCATCTGCAATTCCAAAACTTTGGATGGGTGCATAACAACCTGTGAATGAAGCACATAGACCAAAGAAGGCAAACTCTAATGGCGACAGGGACAGGCAGATAAAGCAAATGAGTGAAGCTGGAGGGCTGGTGACAGTGGTGAACTACAAACACAAGTCCTCTCTAAAGAGGGCAGCAGCTACTTAGCTCCAGACAGTGGTTGCGATATGGAACCATGACAGTGTTATCAGGTTTCTTGATTCTTCAAGAGAAGCAAGAAATAGCTTTTAAAAAGTCAAACAAAAGCTTCCATCCAGATTTTTAAATGTTGGCAACCAATTCAACTTTATAAACAAACACTGTGTGCACCAAACAAAACATATCTGTGGACTAGCTTTGGCCCAGGCTGCCTGTTTGCAACCTCTGACATAGACTCATCCTGATGATTTCGGCCAAGCCCCTCTTTCCCAGTTCTGTCCAGTGCTGGAGGAACTGAGGTATGCCAAACCCAAGTTCTTCTTTTTTTTTTTTTTGAGACAGAGCCTCTCTCTGTCATCCAGGCTGGAGTGCAATGGCGCTATTTCGACTCACTGCAACCTCTGCCTCCCGGGTTCAAGTGATTCTCCTGCCTCAGCCTCCCAAGTAGCTGGAATTACAGGTGGGCACCACCACGCTCAGGTAATTTTTTTTTTTTTTTTTTAGAGACAGGGTTTCGCCATGTTGGCCAGGCTGGTCTCGAACTCCTGACCTCAACAGATCTGCCCTCCTCGGCCTCCCAAAGTGCTGGGACTACCATCCACTGTGCCCAGCTTCCAAGTTCCTCTTTATTCTTTTCAGGGTGACAACATAAAAATTGAGGTCTGTAGTCCGATAAAAGATAACTCTTATCACAGCAAGAGGAAAGTGCATATTCTTTACCTTGGTAATCACAACCTTCTGCTGGGAGCGGTAAAACCGGAGGATCCTTTCACAGATATAAAGAATGACCGGTGCAAGGATCCACTTCCAAGACTGCACAGAGACAGGGTTAAGAATGAGATTACACATTAATTTCTTGGCTAGGACTTATTTGTGTAGCAGTTCATCCTTTATTCTTTACTGAGTTCTCCAATGTGTATCATTTTTAAGCTACTAATTTCACCAAATCTGGAAGATGGAAATAGGAAAAATAAAGGACAATGGTTTCGTTTGCTAATCTGTTATTCATAAAACAGACCATTTCCTGAAAATTTACAAGTCTGACCAAGAAGCAGGAGAAAAGCACAGAAATGGGACACATGGTAAATATTCTTATTCTTAAATTACATATAAAATTTAATTTTAAGGCCTGGCACAGTGGCTTATCCTAGCACTTTAGGAGGCCGAGGCAGGCAGACTGCCTGATCTCAGGAGTTGGAGACCCAGCCTGGGCAACATAGCAAAACCCTGTCTCTACTAAAAATACAAAAAATTAGCTGCACGTGGTGGTGCATGCTTGTAATTCCAGCCACATGGGATGCTGAGGCATAAGAATCGCTTGAACCCAGGAGGCAGCAGAGGTTGCAGTGAGCTGAGATCACGCCACTGCACTCCAGCCTGGGCAACAGAGCAAGACACTGTCTCCAAAAAAATAAAATAAAATAAGATTTAATTTTAAGAATCTAAGACTGTCTTCGAGGACAGCTTGTCAAATCTAAAAAACCAACAGAGAAAGTAGATGTGAAATAGAAAGAAGCAGATGATTAAAAACAAAACAAACACAAAAAAGGGAAAGTATGTGACTGATGCTACTGGTACATAAAACTCAGTACTTATCCATCACCTCCTTTCTCAAGTGCTTAAACATTTAACATAGTAATTTTTTTTTACCTTGTGTACATTTTTTTTTAAGGCAGCTTTTTGGCCAGGCACGGTGGCTCACGCCTGTAATCCCAGCACCTTGGGAAGCCAAGGCAGGTGGATCACTTGAGGTCAGGAGTTCAAGACCAGCCTGGCCAACATGGTGAAATCCCATCTCTGCTAAAAACACAAAAATTAGCCGAGTGTGGTGGTGGGCGCCTGTAGTCCCAGCCACTCGGGAGATTGAGGAAGGAGAATCACTTGAACCCAGGAGGTCGCAGCGAGCCCAGGTTGCACCGCTGCATTCCAGCCTGGGTGACAGAGTGAGACTCTGTCTCAAAATTAAATAAATAAATAAATAAATAAAGCAGATTTTCTATCCCTGAGATCTTTGCAAAGCAGCAGTTTGCTTCTACCTGCACAGGAGCTACTAAAAATGTACTTCCTAGCAATACTAAATTATGTCCTTTCTTGCACAGTTGCTCAAGTATGATACATTGGGACTGTGTGAAGTGAGGTTTCTTAAGCTGGTGCAAGCAAATAACTTCCTTGAGTATCTCTAGAGAAGGAAGAGGCAGAGATGGACAAGTCAAACAGAGTGAACATTATGCAATTCAGTGCTATTTCTTATTTGAAGAAAATTCCCCAGCTGAATTTGAGGAAAACCATATTTAAGAAATGGATAATAACAATGTGAAAAAAATATTGACCTCAGAAATAGAGTAATAAATATTAAAACAACATACCATTTTAGTCTCTCAAATTGAAAAACAATTTTAAGTAATAATGCATTAACTGGGATTCAGGGAAATGGGAGTGTTCACGTGGGCATGCAAATTGAACATGCATTTCACATGGGTGAAAATGCAAATTGGCAACATCTTCCCAGAGAGCAATTGAGCAGTACATCTCAATAGCCTCAAAAGCATTCCTTCTCTTTTACCCTGGAACTTCACTTCTAGGAAATGAAGATAAATAATTAAGGTGTGAAAAAGTATTATACATGAGTAAAGTAATGGCCACAATGTTTACTTTAAAAAATGATTAAAATGGTATATATACCATACACATATTTTCTTTCTTTCTCTTTCTTTCCTTCTTTCTTTTTTCTTTCTTTCTTTCTTTCCTTCTTTATTTCCTTTCTTTCCTTTCCCTTCCTTCCTTCCTTCCTTCCTTTCTTTCTTTCTTTTTTTTTTTTTGACAGAGTCTCACTCCGTGCAGTCACACAGTCTCAGCTCACTGCAACCCCCGCCTCCTGGGTTCAAGCAACTCTCCTGCTTCAGCCTCCCAAGTAGCTAAAACTACAGGCATGCACCACCACACCTGGCGAAATTTTGCATTTTCAGTAGAGATGGGGATTCACCATGCTGGCCAGGCTGGTCTGGAACTGCTGGCCTCAAATGATCCACCTACCTCAGCCTCCCAAAGTGCTGGGATTACAGGCATGAGCCACCACTCCTGGCCAACTATTTTAAAACAAATGTTTCAATGCCGGGTGCGGTGGCTCACGCCTGTAATCCCAACACCTTGGGAAGCCGAGGCAGGTGGATCACCTGAGGTCAGGAGTTCGAGACCAGTCTGGTCAACATGGCAAAACCCCATCTCTACTAAAAATACAAAAATTAGCTAGGTGTGGTGGTGCGTGCCTTTGGTCCCAGCTACTTGGGAAGCTGAGGCAGAAGAATCACTTAAACCCAGGAGGCGGAGGTTGCAGTGAGCCAAGATCACACCACTGCACTCTAGCCTGAGTAACAGAGGGAGACTGTCTCAAAACAAAAAAAAAATGTTTCAAAGGAAAGCATCCATGATATCAATCAAGGAAAAACATTATTTCCTCTAGGTGATAGAACTCTATGAAATTTTTTATTTACTTCTAATATTTTTTGTATTTTCCAAACTTTCTACAATAAATGTATATTATTTTTCTAATTTTTAAATGGGGTGTATATGGAGAGAGTATTTTTTAAATGTTTATGGAAGAAACAAAGCAATACATTCAGGTGGCAAAACTGGTGTTCTCTCTCTTAGAGTATTACATGACCAACCAAAGCAACCCCTAAGTTTTAAGGATACCAAATAGCCAACTATAACTTAACTCAGGTAATAGATGAGAAAAAGACAGAAGCTGATGTGCAAGATAAGACAAGGTATTAACCATCTTAGCTAGTAAGCTTTCCTAATAATCTTTAAATAGCTCCCTATCTTTTTTTTTCAAGAAAATTAAATTGTTTATTGATTACACATGATAATGGATGATACACAAGCTTCATTCCCATCTATAATTTTATCTGGTACCATTATTCAACTTAGATATATTGCATAGGATGTGCCAACAATCATTTTTATAACCAATAATCCCATGATTTTGCTTGGGTAGTCCCTTTTAATGGTGAACTTCAGGTCACAACAGTGACTATCAATTCAATTACACCAAGGTTTCTGAAGACAATGGCTTCTCCACCCAAGCAGGTTGTATGTAAATTCCAAATAGAACCTGGCATCACCCTGAAGGAATTCTAGCTTCACACTGCTGGGGAAATTTACCAAGATGGCTTCAGAGTAGACTAACTTTACACAGCACATTAAAAAAAAAAGACATTTATTCAGCGTCACGATCAGACTATTACATTTAGCAATCAACAACATGGGTGCAAGGAAAAAAATCTACATTAAAATCCTTTGTTGGAATGCTTTACACTTTCCACAGAACAGAAACTAAAATAACCTGTTATACAATTAGTCACAAATACAGTCCTCAAGTTTTTTGCCCATACACATGAATATTTGTCTAAAATATGTCTTCTTTGTAGCAGCTAGGCCCTGTCACCACTGTGCTTGGCTGAGTTCACAAATCTGTTGTAACCTGCAGCTTCCCCGTCACTTCTCTGGCTCTCCTCTCCTGCTAAGCTTTGTTTCCTAATTAACATCTTCTGCCACTGCCATAGCTACTGCTGCTACTGGAACCACCACAGCCACTGTGGTTTGGTGGTTTGGCAAAGTATTGGCCTCCACCAACATAGGGGCCAGAGCTTCTGCCCCAAAATTTCCTCCCTTCACGGGTCCAAAATTTGAAGACTGACTGTTGTAATTGCCCAAATCATTGTAGCTTCCACCACCTCCAAAACTGCTTCCACTACCACTGCCAAAGCCGCCTCTGCCTCCCTTGTTACAGCTGTCATAGCTGCCACTCCCGCCATAGCCACTGTCCTGGTTTCCAAAACTCTGTCCACCACTTCCATAGCCTCTGCTTCCTCCAGAGTAACCAGGGCTGCCTCGATAACCACCATTGTTACCAAATCCATTATAGCCATCCCCACTGCCACCATATCCACCACCACCATGGCTACCACAAAAGCCACTATGACCACTGAAGTTTCCTCCACAACCAAAGTTGTCATTCCCACCAAAACCACCTCCACGACCACTTCGACCTCTTTGGCTGGGTGAAGCACTAGCCATCTCTTGCTTTGACAGGGCTTTCCTAACTTCACAGTTGTGGCCATTCACAGTATGGTATTTCGGAATGACAATCTTATCCACGGAGTCATGGTCATCAAAGGTTACAAAGGCAAAGCCCCTTTTCTTGCCACAGCCTCAGTCATTATTTCGATCACTTCCATTTTTCCAAACTGTTCAAAGTAATCTCTTAGGTGATGTTCTTCAGTGTCTTCTTTAATGCCACCAACAAATATCTTTTTCACAGTTAAGTAGTTAAGTGGGCACCTGGTCTTTGAGAATCTTCTCTTGAGACAGTTCTCTTTGGTTCCACAACTCTTCCATCCACCTTGTGTGGCCTTGCGTTCGTGGCTGCATCCGCCTCCTCCACAGTGGCGTATGTGACAAACCCACAGCCCCTGGAGCACTTGGTGTTTGGATCTATCATTACCACACAGTCTGTGAGCATTCCTCATCGCTCATAATGGCTCCTCAGGCTCTCATCAGTTGTTTCAAAGCTCAAACCTCCAACGAAGAGCTTCCTCAGCTGTTTGAGCTCTTTAGGAGACTCTGACTTAGACATGACGGCAGGGAGAAGAGAGACTTTAACGATGCTTCTTCAGTGGCATACACGGGCAGAAAGGCAATAGCTCCCTATCTTTAAGGTCCTTTTGTCTACTAGTCCACTAATACAGATCCCTGGTTATGATCTTGTAATTTCCTCTGACTTTAGAAACGAAATGTGCTATTAACATATCCCAAGTATGTCCTTCCAAAATTACTTTTTTTTTTTTTTGAGATGGGGTCTTTCTCTGTCAACCAGGCTGGAGTGCAGTGGTGCCATCACAGCTCACTGCAGCCTCAACCTCCTGGGCTCAAGTGATCCTCCCATCTCAGCCTCCCATGTAGCTGGAACCAGAGTCGTGTACCACCATGCCCGGCTAATTTTTTAATATTCTGTAGAGACAAGGTCTTCCTATGTTGCTCAGATTGGTCTCGAACTCTTGGGCTCAAGCAATCCTCCTGCCTCAGCCTCCCAAACTGCTGGGATTACAGGCATGAGCCACTGTGCCCCACCCAAAATTACTTTTTTTTTTTAACTTCTATTTTAGGTTCAGAGGTACATGTGCAGTTTTGTTATAGAGGTAAACTACATGTCACAGGGGTTTGGTGTACAGATTATTTCATCACCTAGGTAATAAGCCTAGTACCCATTAGATAGTTTTTTGATCCTCTCTCTCCACCCTTTCTTCATTCTCAAGTAGGCCCCAGTGTGTTATTCCCTTCTTTGTGTGCATATGTACTCAATGTTTAACTATCACTTATAAATGAGAACATATGATATTTGGTTTTCTGTTTCTACATTAGTTTGCTTAGGATAATGGCCTCCAGCTCCATCCATCTTGCTGCAAAGGACATGACCTTGTTATTTTTTATGGCTGCATAGTATTCCGTGGTATATATGTACCACATTTTCTTTATCCAGTCTACCATTGATGGGCATTTAGGTGGATTCCATGTCTTTGCAATTTTGAATAGTGCTGCAATGAACACACAAGTGCATGTGTCTTTGTCGTAGAATGATTTATATTTCTTTGGGTATATACTCAGTAATGGGATTGCTAGGTCAAACGGTAATCTGTTTTCAGTTCTTTGAGGAATTACCACACTGCTTTCCACAATGGCTGAACTAATTTACATTTCCACCAGCACTGTATAAGTGCTCCCTTTTCCCTGCAACCTCACCAGCATCTGTTATTTTTTGACTTTTTAATAATAGCCATTCTGACTGGTGTGAGATGGTGTGTCATTGTGGTTTGGATTTGCATTTCTCTAATGATCGGTGATGTTGAGCATTTTTTCATATGCTTGTTGGCTGCATGTGTGTCTTCTTTTGAAAAGTGTTTCTTTATGTCCTTTGCCCACTTTTTTTTTTTTTGAGACTTTGCACACTTTGTTATGGGATAATTTGTTTTTTTTGTTGTTGTTGTTAATTTGTTTAGGTTCCTTATAGATGCTAGATATTAGACCTTTGTCAGATGTGTAGTTTGCAAATATGTTCTCCCATTCTGTAGGTTGTTTGTTTACTCTCTTGATAGTTGCTTTTGCTGTGCAGAAGCTCTTTAGTTTAATTAGATCCCATTCATCAATTTTCATTTTTGTTGCATTTGCTTTTGGTATCTTCATCATGAAATCTTTGCCAGGGCCTATGTCCTGAATGGTATTGCCTAGGTTGTCTTCCAGGGTGGTTGTCTTCTACGGTGTTTATAGTTTGGGGTTTTACATTTAAGTCTTTAATCCATTTTGAGTTGGTTTTTGTATATGGTGTAAGGAAAGAGTCCAGTTTCAATCTTCTTCATATGGCTAGCCGGTTATCCCAGCACCACCTATTGAACAGAGAGTCCTTTCCCCATTGCTTATTTTTGTTGACTTTGTTAAAGATCACATGGTCATGGGTATGCAACATTATTTCTGGGCTCTCCATTCTGTTCCATCAGTCTATATGTCTGTTTTTATACCAGTACTATGCTGTTTTGGTTGCTGTAGCCTTGTTGTATAGTTTGAAGTTGGGTAACATGATGCCTCCAGCTTTGTTCTTTTTGCTTAGGATTGCCTTGGCTATTTGGGCTCTTTTTTGGTTTCATATGAATTTTGAAATAGTTTTTCTTCTTATTCTGTGAAGAATGTCATTGGTAGTTTGGTGGGAATAGCGTTGAATCTGTAAATTGATTTGGGCAGTAGGGCCATTTTAATGATATTGATTCTTCCTATCCATTAGTATGGAATGCTTTTCCATTTGTTTGTGTCATCTCTAATTTCTTTGAGCAGTGTTTTGTAACTCTCATTGTAGAGATCTATCACCTCCCTGGTTGGCTGTATTCCTACGTATTTTATTTTATTTTTTTGTGGCTATTGTGAATGGGATTGCATTCTTGATTTGGCTCTCAGCTTGGGTGTTGTTGGGGTATAGCAATGCTACTGATTTTGTATATTGATTTTGTATCCTGAAACTTTGCTGAAGCTGTTTATTAGATCTAGGAGCTTTTGGACATAGACTATGGGGTTTTCTAGGTATAGAATCATATTGTCTGCAAACAGGGATAGTTTGACTTTTTGTCTTCCTATTTGGATGCCTTTTATTTCTTTCTCCTGCCTGATTGCTCTGGCCAGGACTTCTAGCACTATGTTAAATAGGAGTGGTAAGAGAGTGCATCCTTGTCTTGTTCCAGTTTTCAAGGGGAATGCCTCCAGCTTTTGCCCATTCAGTATGATGTTGGCTGTGGGTTTGTCACAGATGGCTCTTGTTATTTTGAAATATGTTCCTGCAATCCCTAGTTTGCTGAGAGTTTTTCATATGAAGGAATGTTGAATTTTATTGAAAGTCTTTTGTGTGTCTACTGAGATGATCATATGATTTTTGTCTTTAGTTCTCCTTATGTGATGAATCATATTTATTGATTTGCATATGTTGAACCAAACTTGCATCCCAGGGATAAAGCCTACTTGATTGTGGTGGATTAGCTTTTTGATGTGCTGCTGGATTCAGTTTGCCAGTATTTTGTTGAGGATTTTTTCATCGATGATTATCAAGGATATTGGCCTGAAGTTTTCTTTTTTCATTGTATCTCTGCCACGTTTTGGTATCAGGATGATGCTGGCCTCATAGAGTGAGTTAGGAAGGAGACCCTCCTCCTCAATTTTTTTGCAATAGTTTCAGTAGGAATGGTACCAGATCTTCTTGATACATCTGGAAGAATTTGGCTGTGAATCTATCTGGTCCTGGGCATTTTTTGGTTGTAGGCTTTTTTATTACTGATTCAGTTTTGGAACTCAATATTAGTCTGCTCAGGGATTAAATTTTTTCGTGGTCTGGTCTTAGGAGGTTGTATGTGTCCAGGAATTTATCCATTTCTTCTAGGTTTTTTTTTTTTTTTTTTTTAGTTTGTGTGCATAGAGATGTTCATAATAGTCTCTGAGGGTTTTTTTTTTTTAATTTCTGTGGGGTCAGTCGTAATGTCCTCTTTGTCATTTCTGATTGTGTTTTTTGGATTGTCTGTCTTTTTTCTTTATTAGTGTAGCTAGTGGTCTATTCTTTATTTGTGTAGCTAGCACTCTATCTTATTACACAATTACTTTCTGAATAGGTAATATATGTATACGGTACAAAATCTGAAAGTACAACAGTACAACAGTAAAAAGCAAATCCTCCTGCCCCTCCAGATCCCCAGAGGTAATGTTATTATTTTGTGAATTCTTCTGGAGAACATGCATTTAAATGATCTTTTCAATGCAAATGATAGGAGACTATACACACTGCCCTGCCTTTTACATTTAACATCTTAGAGACTGGTCCCTATTAGTGTCTATGGTGCTGTCTCTTTTGTTTTACTTGTTGCAGACTATTCCACTGCATGAAAGTCCCAAAATGTAAGTAGTTCCCCATTGATGGACACTTGTTTCCAATCTTTTTTCTATTAAACAATGCTGTAATGAATGACAATGCATGTAATTTAACACATATTTAAGTATATTTGTGGAAAAAATTGGAAGTCGAGTTTTAAAGCTTAATTGCTACTGCCAAATCACTCTCTACAAGCAGTTGTATAGGTTTACACTCTCACCAGCAATGCATAAGAGCATTTATCCATACTCTTGCCAACACCATACATTAGCAGGTTTTTTTATCTTTGCTAATCTGTTAGGTTAACAGATTCTTGTAGTTTTATTTGGCATTTTTTCCATTATGAATAACATTAAGCTTCATTTCATATATTTAAGATAAAGATATATGTCCATTTCTGAGATCATTCTGTTCATATCTTCTATCTCTTTTTATCATGTTATTAGGCTTTTTCTTATTGATTTCTAGGAGTTATTTATATATTAGAAAATTAGTCCAAGGCCTGTGAGTTGTAAATACTTTTCCTACTTGGTAATTTTTTGTCTATCTTTATTTACAATGGGAATCTTTGTTTGTTTGTTTGTTTGTTTTGACATAGGATCTCACTGTCACCCAGGCTGGAGTGCAGTGGCATGATTACAGCTCACTGCAGCCTCAACTTCCCAGGCTCAAGTAATCCTTTCACCTCACCCTCCACACCACCATGCCCAATAATTTTTGTGTTTTTTGTAGAGATGGGGTTTTGCCATGTTGCCCAGGCTGGTCTCAAACTCCTGGGCTCAAGCAATCCACCCACCTCAGCCTCCCAAATTGCTGGGATTACAGGAGTGAGCCACTGTGCCCGGCCCAATGGGGATTTCTTTTGCCATGCAAAATTATCTCTTCTTTTATGGCTTCAGGGTGGTTTATCTTATTTAGAAACATGTTCCTCCACTTCAGTATTAGAAAAAAAAACTTCCCATGTGGTCTTAAAGTGCTTTTATGGTTTTTTTGCTTCATGTATCCTCGATTCATATTTTAGTGCAAGGCGTGAAATGAAGATACAGCTTTTTTCCCAGATGATGATCTTATTGTGCTAAAAATTATTAATTTATCCCTTTCTTGCTGAATTAAAATGCTAACTTTAGAAGACTTTTTGTTTTATATATTTTTCCTGTTCCAGATGAGAACTAAGCTATTGCTCCTAATCCTGAATCTGATTTAAAGACCTTAATCATTCTCAGAGTACTTTGAGGCACCACAAATCAACCTTCCCCTTCCATTTACTCCTCAATATAACCTATTTTGTGAGCAAGCAAAGGTAAATAATAATATCCGCAAGAATTACCCTGGGGCACACCTTGAGTTCCCTAGAACACAGTTTCATAATCACCCAGTATCTAACAAAAATTTCCAAGCATATTCTTAGAACACCAAAGAAAGCCCACTTCAAGAATGCTTTATTTCCCCCCAGAATTTGACTGGAATATCACAGCTGAGCTTCGGGACAGTATAGTGGTCAAGAGTTCAAACCTTTGGAATCCAAAAGGCCTGGGCTTGTATTCAAGCTCCACTACTTACTTACTGTAAGAGCTTGTCAGTTTACTTAATCTCTTGGAATCCTGTCCTTTTGTTTCAAAATTTAGACAAAAAAGAAGTAATATCTCATAGGTTATTGCTATATATAAATGAAATAATCCATATTATGCAGCAAGGCTGGCAGATGATAAACACAATTAATAATGTGGGCTATCATTATTACCTTTGCAGAGGGTCTCACAATATGCAAGAACTATTAGTTTTTTCTCTTCAAGATCCCCTTGTAATTGCCTGTTGCCAGTGATATTGGAAGTTTCTTAAAGGTAGGAACCCCATGGATATCCTTCATAAGACCCAGCACAGGACTGAACTAATAATAATGATGATAATAACAATAAGAGTAATAATAAGAATAATAACAGTAACAGCTCCTAACAAGAGTCTGTCCTTGCCCATAGGGCTCTTACCTCAGGGGGGTGCCCTTCAAACTTAGGGCGCCTACAGTGGGAGTCATGATCATTCCACATCTCAAAAGACCCTGCACACTTGTGAGGATGACTCTCATTCATGCTCTCCTCTGTTTGACCCCGGACAATTCCACTGAAATAGACAAAGAAGGATGGTTTGGGACAAAGAATTATGCAAGGTCAGGGGCTGGGGCATGAGAACGAGGGTTTGAAGATCTTACCCAATGCCGTGAATCCCTAAGCCAAGGATATAGAAGATAAAAAGGTGGTGAGTATACCAGAAGATTTCAAAATAACTCCTCCGGATGAACTCAGTAGCTGAAGTTACCATGAGAATCAAGGCTATTGTCATGATCACTCCAGTGAGACCAGCAATGCTGGTGAATGTCACATACTCCACTGTCTGTGAAAGGAGAAATGTCAGCCTGACACAATGTCCACCTGTGCACTTCCTGCTCATGACCAGATCTCAGATGCTTTGCTAGAAAGTCAACTCACCATGTTTCGGGACTGGATGGGATTTAGCCAAGAACCCCCCTTTTGCTCATCATGAGATAGGCTGGAGAGAATGGAGGCAAGGGAGCCACTTGTGTCCTGTCGGCTTCTGCTATAGCGGTCAAAGTTAAACAGGTGTGCAATGATGTGAATAGCTAAATGGAAAGATGAAAAGAAATGTTAAGAGGCATCTCAGCAACATCATGGCAGATGTGCCCCACTAGATTAGAAGAATCCTACATTATAGTGCTTAGCAGAATGCTGAGTGCACAGAAGGTGCCCAATAAACCCTTGATTGCAGAGAGATCTTTTTTATACTTACTCTGTTCCCAAAGGAATAGAACTTAAGCTCCATGAAAACAGACCAAGAAAGTGCCTGACAAATAGTGCCCAGTGCTCAATAAATATTTTTTGAATGTGCATATGGATGGATGAATGAAGCAAGATTCTGAATGCCCTGGAGTCTGCAGATTCATGGATTGCCTGAGTTACCTGTATGTAGGCAGATCATATAGGCCACCAGCTTGTGGAAGGTGAGGTTGTGATCCAATTGCTTTCTCAGTGTGCGGCTGCAAAACTACAAATGTAAAGTGATCATGGTCAGATGTCTCCAGCCAGCTTTATTAAATTCACTAACCCATAACCAACATGTCTTGCACATAGCATGCCAATACTCACCCACCCTTACCCACACCCTTAGCTACCAAAGGAGATTTCTAACTTCCATTCTTAGGAGCATGGTGTTGGGCTGTCCTACTGAGGAGTCTGGGGTCTCCTTCTTTAATGTGAAAGTTGACTTAGGAATGGTTGGGACTCACTGAGCAGGTGCCCCTCAGGAAGGACAGCAGATTGCGACACACGGGAAGCAGGATCAGCATGCTGTTAAAATTCAAGCAGAGAGCAGACGCTCGGGCACAGGCCAATGTTGACTACAGCAGAGGAGAAAAAGAGACCATCAGCTGCTTCATTTCACCATCTAGCATGTGAGCAACTGACCCAGCCCACTCATCTGAGGCCTGCAAATGAACAGGGCTACAGCTGCCTCTCCTCTCTCTCAGTAGCTAACACCATCAGGCCAGGCTCTGTTTGCAAAATACATAAAACATACTGAATTTAATATTGAGTTGAGAAATTCCCATGACAGTAGTTTGGAAATGTTTGACTACATTTATTAACATGAAAGAGAATAGGATTTAATGATTACGTTAGCAAAACATTCTATGGATGTAACATTTTACTTAATACTCTTTATTATAATTTTGTTATTTGTCACTTGTAAAAGAGTCCTAAGGATCATATATATATATATATATATATATTTTTTTTTTTTTTGAGACAAGGTCTGGCACTATTGCCCAGGCTGGAGTGCAGTGGCGAGATATTGGCTCACTGCATCCTCTGCCTCCTGGGCTCAAGCCATCCTCCCACCTCAGCCTCCTGAGTAGCTGGGACTACAGGCGTGCACCACCATACCCAGCTAATTTTTGTATTTTTGGTAGAGACAGCGTTTTGCCATGTTGCCCAGGCTGGTCTGGAACTCCTGAGCTCAAGAGATCTGCCTGCTTTGGCCTCCCAAAGTGCTGGGATTACAGATGTGAGCCACCGTGCCTGGCCAAGGATCATATAGACCTTTATTTGCATTTTAAATAAAGCTCATACTTAGAGGTACAATTACAGATGGTATTTTATTCTTTTCTGTATTTTCTAATATTGCAATTACAAGCACATAAGAGTTGTATAATAAAAACACTTAAAATTTTTAACCAATTCTATTTAAGATGTCTTTAAAAATTTAACAAAGTTAGTCAAGACTAGCAAACCTCTTAGAGTAAAATTTTTAAACAGATAGATACTTGAGAAGGGAGAACTTCAGAGGAGCAAAATTTTAAGCTGATTTCCTTGGGTGGCCAGGCAGCATAAATCAAGAACAACCTGATCCAGCAGTAGAAGCTGCTAGCAAAGGAGACAAGGAATCAATGCTTCAAAGAAGTATTTAGCCCAAAAAAACAGGCATTACTAGGTATAAGCTGGACAGACTATGCTTAACTCCATGGCAGCTAAATCTGACTTCTCTCCTCAACTCTGTACAACTGGTCTCTGAGTCTACTTCATGAACTTGGGACTGCTATGGAGTGTGGCAATGTTGTTGTAGCAGAGGAGCTGACAGCAGCAGCCAGGCAATTTTTGTTGCACTTCTGCTGACTGGCCAGCCTTACATTGTGTGCCTGTCAAAGACTTTCTAAAAGGAGGGGTATGGGTTAAGGTTAACAATTTCTTGGCCTTTTTGTAATTATCTATGAAGCACAAAATTGATTTTTCCTTACATCGTAAACCCAGGAACATGTGATATTAGTTTAATAAGCCAGGACAAGATCTGTCTAGTATCTATAATGGCTAAGAATGTCAGGCAATGTGGTGAACAAAAGCTGCCCTACTGTTTTCCATTTCTGGCTTTTCCACATGACCTGTGTTTTCTCCCTCTGCTGAGTCACGCTCCGACTGTTTTTGGTACAGACAGCCTGTTCCATTTCTGAGTAAATTTCCTCGCTCATCTCAGAGATCCTGCATTTCCACATTGGTTCCCACTACTTGCTTATTTGAATCACAGAGATTTCTTAAAGCTAAAATTGGCAAGTGAATTGAAAATATAGGACTATAATTTCACAGTTCCATATTCTGTGGTGGCTATCTGTATAGGATGAATTCTTTTTAGAGAAAACATTTTTTCCTCATTGCAGCATATTTAAATACGCCAATGTATGTTCATTTCTCTAGATCCCCACTCACTGGTGTTATAATTGAACTCCTGCTGTCATTAATGCATAATTGACTATGGATTTAAACTTCTTCCTCTGCTGCTTATCTGCTCCACTTCGTAGTGAATCAAATTGTTCTCTGTATTTTCCCAAGGTGAGCAGAGCATGAATTTAAGAAATAACCTGTGGAATGTTTAAATAAATTATGGCATATCAATGCAATGAATTGTTATTCTCTTAAAAGGCTCAGAGCTCTATGCAGTGATGCAGTGATGGTAAATGTTTTAATGACTAGCTTTTTGGGAGGAAGGGGATTCCTGATTTCCAGCATTTGCCAATTTTGATGATGTAAATACTCCCACCATGGCAGATTTCAAGACACTAACTTGATGTCATTGAACACCACTGAGTGCAGAGTTGGGAAGAGATGCACGCAACTGGCATTGCAACCTGGTATGAGCTGGTTTCAGCACACCACTGGTTAGGCACTCACATGGAAAGATATCTGAGGCTGGGAGCAGTGGCTTATGCCTGTAATCCTAGCACTTTGGGAGACCAAGGCGGGTGGATCACTTGAGGTCAGGAGTTTGAGATCAGCCTGGCCAACATGGTGAAACCCCGTCTCTACTAAAAATACAAACAATTAGCCAGGCGTGGAAGTGCGCACATGTAATCCCTGCTACTCGGGAGACTGAGGCAGGAAAATCGCTTGATCCCGGGAGGTGGAGGTTGCAGTGAGCAGAGATTGTGCCACTGTACTCCAGGCTGGGCGACACAGTGAGACTCCATCTCAAAAAAAAAAAAAAAAAAAAAAGAAAGAAAGATATCTGAGACATATTAACATAAGCAATTTCCAGCCAATATCTACAAAGTGATCCCTTTTTTGGTTAAAACAAAAAGCTGTGTGTCTTATATGTGTTTACCCAAACTCATAGAACTGTATACCAAAAAACAGCAAATTTTACTATATGAAAATGAAAAAGTGAATAAACAATAGCACCCACCTCAAAAACAAAACCTATGTGTCTGATACATTTGTGAGCATATGTCAGTGTGTGTGTGTGTGTGTGTGTGTGTGTGTGTGTGTGTGTGTATCTCTGGGGAGTAGGATGGGAGGGAGATTTTCACATTTTACTTATACACTTCTATTAGGTTGGTGCAAAAGTAATTGCGGTTTTTGCAAACAGTTTTAATAGCAATAACTTTTGCACCAACCTAATATATGGTTTGATCTCATTGGAAGCAGCATTATTGATAAATAAGTTTTTAAAATAGGGATTTAAAAAATGAAATGTCCTACAGAGTGGAATAATGGACATTGGAGACTACAAAAGGTGGGAGGGAGGGAGGGCAGTGAGGGTTGAAAAATGACCCACTGGGTACAGTGTTCACTATTAAGGGGATAGGTAACTAAAAACTCAGACTTCATCACTACGCAATATATGCATGTAAGAAACCTACACTTGTGGCTGGGCATGGTGGCTCACACCTGTAATACACGGCCTTTGGGAGGCCGAGGTGGGAATATTACTTGAGCCCAGGAGTTTTGAGACTAGCCTGAGCAACACGGAGACCCCATGTCTACAAAAAAAAATTATTTATTTATTTATTTATTTATTTATTGAGACAGAGTCTGGCTCTGTCGCCCAGGCTGGAGTGCAGTGGCGCAATCTCGGCTCACTGCAAGCTCCGCCTTCTGGGTTCACGCCATTCTTCTGCCTCAGCCTCCCGAGTAGCTGGGACTACAGGCGCCCGCCACCACGCCCGGCTAATTTTTTGTATTTTTAGTAGAGACGGCGTTTCACCGTGGTCTCGATCTCCTGACCTCGTGATCCGTCCACCTCAGCCTCCCAAAGTGCTGGGATTACAGGCGTGAGCCACAGCGCCTGGCAAAAAAAAATTTTTAATTATGGATTTAAACTTCTTCCTCTGCTGCTTATCTGCTCTACTTCATAGTGAATCAAATTGTTCCCTGTATTTTCCCAAGGTGAGCATGAATTTAAGAAATAACCTGTGGAATGTTTAAATAAATTATGGCATATCAATGCAATGAATTGTTATTCTCTTAAAAGGCTGAGAGCTCTATGCAGTGATGCAGTGATGGTAAATGTTTTAATGACTGTGGAATGTTTAAATAAATTATGGCATATTAATTAGCCAGGCTTAGTGGCACACACCTGTGGTCCCAGCTAATCAGGAGGCTGAGGTGGGAAGATAGCTGAAGCCTGGGAGAGTCAAGGCTGCAGTGAACCATGATCATGCCACTGCATGCCAGCCTGGGTAACAGAGAAAGACCCTGTCTCAAAATAAAGAGAATGAAAACAAAGAAAGAAAGAAGGAAGGAAGGAAGGAAGGAAGGAAAGAAAAGAAAAGAAAAGAAAGAAGAAAGAGAGAGAGAAAGAGAGAAGGAAAGAAGGAAGGAAGGAAGGAAAGAGAGAGAGAAGAAAGAAAGAGAAAGAAAAGGAAGGAAGGAAGGAAGGAAGGAAAAGGAAAGAAGAATAAAGAAAGGAAGAAAGAGAAAAAAGAAAGAAGGAAAGAAAGAGACCTGCACTTGTACCCCCTACATATATAAACAATTTTTAAATAATTTTGAAAAAACAAAATGTCCATGGGACATAAGCATAATTCATTTTTGTGCTGCTGACATTTTGGTCATGTAGTAATCAAGCTGTTAATAACTAGTCACATTTATTGCATCATTCTTTTAGTAAAAAGCTATTTTTAAAGCAAATTAATACCTCCTTTGGAGTTATAGTTTCTAAAGAAGGATCAAGGATGAACATTTAAAATGGAAAACAGCAGGGTGAAATAAACCATGAACAGAACGTTCAAATTAGTTGTGATCTCAACATGGATTCTTTGATTATGGAGAGAGAAAAAAGCATTTTTTAAAAGGACAAGCTGTCTTTAAACATGTACGTTGGGAGGATACCGAAAGCTACTGAAAAAATGACACCGTCAAGATGAAAGTGATTTAAAATCCTCTGTTATTGCATAATAGACTAGTGGTAGCAGTCAAATATGCTCTTCTAACCAGGCAGCATCCGGGTTCATCAGCCTGTGAGAGAACCATCCTCAACTCCGTGCTTCCTCCTGGTCACCTCCACACCCCTGTGCCCTACCCACTCCCTCCCTCCCTCTTCTGTTTTTGATCTGCCACTTCCCCAGGCTTCTCAGGTTCTGTAACCTTGACCTGAGCCCTCCTTTCTGAAGGCCTTGAATTCTGTAGCACCCATGAGACTCCCCTAAGTATCCCTCCTATTTGATAGAGAGGTATGTTTCCATGACAGCAGTGTTTTCAAGTTGTGTTTGTTTTTTCTTTTTCACTTTCCTTTTAAAAAAAAAAACAACAAAAAAAAAACTCTTTCTTAAAATTGTAAGCAGGTGTTCATAGATAGATATAGGCTGCTTTGGTTGAAACAGGGGCAGGAGCAGGAGCAGGAGCACTGCCCAGTTAGCCTTCCCCTCATACCCTGTAGGAACACCTGAGTTTCTGGAAACCAGTTTGAAAACCACTGCCTAATAGTTTTCTTTATTGCATGTTTCCTTTATTGGGTCTGGGTAGTGTGCCCTAGATGGGGTTATCAGATTTATTAAATAAAAATACAGGATACTAAGCTAAATTTTAACTTCAGACTTTTTAAAATAAATATTTTAGTATACCTGTGTTTCATACAGTATTTGGAGCATAGTTGTATCAAAAAATAATTTGTCATTTATCTGAAACTCAAAGTCAGTTGGGCATTCTGTACTTTTTCTGGCAACCCTAGCCCTAGAGAATATCAGGGCATTGGGTCACAAAGAAGCCAGAATCAGAGATAAGGAAAAAAATAGATTCTATCCGTGACAACCGTGATACTCACCCCAAGGATTTTTCTTGTGTAGTAGTATTTGTCAGCCTTCTCATATTTCAGGAAGGCATCCACAAACAGGAAAACATTCAACCCTAACCAAACAACCTAGATGAGAAAAAAAACATGCAAGGAATAAAGTGAAATTTGAGTATGGGAAGGAGTAAATGAGGGATAGGGATAGGAATAGTGTCGCCATTTTGGCTATTTTGTGTTTACCTGTTTTCATTTTAAATGAGTGCAATCCTGCCAGTATCTAACTGGCTTTCAGAGTGAGTTAGCACTTTGAGACATGCATTAGACTAGAGCAGGGTCAGCAAACTGAGGCCCATGGCCCATTACCTGTTTTGCCACAGCCTGCAAGCTCAGAATTGTTTTTTATATTTTATATTTTCAAATTTGCTAATGGTTGAGAAAATCAAAAGAAGAATATTTTGTGGCATGTGAAAGTTATATGAAATTCAAATTTCAGTGACCATAAATAAAGTGGTATTGGAACTTAGCCACTGCTACTCATTTCTGTATTGTTTATGGCTGTTTTTGTGATACAATGACGGAGTAGAGTAGTTGGGACAGAGACCATATGGCTTGCAAAGCCTAAAATATGTACTATCTAGATTTTTACAGAAACATTTGCCATTTCTTGGACTAGAGCATTCAAACTGTTGCACCTAAAAGATGGCAATAAGTGAATAAATGGATATCTGAAGAAACAAAGAACAAATTTAGCACCTATAACAATATCTAACTGAAAAGAACTAAACCATTCCAGATGGGCCTGCCTTTTTAATTACACCCTGACACACATTTTTCTGTTTTCAGATTGTGAGTCTTTTTTCAAATTAACCTGTTTTTCCTTGGGACTCGTTTGAGCTCTTAAGACTGCTTTTGCCTGTCCCAAGTTCTGTCTCTGCACTGGCTAAAGGTGAAATTTGGAACTCACTGCCCATTGCCTTGAGGACCAACCAGCTGGTCTCTAGCCCAAGTGTGGAGGTGCTAGTCTGTAATTCGACAGGTCTCCAGGGCACTAGTATATATCCCTAGACCCAGTATGAGTCAGAACCATCTCAGCACAACAGGCAAAGGGCCTTTAGCCTAGGACATGGCCTATTCAGACTCCCTAGATCTAGACCACTCACACACCTTTAGTACTATAATATAGTGATTTAAAGTGTGATATTGGAGTCAAGTTGTAGCATCACCAATTAATAGCTCTATAATCTCAGACAGACATGTGATTTAACTTTTCTAAATCTCAATTTCTTCACCTGTAAAATGAGCATAATAACAGGACCTACTTTATAGTAATGCTATGAGGCTTACGTCAGATAATGCGTGTAAAGTGATTAATGCAATGCTTGGGGCTTAGTAAGAGATCAATAAGTGCTAGCTACAGAGTTGTGTCACCACCGAACCTGCTTTACCAATCAATTTCTTCTTGCCTCCTTTGCTCAGTTACCCTTTTCCAGAGCTGAGTGTCTTCCAGAGAAACGTCTTTGAAAGAAAAGAAAGTCAACAGTCACAGATACCTCAAGAATTTGGAAGACAGAGGAGAGAAGTTTATTTAGAGGGAGCAGAAATATTTCTGGATCACAAAGAGACACAGGGGCAAATAACTGTGTCAGCCCATCATCAATTGTAGGCAAGGCAAATGATGAAATACAGTGATATCTAGGAGTAAGGCATTCCATTCCCCATCTTAGCTGTCATTTCCTCCACTATGAACGACAAAGAAGGTAAACTACAAGACCTGGGAGGAAGGAGGAATAAAACTATTTTTAAGTAATTTATTTTTTATTTAAAAATCAGTGCATAGGAGTATATGTCAGAGATAATGAGAAGTCTAAGCTTGCCAGCTGGTTTGATGGGGGATGAAAATTCAAAGCTAGAGAGTTAAATGTGAGTCACCATCATAGCTGGTAAACTCTCCCGGCAAAAAATAAGAGAGGGGGATAAAAATGCAGGTAAACGTGGATTTTAGAGCTAGAAACACCCTTATATTTGTATCTAATCTAGTCACTTTATTAATCCCCTGCTCCCCTCCCCTGCCCAATTCCCCCCACCCACACACCCACAGGACCTGAAGTCTAGAGAGGATAAATAATTTGATCAAGGTCACCCAGTTAGTAGCAGAATTCAAAGTACTTGCCAGGTTCCCTTTCTCCTAAACTAGTGTTCTTTCCATTATAGTGCAAAAGGAACTCAATATAAGGCATTGAGCAATTAAAATATGACATGGGATAACCTGACAAAATAAGCACTTTTGTTAAATGTAAAACAAACAACCCTCCAGGGAAACTCCACATACTTTTCCCTGGAGCACCTGGTGGGGGGTGGCGGGGGGGTAGACAGGAGAAAAAAGAAGCATCACACCTTCTCTCTTCTGTTTTACCTGTGGGACCCAAAAGCAAAACAGGAGAAAAGAGAAAGAGTAATGAATGAAGATCTAGGAAAGTGAGAAAGGACACAGGGAGCCCCAGGCTCAATTGCGGCTCAGAAATGGAAGAATGAGAGTGGAGAGAGGTGTTCGAGTGTTAGGAGAAAGGGATTGTGCATACAAAGGGAGATAAAGGGTGATAAAGTGACGTTCTGGCCTGAACGTCACTGGGGAGCTGGCTTCGAGTGATGCCAATTCAGTCAATTCATTGTGTGACATCTAGGTCTTATTTTCCTTTGTACAATCAATAAGTTGGTTTACATCTGCACTATGCAATGCCACAGCCACTACCCACATGGGGCTGCTGAGCACTTGAAATGTGGCTAGTCCTCACTGAGATGTGCTGTGGGTATATATACACATCAGATTTGAAAGACTCAGTAAAAATAAAAATATGTGAATTACCTTATTAATATTTTCAATATTGAATACATACTGAAAGGATTTGTTGATATGTTGGGTTAAATGAATTATATTGTTAAATATTAACTTCACCTGTTTATTTTTACCTTTTCGGTGTAGGCATTAAAAAATTTAGGAATTACATTATGTGGTTTGCTATATTTCTAGTGGTCAGTGCTGGGCCAGATGATCTCTAAGATCACTTTCATCTCAAACATTCAGTGACTTCTTGAAATCTTGATGGGACCAGTATAGGAAAGATAGAGAGAAATCAGCACTCATGGTAGTAGTTAGAAGTGAGATGGAAGAGAAAGGGAGATGACAGAAAATGAAAACAGATTGAAATTCCAAATACTTGTGATTTGACAACATGAACAATTGCGTGTTATTTGCCTCTGTCCTCTCATCTGACCCACAGTTGTATTTTTTAACTAACTGGTCTTGATGAGCCCAATAATCGGCATGGAATCATCTTTCCCTTTGAAATTACTTTACAAATATTAAAAAACATGATTTCTCCTTAATCCTTCCTAATTAATAGGAAGTCAAACATCACTTACCAGAAACAAAACTGAAAACCAGTGGTTAACTACCCAGTTTCCCATTGTGAAGAGGTGGTTTGGAGCCCTTCTAGGCAGCAAAGAAGATTCAGCAATCCGGATTCTGGAGAGGTCCTTCAGGAATGGAACCTTTGTCCAGCGCAGGGTCTGTGAGTCTTTAAGATGTGAAAACACACACCTACCCCAAGAGGTCCCGGGAATGAATAAGTTTATTCTGCCTTCCTTCTCTGGACAGAACTGTGCTATCAGCTTAGATAGACCAGCCCTACCCATGAGAACCACGGGGGTTTTACCTGTGGGGATTTTACTCTTTCAGGAAATAGCAACATTCTTGGATGAAAATATTCTCTCTCATCATCTTATCAACATGACCTAATGTGAAGCATTGCATTACTAGATAAAAGATTTGCTAAAGTTTCTCATAAAAAAGATTATTGGTCTGGGTCTATAAACAGATTACTTCAGGAGAAGTAGGGAGGGAAGCGTGTGTGGTAAGGAAGCTGTTTCAAAGTGCACTTTTCAAAGTGTTGCCACATCTGCCGGCTGCCATTTGGATTTCAGCCTGGCTAGCTCAGAAACTTTAGTATACCAGTTCCCCTGAAGGATGATCCGTGGTTGACATATATGATGATGGCTTTGGGGAGAGCTTGACTGGCTGGAAGGACAAGTGAAAAGAAGGGCCAAATAGAGCAAGAGAAAATTTAACAAGTATAAAAGTACCCTTTGGTTCAAAATAAACAGAGGCAGAGCACTCAAAAGAATGGAGATGATTGTCTTCTAGTATGATAGATTTACTAGAGTTGTATGTTCAGCTCTGGGCAGATTAACCAGAGTTGTATGTTCAGCTCTGGGCACTGATTTTTTTTCCCTTTTCTAAAATGGTGAAATATACACAGAAGAGTATATAAAACATACATATGTAACTTAAAGAATAATTTTAAGGAATAAGTATCAATGTGTTCACTACTCAGATTAAAGAAAATAGACTATTTTTCTCCAGTATCTTAAAGCTCTTTGTGTTTCCCTCCCTGATCACGTCTATCTTCTTCCCCTCCTCTACCCCACCAGAGGTAATCACTATCCTGAAATCTGGGATAATCATTGTGTTATTTTTCTCTATATTTTTACTAACTACAATTGCATCCCTAAGCAATATATTGTTTAGTTTTTCCTGTTTTTGAACTTTTTGTAAATGAAACCTGGCAGTGTGTATGTATGCTTCTGTGGTTTGCTTCTTTCAACATTGGGTTTTTGAGATTCATACATATACATGTAATTGCAGTTCACTTACACTGCTATCTAATATGCCATTGCATGAATGAATATACATTAATGTATTCATTCATCCTACTACTGATGGATATGATGATGGAACAATGTTGATCGAATGTCACACATATGCTACAGTTTCTCTAAGGTATATACCCAGGAGTAAAATTCCAGGGTCCTGAGATTTGCACATATTCTACTTTGCTGTGTAATTCCAAACCCATTCCGAAGTGACCACCTAAATGTATACTACAGAGAGTTATGAATGAGAGTTCTACTTCCTCCACATGCTTACCAACCCTTGGTATTTTCCAGACTTTTTTTTATGATTCAAGTAAGTGTGGAAAACTATTGTACTATGATTTTAATTTGCATTTCCCTGATTACTAATGAGTTTGAGCATATTTTAATTCAACTGCTGGCCATTTGAGTTTTCTCTTTTTAAAAGAGCCTATTCTGAGCCTATTCTACTTTTTGGTCTATCTTTCTATTGGTTTTTCTTTTGCTTTTAGATTCTTAGGGTTCTGTTTATAATCTTATACTAACCTTTTATTGCTTATGTTTATGGCTTGTCTTTTCACTCTCTTAATAGTGTTTTCTGATAAATGGAAGTTCTTAATTTTAATGCACTCTGATTACCAGTCATTTCTTTTATGATTTATGCATTTTATGTCTTGTTTTAGAAATCCATCACTACCCAGATATCAAGATGATACTCTTTTATATTTTCTTCTAGAAATTTTATATTTTTGCATTTTACATTTATGTTTTGAATCCACCCGGAGCTGATTTTCATGTATGGTATCCAATTTACTACTTTTAAATATGGAAAACGAATTGCTCCAGCATCATTTTTGAAAAGTACTTTTTTTTTTAATTTTTATTTTTTTGAGGCAGGGTCTCACTCTGTCACCCAGGTTGGAGTACAGTGGTATGATCTCCCTTCACTGCAACCTTCACCTCCCGGGTTCAAGTGATTGTCATGCCTTAGCCACCTGAGTAGCTGGGATTACAGGCAAGTGCCATCATGCCTGGCTAATTTTTGTACTTTTAGTAGAGACAGGGTTTTGCTATGTTGGCCAGGCTGGTCTTGACCTCCTGGCCTCATGTGATCCACCCACGTGGGCCTCTCACAGTGCTGGGATTACAGGCATGGGCCACCGCGCTCAGCCATTTTTGAAAAGTACTTTCAAAAATATACTTTCTTCACTGATCTAAAATGTCAGTTCTATTATATATGAAATGTCTATATACACGAGTTTGTTCCAGAGCTCTCCATTCAGTTCTTCCATGCCACTTCCTTAATTACTAAGTCTTGACATCTGATAAGACAAGTTTCCCCACCTTGTTCTTCAAGAGTGCTTTGACTATTCTTGGCTTTTTGTTTGTTTGTTTCTTTGTTTTAGGGGGGAGTGTTCTGTGTTTTGTGTTTATTCTTGGCCTTTTTCATTTTGATGTAAATTTTATAATCAAATTCTTGCATGTTTCCTTTGTTATATTCACTTCTTCTTTTTTTTTTTTTTTTCCTTTGAGATGGAGTCTCGCTCTGTCGCCCAGGCGGAAGTACAGTGGTGCAGTCTCGGCTCACTGCAAGCTCCGCCTCCCGGGTTCACACCATTCTCCTGCCTCAGCCTCCCAAGTAGCTGGGACCACAGGTGCCCACCACCATGCCTGGCTAATTTTTTCTATTTTTTAGTAGAGACGGGGTTTCACCATGCTAGCCAGGATGGTCTCGATCTCCTCACCTCGTGATCTGCCCGCCTCGGCCTCTCAAAGTGCTGGGATTACAGGCATGAGCCACCGTGCCCAGCCTGTTATATCCACTTCTAAGAACTTTATATGTTCTCATGAGGTTGTAAATTATATATTTTTATTTTAATTTTTAATGATGGCTGTTAAAGATACAATTTGTTTTTACATATTGATTTTTATGCCCAGCAACATTGCTAAACTCACTTATTAATTGTAATAATATTTCTGTATTTTGTCTTACATTATCTATAAACACAGTCACATTTTTCGCTCTAAACATAGTTTTATTTCTTTTTTCTAATTCTTTTTTTTTTTTTGAGATGGAGTTTCCCTCTTGTTGCCCAGGCTGGAGTGCAATGGCCCACTGCAACCTCTGCCTCCCGGGTTCAAGCGATTCTCCTGCCTCAGCCTCCTGAGTAGCTGGGACTACAGGTGCCCACCACCATGCTCGGCTAATTTTTCTATTTTTAGTAGAGACTGGGTTTCACCATGTTGGCCAGGCAGGTCTGAAACGCCTGACCTCAGGTGATACGCCTGCCTCGGCCTCCCAAAATGCTGGGATTACAGGCATGAGCCACCGTGCCCAACCTTCTTTTTTCTAATTCTTATAACTTTTATTTCTTTTTCTTCGCTTACTGCACTCACTAGAACTTCTAGTACAATGTTGCACAAAGGTAGAAGTAGTGATCCCCTTGCCTAATTCCCAATCTCAAAGGGGATTCTTCCATTTCACCCTTAAGTAGAATGTTTTGTATAGGTTTTGTAGATATCCTGCTACATATTTTTATTTTACTTTAGGCACAAAAGCAAATATTTATTTAAAATAAAAAAGAAAGCACAGCACAGTTAACAGATTTATTGAGGTATAATTTATATGCCATGAAATGTTCCCATTATAAGGAGTATAGCTCAATGCACAGCACATTTTATATTTATTGTAAAAAGCTGAAAAATCTCTTCAACATCACAAAACCCATAAAAATAACATTTTCATTAGCTGCCGAACACTCCTGCAATTTAGCATCATAATGCCAGGTGAAATTGGCACAGTGGGTGGTAGGAGTTTTCCTGGAAGCCATTTCTACACTAAGGCAGCTATCAATCAGTTAACTAGATATAGAAGTGTCAGTGAACCACATAATATATATTCTCCTAAATCCAAACTAAATATACCACCAACACAACAACCTCTTATCTGTATTCCAGAAATGCTCATGGCCACTCCAGCATCACTTGACCTGAGGGGAAGTGTGACGGAGGGAAGTTGGAGTGGCAAGAGACAGTCAATCACTAGCGATGAAAATATTTTACATTTGTAAATTTTACAAAAACACTTGCCCGTGCCCAAGACCACACATTAAAAGAGAAACTAAAGCCTGTCCATGGAAGGGTGACCAGGATGATGTAATGAGTTGAAAGCATCCTATATTAGGAGGATTTAAAGAGTGTAGGGAATTTGGCCTGGAAAGAGGTTTATCGGGGACATGAGTTTATCTACATTTTTTAAAGAAGATTTAGATTGTTTTGTATGTGACCCAAGGAGTCAACCAAGAAATAGAGGCTCTAAAGTAACACACTTTAAGTTGGGCACGGTGGCTCACGCCTATAATCTCAGCACTTTGGGAGGCCGAGGCGGGCAGATCACCTGGGGTCAGGAGTTTGAGACAAGCCTGGCCAGCATGGCAAAACCTCATCTCTACCAAAAATACAAAAATTAGCCTGGCATGGTTGTGCATGCCTGTAGTCCCAGCTACTCGGGAGGCTGAGGCACTTGAATGGCTTGAATCCAGGAGGCGGGGGTTGTGGTGAGCCAAGGTCACGCCACTGCACTCCAGCCTGGGCGACAGAACAAGACTCTGTGTCAAAAAATAAAAATAAAAATAAATAAAGTAACACAACTTTTTTTCAATATAAAGCAGAATTTTCCAACATAGGTGTTCAGAGAAGTAAAGAGGTAATGAGTTTCCTATTACTTGAGACTCTCAAGGAAAAATGGACAACCCCTTGTCAGCTTTTTATAAGGGGAATATCAGCACCAGGTGGATGGTTAACTAAATGTCCTTTAAATATACTCCAACATTGAGATCCTGTGATTCATAAAAGAATGATCTATAATCTGGATGACAATTTATGTATTATCTAAAGAATTATATATGCCATGCTGATTGGACCCCTATGTCTGTGAGGTAGGACCCCCATTCCCAATATCAGAGTACTAGAAAGTCTGTTGATAAGCTGGTGATCACAGAATCTGAACTAAGATAGTCAGATGATCTTAATGGAATATTACTATTAAGCTGCAGCAGCAAACTCACTTGGCTCTTTTCAAGATAAGATTACACCAGCAAATTCAACTAAAATATCCATGTCCCAAATCTGAAACCTCCCTCTCTTGGGCAATGCAGGACACACTAAAAACTTCTCACCATCAAGACATTTATGTGGCCAACAAACATATGAAAAAAAGCTCATCATCACTGGTCATTAGAGAAATGCAAATCAAAACCACAATGAGATACCATCTCACGCCAGTTACAATGGTGATCATTAAAAAGTCTGGAAACAACAGATGCTGGTGAGGATGTGGAGAAATAGGAATGCTTTTACACTGTTGGTGGGAGTGTAAATTAGTTCAACCATTGTGAAAGACAGTGTGGTGATTCCTCAAGGATCTAAAACCAGAAATACCATTTGACCCAGCAATCCCATTACTGGGTATATACCCAAAGGATTAGAAATAATTCTACTATAAAGACACATGCACATGTATGTTTACTGCAGCACTATTTACAATAGCAAAGACTTGGAATCAACCCAAATGCCCATTAATAATAGACTAGATAAAGAAAATGTGGCACATATATACCATGGAATAGTATGCAGTCATAAAAAAGAATGTCCTTTGCAGGGACATGGATGAAGCTGGAAACCATCATCCTCAGCAAACTAACACAGGAACAGAAAACCAAACACTGCATGTTCTCACTCATAAGTGGGAGTTGAACAATGAGAATACATGGGCACAGGGAGGGGAACATCACACACTGGGGCCTGTTGGGGGTGGCAGGCAAGGGGAGGGAGAGCATGAGGACAAATACCTAATGCATGCAGGGCTTAAAAACTAGATGATGGGTTGATAGGTGCAGCAAACCACCATGGCACATGTATACCTATGTAACAAACCTGCACGTTCAGCACATGTATCCCAGAACTTAAAGTAAAATAAAAATAAGTTAAAATAAATAAACAAAACTTCTCACCATCAACCTCCCTTTTTTGTAAATTCTCCCAGAATTGCTTTCCTTCTGTTGGCTCTAGACATTATAATAGTCCCCTCCACCCTGTATCGCTTCATCTATCTTGATGTTTGCATTTCCCAGGTTTATGGATTATGCGGCATTGATTAAATTTGAGGTTGCTTCCTGGAGATCTCTAGGGAGTACTTAAATGTCATCAGTAACTTATTCACAGTTTTACCATAGACTGCAGTCTTTCGGAAAGATTTCCTGTAGACGGTTGATCCCACCCATGGTAGATGGATTCTTGCAAACTGTGAACACAAAGCCCTTACCTGAACTGCATGTTCTGTCTTCTCCCTGATCACTTGTGTCTGTCCTCATTTGTCCCAAATTTGCCTTTACAGTTACAACTCTTGTACACCTCTTCCAGGAATTAATATATAACAGAGAGTGTTGAATTACTTAACAGTTTAAACATGTGCTTAGGATATCAGAAAAAATTGTTTTGAGAATTATTTTAAGAATTTATAAAAGAATTTGATGGTTGGTTTTCAAAAACAAAAATTTAAGTAGTCATGGGGAAAATGATAGTTTGTTTTACTTATTTTATTGTTTATAATTACTTTTAATTTGAATCCATAGAGGATGGTGTTGGGAGGACATTCGTTTCTTTTCTTTTTTTCAATTTTTATTTATTTATTTATTTATTTATTTATTTATTTATTTATTTTTATTTTTTATTTTTTAAGATGGAGTCTTGCTCTGTCACCCAGGCTGGAGTGCAGTGGCGCGATCTCAGCTCACTGCAAGCTCCGCCTCCCAGGTTCACGCCATTCTGCTGCCTCAGCCTCCCGAGTAGCTGGGACTACAGGCGCCCGCCACCACGCCCAGCTAATTTTTTTGGTATTTTTAGTAGAGACGGGGTTTCACTGTGGTCTCGATCTCCTGACCTCGTGATCCACCCGCCTCGGCCTCCCAAAGTGCTGGGATTACAGGCGTAAGCCATCACTCCCGGCCCATTCGTTTCTTTTAAATGTTAGAGCCTTTAAAGGTATTAATCTGGTCTTGATTACAGCGTCCAAAAGTGAAACATCCCATAATGATAAGAGGGACTGATACATGTTGAATTATTTGAAATCAATTCTTTTTACTATGTTGGAGCAGAACCAGACCTCACCAAAATAGCACCTCGTAAAGGCAACATGGTATGATGGAGCTGGATTTGATCTCCAGCTCCCCACTCACTATTAATGCTGCCTTGGAAAAGTCTAACTTTGCTCAGCCTTAGTTTCTTCATCTGTAACCTAGCGTACTGATCCCTCATGGAGAAAGTGTTCAAATTGTAGCCTATATTGACAGGCAGAAGGCAAAGTGGTGGTATGGAAGAGATGGTAGAGCAATATGGTGTAGTGGTTAGAAATAGATTCCAGAGCCAGTCTACCTAGGTTTGAAGCCTGCTTCATTATCCATAAAATGGGTTGTTATAAGAATTAAATGAGTTAAAGTATGGAAAGCAATGAGAACACTGCCTGACATATAAAAAGCACTCCATAGTTGCTTGCTACAATAATGATGATGATGATGAGCCCTAAGAAAATATAGGCAGAGGACCTAAACTCAATGGTACTTTCTTTTGCCATTGAAAAGAGGAGCAGAAACTATAGATCAGAGACCATTATTATACAAACTTTGTAAGATTATGAAACTTTTGTCACTACCTTATGTCTGTCAGTTTTACCCTGTTTTCTCCAAAGTTTAGCAAATTTTAAATGAGCCTGTGTGCTTGGCTTCAATAGTAGCAAGAAACTGGGAAGGTGCAGAGTTTGTGTCTCATTCTGCAGCTAGGCTTGGGGAGTAATTACCAAAGGAGAAAACAGGTGGTATCCCCATGGCCACAAGGAAGAAAGAACACTGGGGGTGGCCCTAGGCCTGGAAAGGGGCCTGGGGACTCAATGATGGAAAGGTTTATGTAATTCCCTGTTCTCCCTACTTCCATCACAGGGCTGTGGTGAGCATCAAATGAGCTGGTATGTTTAACAGTGATTTTTAGACCAATAAGTATCATGGAGACATCACCAGAATATCAATGAGTACTTTCATGTTACATCTGCTACTTTGGAAATCTGCCCTCAAAAGTGTATATGTAAGACTTATTCAGCTCAGAAACAATATTCAACTCTTGCCTTTTCTTTAAGACGGATTAAGCTCTGCCTCTTCCAGGAAGTCTTCTCTGACCACCTCAGTCATCATACCACACTGTCTTCCAATTTTTATAGCATGACATAGCATGAGTTCCTCATCTTCTTACCTCTCTCATAGCCTGTGAAACCTCCCATTGTTATTTACCCTTTTCTGAACAAGTCCTATCTTATCCAGATTGCCCCTTAAGGCAGAGCACAAAGCTCTCTATGCACAGTAGATGTTCAATAAACATTTGTCATGTGGTGGTGTGGTAGGCAGAATAATAGCCCCCTAAAGATGTCCACATCCTAAGCCTGTGAATACGTTACCTTGCATGGCAAAGGGGAATGAAGGTGGAATTAAGATTGCTAATCAGCTGACCGCAAAGCAGGGAGATTATGATGGATTATATGAGTGGCCTAACGTAATCACAAGGATCCTTAAAAATGGAAGAGGGACACAGAAGTCAGAGTGACGAGATGTGAGAAGAACATGACCCACTATTACTGACTTTGAAGATGGAGAAAGGAAGCCAGGAGCCAAGGAATGTGGGCTGAAACTTCTCCCCCAGAGCCTCCAGAAAGGAATGCAGCCCTGTCAGCACCTTGATTTTAACCCAGTGAGACCCAATGCAGAATTACAACAACCAGAATCATAAGATAATGATAAGTGTGTGTTGCTTTAAGCCACCAAGTTTATAGTAATTTGTTATAGCAGCAATAGGAAAGTAATACAGATGGTAAAGAAAAGACTTTCCTGCAACCATATTTACTGGCTCTGAACTGACTACTCTGCCTGGGAAAGAAGATAGGCCGGGTGCAGTGGCTCACACCTGTAATCCCAGCATTTTGGGAGGCCGAGGCGGGCGGGTCACTTGAGCTCAGGAGTTTGAGACCAGCCTGGCCAACGTGGTGAAACCCCATCTCTACTAAAAATACCAAAAATTAGCCAGGCATGGTGGCGGGCACCTGTAATCCCAGCTAACTACCTGGGAGGCTGAGGCAGGAGAATTGCTTGAGCCCTGGAGGCAGAGGTTGCAGTGAGCTGAGATCACGCCACTGCACCCCAGCCTGGGTGACAAACCGAGACGCCATCTCAAGAAAAAAAAAAAAAAAGAAGAAGAAGATAAAGTCACAAGTTTTCAGAGCTAAAGGTTGACAATGTACAGTCCCTACCATCAGCATAATATGCTGTGGATAAATGCATTAGAACTATTTGGGTTGCAAGTAAAGCAGTGTGTAAATGATTGGCCTTTTAAATAAGGAAATGCAACTGCTTTAAAAAAAAAAATCCTTTTCCTTTGTTGTATTAGGAGCACTTAACACATTCTTAGCGGAAGGGACCTCTCCCAGAACAGAATGCAAATATTTGCCCTCCCTTCCGGAGAGTACAAGATGAGACAATTTGAATTTTGAAGACTGAGCCCTCTTTGCAGTTAAGAAAAATATTTTCATGGTTAAGACTTTGGACGCTGCTTTGAAGCTCTTAACCATGGGTCATCAAGGTCTCTCAGTAAAAAAAAAAAAAAAAAAAAAAAGAAAAGAAAAAGATAAATTCGTTGCTTCCCTTACTTTGGAATTTCAACCACTTTGGACATAACCATGAAATAACTGGTCATTTAACAGTTTCGTGGTTCCATTTCTAAAATAAGACAATGTTGCTTTCAATGAGACCGGAGCAGATGAGAGGCAGAGCAGAGTGTAAGCAGGTCAGATTGGCAGTTACCTAGGTAGGTTGTATGGATTTTTTTTTCTGAGAAATTAGAAATTCTATTCCTCCTCTCCAAACCACTAAAAAATAGCCTTTTCATTAGTGTGTTATAAGGCAGAAAAATTTTACCATTTGGAATTTTTCCTTTAAGAAAAGCTTTGTTCCTGAAAGCTATAGTTAAATTCCATTGTTACCTTGTGGTGGTGGAGGGATGAGTGGACTTGGTCTTCTGTCCAAGGGAGAAAGAGAAATAACCCATCAACCCACGATCACCTGTTGCTCATTATATTTTCACTGAGAGTAGCGTCCAGAGAGAAACACACCTAAGAGAGGTAAACTTGAAGGTGAGGTAAAAACAGAAAGATTTGTAACAGGGGCATCTGACAAGAATTAATAGTTAGAATGGATACTGCAGCAGTGGACTTTGAAAAACAGGAGTGCATTGGGCATTTGGAGGTGGGCTGAAGCCAAAGTGGGTGCCCAAGTGGGGAAGCTTGGAGATGCATTTGATCCATCCAACAATGCCCTCCCCTGACCTACTGAATCAGAATTTTCATTTTAGCAGGACCACCAGGTGGTTCATACCCATATTAAATTTGAGATGCTTCGTCCTAAGGTGTCTGCAACCCACAAGGGCTTAAAAACTACTGACTTAAGGAGGTTTGGAAAAAGATTAAATAGAAAAAAGTTGGAACCTGATCTCAGAAAATTGTTAAATTAAATTCTTTCCTGTGTTCATTTAAAGATTTGTCTTTTAAGAAACAGTTTTTAAAAATCAACTTTTCTCTCCTCCCTTGCTTAAATCTTCACAAACCACAAACAAGCTTACTTTCTTTATTGCAGGAAAAAACTGAATTTACTTGGATAAACATCAAAGGTTCCTGTTAGAGTCCTCTTTTGATCATTCAGAAGATATGAAAGCAAACAATAATCAAAAATCCCCAAGAGACTTTGTTTATATATCAATTTGTCTTAGTAATTGTCATAAGTCATACAAGAGCTGGGAGGCAGCAGGCAGGAGGTCATTAGGTTCACCACTCAATTTTCAGGCAGGTCAGAACTCGAAGTGGACAATTCTCTTTTGAAAAACCTCTGAGGAACAAAACATAGCCATTGCTCTGACTTAAAGCTCTTACATTCAGAAATCTCAGCTAGAAGTCAGTTTAGGGCTGGGCGCGGTGGCTCACACCTGTAATCCCAGCACTTTGGGGGGCCAAGGTGGGCAGATCACGAGGTCAGGAGTTCAAGACCTGCCTGGCCAACATGGTGAAACCCCGCCTCTACTAAAAATACAAAAATTAGCTGGGCATGGTGGTGGCACGCCTGTGATCCCAGCTACTCAGGAGGCTGAGGCAGGAGAATCACTTGAACCCAGGGGGCAGAGGTTGCAGTAAGCCGAGATCACTCCATTGCACTCCAGCCTGCGTGACAGAACAAGACTCCGTCTCAAAAAAAAAAAAGAAGAAGAAATCAGCTTAGGCCATGTGCAGTGGCTCACGCCTATAATTCCAGCACTTTGGGGAGGTCGAGGCGGGTGGATGACCTGAGGTCAGGAGTTCATGACCAGCCTGGCTAACATGGCGAAACCCCGTCTCTACTACAAATACAAAAATTAGCCAGACGTGGTTAATACCTGTAGTCCCTGTAGTCCCAGCTACTCAGGAGGCTGAGGCTCGAGAATTGCTTGAACCTGGGAGGTGGAAGGTGCAATGAGCCTGAGATCGCACCACTGCACTCCGGCCTGGGTGACAGAGCCAGACTCCACCTCAAAAAAAAAAAAAAAAAAAAAAAAAAAAGAAGTCAGCTTAGTTCCCTAGTCTTTTCTGAGCCTGTTAATCTAATGGAAGGAATCACCCTTTTCTGTCTCATAGGTGGTCCAGCCAGGCCCATTAATGTGTGCCTATCGGGCCTGAAAAGAGCTAGCCAGGCTGGAGAGAGAGCAGGTGATGGATAATCTTTCAGTAAAGATTGACAATGTGTTTCTGTCTTGGAACTAACCTTTCTTCACTCTGATTTTTGCTACCATTAAGTAGTTCCCTGGTAGTACAAGAAGAGAGAAAAAAGGCAACTGTAGGAGAGAGGAGTATTTTATTGTTTTATAATTGGTCTCTTAGATAGGTGTAGTTTATTTCAAAGGGGGAAAATGAATGTCTTTAGGAGTTTGAAATAAGCTGTATTTTCTCAGTGGAAACTTGATTCTACTGGATTTTTTAGAGACTCAGTTGGAGAACAAAGTGAGTGTTCATTCAATGTTCATTCAACATTTATTAAATATTTAATTTTGAACAGGCATTATGTTAGGAGCTAATGATACAGAAGTAAGATGAACAAGTTTCTTATCCTCAAGGAACTTATATTCTGGTGGGAGGGACAGATAAAAACAACTGAAAATAAAAGTAGTTCAGGTAGTAATGAGTGCTATGAAGAAAACTGAAACAGGAAAGGGAGTAGGGAATGATGTGTGTGAGGTAGAGAGGCTATTTTATTTATTTATTTTTCCTTTAATGGAAGCCTATCTTTATTTTCATTAAAATGCTTTCTGACATGGTCATTTTTAAAAGGCCGCCCAAACACTTCAAATCTGTGGGTTTATGGAGCAGCATTAGCCAGCAGCTAGTTTCTATTCCTGGCAGAGCTTTGAACTTGAACTGTGATAGAAGCATTCAACATAATCAGGGGTAGTGGGTAGGGAAAGTCCAAATCTCTGCCAGTCCCAAATCCATAGAGTTGTCATTTCATTCAAGAGAATTAAATTATTTATTGATTACACATGATAATGGATGATACATAAGCTTCATTCCCATCTATAATTTTATCTGGTACGATTATTCAATTTAGATATATTGTATAGGATGTGCCAACAATCATTTTTATAACCAATAATTCCATGATTTTGCTTGGGTAGTCCCTTTTAATGGTGAACTTCAGGTCACAACAGTAACTATCAATTCAATTACACCAAGATTTCTGAAGACAATGGCTTCTCCACCCAAGCAGGTTGTATGTAAATTCCAAATAGAACCTGGCATCACCCTGAAGGAATTCTAACTTCACACTGCTGGGGAAATTTACCAAGATGGCTTCAGAGTAGACTAACTTTACACAGCACATTAAAAAAAAAAGACATTTATTCAGCGTCACGATCAGACTATTACATTTAGCAATCAACAACATGGGTGCAAGGAAAAAAATCTACATTAAAATCCTTTGTTGGAATGCTTTACACTTTCCACAGAACAGAAACTAAAATAACCTGTTATACAATTAGTCACAAATACAGTCCTCAAGTTTTTTGCCCATACACATGAATATTTGTCTAAAATATGTCTTCTTTGTAGCAGCTAGGCCCTGTCACCACTGTGCTTGGCTGAGTTCACAAATCTGTTGTAACCTGCAGCTTCCCCGTCACTTCTCTGGCTCTCCTCTCCTGCTAAGCTTTGTTTCCTAATTAACATCTTCTGCCACTGCCATAGCTACTGCTGCTACTGGAACCACCATAGCCACTGTGGTTTGGTGGTTTGGCAAAATATTGGCCTCCACCAACATAGGGGCCAGAGCTTCTGCCCCAAAATTTCCTCCCTTCACGGGTCCAAAATTTGAAGACTGACTGTTGTAATTGCCCAAATCATTGTAGCTTCCACCACCTCCAAAACTGCTTCCATCATTACCAAATCCATTATAGCCATCCCCACTGCCACCATATCCACCACCACCATGGCTGCCACCAAAGCCACCATGACCACTGACGTTTCCTCCACGACCGAAGTTGTCATTCCCACCAAAACCACCTCCACAACCACCAACAAAGTTTCCAGAACCACTTTGACCTCTTTGGCTGGATGAAGCACTAGCCATCGCTCATTTTGACAGGGCTTTCCTAACTTCACAGTTGTGGCCATTCACAGTATGGTATTTCGGAATGACAATCTTATCCACGGAGTCATGGTCGTCAAAGGTTACAAAGGCAAAGCCCCTTTTCTTGCCACTGCCTCAGTCATGATTTCAATCACTTCCATTTTTCCATGCTGTTCAAAATAATCTCTTAGCTGATGTTTTTCAGTGTCTTCTTTAATGCCACCCACAAATATCTTTTTCACAGTTAAGTGGGCACCTGGTCTTTGATAATCTTCTCTTGAGACAGCTGTCTTTTGTTCCACAACTTTTCCATCCACCTTGTGTGGCCTTGCATTTGTGGCTGCATCCACCTCCTCCACAGTGGCATATGTAACAAACCCAAAGCCCCTGGAGCGCTTGGTGTTTGGATCTCTCATTACCACACAGTCTGTGAGCATTCCCCATCGCTCAAAATGGCTCCTCAGGCTCTCGTCAGTTGTTTCAAACCTCAACTCTCCAATGAAGAGCTTCCTCAGCTATTCGGGCTCTTTAGGAGACTCTGACTTAGACACGACAGAAGGGAGA
The DNA here is from genome assembly GCF_028885625.2 of Pongo pygmaeus. Lineage (NCBI taxonomy): Eukaryota > Metazoa > Chordata > Mammalia > Primates > Hominidae > Pongo > Pongo pygmaeus. The sequence continues at coordinate 104,920,920 of NC_072396.2, forward strand.
AGAGAGACTTTAATGATGCTTCTTTGTTGGCATCCACAGGCAGAAAGGAGCAAGCTGACAAATGTATCTGGAGAGGCTATTTTAAATAGAGTGATCAGGGAAGGCCTTTTTGAGAAGGTGGCATATGAGATAACATGTGTATGCTGAGCAGGGAACAGCCAGGCTTCTTTAGGGTTCTAGACAGAAAGACTTGCCATGTACAAAGGACCTGAAATGAAAATCAGCTTAGTGTGCTAGAGGAACAGCAAGAAGGCAAGAGTTATGTGTTGAATTGTGTCTCCCCAAAAATTCATATGTTGAAGACATAACCTCTAGTGCCCTAGAATATGACCTTATTTGAAAATAGGGAACTGGCTGGGTGCGGTGGCTCATGCCTGTAATCCTAGCACTATGGGAGGTTGAGGTGGGCTGATCAAGTGAGGTCAGGAGTTCAAGACCAGTCATGGCCAACATGGTGAAACCCCATCTCTACTAAAAATACAAAAATTAGCCGGGCATGGTGGTGCGTGCCTGTAGTCCCAGCTACTCGGAAGGCTGAGACACAGGAATTGCTTGAACCCGGGAGGTGGAGGCTGCAGTGAGCTGAGATCGCACCACTGCACTCCAGCCTGGGTGACAGAGCAAGACTCTATCTCAAAAAAAAAAAAAAAAAAGAAAAAGAAAAAAAGAAAATAGGTACCTTATAGATGTAATTAGTTAAGATGAGGTCATACTGGAGTAGGGTAGGCTCCTAATCCAATATGACCGTGTCCTTATAAAAAGGGAGCAAGTTTTTTTTTACTTATTTATTTATTTATTTTTTAAATTTTTTCAGAGACAGGGTCTTCCTAGATCATCCAGACTGGTCTCGAACTCCTAGCCTCAAGCAATCTTCCTGCGTCAGCCTTGCTAGTAGCCATGATTACAGGTGTGAGGCACTGTGCCTGGCTAAAAACAGGGGGAATATTTGAATGCAAACATGCACATGGGGAGAACACCACATAAAGATGAAGGCAGAGATCAGGGTGATGCTTCTATAAGCCAAGGAATGCCAAAGATAGCCAGCAAACCACCAGAAGATAGGAGACAGGCATGGAACAGATTCTTCCTCACAGCCCCCAAAAGGAAAAAACCCAGACAGATATGGTGGCTCACACCTATAATCCCAGGAATGTGAGAGGCTGACGTGAGTGGATAGCTTGAGCCCAGGAGTTTGGGACCAGCCTGGGCAACATGGTGAAACCCCATCTCTACAAAAAATACAAAAATTAGCCGGGCGTGGTGATGCATGCCTGTGGTCCCAGCTACCTCGGAGGCTGAGGTGGGAGGATCACCTGACTCCAGGAGGTCGAGACTGCAGTGAGCCATGATTGTGCCACTGCACTCCAGCCTGGGCGACAGAGTGAGACCCTGATAAGGAACAAACCCTGCCTCCAGAAGTATGAGGCAACACATTTCTGGTATTTAAACCACTCAATTTGTGATACTTTGCTATGGCATCGCAGCAAATGAATACAACCAGAGTTGCTGGACAGAAGTGAGGGTAGGTGGGGAGAGGTAAGTTCAGAGAGGTAAATAAAAGTCAGATTACCTAGGGCTTTGCAAATGGACCTAAACTCGTTGTTTTTGGTAGATTTAGGAAGCTTCTGAATATTAGAGGTAGGCGAGGGCCATAAGTCACCTCTCCTACAACCTCCTTACTAGGTAGAATATTAAAATGGAAGTAATTGTCAGACTGAATTCTACAACACATACAGTTATTAGCAATCAGGGACCAAAACAGTCACACAGTCTCTCCTTGTAAAGTGGGTCAAGTATAGGTTGGTGCAAAAGTAATTGCGGTTTTTGCCATTAAAAGCAATGACAAAAACTGCAGTTACTTTTGCACCAACCTAATACATGCTCTGATCTTTAGGAACTCCAGCAAGTCCTTTGCATAAAAAATCCACATGAAATAGTTGACCTAATATTATGGTAACAGGATCAACCTATCTTCTGGTTGGAACAGGAAAATCTTCTATTAAGTGACACTATTTATTTATTTTATTTATTTATTGCTGTGTTACAAATTACCCCCAACATGTAGTGGCTGAAAATAACACTTATTATTACTAGGGACATCTGGCAAACTGGCTCTATATAGGATCACACAAAGTCTGAGGCCTAGATGCCATTCCAGAACATGCTGAACTGTTGGGCTGGCTTGCCAAATTTTTATCTTTTATTCATGCAAGCATGTACCTTCATACATGGACAAAATTTCTAGCCATTGCACATATTTTTAACAGAATTCATTTCACAAATGAAATATTATTTCTTACATCCTTTATACTAATTAATGGACTCTCTGGTACAAGATTTCCTCCCCTGAGGTTCTGTGAATAGAATTTAGGGGTGCTCTTTGGACTTTGATGGGAAAAATTACACCTTTATTTTTATTCATTTCTAATTGAATGTAGTCAACCAATTACAGTCTTATTATCAGTGTCTACAACTTTCTCACCAACATATATCAAAGATATTTTCATATCACATTATAGCTGTTGCAAATATCTCATAAGATCAGTTATGCTCATCACTATTTAAAAATTGTGATGATTATAGACCTGCCCTAGATCATGCTATTTGCTAGGTTAATAAAAAAGAACACACAATATTGTTAAAATGCCCATGCTACCCAAAGTGATCTATAGAGCCAATACAATCCCTATCAAAATTCCAAGGACATTTTTCACAGCAATAATAATAAAAAATACTAACATACACATGGAACCACAAAAGGCACAGAATAGCCAAAGCCATCCTGAACAAAAAGAACATAACTGGAGGAATTATGTTACCTGACTTCAAATTATACTGCAGAGAGATAGTAACCAAAACAGCATGGTAATGGCATAAAAACAGACATATAGACTAAGGAAACAGAATAAGAGCCCAGAAATAAATCTACACATTTATGGTCAGTTGATCTTTAACAAAGGTACCAATGGGGAAACAGCAGTCTCTTCAATAAATGATTTTGGGGGCCAGGTGTGGTGCTCATGCCTGTAATCCCAGCACTTTGGGAGCCCGAGGCAGGCAGATTACTTGAGCCCAGGAGTTTGAGACCAGCCTTGGCAATATAGTGAGACCCCATCTCTATTCATAAAAAAGGGAAAGAAGAAAAAAGAAAGAAAGAAAGAAAGAAAGAAAGAAAGAAAGAAAAGAAAGAAAGAAAGAAAGAAAGAAAGAAAGAAAGAAAGAAAGAAAGAAAGAAAGAAAGAAAGTTAAAATAATTAATGATGTTGGGAAAACTGGATATCCGCATGCAGAAGAATGAAATTGGACCCTTATACTATATTTAAACAAACTCAAAATGGATTAAATACTTAAACATAAGACCTGAAACTGCAAAACTACTAGAAGAAAACATAATTTAAAAGCTTCTTGACATTGGTCTAGACAATAAATTTTTGGATATGACCCCAAAAACATAAGCAAAACTAGACAAATAGAATTGCACTAAACTAAAAAGCTTCTGCACAGCAAAGGAAATAATCAACAAAGACAGACAATCTACAGAATGGGAGAAAATATTTGCAAACAGTATATCTGATAAGGGGTTAATATCCAAAATATGTAAGGAACTCAAACAACTCACTAGAAAGAAAACAAATAACTCAATTAAAATAGCTTGAATGAATGAATAAGACCTAGTATTTGATAGCAAAACATGCTGACTATAGTCAATAATAATTTAATTGTATAAGCAAAAATAACTAAAAGAGTATAATGGGAATATTTGTAACACAAAGGTTTAATGCTTGAGGGGATGGATACCCCATTCTCCATGATGTGATTATTACACATTGCATGCCTGTATCAAAACATCTCATGTGCCCCACAAATATATATACCTACTATGTACCCATAAAAATTAAAACTAAAAAAACTTAAAATAAATGTAAAAAAACAATTAAAAATGAGCAAAGGATCTGAATAAATATTTTCAAAAGATGACAAACAAGTGGCCAACAGAGATTAAAAAAATAATGTCCAACATCGCTAATCATCACAGAAAGGCAAATCAAAACCACAATGAGATATCACCTCGTACTTGTTAGGATGGCTACTTTCAAAAACAGGAAAGATAACAAGTGTAGGTGAGGGTATAGAGAAAAGGGAATCCTTGCATACTGTTAATGGGAATGTAAATTAGTACAGCCATTATGAAAAACAGTAAGTGGTTCCTCAAAAAATTAAAAACAGAATTACCACATGATCTAGCAATCCCAATTCCAGGTATATATCCAAAGGAATTGAAATCAATATGTTGAAGGCATACCTTCACTCTCAAATTCATTGCAGCATTCTTCACATTAACCAAGATATGGAATCAACTAAGTGTCCACCAGTGGATGAATGGATAAAAAAAATGTGGTATGTATGCACAACAGAATACTATTCAGCTTTAAAAAAAGAAGGAAATCCTTTCATTTGTGACAACATGGACAAACCTAGAGGATATTACGCTAAGTGAAATAAGCTAGGCACAGAAAGATAAATACTGCATGATCTCACTTATGTGTGGAATCTTGAAAATTTGAACTGGTAGAAGCAGAGAGTAGAATAGTGACTACTAGGGACTGGGGTGGGAGAAATGGAAAGATGTTGGTCAACATGTACAAAGTTTCAGTGAGGATGAATCAGTTCTGGAGATATATTGTACAGCATGGTGACTATAGTAAATAATAATGTATTATATACTTGAAAATTGCTAAGAGAGTAGATCTTAAATGTTCTCACCACACAAAAATGATAAGTATACCACTGTTGGTGAGGATGTAAATTAGTACAACCTCTACAAAAAAACAGTATGGAGATATCTCCAAGAACTAAGAAGGGAACTACCATTCAATCTAGCTATCCCACTACTGTATATCTATCCAAAGGAAAAGAAATCATTGTATAAAAAAGACACCTGCACACATATGTTTGTCACAGCATTATGTGCAATAGCAAAGACATGGAACCAACCTAAGTGTCCACCAACGGTTGATTGAATAAAGAAAATGTGGTGGAGATACACCATGGAATACTACACAGTCACAATAAAGAACAAAGTAATGTCATTTGCAGCAACATGGATGCAGCTGAAGGCCATTATCCTAAGTGAACCAACACAGAAGCAGAATATCAAATAGCGCATGTTCTCACTTACAAGTGGAAGCTAAACAAATGGCACACATGGACATAAAGATGGGGAAAATAGACTCTGGGGACTCCAAAGGAGGGAGAGTGGGAGGGGAGGAAGGGGTGAAAAATTACCTACTGGGTACAATGTTCAATATTTGGGTGATGTGTACACTAGAAGCCCAGTCCTCACTATTACACATTTAATTCCCATGTAACAAACATACACATGTACTACTTCAATCTAAAATAAAAATTTTTTAAAAAGTAGGCCGGGTGCGGTGGCTCATGCCTGTAATCCCAGCCCTTTGGGAGGCCGAGGCAGGCAGATCACGAGGTCAGGAGTTTGAGACCAGACTGACCAACATGGTGAAACCCCATCTCTATTAAAAATACAAAAATTAGCCCGGCATGGTGGCGCATGCCTGTAGTCCCAGCTACTCAGGAGGCTGTGGCAGGAGAATTGCTTGAACCCGGCAGGGCGAGGTTGTAGTGAGCCGAGATTGCAGCACTGCACTCCAGCCTGGGCGACAGAGCGAGACTCTGTCTTAAAATAATAATAATAAGTATGTGAGATAATTATATTTAAATTAGCTTGACTTAGTCATTTCACAATACATACAGATATCAAAACATCATGCTGTACACCATAAATATATACAATTTTGTCAATCATACCTTAATAAAGCTGAGGGTGAAGAAGCACATGTTAATGTCATAAATTGTATCTTTAATATTTTGATAACTGCATTTGAATGCATTTATGTTTTTTTCAGCCTGTGGTGTAACCATAGCTCATTGCAGTCTCCACCCCTGGGGCTCAAGAGATAGCAGGGGAGTACTCAGCCTCCCAAGTAGATGGGACCACAGGTGCACAGCAACATGACCAGCTAATTTTTAAATGTTTTGTAGAGGCAGTGGGGAGGAGTGGGATGGGATGGGGGGGTGGTCTTCCAATGTTCCTCAGACTGGTCTCAAACTCCTAGCCTCAAGCCATCCTGCCGCCTCAGCCTCCAAAGTGCTATAATTACAGGCTTACGCAATTGGTTTTGATTGTAATCCTATGAATTTTATTTTGGGTATTAAAAGCATGACTCTGAAATGGGTTCACCAGTTGGCCAAAGGGGACCATGGCAAAAATAAAGTATAAGAATTTCTGAGTTAGTGCAAGTTCAGGTAGGAAAAAGTGAATATCCTGGGGTATAATTACTTCTGGGATGTAAACACCTGAGTAGGATATTTCTAATAATAACTAATCACTCCTGAGTATGTATTCCTGATTAGGATAATTCGAATATTAACTAACCACCCCCAGAGGTGGATTAAAACTAATTAACAATGAATTGTAAAAATTGTTTATCAGTATGAATAAACATTACCGGTTTCTCCTCCACTTCAAAGTATATACTAAATCCGCCCCTTCTTCCTACCTCCACTGTCCCCAGCCTAGGCTGGTATTTCAAAAGATCATTTCATAGACAGACACGATATTTTGTTAAATAATAAATTCATGAATCCAAAATGTCATAGGTTGTAAGACTCATCATTCTTTTCTGCACCCAGAAAGAAAATTTGCTGTTAATTAAATTATGACATATTATTAATGGTAAAATTCATCCTAATTTCAGAGGTGATTAAAAGTGAAAAAGATATGCATTTTAGAATAGATGAAATAAGGTATATCACACAGCTGGTACTGAAGCATTTTGAAGCAAATTATAGACAGTATACATTGCACATATACAGTACAGCATGGTAAGGAGTTTGAATTTGATTTTCTTCACACTTAGGTAAAGTTGAAATTTCCGTTCTGAAGCCTGCTGACCTGCCACAAGATGGCGAGAGCTCCAAGGAGACACAGAGAGAGGCAGCGAATGGAAGTGAAGGCCAGCACCACAGGTGAAAGATCAACAACAAAAGCAATGATGGTTTTTTGTTCTTGCGATAGTTTACTGAGAATGATGATTTCCAATTTCATCCATGTCCCTACAAAGGACATGAACTCATCATTTTTTATGGCTGCATAGTATTCCATGGTGTATATGTGCCACATTTTCTTAATCCAGTCTATCATTGTTGCACATTTGGGTTGGTTCCAAGTCTTTGCTATTGTGAATAATGCTGCAGTAAACATACGTGTGCATGTGTCTTTATAGCAGCATGATTTATAGCCCTTTGGGTATATACCCAGTAATGGGATGGCTGGGTCGAATGGAATTTCTAGTTCTAGATCCCTGAGGAATCGCCACACTGACTTCCACAAGGGTTGAACTAGTTTACAGTCCCACCAACAGTGTAAAAGTGTTCCTATTTCTCCACATCCTCTCCAGCACCTGTTGTTTCCTGACTTTTTAATGATCGCCATTCTAACTGGTGTGAGATGGTATCTCATTGTGGTTTTGATTTGCATTTCTCTGATGGCCAGTGATGGTGAGCATTTTTTCATGTGTTTTTTGGCTGCATAAATGTCTTCTTTTGAGAGGTGTCTGTTCATGTCCTTTGCCCACTTTTTGATGGGGTTGTTTGTTTTTTTCTTGTAAATTTGTTGGAGTTCATTGTAGATTCTGGATATTAGCCCTTTGTCAGATGAGTAGGTTGCGAAAATTTTCTCCCATTTTGTAGGTTGCCTGTTCACTCTGATGGTAGTTTCTTTTGCTGTGCAGAAGCTCTTGAGTTTAATTAGATCCCATTTGTCAATTTTGGCTTTTGTTGCCATTGCTTTTGGTGTTTTAGACATGAAGTCCTTGCCCATGCCTATGTCCTGAATGGTAATGCCTAGGTTTTCTTCTAGGCTTTTTATGGTTTTAGGTCTAACATTTAAGTCTTTAATCCATCTTGAATTAATTTTTGTATAAGGTGTAAGGAAGGGATCCAGTTTCAGCTTTCTGCATATGGCTAGCCAGTTTTCCCAGCACCATTTATTAAATAGGGAATCCTTTCCCCATTTCTTGTTTTTGTCAGGTTTGTCAAAGATCAGATAGTTGTAGATATGTGGCATTATTTCTGAGGGCTCTGTTCTGTTCCATTGATCTATATCTCTGTTTTGGTACCAGTACCATGCTGTTTTGGTTACTGTAGCCTTGTAGTATAGTTTGAAGTCAGGTAGTGTGATGCCTCCAGCTTTGTTCTTTTGGCTTAGGATTGACTTGGCGATGCGGGCTCTTTTTTGGTTCCATATGAACTTTAAAGTAGTTTTTTCCAATTCTGTGAAGAAAGTCATTGGTAACTTGATGGGGATGGCATTGAATCTGTAAATTACCTTGGGAAGGATGGCCATTTTCATGATATTGATTCTTCCTACCCATGAGCACCGCATATTCTCACTCATAGGTGGGAATTGAACAATGAGAACACATGGACACAGGAAGGGGAACATCACACTTCGGGGACTGTTGTGGGGTGGGGGGAGGGGGGAGGGATAGCATTGGGAGATATACCTAATGCTAGATGACGAGTTGGTGGGTGCAGCGCACCAGCATGGCACATGTATACATATGTAACTTACCTGCACGTTGTGCACATGTACCATAGAGCCTAAAGTAGAATAATAATAATAATAATAATAAAAACAAAGAGTTTCTGTATTAGTTTTCTCTATTAAATCAGTTTGAAGTCATTTGTTTTTATCCTGAAAGATAAGTAAATAAAATAAGCTCTTGATAACATAATCAAAAGAATCACATTTCAATAAAGCAGTAAAAAATTCCAAAAAAAAAAAAAAAGTATCAGGAAGGAGAGGGCATTGAAGATGTCCGGGGCCAGAGTACCCAGAGGAATGGGGACAGAAAAGCAAGTTTGAGAATTGAAGACTTCAATCAAGTGATGGGACAATAGTCCCAGCAACTTCAAAGAATATAACAATAGCACTAAGTTGTTCACTTGCATTCTTTATATGATTCATATAAAGAATTCATAATAAGTGTTAAACTTATAAATAAATGTTCACTTATAAATATTCATAAAGAAGTGTTCACTTACAAATATTCATAAGTGTTCATTTATAAATATTCATAAATAAGTGTTAAACAAATAAAGTTACTACTTTAAGACGAAAAAAAAAAGCAATGATGGGTCTGTCTTGCGGGGCCTCCATTGGGTCTATTTCAATGTTGGTAATAATGAACAGAAAGCAAGTACTTCAGAGAAGCAGAAAGATGAACATCTGATGTTCCATTCTGCCTTATGTATGCTGGGGTATACCCTCCAGACACAGGTTCATGGGCAAGATCACTTGGTTAGTGTAGGCAGCTGACAATGTAGACTCATTAGCAATCAGGCTGTCAGGGCTGTTTAACATGTTTCAGAACCTTCCTCAGCCACAGGCAGCCAGGCAAACTTGAGAAGTGGCTCATAACAAGACAAGGCTTGCCACAAAGGGTTGCTCATTCCTGCTAGGCAACCCATTTGTTTTAAGCACAGGGTATGTAATAGGGAAAATAATAGGATGTGAGCTGTGGTATATTTCTGTGGGATGAGTGGTGAGGGAGGTGAAGTCTCTCCCAGGCCATAAAACTCAGAGTTACCAATTTGGTCCACCCTGGCTCTGTGGAAAGATGTAAAGAGACCTGGATTCTCTCACACATTGCTGCTGGGAATGCAAAATGGTATAGCCCATTTGGAGGGGAACTTGTCAATACATAGAGCAATCTCACTTCCTGGAATCTATTCCAAAGACATACTGGAAAAAAATACAGAATGACATATGCCCAGTGCTATTTATTGGCATTATTTATAATATTAAAAGACTGAAAAAAAACCAATATAACCACATAATGGAGTAATACACAGTTGTAAAAAGGAAAATAATCCTCATATATTCACATGGAATGATCTCTGGATGTTTGAAGTGAAAAAAATCAAGGTAAAGAACAGTTTTTATCATGTATCATCTTTGTGTACAAAAAGGGAAATACACACATGTGTGGTTATACATATATTTGCTTATATTTTTAAATAAGAAACATTAAAAGTATGAACCACAATCTTACAAAACTGGGGGAAGGAGGGAACAGGATGAAGTAATAGGAATGGAAGCTAAATTTCTCTGGATGTATCTTGTTAACTAGTTTCATCTTTGGAAGCATAATTTAAAATAAAATTAAGTGGCCAGGCACAGTGGCTCACGCCTGTAATACCAGCATTTTAGGAGGCTGTGGCAGGAGGATTGCTTGAGCCCGGGAGTTTGAGGCTGCAGTGAGCCATGATTGTGCCACTGTACTCTAGCCTGGGAGACAGAGTGACACCCTATGTAAAAAAAATTATTAGAAAAATGTTTTAATAATATTAACTCAAAAGGAAAATAAGAATCAATCCCAAAAAACTGAAAACAAACTGAAACAAATGAACTTCACTGTTTATCAAGTTGGTGACATAATCATACAAATAGAATACCTTCAGATTACTTTAAAACAATATTTTGACCGTACATCCCTAATGATATATGATCTAAGGACAAAATGAACCACAAAGAAATCTTAAACTGCTTTCCATAGTCTTAATGTTAATAGTAATATTGGTATTGTTATTTTTAAATTATTATTTGTTTGTTTAGAATTAAGCAAATAAGTATGAGGTTAATATACTTAGAAACAAAGACTGTCAGGATAAGAGAAAAAGGACACAAGTACAAGATAAAGAAATTGGGTAAAACCCTGTACCATTAAATTTGAATTGGAAATAGCTTTATAAACTCATTATATTTTTCACATTTAAAAATATCTTTTTCAGCCAAATGTGGTGGCTCACACCTGTAATCCCAGCACTTTGAGAGGCCAAGGCAGGTGGACCACATGAGGTCAGGAGTTCGAGACTAGCCTGGCCAACATGGTGAAACCTGTCTCTGCCAAAAAATACAAAAATTAGCCCGGTATAGTGGCACATGCCTGTAGTCCTGGCTACTCGGGAGGCTGAGGCAAGAGAATCGCTTGAACCGGGGAGGTGGAGGTTGCAGTGAGCTGAAATCACATTACTGCACTCCAGCCTGGGCAACAGTGACAGAGCAAGACTCTGTCTTAAAAAAAAAAAATCCCACAAATATATATATATGTATATGTTTTTCCTAGTTCTTTCTACTGAAAAGCCCAGAAGCAATGACAACTCAACAGCAAAAAAAAAAAAAAAAAAAAAAAAGACCTTTAGCACCCAGCTTTGGTCTTTCAATACCATTTCCCACTGAAGGAGTCAGAGTCCTTTGGAGAAATTGCTATCCAGGTCAGGGTCAGTAAATGTATGAGATGAGCCTAGGACATCTTGCAGCAGAAAGCAAGGAAGCTATCAAAGATTACTGGGATTCTGTCAAAAAAACAAGGAACCACTTTGAAGGGGATTCTACTGGCCAATGATAAGACAATTTGTGCATAAAAATAATGAAGGGACATCTGGTTGTGGCTCAGGCATGTTAAGAGTGGCATTGCTGTCCTTACACAAAAATTAAAAGCCAAGGTCACTAAAAATGGTGGAGTAGATAATTCCAGGGTTCTGTCCTCCATAAAGGTAACTAATAAGCTGTCAAACTGTCAGAAGCAACTTTCACAATACTCTGGAATCTAGTCAACAATTTACACTAACCAAGGGAAAGCTTAATGAATAAAGAAGCTGCTACATTGTAATAATTGAAGACTCTGGCATTTAAAATTGCCTGCCTGCTGTCCTCACTCAGCAGATCAGTGGCACCTATGAAAATGGCAGCCTACATTCTTGGTGCAAGTTGCTTTTGCCAGAGGAAACAATACAGACCTATTCTCATTGTGGATGTGTATTTTGCCTTTTTTTTTTTTTTTTCCAACTGACTTGAAATGTTCCAAGGTCTGGGGCAGCTTACTGGGAAGATTTGCCAAAAGCATTTCACAGCAGCCTTGGCAAGAGATAGCACTTAGGACAAGCAACAGACAGACTGAAAAGAATGGGAAGGAGGAGGCTGGGAAAGGAGATACCGAGGGGAATAATGGATTTCAAAAGCTCCCACCTAAACAACAACAAAAAAAAAAAAAACAAGAAGGCCATGCACATGCCCAGGGTTGGACACATGCTCTGTAAAGGTTTGAGAGAACCTTAAGTTTTCACGGGTGGCTGACCATCAGACTCCACACAAGCAGGACATGAAGTCTGAGGCACAGTTGCAAATGTGTTGGCTAAGCATTGAAGGACTACCCCGCAAAAAAGAGCCAATCTACAAGGCTTGGAAGAGCATTAGTTTCTTTTTCTCTTTTCTTTCTTTATTTTTTTTTTTTGACTCCTGGCATTAAGAAGAAAACTTCATCAAAACACTTGCTGACCACTAAGCTAATGGAACACAGACTTCATGGCCACATGTAGCAAAGAAATCAGACTTTAACAAGTAGTTTAGAAAAGTCACTAAACAAACAACAATCCACAATAAGCAGAAACAAAAATCCTGCAATAGAGAAGAATCCAAGTTCCAGAGTTCCAACTTTTAATACTCAAAGTATCCAGTTTTCTATAAAAAAATAATAAAACATGCAAAGAAACAAGAAAGCATGGCCCATATGTATACAAGAATAAAGAAATGAATGAAACTGCTCCTGAGGAAGCCCAGGTAGTGAAATTACTAGCAAAAGATTTTAAATAAACTGTCTTAAGAGAATACTAAGAACAGGCCGGGCATGGTGGCTCACGCCTGTAATCCCAGCAATTTGGGAGGCCAAGGCAGGCGGGTCACTTGAGGTCAGGAGTTCCAGACCAGCCTGACCAACATGGTGAAACTCCATCTCTACTAAAAATACAAAAGCTAGCTGGGTGTCGTGGCACGGGCCTGTAGTCCCAGCCTCTTGAGAGGCTGAGGTGGGAGGATCACTGGAGCCTGAGAGGCAAAGGATACAGTGAACCGAGATCATACCACTGCACTCCAGCCTGGGTGACAGAGTGTGACCCTGTCTCAAAAAAGAGAGAGAGAAATTGAGAAAGCCCATTCAAATGGAAAAGGAAGAAGTAAAATTATTCACAGATGACTTGATCTTATATATGGAAACTTCTAAAGAATCCACAAAAGCAATTCGAACTAATAAAGTTACAGGTTGCAACCTGTTGTGCTGTGTAAGATCAGCACAAAAATTCAGTTGTGTTTCTATGCACTAGAAGCAATGTAAAAGTGAAATTAAGAAAACAATTTCATTTCCAATAGCATAAAAAATAATACATAGGAGTAAATTAAACCAAGGAAGGGCAAGACTTGTACAATGAAAATTATAAAACGTTGTTGAAAGAAATTAAAGAAGACCTAAATAAATTGAAAAATATCCCATGTTTATGAATTGGAAGATTTAATATTAAGATGACAATACTACTCAAAGTGATCTATAGATTCAATGCAATCCCTATCAAAATCTCAGCCATCATTTTTGCAGAAATGGAAAACATGATTGTAAATTTTAAATGGAATTGCAAAAGACCCCAAATAGCCAAAATAATCTTGGAAAAGAAAAACAAAACTGAAAGACTTGGCCAGGTGCAGTGGCTCATGCTTGTAATCCCAGCACTTTGGGAGGCACAATCTCAGCTCACTGCAGCCTCAACCTCCTGTGCTCAAGTGATCCTCCTACCTCAGCCTCTGGAGTAGCTGGGACTACAGGTGTGCACCATTAGTCAGGGATAATTTTTTATTTTTTGTAGAGATGGGGTCTCACTATGTTGCCCAGGCTGGTCTCGAACTCCTGGGCTCAAGTGATCCTCCTGTCTTGGCCTCCCAAAGTTCTGGGATTACAGGTGTGAGCCATCACACCCAGCCCCAGTCTTTATTTTTTCACTAATATTACCTTTCCTCTCCAAGCTACCTGGACTCAAAATCTCAGTTGTCTTTGACAATTACTTTTTCTTGTCCTCAAGTAATAAAGAATGATCATATCCATAATTTAATATTTGATATCATTTTAAGAACGTATGTCCTGGCAGGGCACGGTGGCTCACACCTAAAATCCCAGCACTTTGCAGAGCCAAGGTGGGAGAATCATTTGAGCTAAGGAGTTCGAGACCAGCCTGGGCAAGATACCGAGACCTCGCTTCTATAAAATTAAAAAAAAAAGAAAAAAAAGAATGTATGTCCTACTGTTTTTCAAAGACTGAATCTATCGTATGTATAAAAACGCCTTAAGGGGAAGGGGGGTTTGAGAATGTAGGACCTCTGGCCCCATCCTCGAGACCCAGCTTCACAATCTCCTCTTTTTTTTTTTGAGACGGAGTCTCGCTCTGTCACCCAGGCTGGAGTGCAATGGCGCAATCTCGGCTCACTGCAACCTCTGCTTCCCGGATTCAAGCGATTCTCCTGCCTCAGCCTCTCGAGTAGCTGGGACTACAGGCACGTGCCACCATGCCCGGCTAATTTTTTTGTATTTTTAGTAGAGACGGGGTTTTACCATGTTAGCCAGGATGGTCTCGATCTCCTGACCTCGTGATCTGCCCGCCTTGGCCTCCCAAAGCGCTGGGATTACAGGCATGAGCCACCGCACCTGGCCCACAATCTCCATTTTTAACGAGCTCCTTAAGTAACTCTGATGTACACCAAAGTCGATGCCATTGGTTTGTGTGTATGTATCTATCTATATACATATGTGTGTATATATCATGTGTCATAAGTGTAAATAATAAAGAAAGAATAACGGGAGGAAAAGCCCCAAATGTAAGCAGTCTATAAGAAATTCACTTTACATATAAAGAATTAGGTTAAAAATTAAAGAATGAAGATATACCATGCAAACACTAAGCAAAATAAAACTGGAGTAGCCATATTAATTTCAGAAAAAAAGTCTTTGAACAAAAGAGGCATTACATAATAATAAAATGGTCAATTTTCCAGGAAGACATACCATCCTAAACATGCATGCAACAACAGAGCCTAAAAATCCATGAAAGAAAACTAGTAAAACTGATAGGAGAAACAGAAAAATCCACAAGTGAGAGATTTCAATACCCCTCTTTCAGTAATTTAAAGATCAGACAGAAAATTAGTAAGGATACAGATGACCTTAACAGTACTATCAACCAATTTGACCTAATGGACATTTACAAAACACTTCACCCAACAGCAGCAGAATACATTCTGCCTAAGTGCACATGGAACATTCATCAAGATATCACATTCTGAGGCCGGGCACGATGGCTCACACCTGTAATCCCAATGCTCTGGGAGGCTGAGGCGAGCAGATCACCTGAGGTCAGGAGTTCAAGACCAGCCTGACCAACATGGTGAAACCCTGTCTCTACCAAAAATACAAAATTAGCCGGGCGTGGTGGCACATGCCTGTAATCCCAGCTACTTGGGAGGCTGAGGCAGGAGAATTGCTTGAACCCGGGAGGTGGAGGTTGCAGTGAGCCGAGATTGCGCCATTGCACTCCAGCCTGAGCAACAACAGCGAAACTCCAACTGAAAAAAAAAAAAGATATCACATTTTAGATGATAAAATACACTCAACACATTTAAAAGAATAGAAATCATACAAAATGCATTCTAGGACCAAAAAGAAATTAAGCTAGAAATCAGTAACAGAAAGATAGCTGAAAAGTTCCCAGATATTTGGAAATTAAACAATACAGTTCTAAATAACTCACAGGTCAAAGAATAAGTCTAGAAATTAAAACATATTTTGAACTAAATGAAAATTAAAACACGTCTTATCAAAATTTGTGGAATGCAGTGAAAGCCGTGCTGAGGGGGAAAATTATGGCATTATATGCATATATTAGAAATGAAAGATATAAAATGATACCAACTGCCTATAACCTTTCCCAGAAAGTGGAAAAGAATGAAACAATTCCCAACTTATTTTATGAGGCCAGCATTACCGTAATACCAAGTCCAGACAAAACATTACAAGAAAATGACAAATACCTCTCATGAACATAGATGCAAAAATTCTTAACAAAGTATTAGCAAATTTAATCCAACAATATAAAAAAGGATAATATATCAAGAACAAGTGGGATTCATCCCACGAATGGAAGTCTGTTCTATCATTTATAAATCAATTAATGTAATTCATCATATTAACAGACTAAATAGCAACCATATGATCCTATTAATAGATACAGAAAAAAGCTGACAAAATCTAACATCCATTCATGATAAAAATGCTTGACAAACTAGGAATGGAGGGGAATTTCCTCAACTTGATAAAGAACATCTTTTTTTTTTTTTTTTTTTTGAGATGGAGTCTCGCTCTGTCACCCAGGCTGGAGTGCAGTGGCGCGATCTCGGCTCACTGCAAGCTCCGCCTCCAGGGTTCACGCCATTCTCCTGCCTCAGCCTCCCGAGTACCTGGAGTACAGGCGCCTGCTACCATGCCTGGCTATTTTTTTGTATTTTTAGTAGAGACAAGGTTTCACCGTGTTAGCCAGGATGGTCTCAATCTTCTGACCTCGTGATCCATCCACCTCAGCCTCCCAAAGTGCTGGGATTACAGTCGTGAGCCACCACGCCTGGCCAAGAACATACATTAAAAAAAAAAAAAAAAAAAAAACCTACAACTAATATCATACTTCATGATGAGAAACTTGGAGCTTTCTGCTAAGATCAGAAACAAGGAAAAAAACAAAAAGACAACAACAAAAAAAGGCAAGAACATTTCATCTCAGCACTGCATTCCAACATATTGGAAGTCCTAGATAATGCAATAAAGCAAGAAAAGGAAATAAACTGTATATGGATTGGGAAGAAAGAAATAAAAGTGTCTTTGTAGTTAACATAATTTTCTATGCAGAAAATCTGAAATAATTGACAAAAAACTGCTGGAAATGGAACTAATAATTATAGCAGGGTTGCAGGATACAAAATTAATATACAAAAATTAATTGCTTTCCTATATACCAGCAATGAACAAGTAGAATTTGAAATTTATAACACATTATCAAGGAGCATGATTGCTGGATTGTATGGTAAGAGTATATTTAGTTTTGTAAGAAACTACCAAACTGTCTTCCAAACTGGCTGTACCATTTTTATTCCCACCTTCAATGAACTGGAGTTCCTGTTGCTCTACAGCATTTGGTATTATCAGTGTTTTGGATTTTGGACATTCTAACAGGTGTGTAGTAGTATCTTGTTGTTGTTTTAATTTGCAATTCCTTAATGACATATGATGTCAAATATCTTTTCATATGCACATTTACATTAGCGCCCCCCAAAATAAAATACTTAAGTATAAATTTAACAAGATATGTACAAGTTCTATATAAAGAAAACTACAAAACTTTGATGGATGATATCAAATAATAACTAAATAAATGAAGAAATAGTCCATGTTCATGGATAAGAAGAATCAATATTGTCAAGCTGTCAGTTCTTCCCAAATTCTTCTATAGCTTGAATACAATCCCAATCAAAATCCCAGCAAATTATTTTGTGGATATCAATAAACTGATTCTAAAGTATTTATGGAGAGGCAAAAGGCCCAGAATAGCCAACTCGATATTGGAAAGGAAGAACAAAGAGGTTGACACTACCAAATTTCAAGACTTACTATAAAGCTACAGTAATCAAGACTGTGTGGTATTGGTGAAAGGGTAGACAAATAGATCAATGGGACAGTAGAGATAGCCCAGAAATAGACTCACGTAAATAGTCAACTGATGTTTGGTAAAGGAGCAAATGCAATACCATGGAGCAAAGATGGTCTTTTCAACAAATAGTACTGGAATAACCAGACATACACATGCAGAAACAAACAAACAAACAAACAAACAAACAAACAAAAAAAAAACACCCAGACCTTACACTCTTCAAAAAATTAACTCGAAATAGATCAGAGACTTAGATGTAAAACACAAAATGATAAAACTCCTAGAAGATAACATAGGAGAAAATCTAGATGACATTGGATATGATGATGACCTTTTAGATACAACACCAAAGGTATGATCCATGGAATAACCGATAAGCTGGACTTCATTAAAATTAAAAAGCTTTCATCTTCATTCTTAATTAGATAAGTTCCTGCTTTCCTGCTCTGGTGCTGAATTCCTGGCTTGGCCCCCTAAGCACATGATTCTTCCATGCCACTCCCAGGGAAGTTCAAGTTTTCTGACCTGGCTATGCCTGTTTAATCCTACTCTCCTGGCTGGGAGACAGGGAAGCTTGTCCAGCGGGTGTTGATACCTGGGGGTTGAGGCTGGCAGAAGGAAGGTCTTATGGGTAAGTGAGCCAATCCAATGGAGAAGAGAAAGTTGGAAAATCAAGTGAGGCAGGTAGAAGTTGGTAAACCAGAGAAGCAGAGCCAAACGGGTCAGGAAAGGAAGAAGGGCTGGAGCCCAAAGCCAAGAATATAAGCACATGGAGGGCAGGGAACCATATACAGCAGGCTAAGCCATGAGCTGGTTTGGATAAATATTAGAAATAGAGGCCTTTTGCCTGTTTTCTGTGTGATGTATGACTAGATCTGCCCCAATTTAAAGAGCCAACAATGAGTATAAAATGCTCACTGACTTCAGTCCTACCCAGTCCAGACCATGGGTCCCAACATCTATGGGAGGTAGTACAGTAAAATGGAAAGAATATGAGCTTTGGAATAAGACCAGGGCTTAAATTCTGGCTCTTTGTCTTAGTAGCTGTGTGACCGTGGGCAAGTTACTCTCAGCTTCAGCTTTTTTATATGAAAAAGAGAGACAGAATCTACCTCACAGAGTCATTGTGATGATAAAATGAACCTATATTAATGATCCAAGATGGCCCTTGGTATCTCACAGGCACTCAACAGATGATAGCCCCCTTCCTTCAAAGGCACCTATCATAACTGGCCTTGTATTTCTATTTAGTTGAATGAAGCACGTCTCTATCTTTAGCCAGATCTTAAACTTGTTGAGGGCGCACACTGTGTGTGAATCATTTTCATACATATTTACTTTTTAAAGCAATGTATTTTTCTGATTACAAATATCGTGTAAATTTATACAAAATCTAAATGTTGCAAAACACTAAACACAGGAGAAATCTCTAGTATTCTCTCCCACCTTCCCAAACAGAACTGCTGAAAAAAGCTTGAAACATTTTCCTCTACCCCCCCGCCAATATTGTTGGTTTTGTATTTTACAAAAATGGGATCATTGTTAACATATGATTCTCAAAATAAATCTAAAACAAAGAAGTATAAGTTTCATACAAATAGAGAATTCATACGTATCAAAGATTTATTTAACTCATTGAGGAGGAAACCAGTAAGGCGGCAGCCAACTCAAAAGAGGATATGAAAACTGGTATTTTATATATAGTCAGTAAAAACACCAAAGGAATACTAAAATAAGATTGCTAAATTAGAATCAAAGCTGGTTAATGTTCTACAGGGCAATAAGAACCAAACTAGTGGTGTCTTTTAAAAAATAATTTAATGAACATATAGTTTAATATATAGTTTTATTTCTACAAAGATGCATTTAAAATTACAATTTTAGAGCCAAGACAGTTCTATTAAATCAATTGTCAATATTAACATAATTGATTGTCTGTTTCATCCAATAATGTTATAGTCCAGGTTTTTCTTTTAAAAAAGACTATTTTTTTATTTTATTATTATTATACTTTAAGTTTTAGGGTACATGTGCACAATGTGCAAGTTAGTTACATATGTATACATGTGCCATGCTGGTGTGCTGCACCCATTAACTCGTCACTTAGCATTAGGTTAGGTTCACAGCAAAACTGAAAGGAAGGTAGGAAGATTTTCCATATATACCCTCCCACTACAAGTGCATAGCCTCCCTCTTCATCAACATCGCTCATCAGAGTAGTGCATTTGTTACAATTGATGAAGATACACTGACACATAATAATCACCCAAAGTTCATAGTTTACATTAAGGTTCATTCGATGTTGTACATTCTATGGGTTTGGACAAATATATAATGATATGTACCCACCAATGTAGTATCATACAGAGTAATTTCACTGCCCTAAAAAATCCTCTGTGCTCCACTTATTCATCCCTCCCCTTCTCCCTGTGGCGTCTTCTTTAGGTGGACAGAAAACAATGTCACTGCATCTTGCCAGTTTTACAGAATTGTAAATTGACTGGAATCTCATCAATTGTGTTAAATTGCAATTGTCTAGACGTAGAGAGTCAGATGACCCTCAGAGAGGCCTGTTAAAAAAAATTATCTTAACATGACATTAAAGCATCAAGTAGTCATCTTTCCTTTTGTATTAGTTTCCTAGTGCTGCTGTAACAAATTACCAAAAACTAGGTGGCTTAAAACAACACACATTTATTCTCTTAACAGTTCTGGAGATCAGAAGTTAGAAATCTGTTTCACAAGGCTGAAATCAACATGTCAGAAGGGCCATGTTCCTTTTGGAGGTTCTATGAGAGAATGTTTCCATGCTTTTTCCAGCTTCTGAAGCTGCTTTCTCGTACTCCTTGGTTCGTGGCCTCTTCCTCCATCTTTAAAACCAACAGCATAGCATCCTCAAATCTCTTTGCCTCCATCTTCGCATCACCTTCTCTCTTATAAGGATCCTTGTGATTATATCAAGCACACCTGGATAATTCAAGGTAACTCCCCTATTTCAAGGTAAACTGATTTGCAACCTTATTCCCCCAGCTATGTAACATAACGTATTCACAGGTTCTGAAGAGCAGGACATGGAGATCTTAAGTGAGGGTAGTCATTATTCTTCCCATCTTACTCTTGCTTCCAAATTTTGAATGATTCTTTATAGCCTCATCTTACACATTTTATTCTTCAACTTGCTTTTGTCACTTAAAAATTTTTTTTTTAGTTTTTGAGACAGGATCTTGCTGTGTCACCCATTCTGGGGTGCAGTGGTGCGATCATGGCTCACTGCAGCCTCAATCTCCTGAGCTCAAGTGATCCTCCCACCTCAGCCTCCCAAGTAGCTGGGACTACAGGTACACACCACTATGCCTGACTGATTTTTCTTTTTCTTTTTAGTAGAGTCGCGGTCTCACTCTGTTGCCCAGGCTGATCTCAGATTCCTAAGTTCAAGCAATCCTCCTGCCTTGGCCTCCCAAAGTGCTGGGATTACAGGCGTGAGCCACCACACCTGACCTGTCCCTTATCTTCTCATTCAGCACATGCTGTATGCAGCCACCCCATTCCTCTTAATGGGTAGATAGTATTCCAATTATGGAACTGTTACAGTTTAGTCATTTCCCCATAGATGAAAATTTAAGTTATCAGTTTTTCACCATTATAAACAGAGGGGCAATGAACACCCCTATGCATAACTCTTCGTGTAATTGTGACTATGTTTCCATAGGAAAATTTTCTGGTGGTTAAAATTCTGAGACACAATGTATGTCAATTTAATTTTCACAAATATTAACAAATCACTTTTCAAAATGTACATCAATATCTTACACTCATACCAATAACGTGTGAGAGTACCTGTTTATCTTCCACATCTCTTACACTAGGTATATGGAATTCATTTTTAAGTCTTTCAGGATCTACACAGCATTTTGAGATATCCATATAGGTTTTCTTGGCAAAAAATAAAAGCTTAATCCTTGGTGAATTGAATGTTAAAACAATGCAAATCCATGTGTATAACTCAGAGGGTTTATCCTAACAATGATGCATTGGTAACAGATAATGTGTGTAAATGTGCTTTTCATATTATAAAGTGCTATTCAGATATTATTTTCATGCATGGAGTGTGTGTGTGTGTGTGTGTGCGCACGTGTATGTAAGTGTGTGTATGTGTGTTTGAAATGGAGTCTTACTCCATAGCCAAAGCTGGAGTGCAGTGGCATGATCTCGGCTCACTGCAACCTCCTGGGCTCAAGCGATTCTCATGCCTCAGCCTCCCAAGTAGCTGTGAGTACAGGTGCACGCCACGATGCCTGGCTAATTTTTTGTATTTTAGTAGAGACAGGGTTTCACCATGTTGCCCAGGATGGTCTCGAACTCCTGAGCTCAGGTGATCCACCTGCATTGGCCTCCCAAAGTGCTGAGATTACAGGTGTGAGCCACCGCGCCCGGCTGGAATGTGTGTTCTTTTCATACTTAGTTCACATATCTCACACAGGTTGGCCTCACTACTTGCCAGTTTCACACAGTGTACGTTCTTTTGCCAAGACTCAACATATTTCCGCTATGTACCCCAAGGGCTCTAAGGTCTAAAGTGTGTGACTGATTGCGCCAATCCTTCAGGAGGAAAGACGTGGTAAGATTATGGACATATGTGTCCTCTGAAGATAGTAAGACAGCCCAATAGCAAAGGCTTCAGAGAACAAGGGTTCCCACTCTTGAGTAGGTAAGTATTTCACAGGGTAGAGTCAGCTGATTATGTACTAAAGAATTTCCTAGATATAAAGCCCCATGGGCTTAGATGGAAAGTCCTGGTGAGTACCCTACCCCACAGATGCCCGCCCCACCCTCACCCTGGAACGTGACAATAAACTCTGTAATGTTAAGGACCATGACCATACGAGATGCAGGCATGAAGGGGCTAGCTGAAAGGGCACTGAAGGTTGACCTAGGCTCTAGGGAGGGGCATTATTCTCTACTGTCCACTTCCCTCGGCCTGCTCTAGAACTAGAAGTCAGCTTCCTAGCAGGAGTAAGAGCAGTGCTGGCAAGATGAAGTGGAAGGGAATGGGCTTCAGCACTGGCCTGATTGGTTGTTCCTGGAGTCAGAGTTCATACAACCCTTAGCAGGAACTGCTCTCTCCAGTTTTCTTCCCACAACCACAGTTTGAAAGGTGTGTAAGGAAGAGCATACAGGAGTTAATGTCCTGAAACTAGAAAGGAAATGGGCCCCTCTACCATCCTTCTCCTCACTATCCCAGTACAAATCTACAAGTACATGTGAGCATATGCTCAGCTTTCATCTCAGGCTTTTTAGGACTTCTCTCTCTAGAGAGAATTCAGTGGTGCCTCCTGATAAGGAGCGTTTAAGGGGAAAATATGTTTGGGATGAACCCAACCATAGCTCAGAAAATACTGCTGAAACCACTAACACATTAAAATGCTTTCATAAGGACCTAAGAGGACTTAGAGGCTTGTACCATGATTAAGAGCGTAAGCTCTGGAGCCTAAGGGCATAGGACTGAATCCTGTCTCTGACACTAGCTGTGACCTTGGACAAGCCTCTTAACCTTCCTATGCCTTAGAATCAACTGTAAAATGGGAGATAACAATACCTACCTCATAAGGGTCGTTGTGGGGATCAAATGAAATAATGCATATAGGCCTGGCACAGTGGCTCACGCCTGTGATCCCAACACTTTGGGAGGCCAAGGCAAGTGGGTCACCTGAGGTCAGGAGTTCAAGACCAGCCTGGCCAACATGGTGAAACCCCGTCTCTACAAAAATACAAAAATCAGCTGGGCATGATGGCGGGTCCCTGTAATTCCAGCTACTTGGGAGGCTGAGGCGGGAGAATCACTTGAACCCACAAGGCGGATGTTGTAGTGAGCCGAGATCGCACCACTGCACTCCAGCCTGGGTGACAGATCGAGACTCCAACTCAAAAAAAAAAAAAAAAAAAAAAAAGCATATAAAACACCTAGTACCATGCCAGGAATATAGTAAGTGCTCATAAATATAAGCTATTATTTAGTTCTCCCACAGTGCCTCACAGTCCTACGCCCATAGTCTTTTAAGTTCTTGTGGAGCAAATGAAATTGAAAACTATTAGTTTATTTCTTTTCCTAACATGCAAATTTGCCCATACTTAGCCTACCAAATTTCCAATAATATGAGAATAGCTGTTGTTACAATGGCCTACTTTTCTTTTCCCCAAACTTCATAGTTCTGTCTGCCTTTTCCAGAAACCAATTGCTGGCTCTGTCTCTGCCTCCTCTCCACTCAGCAAGACTTGTCCCTACACATGTACCCTATGTTGCTTTAAGATTTCAGAGAGTAGGCCAGGCGTGGTGGCTCACGCCTGTAATCCCAGCACTTTGGGAGGCCGAGGCAGGCGGATCACCTGAGGTCGGGAGTTCAAGACCAGCCTGACCAACATGGAGAAACCCCGTCTCTACTAAAAATACAAAATTAGCCAGGCATGGTGGCACATACCTGTAATCCCAGCTACTTGGGAGGCTGAGGCAGGAGAATCACTTGAACCTGGGAGGTGGAGGTGGTGGTGAGCCAAGATCATGCCACTGCACTCCAGCCTGGGCAACAAGAGCAAAATTCCGTCTTAAAAAAAAAAAAAAAAGATTTCAGAGAGGACTGCGCGGCCTCGGCTCGTGGGTCTCTGAGACCTGAAAATTGAGAGCATTTTCGCACCCCAGAGGCTGCTACTGGCGGCTCTGCGGCCTTCACCATGCCACAGAACGAATATATTGAATTACACTGTAAACGCTATGGATATCGTTTGGATTACCATGAGAAAAAGAGAAAGAAGGAAAGTCGAGAGGCTCACGAATGTTCAAAGAAGGCAAAGAAAATGATGGTCTGAAGGCTAAGCTTTACCATAAACCACGCCATGCTGAGAAAATACGAATGAAAAAGACTATCAAGATGCATGGAAAGAGAAACACCAAACAAAAGAATAATGAAAAGACTCCCTAACTGCCCTGGCCAGAACTTCCAACACCATGTTGAATAGGAGTGGTGAGAGAAGGCATCCCTGTCTTGTGCCAGTTTTCAAAGGGAATGCTTCCAGTTTTTGCCCATTCAGTATGATATTGGCTGTGGGTTTGTCATAGATAGCTCTTATTGAGATACGTCCCATCAATACCTAATTTATTGAGAGTTTTTAGCATGAAGGGTTGTTGAATTTTGTCAAAGGCCTTTTCTGCATCTATTTAGATAATCATGTGGTTTTTGTCTTTGGTTCTGTTTATATGCTGGATTACATTTATTGATTTGCGTATATTGAACCAGCCTTGCAGCCCAGGGATGAAGCCCACTTGATCATGGTGGATAAGTTTTTTGATGTGCTGCTGGATTCGGTTTGCCAGTACTTTATTGAGGATTTTTGCATCAATGTTCATCAAGGATATTGGTCTAAAATTCTCTTTTTTGGTTGTGTCTCTGCCCGGCTTTGGTATCAGGATGATGCTGGCCTCATAAATCAGGCAGGAGAAGGAAATAAAGGGTATTCAATTAGGAAAAGAGGAAGTCAAATTGTCCCTGTTTGCAGACGACATGATTGTATATCTAGAAAACCCCATTGTCTCAGCCCAAAATCTCCTTAAGCTGATAAGCAACTTCAGCAAAGTTTCAGGATACAAAATCAATGTACAAAAATCACAAGCATTCTTATACACCAATAACAGACAAACAGAGAGCCAAACCATGAGTGAACTCCCATTCACAATCGCTTCAAAGAGAGTAAAATACTTAGGAATCCAACTTACAAGGGACGTGAAGGACCTCTTCAAGGAGAACTACAAACCACTGCTCAATGAAATAAAAGAGGATACAAACAAATGGAAGAACATTCCATGCTCATGGGTAGGAATAATCAATATCATGAAAATGGCCACACTACCCAAGGTAATTTATAGATTCAATGCCATCCCCATCAAGCTACCAATGACTTTCTTCACAGAACTGGAAACAACTACTTTAAAGTTCATATGGAACCAAAAAAGAGCCCGCATCGCCAAGTCAATCCTAAGCCAAAAGAACAAAGCTGGAGGCATCATGCTACCTGACTTCAAACTATACTACAAGGCTACAGTAACCAAAACAGCATGGTACTGGTACCAAAGCAGAGATATAGATCAATGGAACACAACAGAGCCCTCAGAAATAACGCTGCATATCTACAACTATCCGATCTTTGACAAACCTGAGAAAAACAAGCAATGGGGAAAGGAGTCCCTATTTAATAAATGGTGCTGGGTAGCCATATGTAGAAAGCTGAAACTGGATCCCTTCCTTACACCTTATACAAAAATTAATTCAAGATGGATTAAAGACTTAAACGTTAGACCTAAAACCATAAAAACCCTAGAAGAAAACCTAGGCATTACCATTCAGGACATAGGCATGGGCAAGGACTTCATGTCTAAAACACCAAAAGCAATGGCAACAAAAGCCAAAATTGACAAATGGGATCTAATTAAACTAAAGAGCTTCTGCACAGCAAAAGAAACTACCATCAGAGTGAACAGGCAACCTACAACATGGGAGAAAATTTTCACAACCTACTCATCTGACAAAGGGCCAATATCCAGAATCTACAATGAACTCCAACAAATTTACAAGAAAAAAACAAACAACCCCATCAAAAAGTGGGCAAAGGATATGAACAGACACTTCTCGAAAGAAGACATTTATGCTGCCAAAAGACACATGAAAAAATGCTCATCATCACTGGCCATCAGAGAAATGCAAATCAAAACCACAATGAGATACCATGTCACACCAGTTAGAATGGCAATCATTAAAAAGTCAGGAAACAACAGGTGCTGGAGAGGATGTAGAGAAATAGAAACACTTTTACACTGTTGGTGGGACTGTAAACTAGTTCAACCCCTGTGGAAGTCAGTGTGGCGATTCCTCAGGGATCTAGAGCTAGAAATACCATTCGACCCAGCCATCCCATTACCGGGTATATACCCAAAGGACTATAAATCATGCTGCTATAAAGACACATGCACACGTATGTTTATTGTGGCACTTTTCACAATAGCAAAGACTTGGAACCAACCCAAATGTCCAACAATGATAGACTGGATTAAGAAAATGTGGTACATATACACCATGGAATACTATGCAGCCATAAAAAATGATGAGTTCATGTCCTTTGTAGGGACATGGATGAAATTGGAAATCATCATTCTCAGTAGACTATTGCAAAGACAAAAACCCAAACACCGCATGTTCTCACTCATAGATGGGAATTGAACAATGAGAACACATGGACACAGGAAGGGGAACATCACACTCTGGGGACTGTTGTGGGGTGGGGGGATGGGGGAGGGATAGCATTAGGAGATATACCTAATGCTAAGTGATGAGTTAATGGG
The DNA here is from genome assembly GCF_028885625.2 of Pongo pygmaeus. Classification (NCBI taxonomy): domain Eukaryota; kingdom Metazoa; phylum Chordata; class Mammalia; order Primates; family Hominidae; genus Pongo; species Pongo pygmaeus. The sequence goes on from NC_072396.2 coordinate 104,947,963, forward strand.
TGCAGCACACCAGCATGGCACATGTATACGTATGTAACTAACCTGCACATTGTGCACATGTACCCTAAAACTTAAAGTATAATTAAAAAAAAAAAAAGAAAGAAAAGACTCCACAGGGATCAGTACCTGCCTATTTGCTGGACAGAGAGGGACAATCTCGAGCTACGGTACTTTCCAATATGATTAAACAGAAACGAAAAGAGAAGGTGGGAAAATGGGAAGTCCCTCTGCCTGAAGTATGTGTCCAAGGAGAAACAAAAGTATGAAAAGTTATTTGAACAGGAAAGAGAAAGAAGAAGGCATGGAAGAGGATGGTTACTAAAGTCTGCTTTGTTGGAGATGGCTTTACAAGAAAACCACCTAAATATGAAAGACTCATCAGGCCAATGGGCTTGTGTTTCAAGAAAGCCCATGTAACACATCCTGAACTGAAAGCCACCTTTTGCCTACCAATACTTGGTGTAAAGAAGAATCCCTCATCCCTACTGTATACAACTTTGGGTGTTATTACCAAAGGTACTGTCATTGAGGTAAATGTGAGCAAACTGGGACTTGTGACGCAAGGAGGCAAAGTTATTTGGGGAAAATATGCCCAGGTTACCAACAATCCTGAAAATGATGGATGCATAAATGCAGTCTTACTGGTTTGACAGCAATTTAATATATAATTATTGAGGACTACAAACCAATTGAAAAAACTGCCATTACTGTGATGTTTCTGAATACCACCAAACAGCCTTACATGTCTGCAATCATCAAGAGATTTATTTATTAAATTGCAAACATTAAAATGGTTAAAAAAAGATTTCAGAAAGTAAAAAGAGAGTAGTCAATTTTAAAAGTGTTTGCAAGTGGAAGGGAGCATGTTCCCTGCCCCACTACCATATTTCACAATTCCATCTTCTGTGTATCTGGAGGATTTTTACAGAACCAAAAGGCCACCATCTGTAGGAAGTTCTAAGGGTTCATTTACATAATGTATCACTACAGTCTTTTCTCCTTGGGTGAGGGCAGCAGGTTTTTCAGGTCAGAAGCTGCTCCACACCCCTAAACTCTCTGCATTCCCAGGATGTTAGGTCACTGAGGAAGCTGGGGAGGATACACGGAAGGAAAATTCTGCCTGGTCTAGTACTGAGGCACACTTTTTGCCCTGTGTAGCATCATTTTATCTCCAATTGACTTGCTTAGATCAGTATGTGTCTATATGTTTCCATAGCACCCACTCCTTAAGTAGCTGATTCACATGGCTTTTATGGACCAAATTATTGTTCCATGCTGCTCTTGATTTTACTTGAGGGTACGGTGACTATTGGGGAGAAATTCTTGCTTGAATTCCAAAGAAGTAATGTGTTCTTCTGGAGGTCTGATAGATTAGTTCTTTCAAGGTCACCTTGAATAACATAGTTAGAAGACAGCAGGTGAGCTTTATATGACTATAACCTAAGTCTCTTCATCATGAAAAATGGAATGAGGGAGTTGGGGTTGAAGAAAGGAGCTCTCCACTGTTCCAAAGCAAGTCCATACAGTCTCTCCCAAATTAAGTATATAATCCTTTTAGTCCCAAACAGTGGCTGATGAAGGGAAAACCATGCTAGCCATGCCAAGAAATAAGATACTTTGGTTAACAGCCCTGCTACTTAGAAGAGAGGGCTCCCTCGACATAATGTCCCGGCATTGGATAAGAGGAGAGGAAATGACTAAAGATAAATTCTTAGCATGCTACCAAGAGTAAAATTGGATGAGGACGGGAAGCCCTAGGTCAGACTGTTCACAATTTCTTGAAGTGTTGTGGTGGCCACGACTGGTATACATTACTAGGAGTTCTTTTAATTGTCCTGGTCTGTGAGGGGCAAGCATTTGTTAGGTAAATGCTGGGATATTTGGTCCCAATAGGCAGTGGCTATAGTAACTTCAATCCCTTGGTTACCTCAGAGGTAGCTGGCTGACATTCCTATCAAAATACCCAACTGATATGAGATGTAAACATTGAGATATAGGAGAAAAGGAGACATGCATTCGTCTACTGGGGGTATAGGAACGAACAGACGGTTGATAAACATATGTTCCTTGTTATAAAGTAAAATCCTGGCTGGGTGAGGTGGCTCATGCCTGTAATCCCAGTGCTTTGGGAGACCGAGGCGGGTGGATCACTTGAGGTCAGGAGTTCGAGACCAGCCTGGCCAACATGGTGAAACCCCATCTCTACTAAAAATACAAAAATTAGCCCGGTGTGGTGGCTGGCGGCTGTAATCCCAGCTACTCGGGAGGCTGAGGCAGGAGAACTGCTTGAACCCAGGAGGCAGAGGCTGCAGTGAGCCAAGATCACACCACTGCACTCCAGCCTAGAAAACAGAGCGAGACTCCATCTCAAAAAAGAAAAAAAAAAAAAAAAAGTAAACTCCTGTAGGCAGAAACCAGTACTGATGATGATTTAATGTGATCTTGTTTCCCTCCTCTGCCTTCACTCTACCTTGGAGTGTTAGTCACCCATCCCAATCCCAAACAACATGAAGGTGATGTCTCAGCCATTATTACTTTCTGTCTCCCCTACACACATATACATACACACACACACACACACACACACATATTAATGAAATACTCAGGACAACAGCAGACACAAAGTAGTCTTCATTTCTTCCACACATTGGAAACATTTTCAATTACAGTTCAGCTTCTCTGAGGTCCACATCAAGTAGTAAAATACCAACAGTACAGAAAAGCTGGGTTGGAGGAAATCGCTGCTAATGAGGCACTAAGCGAGAGGCTTCACTTAACAATTCCAATAGACAAGCCGGAGGCCCATGCAAGTCCCTAAGAAAAAGAGTCATTTTGGCTTATGCCCTGAAGGACTTCTACTCTGCACTTTCTCCTCAGAGTGTGCCTATGAAGTGCCACTGTAAAGAGAGATCCTTGCTTAATGGCCACTAGTAAAATCCTAACAGAGAGCTAATCTGTTTGGGGAGCAGCTTTTTTAATAGTGGTGATTTTCTTCTCAGCCAGAGCTTCTCACTGGAATTAAAAAGACCCCAGCCACACTGACAGTTGCAGGTTCCACATATTCCTACTATATTCTAGTAGGATTCTGGGCCTTCAGCTCAGCCCAGGAAAGCTCAGAAATGCATCAAGCAAATGAGCAGAGCTAGAAGGTCACTTTAGAGAGCCTAAAGTGTTTGAAGGCAAGTTATTCCAATTGACCTGGGTAAGAAGGGTGTGAATGGTATTTCTGACCCTTTCAACTATATAGTGGATACCCCCGTTTCCAAACATAGTGGTAACTCTTAAGAAAATAAAACCTATTTGGGAGTTGCTCTTTCTTCTGATAGGCTTAACAGAAAAGTCAAGAAAATGTACTGATGGGTATCTCACCCATGAGCCTCATCCTTTCCTTCAATTTCATGGTTACTCTTGGCAACTCCCAACTCATCCTAAAATACCCAGAAAATAGAATCAGACAACACTTTGCCTTGCTTCAGTCTCAAAGGGTGGCTCTGAGTTCTCAACCCTGGTCTGAGGGTGCCGGTGGCAGCAGACACAGTGGAGGTAGTCTACTACATTATGGGTGAAGAGTGAGCGCAATGGATGCAAGTACTGGAAGAAAAGGAGCATGAAGCCAATGGAAATCAGATAAGCAATAATGAGCTGCAAGGCAATCAAGGAATGACAGTAATTCAGTAACACTTTAACTCCAAAGAACTTAAAAACCAAGACCATGATCACATTCTCTACCAACCTAACACTATAGTGCAGGCCCATATGTCCCCAGTTCTGCCCTTTGTCGACGAGATCTCTGTCTGCCAACCTCAACTGCAAAGCTGACCAGCAAGAGAAGTTGATGCCAGCATAGAGGATGGTGACTGAAATCAGGACCACCAGAGTGCCGACCCGGCTGAAGTTTTTCTCAATGTTATTGGGCATCTGGGCACCACTCCTCCAGAACTTAATCCAGGGCTCAAAGAGGATGATCAGGAAGTTGAGCACTAGGAAGGGCACAGCCTTCAATTTCAAAGTGGCTGAGAAGAGCACCAGAATCAGGAGGCGGGAAGTGATCTCCAATGTCCGCCAGATGGTGATGCAGAGGACTTCTAGTGGCCCAAGGCGAATCTTGTAGTCATCGTACTTGATCTGGATAGCCAACATATTGCAAAGGGTGGCCCCATAGGTGACAGATACCAGGGAAAATACCATTAGCACAACTGTTAAGAAAAACAAAAACAAAAACAAAAACAGGCAATCAGTCAATGTTGGTAATGAAGGCTGTACTTATAACCCAGAGGTCCAGAGAGATGACAGATGAGACTTGAGAGCTCCAGTTAAGAGCAAATACAAATATGATCACAGCTATGTAAACAAATAGCATGCATTTGAATAGACTTTCTCCAAAGGCAGTATATAAACGGCCAACAGGTATATGAAAAGGTGTTCAACATCACTAATCATCACAAAAATGCAAATCAAAGCCACAATGAGATATCACCTCACACCTGTTAGAATGGCTATTATTAAAAAAAAATAAGTGGTGGTGGGGATGTGAGAAAAAGGACCCTTGTACACTGTTTGTGGGAACATAAATTGATACAGCCATTATGGAAAACAGCATGGAGGTTCTCCAAAAAATTAAAAACAGAACGGCCAAACGATCAAATAATCCCACTGCTGGGTGTATACCTAAAGGAAATCAGTATCTCAAAGAGATATCTGCACTCCCATGCTCATTGTAGTATTATTCTCAATAGCCAAGATATGGAAACAAACTCAGTATCTGTTGACAGATGAATGGATAAAGAAAATCTGGTGTGTGTGTGTGTGTGTGTGTGTGTATGAATATTATTCAATCATAAAATTAGGGAAACCCTGCCATCTGTGACACACAGATGAACCTAGAGGACATTATGCTAAGTGAAATGAGCTAGACACATAAAGAAAAATACTGCATTGTCTTACTTATATGTGGAATCTAAAAAAGTTGAACACCTAGAAACAGAGAATGGGTGGTTACCAGGGGATGGGGATTTAGGGAAATGGAAGGATTTTGATCAAAGGCTACAAACTTAGAGTTATAAGATAAATAAGTTTCAGAGCTCTAATGTACAACATGATGACTATAGTTGACAATAATGTATTGTGTACTTGAAATTTTTAAAGAGAGTAGATTTTAAGTTTTACCACACACACACACACACGTACAAAAATGGTAACTATGTGAGGTGATGAATGTGTTAATTAGTTTGGTTGTGGTAATCATTTCACAATGTGTACATACATCAAAACATCGCATTGTACACCTTGAATATATACAATAAAACAAAATAGATGCACAAAAAATTGAAAGAATGAACCAAAATATCTTTTTTGTGTGTGATAGTCTTATATCAGTTTTAGAAATCTTTTTCTCTGCATTTCTCTATTTTCTAAATTTCTCGTGATGAACATATACTGTAACACTTTAATAATCATATAAATATACAAAATAAACTTCCTTAAAAAGCATGGGTCTTAGAACATTGAGAAGTCACTAACATGAGAAGAGTACATAAAAGGTATCAGGCAGACTTTGCTGATGAAGCAGGCTTTGGAGCAAACATTAAATAAGGCAGGAAGAACTCTATCTGAAAAAATCCAGTCTTAGGAGACTCACAGAGAATGCCCTTGCTAATAGAAGTCCCTTCTTTGATGTATATCTTCTTCAAGGAACTAACATTGTTTGTGTGTTTCTAGAACACTTAACTTCAGTGATGTGTCAAAACGTGTATTGAAAATTCCATGAAGGCAGGAGGGACCATGTCTATTTTCTTCACTGCTGTATTCCCAGAGCCTAACATATTACCTGGAACATAGCAGGTGCTCAATAAATGTTTGTGGAATTAATGAAGACTTCTGAGATTAGAGAGGTGCATAAAATACCTAATTAGGCTGGGCGCGGTGACTCATGCCTGTAATCCCAGCACGTTGGGAGGCCAAGGCGGATGGATCACCTGAGGTCAGGAGTTCGAGACCAGCCTGGCCAACATGATGAAACTCCATCTCCGCTAAAAATACAAATATTAGTCAGGTGTGGTGGCGTGCACCTGTAATCCCAGCTACCTGGGATGCTGAGGCAGGAGAATTGCTTGAACCTGGGAGGCAGAGGTTATAGTGGGCCGAGATTGCACCACTGCGATCCAGCCTGGGCAACAGAGTGAGACTCTGTCTCAAAAAGAAAAAAAAAATTAGCCAGGCATGATGGCATGCCTGTAATCCCAGCTTCTCAGGAGGCTGAGGCACGAGAATCACTTGAACCCAGGAGGCAGAAGTTGCAGTGAGTTGAGATCGCCCCACTGCACTCCAGCCTGGGTGACAGAGTGAGACTCCTTCTCAAAAAGAAAAAAAATTAAAAATAAAACTAATTAGAAGTCCTTGGTTCTGGCCGTGCACACGGTGGCTCACACCTGTAATCCCAAGCACTTTGGGGGGCTGAGGTGGGTGGATCACCTGAGGTCAGGAGTTCAAGACCAGCCTGTCCAACATGGTGAAACCTGGTCTCTACTAAAAATACAAAAATTAGCTGGGCGTGGTGGTGCATGCCTGTAAGGAGGAAGGGAAGAAAGGGAGAAAGAGAGGAAGGGAGGAAGGGAGGAAGGGAGGAAGAGAGAGAGAGAGGAGAGAGAGAGAGAGAGAGAGGAGAGAGAGAGAGAGAGAGAGAGAGAGAGGGAGGGAGGGAGGGAGGGAGAGAGAGAGAGAGAGAGAGAGAGAGAAAGAAAGAAAGAAAGAAAGAAAGAAAGAAAGAAAGAAAGAAAGAAAGAAAGAAATCCTTGGTTCAGCGGTTCAGCTGTATGGGAACTTTTGGAAGTCACTGAATATCTGTGTACCTCAGTTCTCAATTCACTGAGATACTCAAGAGTTGTTTATATTTGTCATCAGCAATGTCAATTCATTACCCCCATATGTTAGGAATCTCTGAGTTTGCAGCAGAGTGGTTCAAAAATTTCCAAACCCTGTTGCCTCACCCATGACATCCATGGAACCATATGTTAGAGTAGTGTCCCTAAAGAGCCAGGATGCTCCCTAACCTACCTAAGCATCAACTATAGATGACACAGGTGGCCCTTTCCTTTTCTTCCTTTATGTCAGAGGATGCTGATCACTAAGAAAAATCCAGTGCTCTCAAGAGAAGTGGGAGGGCTGAGGAATACTCATCCAAAAGGAAAGCTGGAGCTTTCTGTTCCTATTAAAACACTTGATCTAGGGAAAAGGTGGCCACAGAGATGTCAACTTAATCTTTTACTTTTCATGGAGGAAAAGTTAAGATTTCCCCCATGTAAACCCAAAAGGAAGCACAGCTCTGAGTTCTTCAGCTTTAAGTAGAGTGCTGGAATCTCAGAGACTGGAATTGGAGACTCTTGAAGTGGTGACTCTTGTCTTTCTCAACCATTCTCAGTCCCATCCTCAAGAGCTGATGCACCTTATGTAACTGGGAATGTGAGAGCATACATCCAACTGTGTGGCGATGCTTTCCCTTACATTAGAACTGATTTATTGATTAGTAGTGTAACAGAAGGAAAAAAACCTGATGCTTCCAATAAATGTCAAAACATTTTCAGTCTGTGTCCCTACAAATACACTCATGCCATAAGAGAACAAAATACACAGGCTCTGGAGGCAAACACCCTGAATTACAATCCAATCTTTGCTTATGGGACCTTGGGGGAACATACTTAAATTCTCAGTGCATCTGTTTCTTCGTCTGTAAAATGAGAATAATAATTATCTCATAGGGTTGTGGTAAAGATTAAATAAACATTTACATGTAAAGGGCTTAGAGAAATGCCTAGAACCTAGTAAATTCTTTTAGCTGTGTTCTTCTTTCTTTTTCTTCCTTCTTCCCTTCTTTCTTGTCCTTTTTCTCCTCCTCCCCCTCCTCCTCTTTCTTCCTATTCTTTGTCATCTTCATCATCCCCCTATTTCCAAAGGTATGGTAGGTGGGTTTACTTTACCTGGATACTATCCTGGTACTTAGAAAATCAGGTCATTTTAAAACTGATAGAACATCTGAAAGTAAGCCTTATAAAAATGTAAGACTCATAGCAAGAAAACTATACAACTTTACTGAAGAAAACTATACAATTTTACTGAGATACATTTTAAAATATTTAATAAAATGGAGAGATTTATCATTTCACAATATGAAATCCAACAATCCTATAAAGATGTAAATTCTCCCAAAATAACCTAAGTAATTTGATGCAAATCTCAATCAGAATCTCAATGAAATGTTTTTTTTTTTTTGCTGTTATTATTTTGCTTTTTCTGTAGGATGAATTAAAAAATTATCTTGAAAATTAATCTACTTAAAAGATTGGGGAAAATTGTTCTACCAGATGAGAGATGTGATAGGCCTTTGTAAGAAAGGCACAAAATCTAAAAGCAATAAAGAATCTGAATACATAAAAATGTAATACTTCAGAATGCCAGAAGATACTACAAAGTGTATTGTGGATATTAAATATATCACACACATATTACATGTATGACATGTATATACATATTTAAAACGCGTGTATGTACAAGCTAAAAATTATACAAATATATGCATACATACTCATTCACAGCAGAGAAAGGATTAATAACAAGAATAAGTAAATAGCTCCTAAAAATTAATATGAAAAAGACAACCCACTAGAAAAAGCGAGTAAAATATATAAACAAACAATTCACAGAACACACAATGACCAAACACAAAAAGATGCTCAGCTTCATTCATAACCAAAGAAAGCCAATTATTTTAAAAGCCAATTATTTTATAATTATACAAATAAAGAATATTGAGTTTAGGATATGAAGAAACAGAAACAGGCACATTTGTATACTGTTGGGTGAGAGTATAAATTCATATATCTTTTTGGGAGAGTTATTTGGCAATATCAATAAAATTTTAAACATACATATCCTTCCACCCAGCAATTCTACTGCTATAAATTTATCCTACAAAGTCTCATTCATGTACACAGGCATTTATAAAAATGTTTACTGTGGCATAATTTGCAATCAGAAAACAACTTTTTTGCGAAAAATTAAAATTTGTGAGGCCGACATAGGGCTCCTGCCGCCCCTCTTTCTTCCACAGTGTGAGGTCCTTAATCATGGCCTCCAAACATCTGCAGAAGTAAAGCATCATGGGAACTTAACTAAAGCTGTCCTGAGAAGGGAAGTTGTAATGAGGGGAAAAAATAACTTGGGGAGGTTGTGCTACCTTTTTCTTTTCTTTTTTGAGACAATCAATAGAATCCTATCAATAGAAAATTAGGAGAATAAAAATAATCTAATTCATATAAAGGAAATCTATATTATATGTTTATTATTGTTATACATGTATATATAAATAACTTGAGAAAAGACATACTAGCATACTGTACTTTTGAAAAAGACTTTGTTGACAGAATGTTTCATACAGTCCATTTTGGGGCAAAAACATGTACAATATATATTGTATGTATGTTTATGTTTATATAGTAAAAATAAGTCCAGAAGGATATATACTGGATGATCAACAGAGGTTATCTTTGGGGAGTGAGATTACGTTTCCTATTTTATATCTATTCTGTATGGTTTTTAATTTTTACTATAACCATGTCTGACTTTTTTAATTAAAAAAAGATAAAGACCAAAACTAGTAATGCATGATCACGAAAAAAATTTTCAAACCATACAGAAGAATTTAAAAAAGTAAGACTGCTGACTTTTCATTCCCACTCCGCAGAGGTAGTTTCTTGCATAGTTTCCAGAAATTTTCTGTGCAAATACAATTACTTATATGTCAGTTTGTGCATGTATTACTTTTGTTATTTATTTATTTATTTATGAGATGGGAGTCTCCCTCTGTCGCCCAGGCTGGAGTGCAGTGGTGCAGTCTCGGCTCACTGCAACCTCCACCTCCCAGGTTCAAGCAATTCTCCTGCTTCAGCCTCCCAAGTAGCTGGGATTACAGGCACCCACCACCACGCCTGGCTGAATTTTCTTTTGAGACAGAGTCTCGCTCTTTTGCCCAGGCTGGAGTGCAATGGTGAGATCTCAGCTCCCAGGTTCAAGTGATTCTCATGCATCAGCCTCCCAAGTAGCTGGGATTATAAGCATCCACCACCATACCCGGCTAATTTTTGTATTTTTAGTAGAGACAGAGTTTCGCCAGGCCAGGCTGGTCTCAACCTCCTGACCTCAGGTGATCCACCTGCCTTGGCTTCCCAAAGTGCTGGGATTACAGGCATCAGCCACCATGCTCATCCTTAATTTTTTTTTTGTATTTTTAGTAGAGACGGGGTTTCACCATGTTGGCCAGGCTGGTTTTAAACTCCCAACTTCAAGTGATCCACTTGCCTTGGCCTCCCAAAGTGCTAGGATTACAGGCGTGAGCCACCATGCCCAGCCGTAATGTACACCTATTTTTATTAGATGATTTAAAGGAAAAGCATCATCATTTCCAAAGAGTTTTCTCCTCAAACTACTATGTATGTATGTGAACAGCTTCAAGACCAATAGAACTTCAAGAACAATTCTTAGTGGGGAAAGAAGACAAAAGAGGGCAAATTTTCTCCTTACCTTATTTGAGACATGGGACTTTGCCAAACAGGGTTAGAATCTAATAGGAAATGGTCCAAACCTGTACCCACACCTATACCAGTGCCTGCCCAAGCAGATGAAGCAAATCTCAGGCTGTTACAATTCATTAACAACAATTTATCTCAACTTTGAAAACACTGACTCACATTTCATCCTCTGCTAGAGGTCTTACTCATTTCAGGATCCCTCTTCTACAAGTGGGAAATTAGGTCAGTGATTGCTTTGTAACTTCCTCCAAAGATCACAGTGAAGGTCAGAACTTGGTCCAGGCCTAACTCTCATTAGTATTAACCCCACGCTTTTTTTTTTTTTTTTTTTTTTTGAGAGTCTTGCTCTGTCGCCCAGGCTGGAGTGCAGTGACGTGATCTCGGCTCACTGCAAGCTCTGCCTCCCGGGTTCACGCCATTCTCCGGCCTCAGCCTCCCGAGTAGCTGGGACTACAGGCGTCTGCCACCACGCTCGGCTAATTTTTTGTATTTTTAGTAGAGACGGATTTTCACCATGTTAGCCAGGATGATCTCGATCTCCTGACCTTGTGATCCACCCGCCTCGGCCTCCCAAAGTGCTGGGATTACAGGCTTGAGCCACCGTGCCCGGCCCACGCTCCTTTTCTTTCTCTCCACTGGCATTAGCAGAAATTATTAAATCATTGGTTCCCAAATGTGGCTGATCAAAATCAACTGGGGTACCTTTTAGAAATATATATTAAGATTGATTCAAGTCTGGGGAGTGAATATAATTTCAAAAAGAAGCTCATCACATGATTCTGATGATCAGTACTATTTGGGAACCTCTTATTAAAGACTGCCATCCTTAAACAAACAAAACAACTAACAGCATAATTTAAACATTTTGGGCAAGGGAAAATATCCTACTGACTGCTGGTATTACTAGCTTCTTCTGGGCCCAGAGAAGGTTTATCTGTGACATTTTTAGTCTAAACAGCTTACCTGTTTAAGAAATCTGGCAGGCTTGAGATGTCTGACTCCACAAGTTCTTTAACTATCTCCCAGTGCTGTCCGATAGAACTTTCTGTGATGATGGAAATGTTTATACCTGTGCCATCCAATACAGTAGTTGCTAGCAACACACGGCTGCTGAGAACTTGAAATGTAGCTAGTATTAATGAACACGTTTTTAATTTTATTTAATTTTAAGTTAAATAGCCACATGAAGCTAGTGGCCAGTATATTAGACAGCTTGGGTCTAGACTTCTAAGACCCTTGATTTAACTGGAGCCCTCCCCTCTTCTGGCCCCACTCACCTCTACCCAGGGGGACCTCTGCAGAGATCAGGCTCACATAGAGCTGATAGGTCAGCTGGGGCACTGAGCCCAGGAAGGCTTGGATCTGTGACATACGTTTGTAGGCATTGCGGTGCATAGCCAGGGTCCGGATGGAGTGGCCCACCTCCCATTCTATCAGCACCTCCTCGCCATCTATTAGCATCTTCTTTCGGGTGAGGCTGACATAGGGCTCCTCCTGCTCCTCTTTCTTCCACAGTGTGAGGTACTTAATCATGGCCTCCAAACATCTGTAGAAGTAAAGCATCATGCAAACTTAACTAAAGCTATCCTGGGAAGGGAGGTTGTAACAAGGGAAAAAAATAACTTGGGGAGGTTGTGCTACTTTATTTTATTTTTGAGACAAGGTCTTACTCCGTCACCCTGGCTGGAGTGCAGTGGCACAATCATAATTCATTGCAGCCTTGACCTCCTAGACTCAAATGATCCTCCCACCTCAGCCTTCTGAGCAGCTAGTACTACAGGTGCATGCCACCATGCCAGCTATTTTTAATTTGTGTAGAGAGGAGATCTAGACATGTTGCCCAGACTGGTCTCAAACTCCTGGGCTCAAGCAATCCTACTGCCTTGACCCAAAGTGCTGGGATCCTAAAGTGCTGGGATCACACGTGTGAGACACCATGACCAGCCTGCACTACTTTTTGTCTTTTTCTGTCTTCTGATCATTTCTCATAAGTCAAAAGGTGGATCATGCCTTCTACAAGTTACATGAATCTAAATCCTTTTTTGTTCAGTAATCGACTGACCTAAGAACACTATTTCAGAAGTACTTGTTTGAGGACTTGAGGAATTGTTTTGTCTTTTTAAGAATAGGCCTGTGGCAGGTAGAAAAGTGCCTTGAACACAAAGGTATTAAGTCGATACTGTTTTCCTAGCAGAATAATGAAGGTTCCAAAAGGCCCTGTTTTCTTACCTCAAATTCGTGAGGTAAAGCATTCCTCACTCAAAGCATTCAGCTCCATAACCAAAGTTTTAGATTCTGCTTTTTCTTTTTCTTTCTTTTTTTTTTTGAGACAGAGTCTTGCTCTGTCACCCAGGCTGGAGTGCAGTGGCACAATCTCGGCTCACTGTAACCTCCGCCTCCTGGGTTCAAGCGATTCTCCTGCCTCAGCCTCCTGAGTAGCTGGGATTACAGGCATGTGCCACCACGTCCGGCTAAGTTATTGTTGTGTTTTTTTTTTTTTTTGTATTTTTAGTAGAGATGCGTTTTCACCATGTTGGCCAGGCTGGTCTTGAACCCCTGACCTCAGGTGATCCACCCACCTCAGCTTCCCAAAGTGCTGAGATTACAGGCATGAGCCACTGCACCTGGCCAGATTCTGCTTTTTCAAGAAAGGGCTCACAACCATATCTCAGCCAAAAAGTCTTGGGACAGATCAGAGAAAAAAAAATCTCTCATATACACAGGAAGCCATGAAAGCAACAAAAGTACTTAAAAAACGACAACTCAAACCTGAATGAACTACATAACTAGGCCCTCGAAAGATCACTGTAATAGTTACTTTTTGTGCCTCTTGACCCGTTTGTGGACAAAAGCCTTTTAAACTGGATTCTTTCTTTACAAAGAGAAAAACATCCTTATGAAAGCCTATCATCCCTGGAATAAGGGTAAGATGACATTTCCTGCTATGCCCCTCCCACCTCCCCCATACAAATCAGAAGTCTTTAGCAGTTCTGATGTGGTAAGTGGAAGAGAAGCAACTAGAACATCTTGTTCTGGAACACCTGAGTTACCACTTCCCCACTCACCTTGAATGAATAAAAACTGTGGACTACTTATGACTAGTAAGAACATTTGTAGTGGACATTAAGACATTTTGCCCAAGAGACTGAGGTCAAGGGTTGTATTTATCTTGTTTACAGCTCTTATCACTTAGTAGGTATTTGAGAAATATTTGCTGAGTAAATGAAAGAATAAGAAGGAAGAAAATAATACAGGGTAAGCAATTACGGGAGGAGAGGATAATAATAACAGCAATGAAATTTAACAGAAAAGTAGACCAAAGACAAGCCCAGAGGTTGATATGCTCTCTAGCTTTTAGCTCCTGATAGGAAAATTTGGAACATATGCTGGCTGCCAGTCTCCATAGATCACCCTAAGACTGATGCATGTGTACCACTCTGAAGCATGCAGTTTGAAATTTTCACCTTCTAGGGACAAACTCTAAGACCTGGGAAAGAAAAAGATGCAAAGAAAGAACAGAGAAGAAAAAGCAACACTTTATCCTATTCTTGTTCTGCATAAGTGCATTTTCAAAGAAAAATTTTAGATTTTAACCCCAACCCGTCAGTACTATTGCTAAATTGGAGAACAGTATTGGAGAAGGTGGCGGCATGAAATGTTCCGTTTACATTTACATAAATGTTCCGTTTCTATTCTCAGGGCTATTTTCTGGTTTAAGTAAGGGTGTTTGCCCATTTATAAGCTTCAGTAAATTAGAGTACATTTTCATTTCAGAAGTATGCTTGCATTTCATGTAAGACACCCGGACTCTACAAGCACCTTCATGTGCCTGATAACACTAATCAAGTTCCTACCTATCTAACAAGTAATTGGCCTTGAAAATAAGCGAATCCAGAGTATAATTTATGAGTTTTTAATTATCTTTTCTCTGCTGTGGGCTTAGCGGCCTGAGGTTATAAATGCTTCCCAATCATTTCTAGTGGAAGCTAAACAACAAAAATGAAAAACAGTACTCAACACTCCACACAGAGGGTTCACAAAGCAAACAAGAAGTCAAAAAGAGGGGAGGGTGCAGCTAGGTACTTTCTGAAATTTGCATCTTGAGAGTTTTCGATTGGTTAACTCAATATATTGTATTTGAAAAAGGAGGGACGAATGGTTTATTTGCTCCTCTAGTGACAACTTTAAATTTCTTGGTTTTAAGGTCAAGATGAGGTTTTCCTTTTACAGCTTAACTTCAAAGATTTAGAACCATAAAGGACCTTTTAGATCACCCAGTCCAAAGATGAATATAGGCCAGCTGAGTTATATCTGACCAATAGATATGGTTTGGTCCATCCTGTGTTGTTGTTGTTGTTGTTGTTTTAGTCAGCTGTGAAAATTTAAAATGATGACATTTCATATAAAAATCCTGTCTTTGGAGCATCTTCTGAAAAGTTAGTGGATCTGGCAATACTGGGTCTGAATTCCAACATGGAAACGATGGGCCAGGGCTCTAGAGGGGCTACCTCCTTCAGGCAGGTCATGAAGATTTCAGATTACCATGGTACTCACTACTCCTCAGTATTTCTCTGAGACTTTGTTTTCATTTATCATCTCACACAAGGCTACTGTTTTTTCTTATACTAGGCCTGCTTCATTCATTTATGATACCTGCCTGGTCCCTGCAAGTGTTTGAATTTGAGACCCATGATTTAGACTAACCCATTTGCTTTACAGATGAGGGAACTCTATATGCCTTCCTGTGAAGGTATCTTCAGAGATTTTACCAAGAACACACAACAGTCAATGAGAGAGGGAAGACTAGACTCCAAATCTCCTGAATTTCAGGCCACTGTTTCTGTTGATATCCCATATTCTCTCTGATAGAGCCTAATCGAGTCCTCCCCACTTTAAAATTTATTGATAAAATTTCTTTTCTGGCTTTATTGAGGTATAAGTGACAAATAAAAATTATACATGTGTACAGATACGAAATTTTATAAAGGAGTGAGTTCCATCCTTAATCAGTTTCACAGACTGTTTTTAGTTGTCTAATGATGAGGTATCTTCCCATTGCAACACTCTGACCCATATTCCTCGGCTGACTGCAGTTGTCTGCCTCTCTTGCAATCAAGACAAACTTGGTCCATTCCTTACTCCTGAACTCATAAGTTTTGCAACATCTCTCTACCTTGAACACCCCATAGCATCCAGATGAGACTGTTGACACAGGTGCCTATCTCCCTAGGATTAAGTGCATTCTTTCCACTTCAAGGCAATCTGAATGGAAATACTTGATACTACTAAATTGTGCTACTGCATCCACATAGAGTGATGAACTGTCTTCCTTTGCCCCCTCCCAACTTCGTATCTTTATTGCAGAAATATACAAAGAGATAAACAGGAAACTGATAAACCGACAGAGAACTGAACTATATTGGGTTGGGGTACCAGATTACCACAGATGGTTTAAAATATTTTCCAGATGTCAAATTACTCTGGAAAATTTGAAAATGGCAGTAGCACCAGCCCAAGCATCTCAGGGTAAAGAAACTTTTATCCAATTTACAAAGCATCCAAAAGGTAGAGTCAAAATTACACACTCAGACCAGGCGCGATGGCTCACTTTGGGAGGCTGAGGCAGGAAGATCACTTGAGCCCAGTCTACATAACGAGATCCCGTCTCTACAAATTTTTTTTTTTTTTGAGATGGAGTCTCACTCTACCGCCCAGGCTGGAGTGCAGTGGCACCGATCTTGGCTCACTGCAACCTCTACCTTCCGGGTTCAAGTGATTCTCCTGCCTCAGCCACCAGAGTAGCTGGGATTACAGATGTGTGCCACCACACCCAGCTGATTTTTAGTAGAGACAGGGGTTTCACCATGTTGGCCAGCTGGTCTTGAACTCCTGACCTCAGGTGATCCACCCGCCTCGGCCTCCCAAAGTGCTGGGATTACAGGTGTGAGCCACCACACCCGGCCTATAAAATTTTTTTTTAAATTAACCAGGCATGGTGACACGTGCCTTTGGTCCCAGCTACTTGGAGGCTGAGGTGGGAGGTTCGCTTGATCCCAGGAGATCAAGGCTGCAGTGAGCCATGATCGCACCACTGCACTGTAGCCTGGGAGGCAGAGCAAGACCTTGTCTTAGACAAAAAAAAATTTTTTTTAATAAAATTACACACTCTGCAGCTATGGCCTTCATGCACAGGGTGATCACGTCTTGTTGTTCCCATTCTAGTTTACACAGCCCAAATAGCATCGTTCATTGTTTTGGAACACAGGTACATACCACGTGTTCATCATGGTGGCATTTAAGATTTCAGGTAAGTTTTTTGAATGGTAGACAGGGAAGCCGAGAGTGGGAGGAAATGAGAGAATTGATTAGAGCCATAGTATCCATCTTGTAAATCTTTCATCTTTCTCTGCCCAAGTCTGAGCGGGGGGGTTGGTGGGGTAAGGAAAAGATTTAAAAGTTGCTCACCTGATAACAGGTCCCAAGAGGATTAGATGCATAAATAATGATAGCGGTTTATCTTTGGCTAGATCTCTGTGGACAAAAATGAGGGTCAACTGGACCATAATGGATGAAAACATAAAGAAAGAAAAGGTGTATGTCATCCAGTAAGTTTCACTATTCTTTCGATAGATTCTAACCATGTACAAAGCAGACGCAGCCTCCCCACAGTACAAAAAGGTGGAGAAAAGGATGCTAAATGGAAAAGTAAATCGGGGGTTGGCTCCACGGATGACATCTTCCTCCAGAGATGAAACCGGATCCACATTTGGCTCCTCAGGAATTTCATAAACTCTGTCCATTGTCGAGGTTCTTTCTGAATGTTGTGGTCTGGTGTTCATAGCACCCTCCCATCCATCCCCAAGAGAACCCTATAGCCGCTACAGTCCAAGTATAGGTGAGGAGAGCTCTGTCAAGTCCAGTTTGGGAACAGAGATTCACTAGTTAGAGCAAGAAACCGCTCTCTTCTAGATTCAGATTCAACTTGGAGTCTGGGATGGAAAGCCCAGGAGTACCACTTTGAACTTGACTCTTGATTGGCCCTGGATTCCAATCGTCAACATACTTGCTGTGAAACATGAACAAGACAAAAGCAAGCATCCCAGCGCCCCATCCAGAGTCCAACTCCGGGGACGTGAAGAGTCATGAGAACAGCGGCTTCCGTGGCGGCTCCTTTCGCAGACCCTCAGGCAGGGAGTAGCCGATCTGTCGGGGGCACCGACACTCAGCAGCTCCTCACAAAGAGTCCTGACCAGTGTGTCCTCTCAAGTCAGCGGAGAGCTGAGCCAGGGCAGAAGAGGGGGCGCAGAAGAAGGGGGGCAGAAGAGGGGATTCAGTTCAGTGCCTAGGTATCCTAGCTATTGCTAGGCTGTAGCTATCAGCTCGTCCGCTCACCTGCGCGCTCTCAGGACCTTTGCTGAGTCCAGGGTTCTCAGGATAGCTCCTCGGATTCCCCCAAGCCCCGCCCCCAAGACCGCCTGGCCCGGGAGTGGAGTATTGTCACCACCCTGTCTCCGAATGCAGTGTTGAGGGAGAGAAGCAGAGCGCGCTCGCTCTACAGGATCAAGAAAAGGCTGGAGGGGCTGCTTCTCCTCGGAGAAACTTTGCTAGTGAGAGGCACGACGTGCGGGGCGCCAACCTGGCTGGACGGATGTCGCCAAACTCTTGGACGCCGTCTGCTGCCAGGGTCCTGCCTGATCTGCGATTCCAGCTGCAAGAGGTCGGCAGCTTCAAAAACTAAGGCACCGGGACGGCGGGGGCGGGCGAGATGGGCGGGACGGCTGGGGCCAAACAAAACCAGCCGGAGAGTTCCCGGGCAGGCGGCCAGCCGAGGGATGCTCGTTGTGGAGTGGCGGGACAAAAAGGGGCTTGGGCCGCTCTTCAGAAGCACTTCTGACCACGACCTCCAGACCCAGGCAGGAGCCACAGCTTTACTCTTCCCTAAGAGCAGCAGGCGCCCACTTCTGCCCCGTCCTCCCTAACTAGTTAAGTGACTTGCTCCAACACTCACGCTACCCACGCGGTTAAGCAGGTGTGTCTCCCTCCGCCGCAGGGTTGAACCTCCCTAGGTCCTATTGCCCTCCAGATAATATCATGAGGGGGGAACCTGAGAGGAATAGGGTCAGAGTTTTCGGCGGAGGGAAGATAGAACAGGATAAAGGTCAAGACTCAAGGTCAGCCCACAGACACTGAAAGCTCATATTTTATGCCTTGATTTCTCCACTTGCAAAATGAGGCCAGGATAGGAGCTTTAGAATGAACTTACAGGTCTTTGGTTGAAAGGTTATGAAGAGGTGTCAAATTCTAAACAGACTGGTAAAGAGCCGAGAGAGCTGTTAGTAAAAACTGAGAGAGGTGTCTTAAAGAGCTTTGAAAATTACCTGTATTCTTAAGTGTAATCCTCCCCCACCTCACTGAGCTTTTGTTTTCATATCTTCATTTGCATAATTCTAAACCTCAGAGAAAAAGAGAACACATCTGCCTCCTGGTAATAATATAGATGTAGGCCAGGCACAGTGGTTCACGCCTGTAATCCCAGCACTTTGGGAGGCTGAGGCAGGCAGATCACTCGAGGTCAGGACTTCGAGACCAGCCTAGCCAACGTGGTGAAACCCCATCTCTACTAAAAATACAAAAATCAGCTGGTCGTGGTGGTTCGTGAGTGTAATCCCAGCTACTCAGGAGGCTGAGGCAGGAGAATCACTTGAACCCGGGAGGCAGAGGTTGCAGTGAGCTGAGATCACGCCACTGCACTCCAGCCTGGGCAACAGAGCAAGATTACATCTTAATAATAATAATAATAATAATAATAATAATAATAATGTAGCAGAGCCTGTGCCAATCTCCTTTTGCTGCAGGAAGTCAGTAAAACAAATCTACGTGAGGAGTGGCCAAGTAGCAGCCCCCAAAATGATGGCCTCCAGGTCGTCCTGTCATTATGTTGTTTTTTGTTTTTTTAAGGTTTCCATGATTGCTGCCTCCTTTCCCCAGGGCTGATTCAGGGACAGATTCAACATCTAAAGGTTGTCACCTTCTGAAGAAGACTCCGCATCTTGGTCTGCACCTATGCTAGCAGTTGGGCTAGGAGGCTGCTCCTTTCTCCTTTCCATTTCATAAAGGAGGTCAACATTATTGAGAACAACTTCAGAGAGTGTTCTTTTTCTTATTAGTTGGGACATTCCAACTGGGACAAGGTTCTCCACCACCAGTATATGGTGCAGAACCTCTTGGGGCTGCTCTAGGTACCTGTTCACAAGGTGAATCTCAGGCAAGGTGACCAATTAATCCCATTTCACTGGGATAGGGTGAGTTGGTCCCCCTAACATGGGAGAGTCAGCCGGGCGCGGTAGCTCATGCCTGTAATCCCAGCATTTTGGGAGGCCAAGGTGGGTGAATCGCCTGAGGTCAGGAGTTTGAGACCAGCCTGACCAACATGGTGAAATCCTGTCTCTACTAAAAATTCAAAAATTAGCTGGGTGTGGTGGTGGGCACCTGTAATCCCAGCTACTCGGGAGGCTGAGGCAGGAGAACCCTTTGAACCCAGGAGGCAGAAGTTGCAGTGAGCCAAGATAGCACCATTGCACTCCAACCTGGGTGACAAGAGTGAAACTCCATCTCAAAAAAATAAAAATTAAAAAAAAACAAAACAAAACATGGGAGAGTAAAGCTAAGAAGAAGAATGTAGAATCCCAACGTTTACCTTTTAGCCTTTCTTCCTTCTTCTCCATGGCCTTGTCTCTCCCCAAATACAAAAATTTACAATGCCTTCCTACTTTGTTCCAAAATGACTCCTTCTGTCTGACATTCAAGGCTCTGTATAATCATCACACTACTTCCCTCTCAGATTTTGTTGCCCACACTACTCCTACCACAAGGCCAGCCGGTTTTCTCACTTCTCCTATTTGCCTTGCTCACTCCCACCTCTGCCTTGTTGATGCGATTTACAACCCCCTTCACCCTTTTCTCCATTAGTCCAAACCATAACTTTCTTTCAAGGGTCAGCCCAAGTGCTCCCACCTCCAAGAAGCCTTCTGTCACCTCCCCAACCCTCACTTTTCTCTCTTCGTGCTACTGGCACATGCTCTCTCATACTAGTCCTTCAACTATTTCTGTGTTTGTCCTGCCTCCCCTCAAAAAGTGTAAAGTTAGTGAGGGAAGGATGCTCAATGACTGTTTATTGTGGCACTTATTGATGACAATGGTGATTGACAAATGGTGATGATGATGACGCTTCCTCCCCCATACTTCCTCCATGAAACCATGCAAGACTCAGACACACTCATCTCTAAAAGCTGTGGCCACTGTAGCTGGGGCATAAACTCCTCTGGCTGAATAAGCACTGTCTCATTCAGCCATCAGCTCACAGAGGTTCCCAGACCACATGATCTGTCCCTTCTCAAGGATTTCTATAGCATTCTTTTGTTTATACCACAGTGTAGCACCAAAATTATTTCAAGTGTATTAATTTTTATTCCCCAACTAAATTATCAGGGGCTCCTTGAGGGCAGAGCCCTTATTACTGTACTTTTGTTGGACTCCCCCATGACTGGTATAGACCTGTAAAGTTCCTGTCATCTGATCCCCCTCACCCACCAACTTCTCTATTTTCAGCCCTAGGACTCTCTGGCACTTTAGGTCACTAAATCCTCTGGTCTCTTATTTCCCCGTTCCTTTGCCCTGCTGGGAGTAGCTAACTGAGAATTTGCTGTTTCTGTCCAAACACTCTTTGCTCTCTCAGGCCATCTCAAGATTCCAGCTCTTTACTCTTCTTGGGACTAAAGATGCTGGAAATGTTGGCAGTCATAAGGCTGCTGAGGCTCTAGGAACCCCTGTCCCATTAAGAGCACTGATCTCCCACAGACTAGTCATCTGAGGTGACACCTAGGCTGCCTCCTGAATGCCAGGTAGTGTTCAAGCATAAATTTCTCCTCCTGAGAAGCACTAGAATTCTGCAAGAAAGGGGAAGACGAAGATCTGACTCCTTACCACTCTACTTCCAACCACTGACTCCACAGGAACAAAGAGCGCATCTAAAAGCCATGTGGTCTAAAAGCTCTTGGCATCTTTATCAGCATTCAGAATCCCTCTATAAGTCTCAGGGATGGGGTTGAGCTTTCCAAGCCTCTGCAGCCTGAAGACTGCCCAAAAGCCTCCAAGGAATGGATGTGTAAGAGGTGCGTGGCATCCATAAGGAAAGAGGAGAGGAAGGACAGAGATGTGCAGCAAGTGGCTGACAGTCCAGTCACAGAACACTCATTGGTGGTGTTGGGCAAGGCCCAGAGAATCAATAGCCAGAATGGAAGATGGCTTCCCTCTAAAGAATGCTCAGTTTGGGCTGTTAGAATGCTTAAAAGATATCTAGAGGCCAGGCATGGTGGCTCACACCTGTAAACCCAACGCTTTGGGAGGCTGAGGTGGGAGGATTGCTTGAGCCCAGGAGTTTGAGACCAACCTGGGCAACAAAGTGAGACCCTGTCTCTACAAAAAAGTAAAAACAAAATTAGCTGGGCATGGTGACACACACCTGTAGTCCTAGCTACTCTGGAGGCTGAAGTGGGGAGGATCGCTTGAGCCCGGGAGGTTGAAGCTGCAGTGAGTTGTGACTGTGCCACTGCACTCCAACCTGGGCAACAGAGCAACTCTGTCTCAAAACAAAAAAAAAAAAAAAAAAAAAGAAAAGAAAAAGAAAAAAAGCCAGGCGCAGTGGTTCACACCTGTTAATCCCAGCACTTTAGGAGGCCGAGGTGGGTAGATCACCTGAGGTCAGCAGTTCAAGACCAGACTGGGCAACATGGTGAAACCCCATTTCTACTAAAAATACAAAAATTAGCCAGGCGTGGTGGCACACATCTGTAATCCTAGCAACTCCGGAGGCTGAGGTACGAGAATCGCTTGAACCCAGGAGGTGGAGGTTGCAGTGAACCGAGATTGTGCCATTGCACTCCAACCTAGGTGACAGTGAGATTCCGTCTAAAAAAAAAAAAAAAAAAAAACACTGAATGCAAAATCAGTTGTATCATCTAGGTCTTATTTTTCTTTTTGCTATAAACTCCCTGAGAACAAAGACACTTGCCTGTTAGTTCTGAGCCACTCCCTCATCAGTATCATCCATAGCTGGGATTTGGGCCTGGAGTTAAAACAGAAGTAACTTCCCTGCAGCCCTCACCCCTAGCATTTTTCTTCAACAAATCTGGTTAGAAATGACATCTAAATTAGTCTTGAAGGGAAAGAAGTGCTGCCACATAATGCAGCATGGCATTTGGGATGTTGGGTGTTGCCAGGCAGCTGGTGAGCTCTATTTACATTGCCTGGTGGAAGAGAAGGGTCAGGGAGGGGAATATAATGATATTATTTAATTTTTAATTATTTAATTTTTAATTTTAATTATTTAATTTTTTAAATTAATAATTTAATTAATAATAATCATTAATTAATAATGATATTATTTGATTTTTTAAATAATACCCTTTATTTAGAAATAACTCATATGCCATACAATTCACCCATTTAAAGTGTACAATTTAGTAGTTTTAGTACAAAGTCATGCAGCCATTACCACGACCTAGTGCCGGAACATTTCATCACCCCAAGAAACCCATACTCATTAAGCACTCAGTCCCCATTCCCCACTCCTCGCAGCACTAGGCAACCATGAATCCACTTTCCATCTCAATAGATTTGTCTATTCTGGATGGAATCATACAATATATGATCATATATGACCTTTTGTATCTGGTTTCTTTCACTTAGCATGATGTTTTCAAGGTTCATTCATGTCGTAGCATGTATTAGTACTTCATTCCTTTTTATGGTAATACTACACTGTATGGATCTATCACAGAGAAACAGAACCAATTGGCACAAGGGGATGGGTGGAGATATATTTTAAGAAATTAGCTTATGCAATTTAGGGGATTGGCAGGTCTGAAACTTGGGGCAGGCTGGCAGGCTGGAAATTCAGAAAAGAGATGGTGTTGCAGTCTTGGATCCAAAGGCTTGAAATGCAGGCAGAATTTCTATATCGCAGCCTGAAGGCAGAATTCCTTCTTCTTCAGGAGACCTCGGCTTTTGCTCTTATTGCCTTAAACTGATTGGATGAAGCCCACTGACATTATGGAGGGTAATCTGTCTACTGATTTTGTTAATCCCCTCTGAAAAATACCTTCACTACAACATCCAGACTGGTGTGTGACCAAACAACTGGGCACAATAGCCTAGCCAAGTTGACACATAATATTAACCACAACAGGATTGTCTCCACTTCTTGGCTCTTATGAGGATCATTTGCAGGAATATGTGTTTTCAGTTCACTTGGGTACATACTTAGGAGTAAAATGCTAGATCATATGGTAACTATGTTTTGAGGGATCGCCAGACTCTTCTAAAGTGGCTGCACCATTTTACATTTCCATCAGCCGTGTTCAGCCGTGTATGATGGTTCCAATTTCTCCACATACTTGACAACAATTTTTATCTGTCTTTTTAATTATAGTCATCCTAGTGGATTTGGTTTGCATTTCCCTGAGAGCTAAATGGATTGACTGAGAGAGTGTGTGTGTGAGAGAGACAGAGAGAGAGAGAGAGAGAGTATGTAAGGGCATTTGAACACCAGCTGGTTACGTTCATTCAGTTATTTCACTTTTCTTCTTTTTTACTTAGTCAGATATAGCATTGTGGGGCATTCAGTTACTTCAATAAACAATTATTTGTAAATATTTATAATTGCAATCAGCAAGACAAAGATCTTTGCTCTTAAGGAGGTCACACAGTATAGTGGACATTTGTCCTTTGTGGGGGTTGCTGTCCAGCATATGAACCCCTTTATTTGGGAGAGAGGGCTTAGGAATCTTGGTGGGAAGCAGGTACCCCTTGCAGTCAGAACACAGGCACATGACCTTGGCTCACCCAATCCAAGGATCCATGCCTTGGACTGGGAGCCAGCGACCCAAAGCAGTGGAAAATCTCTGATTGAGACAGCTATGAAAATGTGCCTTTCAGTTCTCCCAGCATGGGGAATGTAAATGACCTTGGCCCTAGCTGCTAGGTTCTAAGTTCACCCCAATATTTGCAACTTTTCTTTGAGGCCACATTGCTCCCAGCCAATGACTGAGCACAGCAGTGATACTAAGTCAGATCCATTTCTGGAAGACAGAACTATTCCAATAAGCAGCTTTGGCTAAAGGACTACCATCAGCTAGGGCAAATTTTATTAGAACTGCTCTTCAGGCCAAGACTCTTCTTTCCCAACCTTCTTCTTGCCTTCTCTTATCCATAAAGATCAGATTTACATTGCAGTCTGACAGTTCTTCCAGCATCTTCCAGTTCTCACCCTCTCTGTCATGGGCATTTCCCTCAATCAATCTCTTGCATACCTAATTCCATCTTAGTATCTGCTCCTTGGAGAATCTGAGTTAACACTGATGGCAGTTAGAGTGGTGGTGGTAGGCACTCACTAGTGCTAGGGAGGTGATCTGGTAATGGCCCAAGATTCATGATCTTTCCTGTTGCTTTCTACTCTTAGCTTGTCCATTGAGTCATCATGTAGTCTAGGGAGATTCCCTTTCTCCTCTTGGTGGTAGTAACAGTGGCAGCTGTGATGTTGGCTATATAGGCCTGAGTCTAGTTCTCCAGTCCAGCTGGTAATTTTGTGAGCTATTCAATATGATTTCAATATATACGTTTTCTGCCTAAATTAGACAGTCAATTTCTGTTGCTCACAACTGAAAACCCTCTGGATTATACAGGGAAGTGACAAAAACATTCAATCACAATACAGCATGATAAAGGTTGTGTATTAGTCCATTCTCACACTGCTATAAAGAAATACCCATGGCCAGGCATGGTGGCTCACACCTGTAATCCCAGCACTTTGGGAGGCTGAGGCGGGCGGATCACTTGAGGCCAGGAGTACAAGACCAGCCTGGCCAAAATGGTGAAACCCTATCTCTACTAAAAATACAAAAATTAGCCAGGCATGGTGGCATGCACCTGTGGTCCCAGCTACTTGGGAGGCTGAGGCAGGAGAATCAATTGAACCCAGGAGGCAGAGGCTGCAGTGAGCCGCGATCACGCCACTGCACTCCAGCCTGGGCAACAGTGTGAGACTCTGTCTCAAAAAAAAAAGAAAAAAGAAAAAAAAAAGAAAAGAAAAAGAAGGAAGGAAGGAAGGCAGGCAGGCCGGCTGGCCCAAGACTGAGTGATTTATAAAGGAACGAGGTTTAATTGACTCACAGTTCCACATGGCTGGGGAGGCCTCAGGAAACTTACAATAATGGCAGAAGGGGAAGCAGGCACCTTCATCACGAGGCGGCAGGAAAGAGTGAGTGCAGGAACGAGGAAGTGCCACACTTTAAAACCATCAGCTCTCATGAGAACTCACTATCACAAGAACGGCATGGGGAACTCACTATCACAAGAACACCCCCATGAACACCCCCATGATCCAATCCCCTCTCACCTGGTCCCCCCACCCCTCACACGTGGAAATTACAATTCGAGATAAGATTTGGGTGGAGACACAGAGCCAAACCATGTCAGGTTGTAACAGAAGCACAGGGTCTGTGGGAGCACATGGGGCACCTAACACAGCCTTTTTTTTTTTTTTTTTTTTGAGACAGGTTCTCACTCTCTTGCCCAGAATGGAGTGCAGTGGCGAGATCTCTGCTCACCACAGCCTCTGCCTCCCAGGGTCAAGCGATTCTCTGCCTCAGCCTCCTGAGTAGCTGGAATTATGGGCACGTGCCACCATGTCCAGCTAATTTTTGTATTTTTAGTAGAGACGAGGTTTCACCATGTTGGCCACGCTGGTCTCGAACTCCTGACCTCAAATGATCCACCCACCTTGGCCTCCCAAAGTGCTAGGATTACAGGCATAAGCCACCGCACCCAGCCACCTAATGTAGTATTTACATCTCCCCAAATGACATTAACTGTACACGACCTGGAATTGCTAGTCAGCTCTTATCACTAATTTTATAAGCTGCTTCAAATTGAAAGACTTGTGACCATCTCCCCAGTTTACTACTTCTTAGGCAGTAGTTTTCATAGTTAAGTTCATATAAGAATAACTTGAGGGCAGAGAAGGACTACTTGCAGACTCCAGAGTGCCAACTTTTGAACAATGCAGGTGGTCAGAGGACTATACTTCGAGAAAAACTGTCCCAGGGATAGCTCTACAGTCTATTCCTAGTACAGTTTTATCCATCATCCTAGTGTTGATTTCAAAAACGTTTGTAGCAGTTTACACCTCTGTGGCCTGGGCCAGAGTTAAGGTCAACTTCAGAGTCATTCGCACACAAGGGTCTGTCCCTGACACCAAGGCTCTTGATTTCCTTGGGCTGCAAACAAAGAATATTACTTCCCTAATATAATTCAGCAATAATGAAACTATGTGCACACATTTTCATATTCTTCCTTATTGGTTACATTAAGCACTTGTTGGACCTTAAGGTGCTCAATCTTATGGTCAAGAAAAGGAGATATTCCAGCAGTGCCAAGAGGAGAAAAGGACTCTCCCTAGACTACATCATGATGACTCAGTGGACGAGCTAAGAGTAGAAAGCAACGGGAAAGATCATGAATCTTGGGCCATTACCAGATCACCTCCCTAGCACTCCTGCCTCACTTATTTGCCTTTACTACTAAAGAAAGGATCCCGAAACCATAAAGGACTTTGGTTTTAATTTTAAAAGAAAAAAGTAGTTATTATTAGAGTAGTTATTAGTAGTGTCCAGAGCAGCAGAGAAAGTAGGGAAAGTCAGGCTGACAGAGTCAGACCCTAGAAAGAGAAATCAGGTAGACAGGATAGTGACATCACAGTGGGCCGGAACAGAAATCAGGCCATGCGAAATCTCTCTCACAAACAGCAGTGTGGTATAGTACAAAGAGCTACATTATGGACTGGAGTAAAAAACTGTGGGATTGGCCGGGTGCGGTGGCTCATGCCTGCAATCCCAGCACTTTGGGAGGCTGAGGGGGGTGGATCACCTGAGGTCAGGAGTTTGGGACCAGCCTGGCCAACATGGTGAAATCCCGTCTCTACTAAAAATGTAAAAATTAGCCGGGTGTGGTGGCATGCTCCTGTAATCCCAACTACTCGGGAGGCTGAGGCAGGAGAATCGCTTGAACCCGGGAGGCAGAGGTTGCAGTGAGCCAAGATCATGCCACTGCACTCCAGCCTGGGCAACAGAGCAAGACTCTGTCTCAAAACAAAACAAAACAAAACAAAAACAACAAACAACTGTGGGATTTAGTCTTGAATCTGCCTTTAAGTCTTCATGTAATCTTGGGTTTCTCTGGAATCTCTAAGATCTCTTCTAGCTCTAACACCTTGTGACCCCCTATTTAAGCATGGCAAATTGATTCTACACACAGCACTGTGGTTATACAGCCACTTGAAGAGGTCAATCACCAAAGTGTCCTAACCAATTTCTCCTAAAGATATACTCTCACATGTGAAATATGTATAATCATGTTGATAATCACCAAAGATGAGGTGCAATGCAAATATCCATCAATAAAGAACTGCTAAAATACATTCTGGTACATCTGCAGTAATTATGAAATACTTAGATTCCACACAGTGCTGCCCTATGGCCATAAAGAAGCTCTGTATGTGCTGATATGAAACAGGCTCCAGTATATATTAAAGGAAAAAAGCAAGGTGCAGGATATCATTTATGGTATGCTACAATTTGTATAAAACTTAAGAATATAAAGAAAAAAATATAAGGTTATACATATACATACATGTACAGAAGATCTCTGAAAGGATACACAAGAAACTGGTAACTGATTGCCTCCGGGGAAGGGAAATGGAAAACTAGGGAGATGGCAGGGAATATATGTATTAATCTTGTCAAAACATTAAAAAAAGAATCTTAACCAACTGTATCATAGACCTCTCTTTTTCAACTATCTAACAACCTAAGAGATCAAAGTTAGGAGTGAATTTGTTTCTGAAAGCAGAAAGAAGATTTTGAGGCAACGTTTTGGCTCAGTCTGGCTCAGAAGTGTGTAGGTAGCTATCGTGGGTCTTAGCTGTTTCCTTCCCTCCCCGCCCTTGACTTGCAGGTGCATCTTGAGAGTTGCTTCAGGCAGCTGACAATGCAAAGGAAACTGGAGAGGCTAGAAGCCTCTGTGTCAGTGAGGCCTGGAAGAAGAGTGAAGCAGCAACCAGAAGTTCACATATTCCCAAGTAAGGCACCTGAAGAGACTTTCTCACTCCTTCAGAAACCTATTGCCGCACCTCCAGGGTAAGTCATGGGATCAGCTGACACCAGGCCACATGCCCAGATAACAAATCAAATTTTATTTCCACTATCAGTCCCCCTGAAGAGCAAAAGAGTGTCCATTCTTTTCTTCAGAAATAAATGTCACAAATAGCATCCACTGAAAGCTAGTAGCAATCTAAAAAGGACAAAGTTTAAAAAGATATATCATTCATAGCCAAGAACTAATCACAGATTAACACAATCAGTGGGAAAAACAATTCATCCTGTTTAGACTTATTTTATGAAGGATAATCATATATAAAATTAACTGAAGCATTATGCTTTGAAATACAATTCATTCAGCAAAAAGCCTAGAACTCAGTTTTAACCTACCAAATGGGCACATTTAACATGTTTTTGTGTGTGTGAAAGGTAATTGACTGGTTTTAACTATTATACAAATTGTAATAAACTAAGGAGATCTTTAGTTTAAATAATATTAATACCAACATTTATTGAGTGCTTACTATGTGCCAAGTACTGTTGTGAGCCCTTTATGATCTAATTTAACACCTGCAATGCCCTTATGAGGTAGGAGCTATAATCATCTCCAGTTTATAGAAAAGAAAGTTGAAACACAGAAAAGCTATGAAAACTTGTCTAAGCTAAAATCACTTAGGTAGTAGAGCTCGGATTTGAACCAAGGAAGTCAGGCTTTGGTCCCTGGGCCCTAGTCATTTAAAACAGCAAACAAATTATGTTGAAAATTAAAATATGGCCTGCAGGGAAATTTTAGGAGTCAATTTGACAATTCCGAGGGTACCAGCCAGAAAGAAAATCTGAATTTGTGAAGTTCATATCTGAACTACTTTAACAGTCACCTAACTGGTTTCCTTACTCTAGTTTCTACATCCTACACTGTCCCACCCTATTGAGCTTCCTAAGATACTGCTATTATCACATCACTCCCTTCACCAAAAGCTCCCATGGGCTCCTTTCTGTCTATCTAATAGATCTCAAACTTGAATGTGCATCATCAACATCTGGGGAGCTTGCTCAAAATACTGATTTCTTAGGCTCCAACCCAGAAAATTTGATGTAGTAGGTCAAGGTGGGGCCTGAGAATCTATGTTTTAAGCAAGCCTGGCAAAACATCGGCCTATGTGGACAGCCCAAACTGTGTGCTAGCATTCAAGACTGTCCATGACCTGGCCCAAACATGCCTAACTCCCAATATAAGTGCTCTATTTTAGAATAGTCATTGTCCTCAAACTTCTCATGTAGGAGATATTTTTTAACTGCAAACATTTGCCCACCCCCTCCAACCCATCAGAATAACCTCTTGCCTTCTTTCCTCCTATCCACTGTACATCCCTCTAGCTCGAGCCCAAGTTTCACTTACTTTATAAGACTCTCTTTAAATTCTCTGGCCCAGTGGATATCATTTGTTTTCTGAATAATTAAGTCTCTACTGTCTGACCCCAATTCTTTTGGTATTTAACTGGTCTCAAGAGTATATGCCTTGCTCCCCTAATAACAATGATGGCTTTTTCAGGGCAGCTAGAGCTGTCCATTAGGGTAGCCACAAGCTACATATGGCTATTTAAACTTAAGCTAATTAAGATTAAATAAAATTAAAATTTCAGGCCTGGCATGGTGGCTCATGCCTGTAATCCTACCACTTTGGGAGGCCAAGGTGGGTGGATCACCTGAGGTCAAGAGATCGAGACGAGCCTGGCCAACATATAGTGAAACCCCGTCTCTACTAAAAATACAAAAATTAGCTAGGCGTGGTGGTGCACACTTATAATCCCAGCTACTTGGGAGGCTGAGGCAGGAGAATTGCTTGAACCCAGGAGGCAGAGGTTGCAGTGAGCCGAGATTGCGCCACTGCACTCCAGCCTGGGTGATAGAGCCAGACTCTGTCTCAAAAAAAAAAAAAAAAAATTAAAATTTCATCAGTCACACTAGAGCACTAGCATATTTCAAGTGCTCAATAGCCCCACATATATGGATAGCACAGATATAGAAGATGTCCACATCACAGAAAGTTCTAATGGACAAGCATAAAGAGTCTGCTGTGGCTGTCACAGCTGCAGCTACCTTCTTACATATTCTCCCTATAAATATTGCTTCCTGTGAACTTAACTAAATATGTACCCTGAGAACAGAAAGTGATGGAATTTCTTTTTAAACTCTGATTCCCATTTCCAATAAAATTAAGGAGCTCAGAAGATGGGTTTCAAATGTAAATATCACTCAGCATTTCTTTTCTTTTTTTTTTTTTTTTTTTTTTTGAGACGTGGTCTTGGTTCACTGCAACCTCTGCCTCCTGGGTTCAAGTGATTCTCCTGCCTCAGCCTCCCAAGTAGCTGGGATTACAGGCACACGCCACCACGCCCAGCTAATTTTTGTATTTTTAGTAGAGACGGGGTTTCACCATGTTGGCCAGGCTGGTCTTGAACTCCTGACCTCAGGTGATCTACCAGCCTTGGCTTCACAAAGTCCTGGGATTACAGGCATGAGCCACTGCGCCCAGCCTATCACTCAGCATTTCTAATCAAGCCTCAAAACCCTTGCCTTCTCTCAATTCTCATCCTTCTGGACGTCTCTGCTGCATTTGGCATTCTGTAGACCAGACTTCCCTCTCCCACTCAAAATGCTCTCCTCCTTTGCTTCTCTGATACTGTAACAACAACAGGAAGAAAGATCATCACTAATTTATTAATTATTTACTTACCTTGTGCCAGGCACCATGCCAAGCACTTTACATGCCTTAACAACCATATTAGGTAAATACTATTATTATCTCCATTTTACAGATGACGTATATGAAGTTCAAAGACGTTAACTGATCTGCTCAAGGTCACTGAAATAGAGGTATTAGGACTAGAACCCAAACATCTTCCGAGGCTCTCCTCATGAGTCATTACTAGATCAAATGCATTAAAAAAAAAGCAGGTGAGATCATCAAAGAACAGAAACAACCCATTCAAGAGAGTCTCGTCTTTTATTTTCCTCCTTTTTGCCTGCCCTTCTAAAACTCTATCTCACATACTTTCTTACTCTATCTCACATACCCCTCTGGTAGATTTTCCAGGTCTTAACAGCCTGGGGAATTTAAAGGCAATTATTAGGTAATTGAGAAAAAAGTAACCACAGTCGATCCAGGAGAGCAGGGGCCATATACTGCCTTTCATTTTCCAGAATTTTATCTTATCCTATACCCTGTAGACCCTGTACATGAAAACCTATGTTGTTCAGAACTTAGAATTTTGATCCAACTACTATGCCAATAGTCCATTTTAATCACACTGGAGGCCATTTATAGGTTTTTGGTTCTCTGGGTTTGCCTCTGTATCCAGCAGCTCCTGCCAGAGCTAGTCAAACATGACTGAGAAGTGCTAGAGGAGTTCAGCTTTAGGTTCGAACAGTCACCAGCTTACTAGTGTTTCACATTACCTTGTTTACTGATACCCTTAATCAGGTCAAACTCAGCACTCCTGGCCAGCAGACAGGGGGTCTGAACGTGGAAAAAAAAGTTTATAGCAACCTTGCCCCCTGCCTTCATGTAAAAGAGATACTAACTCCACTCCCCTCAAACTCACCAGGCTCCCATAACATGTTCTGAGCTATACAAAGCCTAGCTACAGGAGACAAGAAGCCAAGTTAATGACCATGCAGACCATTTAGATTTTGAAGCCTCTATTACTTAGACTAAGGAAGAATAAGGGCCCTCCCCCTCCCCCTCCCCCTCCCCCTCCCCCTCTCCCTCCCCTTTCTTCGGTCTCCCTCTCCTTCTTTTTTTGGTCTCCCGCTGTTATCGAAGCTGGACTGTACTGCCATGATCTCGGCTCGCTGCAACCTCCCTGCCTCGGGCTCCTGTGACTCTCCTGCCTCGGCCTGCCGAGTGCCTGGGATTGCAGGCGCGCGCCGCCACGCCTGAATGGTTTTTGTATTTTTGGTGGAGACGGGGTTTCACCGTGTTGACCGGGCTGGTCTCCAGCTCCTGGCCTCGAGTGATCTGCCTGCCTCGGCCTCCCGAGGTGCTGGGATTGCAGACGGAGTCTCGCTAACTCAATGCTCAATGGTGCTCAGGCTGGAGTGCAGTGGTGTGATCTCGGCTCGCTGCAACCTCCACCTACCAGCCTCCTGCCTTGGCCTCTTAAAGTGCTAAGATTACAGCCTCTGCCCCGCCGCCACCCCGTCTAGGAAGTGAGGAGCATCTCTGCCTGGCCGCCCATCGTCTGGGATGTGAGGAGCCCCTCTGCCCGGCCGCCCTATCTGGGAAGTGAGGAGCGCCTCTGCCCGGCTGCCCATCGTCTGGGATGTGAGGAGCACCTCTGCCCGGCTGCCACCCCGGCTGGGAGGAAGTGAGGAGCGCCTCTGCCTGGCTGCCCCATCTGGGAAGGGAGGAGCGCCTCTGCCCAGCCGCCACACCGTCTGGGAAGTGAGGAGCGCCTCTGCCCGGCCGCCCAGTCTGGGAAGTGAGGAGCGCCTCTGCCCGGCCGCCCTGTCTGGGAGGTGAGGAGCGCCTCTGCCTGGCCGCCACCCCGTCTGGGAGGAAGTGAGGAGCGTCTCTGCCCGGCCGCCCCGTCTGGGAAGTGAGGAGCGCCTCTGCCCGGCCGCCCGGTGTGGGAAGTGAGGAGCGCCTCTGCCCGGCCGCCCCCTCTGGGAAGTGAGGAGCGCCTCTGCCCGGCCGCCCCGTCTGGGAAGTGAGGAGCGCCTCTGCCGGGCCGCCCCGTCTGGGAGGTGAGGAGCGCCTCTGCCCGGCTGCCACCCGGTCTGGGAGGAAGTGAGGAGCGCCTCTGCCTGGGCGGCCCCGTCTGGGAAGTGAGGAGCGCCTCTGCCCGGGCGGCCCCGTCTGGGAAGCGAGGAGCGCCTCTGCCCGGGCGGCCCCGTCTGGGAAGCGAGGAGCGCCTCTGCCCGGGCGGCCCCGTCTGGGAAGCGAGGAGGGCCTCTGCCCGGCCGCCCTGTCTGGGAGGTGAGGAGCGCCTCTGCCCGGCTGCCCTGTCTGGGAGGTGTACCCAACAGCTCCGAAGAGACAGCGACCATCGGGAGCGGGCCATGAGGACGATGGCGGTTTTGTTGAAAGGAAGGGGGTGGGGGAAGTGTGGGGAAAGGAAGGAGAGATCAGATTGTTGCTGTGTCTGTGTAGAAAGGGGTGGGCATAGGAGACTCCATTTTGTTCTGACTAGGAGAAATTCTTCTGCCTTGGGATGCTGTTGATCTATGGCCTTTCTCCCAGCCCCATGCTCTCTGAAACATATGCTGTGTCAACTCAGGGTTAAATGGATTAAGGGCCGTGCAAGATGTGCTTTGTTAAACAGATGCTTGAAGGCAGCATGCTCTTTAAGAGTCATCACCACTCCCTAATCTCAAGTACCCAGGGGCACAAACACTGCAGAAGGCCGCAGGGTCCTCTGCCTAGGAAAACGAGAGACCTTTGTTCATGTGTTTATCTCCTGACCTTCTCTCCACTATTATCCTATGACCCTCCCATATCCCCCTCTCCGAGAAACACCCAAGAATGATCAATAAATACTTCATAAATTAAAAAAAAAAAAAAACAAAAAAAACAAAAAAAAAGAAAAAAAAGGAAGAATAAGGAAAACTGGCTTCTCATCCTAGTTATGCAACTAACTGTGTGTGTGTGTGTGTGTACGTGTGTGTGTATTTAGTGAGAGCTGTTTTCCTTTTACTCTCTATGTACATACCATAAACATTAAATCTATGCATGTACCATAAACATAAATATTTTTCTTAACTTTCCTTTTACTATCTATGCATGTACCACAAATAATATAACCTATAACATAATAGGATACTGTTTTATGTTTTTATACTTTACATTAATACTATTATACAGAATTTTCTATAACTTTTTAACCTTTTTTCCTCAACAGTATGTTTCTGTGTTTTTGTGTGTTTTGTTTTGTTTTGTTTTGTTTAAGATGGAGTTTTGCTCTTGTCTCCCAGGCTGGAGTGCAATGGCACAATCTCGGCTCACTGCAACCTCCGCCTCCTGGGTTCAAGCGATTCTCCTGCCTCAGCTTCCTGAGTAGCTGGGATTACAGGTGCCTGCCACCATGCCCAGCTAATTTTTGTATTTTTAGTAGAGACAGGGTTTCACCATGTTGGCCAGCCTGGTCTCGAACTCCTGGCCTCAGGTGATCCACCCGCCTTGGCCTCCCAAAGTGCTGGGATTACAGGCGTGAG
The DNA here is from genome assembly GCF_028885625.2 of Pongo pygmaeus. Classification (NCBI taxonomy): domain Eukaryota; kingdom Metazoa; phylum Chordata; class Mammalia; order Primates; family Hominidae; genus Pongo; species Pongo pygmaeus. Next base: position 104,982,971 of record NC_072396.2, read on the forward strand.
CCACCGTGCCTGGCCAATAGTATGGTTTTCATATATTTTGCTATAGTTCTGTGTTGCTACATACAGCTATAATTCATTCATTTTAACTGCTGTATGGAATCCCATCAGATGAATACATCATAGTTGATGTATTCATTCTGTTGATGATCATTTAGGTTGCTTTTCATTTCTTACTGTCTCAAACAAAATCCTTCAATGGACATCTACATATATACGTGTATCCTTATGTACATGTGGGAGATTATCTCTTGGTTAAATATCTAGGACTGGTATTACTTGGTCATTGGGGTATACCTAAGTTCAGTTTTGGTAGACACTACCAAATAGCTTTTCGGAGTAGTTTACCAATTTATATAACCACCAATAGTGTACAAAAGTTCCAATAAATCCCCATCTTCACCAATACATGGTAATGTCAGTCTTTTTTCATTTGAGCTCTTCTGATGGGTGTACAGTAGTATCTCATTGTGGTTTTAGTTTGAATTTCCCTCATTACTAGTGAGATAGAGCACTTTTCATAGATTTATCATCTGATATGCTTTCTTAAAGCAGGTATCAACAGAAACAAGAAAAGGGTGGCATGATGGACATGGAGGAGAGGTAGTGACTATGAAATGAGGGTGGGAAGTGAACACTGTAGAAAGGAGAGTCTAAGGACATTAAATCAAAGTTTTTGTTTTGTTTTGTTTTTTGAGGCTGAGTTTCACTCTTGTCACCCAGGCTGGAGTGCAATGGCGTGATCTCGGCTCACTGCAACCTCCGCCTCCTGGGTTCAAGCGGGTCTCCTGCCTCAGCCTCCCAAGTGGCTGGAATTACAGATGCCCGCCACCATACCCAGCTAATTATTGTATTTTTAGTAGAGACGGGGTTTCACCATGTTGGCCAGGCTGGTCTCGAACTCCTGACCTCAGGTGATCCACCTACCTCAGCCTCCCCAAGTGCTGGGATTATAGGCGTGAGCCACCATGCCCAGCCAAATCAAACTTTTTGAAGGCACCAGTTTTTCTGAGAACTAGCCAAGTATACATGA